>NC_071989.2:147107500-147732500 GCF_028885655.2 Pongo abelii
GGGGGCATTGGTGTTGGTGGATAAATGCCCCAGCTTCCTCACCCCTCAGTTGCTCAGTTGGGATAGCCCTGATGCATGTTCCTCATTGTCTTCTAGGGCCCCTCAGCCGTCCTTGCAGTGAGTTAATATACACCACTTAGTGGTTTCCTTCTCTTTTATTTTTTTATTTTTATTTTATTTTTATTTTTTGAGACAAGGTCTCGCTCTGTCACCCAGGCTGGAGTGCAATGGCGTGATCTCGGCTCACTGCAACCTCCACCTCCCAGACTGAAGCAATTCTCCTACCTCAGCCTCTCGAGTAGCTGGGACTATAGGCGCATGCCACCGTGCCTGGCTAATTGTTTGTATTTTTAGTAGAGACTGGGTTTCACCGTGTTGTCCAGGATTGTCTTGAACTCCTGACCTCAGGCGATCTGCTCGCCTTGGCCTCCCAAAGTGCTGGGATTACAGGTGTGAGCCACGCACCTGGCCCAACATTTGGATAAGAAAGAGAAGAGCATTCCAGTTAGTGAGAACAGTACATAGCCCGGCCTGCCCTTCTCTTTTTATTTCTTACTTCCTCACTCCCCTACCAATGTTTCCTGGAATCACCTCCTAATAAACTATTTGCACTTGAACCCCTGTTTCAGGATACCCCAAACCAAGACAGATGTCTCACAAAACACAAGCAGAGATGTCAGTCCTCAGGCCTCGCATGGAGAAGATGAAAGAGGGGTTGCTTTTCCAAAGCCCAGCGTCAGCATGAAGCTTCCACGAGATGATTTTTCCACTTATTTTGAAGTCCTCGTGAGTCTCTTTCTTCTCTCCATTTTAACAAAATGTGCTTTCTAATTGTCTAATTTGGTATATGCTATGGTCCCCACTTTGTCATCAATGCCCCTGAACTCATCGTATGCCCGATGTACCCGAAAGCACTTCATAAACTGTAAAGTGCTGAACAAATGGAGCAGGTGAGGAAGACGGGGAGAAGAAGAAAGAGAAGGGAAGAAGAAAGAGACAGGAAGAAGAAGAAAAACAAGTGTAAGGAAGATGGAAGGCTAAAAAGCAGAAATATGGTGCAGAGTCAGACGAACAAAGCCAGGGCAGGCAGGGGAGGCGGGTTGAAGAAAATGGCCAGCGCTTTTGTAGGAAGCCAGTGTTGAAAACAGGCCTGTGAAGCCGGGCACGGTGACTCATGCCTGTAATCCTAGCAATTTGGGAGGCCAAGGCTGGTGGACCACCTGAGGTCAGGAGTTCAAGACCAGACTGGCCAACATGAGGAAACCCCGTCTCTACTAAAAATACAAAAATTAACCGGGCAAGCCAGGTGCGGTGGCTCATGCCTGTAATCCCAGCACTTTGGGAGGCCAAGGCAGGTGGATCACAAGGTCAGGAGTTTGAGATGAGCCTGGCCAACACAGTGAAACCCTGTCTCTACTAAAAATGCAAAAATTAGCTGGGTGTGGTGGTGCGTGCCTGTAGTCCCAGCTGATCGGGAGGCTGAGGCAGGAGAATCATTTGAACCCGGGAGGCAGAGGTTGCAGTGAGCCGAGATCGCGCCACTGCACTCCAGCCTGGGTGACAACAGCAAAACTCCATCTCAAAAAAAAGGACACAGGCCTGTGAAAAGCAGATGTGGGGCTCGGCTTGGAGCCAGTTCTTCAGCTCTCCTTGACTTCATTTGAAGTAAGCCCTTCCACCAGGCTGGTATATGGCAGACTGGAGTGGCAGAGATGATGCCCGGATGCCCACAGCTCTCTTGGGCATTGTGCAAGAGCATTGTTTCTTCATTTCCCTCTTTTGTTTCTGTATCCACTGGCAACTGGCAGGGACGCGCACTGAGAGTCTGGCTCAGAGGGCCCGTGGGGCTGAGACATGTGCTGTCCTGGGTATGTGGTTCTCAGAGCACTTGGACACCCCCTGCAACCCTCCCACCTCCCATTATAGAACCATTATAGAACACCAGACACACAAGATCTGATTTCTTTGGGGCTGAAATACTGGATGTGGGTACAGTAGGTGAGAGCCGGCTGCGGGTATGGTGAGGGTGGCCTTGAGTTGAAATGTCAGCAAGGCCAACCTTGCCTTCTGGGCTTTCTGGGGAGATAGGCCAGGACTGCAAATATGATCAGCCAAACAATGCAGGGTTGGCTGGGGATAAAAGTGCCCCCCGGCTCTTTCCCCAAGAGGAGACTTTGTGCTTCCTGCCTTCCCGGAATCCTCCAGCCAGGGGAGCTGGACCTGCGGAAAAAGGTGGAGTTTGCTGTTCCTGCAGGTTGGGAGGCAGAGTCACAAAAGAAGCAAGCCTGGGGAGGGAGGGAAAAGGGTCCAAACCACAGAGCAAGACCATGTTAGTGTGGGTAGCGCATCTTTGTTGCATTCATACATGCGTGCATGCATTCATAACTTCATTTACTAGCTGGCACTCGAGAAATGCCTACAAGGTGCCAGACCCTCTGCCGAGTTCTGAGCCTGCCCAGATGCACAGAGCTTCCTGACTTGGTGTCAGATTGCTGCCCTGGGGATAGCTGGGCCTCCTGCTGTGGTGAAACCAGTTTTTCTGTTCTCTGAGGGGCAAATTACTATTGCTTAGGCACAGGAGGTGCTCCCTCTGGAGGAGAGTGAGCTTACAGGGTAGGCAGCCTGGGGAGAAGGTGTGGCTCACTTTTCACGCTCGCTCAGTCCCCACATTCCCCTGCGCCAGGGAGGGTGTTCCTTTTTACTTGGGTGATCTGCCTTAGAGCTTCTGCAGTTCTCCACTCCACAGAATGGGAGGGACTTGCAGGATGACGCAGTCCGCCCGCCTTCCATCCTTTCTCTTTCCTTTCCTTCCAGTATTTACTGAATGTCTGCCAAGACCCTGGCACGTTTCTAGGTGCCTGCCTTGAAGCCGTTTAGGAGAAATGGCGTTCTCCAAACAAAAGTATTCCGTTGCCATTCACGTTTCTCTCTCTCCCCCTGTCTGGCCACATGGAGCTGGGCAGAGGTGTTTTTTTTCCTTTTCTCTGTTTCTCTGTCTCTGCTTGTTTCTCTGAGAAGACAAAAGCTGGCCTTTGGCTCCCTGCTAGGGGACAGTCCCATTACAGCCCTCTGTTCCTTTCCCTGCTTTCTCTGACACTGTGAGGCTGAGACACAGTGAGTCCTGCTCAGCTGGGCCTGTGTTCATCCCATTAGCATTGTGGCCACTTCAGAGCCTCTGGGATTGAGTTCTCTGGAGCCAGAACAGTTTCATAATCCCTAGAGGTGGCCAAAGCCATCCCAGCCTTCTGGGTCCAAAGGTTCTCTCCCATGTGGCTCTGCCTCAATAACCTACCTCCATTTTTTTTTTTTTTTTTTTTTTTTTAGTTTGTTTCTGCCTCAGGCACATTTTCTCTGTAATTTTTGGAACCCAAATATAAGGGAAATCTCATTTGCTCCGTTCTGACTCATTTACAATTAAATACACTTGTTCCCATCTGTGTCTGTATACATCTGCATACATTTGCTATAGCATCGCCCTTAATTTTGGAAAATGATGCGGCTGGTGTTATTTTTATCCTGACTGCCAAGTTGGCTGAGAAGACCAGTGGGTGTTCACCCAGCCAGTGACGACCCCTGGCCAGGCCTGTGCCTGAGGGAGGTGGTGACATTTCTCCCATGCACAGAACATGCAGACCCCTGGACAGTCGTGGCCTTCGTGATTGCTGTCTTTAGGGGTCCAGTTACCATGACTAGGCGTGTTCCTGTCCATCTCGGTGCCGAGGCTTCACTGACCACAGAGATGGGCCATGACTCTCTTGTCTTTTTTACACAGTTTCAATCTGTCACCTAGGTTGGAGTACAGTGGCACGATCATGGCTCCCTGTAGCTTCAAACTCCTGAGCTCAAACAATCCTCCTGCCTTAGCCTCCCAAGTAGCTAGAACTACAGGCATGCACCAGCATGGCTGGCTAATTTTTAAATTTTTTGTAGAGACAGAGTCTCATTATGTTGCCCAGGCTAGTCTTGAACTCCTGGCCTCAAGCAATCCTCCCACCTTGGCCTCCCAAAGCACTGGGATTCCAGGCATGAGCCACCATGCCTGGCTGAGCCTGGACTTTCCGTGTCACTTTCTGGCAGCTGCTTTGACAAGCATGGGCTTTGGAGATGAGAGTGGGGGGCTGGCTGATTCTCAAGGAAGGCTTCACTGAGGAAGCAATGCCAGGTCATCACAGCCCCATCCCCTCTGAGCCCAGGAGAAGAGAAGAGTCGTCTTTACTGTTCAGAAGGATGTGGTGGCATGTGTGGGCGCCTGCCTCACCTACGTACCTAAAAATACCATACTGTGGTTGTCTACCTCTTTTTTTTTTTAAATCGAGTTACACTGTAAAGATATTCACATTTAATGAGATGGTGGTGCCTGTCAGCACACTTAGAGCCCTTTTGATATTATCATTGAATACTTTTATTTATGCCCATGTGCTAAAATAGCACTTGGCCAACAAGAATTACAGGATGCAGAAAATAAAATGTCTACTCCTGACAATCAAAAAAAAAAGTTAACATCAAAACAATATTGGAAACAACACTTACTTCCTGCTGACCTACAACCTTCTCTTGAAAATTCTGTGAAGGGCAGTGCTGCTGCTGACATTGATAAATAATTCAGATTGATTCAGGGAAATGCTGGGCTTTTACATTTTTTCTGCACCACTTCCAAGATGCTAGACTCCATACTTCATGTTGAACCAACCGCACTCCTGAGAAGAGATGGCTTAGAATGATGCCAGGATTGTCCGAAGTGTCTTCCTCTTACCTGAGGTCTCTTTAGAGAAGCAGTGATGCCATGGGCACTAGTCACAACTGAGGGTCCTTGTTGTACGTGGCTTTGTCTTGGGCCTATGAACTCCACAAGGGTAGAGAAGCTACCATTTCTGCCCTTAGAGAGCTTAATTCTTGGCTGATATTTCCAGTCTAAGCTTGTGGATCAATTAGCTCCTCTCCTCCCCTGGAGGGTATGTAAGTATCTGCTTTTTCCATTCATAGCCTCTGCCCAAGAGTTCTTGACTGGTTAAAGTCTTATCCCTTGCTCAGTCTGAGTGGCTGCTATACACACACACAGACATACTCAAGCATACACACAGAGTCAGTAATCGTGTTTGGTGGTTGTAGATAGAGTCATCTGCTCCTTGAGCAACCAAGCCTATTGTACATGGCCCCCTATGCCTAGGTTCTAGCCTGACAATGTCTCTCTTAAATTTTCCTCTTTTTCCTTACTAACTGCTAGCTGTTCTTCAAGATTTAAACACTACAACTTAAACATCACTTTCTCCAGGAAACCAGATTGGGCTGGGTGGCCCTCCTCTCCTCTCAGTCTACACAGCAGTGTTTTGTAATTGACGGGAGATGTGTGTTGATAGCCACCACTAAAGTGTATGTTTTCCATTGACAAAGGCTGTGTTTATCTTGTATTCCTTGTGCTCAATAGTGTTTGTTAAATGAAGTGGATGAATTAATGCACTCCTAAATTAGGTCAGTTTATGAAATCCGAGCTCTACAGAGTCAACTGTACCCAATTAATACTATGAGAGTAGCCAGTTTCCTGAAAAAGAAAGATACACTGGATATGTACACATAAACATCTAGAGAGATGCACCCCAAAATGAAAATCTAGGGTAATGGAATAGCAGGTGAATTTAATTTTCTTCTTTCTACTTATCTGTTTTCTAAATTTTCTATATTGAAATAGCTACATATCTACATGTATACAAATATATACGCTATATAGCAAAAGAAATTTTAAAAAGAATATATGATCCACAATTATTCTATATAACTATCTTAAATTGTTTTTACAAATTTACTTTAAATACATCTTCCTTTTTCCAAGAATAATAATGATAAATAATATTTATTAAGAGGCTGTTGTGGCCAGGCGCGGTGGCTCATGCCTATAATCCCAGCACTTTGAGAGGCTGAAGCGGGCAGATCACCTGAGGTCAGGAGTTCGAGACCAGCCTGACCAACCTGGTGAAACCCCGTCTGTACTAAAAAAATACAAAAATTAGCCAGGTGTGGTGGCGCGGGCCTGTAATCCCAGCTACTCAGGAGGCTGAGGCAGGAGAATCACTTGAACCCAGGAGGCCGAGGTTGAAGTGAGCTGAGATCGCGCCACTGCATTCCAGCTTGGGTGACAGAGCAAGATTCTGTCTCAAAAAAAAAAAAGAGGCTGTTATGTCAGTACAGTCCTCTGAGAAACAGACACCAAGCTGAGTTTAGGCATGCAGGACATTAATGGGTCTGGGTGTGGTGGCTCACGCCTGTAATCTCAGCACTTTGGGAGGCCAAGGAGGGTGGATCACCTGAGGTCAGGAGTTCGAGACCAGCCTGGCCAACATGGTGAAACCCCATCTCTACTAAAAATACAAAAAAGCCAGACATGATGGCGGGTGCCTATAATTCCAGCTAGTGGGTAGGCTGAGGCAGGAGAATCGCTTGAATCCAGGAGTCAGAGGTTGCAGTGAGCCGGGATCATGCCACTGCACTACAGCCTAGGCAACAGAGTGAGACTCTGTCTCAAGGAAAAAAAAAAAAAAGAGGCTGTCGTGTCCATACAGTCCTCTGAGAAACAGACACCAAGCTGAGTTTAGGCATGCGAGACATCAACGAGGGAACATCTGTGAAGGATAAAGGAGGAGGAGCAGGAAAAGGTGGTGAGAGCTTTCTGACTGTGATGCAGGCGTGACAATCTGTAAAAGGAGATGGAGAATGAGGGAGGATAGGTAGGAGGAATGTCAGACTGAAGTGACATTCTGAAAAAGTCTCAGCCAGGCTGATTGAGAGTCTTTGAGCAAAGGTTGCCCACCAGATGAATGGATAAACAAAGTGTGGTGTACACATGCCATGTAATATTATTCTGTCTTTATTTTACTATTTATTTATTTTGAGACAAAGTCTCGCTCTTGTCCCCTAGGCTGAAGTGCAATGGTGTGATATTGGCTCACTGCAACCTCCACATCCTGGGTTCAAGCGATTCTCCTGCCTCAGCCTCCTGAGTAGCTGGGATTACAGCTGCCTTGCCACCACGCCCAGCTAATTTTTGTATTTTTAGTAGAATGGGGTTTCACCATGTTGGCCAGGCTGCTCTCAAACTCCTTACCTCAGGTGATCTGCCCGCCTCAGCCTCCCAAAGTGCTGGGATTACAGGCCGTGAGCCACCGCGCCTGGCCTATTCTGTCTTTAATAGGAAGGAAATTCTAAGACACGCTACAACGTGGATGAGCCTTGAAGGCATTATGCTAAGTGAAATAAGCCAGTCACAAAAGGACAAATACTGCATGATTCCACTGATATGAGATATCTAGAGTAGTCAAATTCATAGAGAAAAAGTATAATCCAGCTTGGCCGACATGGTGAAACCCCGTCTCTACGAAAAATACAAAAATTAGCCAGGCCGTGGTGGCAGGCACCTATAATCCCAGCTACTTGGGAGGCTGAGGCAGGAAAATCTCTTGAACCTGGCGGGTGGAGGTTGCATTGAGCTGAGACTGTGCCACTGAACTCCAGCCTGGGCGAAAGAGTGAGGCTCTGTCTCAAAACAAAAACAAAAACAGAACAAAACAAACAAAAAAAGTACAATCGTGTTTGCTAGGGGTAGGGGGAGGAGACTAATAGAGAGTTACTGTTTTTTGTTATTGTTGTTGTTTTCGAGATGGAGTTTCACTCTTGTTGCCCAGGCTGGAGTACAATGGGGCAATCTTGGCTCACCGCAACCTCTGCCTCCCGGGTTCAAGTGATTCTCCTGCCTCAGCCTCCCTAGTAGGTGGGATTACAGGCTTGTGCCACCACACCCGGCTAATTTTGTATTTTTAGTAGAGACGGGGTTTATCCATGTTGGTTGGTCAGGCTGGTCTCGAACTCCCGACCTCAGGTGATCTGCCCGCCTCGGCCCCGCAAAGTACTGAGATTACAGATGTGAGCCACCACACCCAGCTGAGTTATTGTTTAATGGATATGGAGTTTCAGTTTGGGAACATGAAAAAGTTGTTGAGATGGATGGTGGATGGTGATAGTTGCACAATTTGAATATACTTAATGCCACTGAACTGTATATTTAAAAGCAGTTAAATAGTTGGTTTTATGTTATATATATTTTAGCACATACACAAAAAGTGCTGCTTATCGGAAGATCTCATGTTGGGCAGGAGTGGTCTAACTCTAGTTACTCCACCATGCTCAGTCATTGGCTGATAGCGGCTCAGGGGAAGAGTGTGGCCTTTATGTGAATGCTGTGATAAATTCCAAGGTCAGTCAACTCTCCACAGCAGTTCTCTCAAAGGGAAATGTGAGCAGTGCACTTCTATAGTTGCCATGGTTGTGTAGTATAATGGTTAAAAGGTTGGCCTCTGGACTCAGGTTGCCTGGGTTCAACACCTTGCGCTGGCACTTTCTGTCTGTAACTATGGTGAAATTATTCAACTTCCCCGTGCCTTAATTTCTTTATCTACAAAACAGGGGTGATGATGCTAGTATCTACCTTGTAGAATTATTACATACATGAACGAATTTATGAATGTTCTTAGCATGTTGCCTGTCAGGCCAGGCGCAATGGCTCACGCCTGTAGTCCCAGCACTTTGGGAGGCCGAGGCAGGCCTATTACCTGAGGCCAGGAGTTCGAGACCAGCCTGGCCAACATGGTGAAACCCCGTCTCTACTAAAAGTACAAAATTTAGCTGGGCGTGGTGGCGCATGCCTGTAATCCCAGCTACTCGGGAGGTTGAGGCAGGAGAATTGCTTGAACCAGGGAGTCGGAGGTTGCAGTGAGCCTAGATCATGCCACTGCACTCCAGCCTGGTGACAGAGGGTGAACACGTCTCAAAAAAAAAAAAAAGGACTGCTGGGGATGAATGATAGTAGTCAGGGGTGTCATGGCCTCACCCTAAGAAAATTATTGAGGGACCTTTGATAACTAAAGAGACCTTGCATTGTGGTGCAACATTATGCTCCATTAGGCAGAGGAAACTGGAGTCCCTGGCATGCCCAGTGCTGGGGTCAACGATGGGTTGTTGCTCAGTACAACAAGCAGATGCCTCCAAATTCAGGGCTTTTGCTGTTCCAGGCCTGGGCCCTGGACAGTGAGGAGAGGCAGTAATGGGGTGGCCAGTGTCATTTGCCAAACGGGTCCTCACTCATCTCAAAAAAATCCCAAAAGGAATTTTCTGAGGGCATAACGCCCACTCTCAGTAGAATTGCCGTGCTGGATAAAGTGTGGCATCGTGTGGGGGCTTAGCCCAGCCTCCTTTCTGCGGCCAGAGCAGTTTCTAATGCTCCATCTGACCAGGTCATTCTCCTGCTTGAACTCCTTCAGCTATTCCTTACTGCCCTTAGCATGCCCTTCTTAGCATGTTAGGATTTGATCCAGCTGATGTTTCCATTCTCCGACCACATCTCCCACTCTACAGCCCAGCTTATTGAACCACTTTTTTTTTTTTTTTTTTATGATGGCGTCTTGCTCTGTTGCCCAGGCTGGAGTGCAGTGGCACGATCTCGGCTCATTGCAAGCTCTACCTCCCAGGTTCACGCCATTCTCCTGCCTCAGCCTCCTGAGTAGCTGGGACTACAGGCGCGCACCACCACGCCTGGCTAATTTTTTTTTATTTTTAGTAGAGACGGGGTTTCACTGTGTTAGCGAGGATGGTCTCGATCTCCTGACCTCGTGATCTGCCTGCCTCGGCCTCCCAAAGTGCTGGGATTACAGGCATGAGCCACTGCACCTGGCCTGAACCGCTTGTTTTTCCCTCCAATCCACTATGGTCTGTTGCCTCCATGGTTTTTTTTTTTTCTACAGGGCCTTGCTCTGTCACCCAGGCTGGAAAGCAATGGTGCCACCACGGTTCACTGCAGCCTCGACTTCCCTCCCACCTCAGTTTCCTGGGTAGCTGGGACCATAGGTGCACTCCACCATGCCCAGCTTTTTTTTTTTTTTTTTTCAATTTTTTTTCAATTTTTTTTTTTCCTGTAGAGACAGGGTTTCACTATGTCACCCAGGTTGGTCTCGAATTCCTGGGCTCAAACGGTCCACCCATCTTGGCCTCCCACAGTGCTGGGATTACCGGTATGAGCCACCACGCCCAGCTGCCTGTGTGCCTTTGCACAAGCTGTCTGCTGCTCTGGAATGCTTTCCTTCCACCCCAACTCCTCCTTAGCTGGCTCACTCCTACTCATCCTTCTGGACTCAGCTTAGATGTTAGAAAGTCTTTCCTGACCCACAGAATTGGAGCTGGGCTGGAGCTCAATGGGTCCACAGCACTCTTCCCCTCTCTCTCTCTCTCTCTTTTTTTTTCTCCTGAATCCCTGATATGATAGTATCCCTCTCTTTTATCTACTCAACTACTTACATGCAACCCGTCTTCAGACATCAGCTCAAACAGCTTCTCCTGAGTCATCTTAGAGTACACTAGGCCCCCCTGTTACACTCTTACACTCTATTTCCTTCCTTCCTTCCTTTCTTTCCTTCCTTTCTTTTTTTTTTTTTTTGACAGAGTCTCGCTCTGTCACCCAGGCTGGAGTGCAGTGGCGCAATCTCAGCTCAGTGCAACCTCCGCCTCCCAGGTTCAAGCGAGTTTCCTGCCTCAGCCTCCCGAGTAGCTGGGATTACAGCCGCCTGCCACCATGCCCAGATAATTTTTTTTTTTTTTTGTATTTTTAGTAGAGACAGGGTTTCACCATGTTGGCCAGGCTGGTCTCGAACTCCTGACCTCAAGTGATCCACCTGCCTCGGTCTCCCAAAGTGCTGGGATTACAGGCGTGAGCCACCGTGCCCGGCCTGTTATTTTTCTTTTATAACTCATATGACAATGGGTAATGATAGGTCTGTAAGAGCATTTCATTAATGTCTGTCTCCCACACTACTCTGTAAACACTGTAGGGGGATGTGTCTTGTCTGCTTGGGTCACCATTGGGTCCCAAGAGTTTGGCACGTAAATATTTACTAAACGAATAAATGAATGAATTCCTCTGGGTTACCATAACATACGGATATTTCCCCTAGCACCGTACTTAGCTCATTATAAGGGCCTATGTTCTTCTTTGTCTCCCCAGCTGACCTATAAGCTCCTTGAGTGGCGGGATGATATTTTGTCAGTGTGACTTGCCAGTGCTTGTCCCATTGCTTAGCAATTAGGCACTCAAAGAATATTTTTGCATAGATGAATAAATGAATAAATGATGATAGGCCAGGCGCAGTGGCTCATGCCTATAATCTCAGTGCCTTGGGAGACGGAGGTGGGTCGATCCCTTAAGCCCAGGAGTTTCAGAACAGCCTGGGCAACATGGTAAAACCTGTCTCTATAAAAACACAAAAATTTACCTTAGGGTGTGGTGGCATGCATCTGTAGTCCCAGCTCCTTGGGAGGCTGAGTTGGTAGGACCTCTTGAGCCCAGGTGCTAGAGGTTGCAGTGAGCCATGATCGCGCCACTGCACTGCAGCCTGGGTGACAAAGTGAGACCCTGTTTTTGAAAAAAAAAAAAAAAAGATGACAGGCATTCATTCATGTTCTCTTATACTTTATACTTTATTCTTTATACAGCGAAGTGGTCTTAAAAAACGCAGGCCAAGTTCGTGCGGTGGCTCATGTCTGTAATCCCAGCACTTTGGGAGGCCAAGATGGGCAGATCACTTGAGTCCAGGAGTTCAAGACCAGCCTGGGCAACATGGTGAAACCCAGTCTCTACAAAAAAATACAAAAATTGGCTGGGCGTGGTGGTGCATGTCTGTAGTCCCAGCTACACAGGAGGCTGAGGTAGGAGGATTGCTTTAGCCCAGGAGGTTGAGGCTGCAGTAAGCCGTGATTGTGCCACTCCACTCCACCCTGGGTGACAGAGCAGAGTGTACATTTCATGAATGCTGTTCACCACTGTATCTCCTGGCTCAGTACAATGCACAGCACATAGTAGGTGCTCCAAAATATTTGTTGACTGGGTCAACAAATGAATGAATGAATATGATAATAGCTTTTTGTGATAGAGGGCAGGTGCTGCCAGACTTGCAGGCAGACAGAAGAGTGATTTATTGTGCTTAAAGAAAAAGAGAAACTGGACTGCTAAGAACTGATGGAGGGAGCCAGGAAGGAATCTAGGTTTGCCAGACTCCACTGCGAGCTCATGGAGTCTGGGAATCCCGGGGCCAGCTCATGCCACCTGACTCCAGTCAACCCATAATGAAATTCAGTATGCAAAAACCAAAACCAAAGCCTGGGCTGGCTTCTACTTGAAGTCCACCTGTATTCAGAGTGTCCATACAGGGATCTACGGGGGCATGTAAAGATTCCTGGCAGATGTACCTCTTTGCTCTGTTCCAAAAGGTTTTCTTTTTCTCCAAGTTTCTTGGAATTCAAAAGAGATTGTTGTTAGGCAACAGAAACAATGAAAGAAGACAGGTGACTCATTCACCAATACATCTGAAATCTAAAATGTATTAATTTAATTTGGTTTATATTACCATGAAACAATTCTTATTTTGATAGCACATTTCCTACCCCTATAAAAATCTAAAAATGCCACACAAAAAAGAATTTTTACAATGGTGAATACAAAGAGCCAGGTTTCCAAAATAAAGCCGACTGATACTTCAAAGAGAAGAAAAAAAAACACATTCCTCCTCCTCCAACCCTCTCTCCTTTAAAACTACTTCTTTTCAGATATAATTTTACTTGGTTGTCACAGTCTTTAACGTTTCCCCCCTAGGTTCTTTTTCCCCTTTGTTATCAACAAAAATATGAGCATGAAAGGGGTGGGAAGTGTTTGTTTTTATGTACACATCTTTGATCATATCAGAAAGGGAAGAATCATGAACACCCACTGCTGACTGATTTTAAGAACTAAATCTTGATTCTAGTTTCTACAGGGAAGATGAATAACATGAATAAAGAGAAGCTTACACATCTTTCATAAGTGTCAAGGGCCTAAGTTTGGTTCTTTTTATTTAAAATTTAACTCACTGGGTAAAGCCAATGGCACCCTCTGTTAGAAGAGGCCTGAAAGGGATGCAAGTGAAGCCCTCGTCCTGGGACCCCCTAACTCCCCAAACAGCCCCACCTGTCAGACCGCTTGAAGCTGTGTAAAAAGACAAGACGTATATAGCATAACAACAAGGCATTTAAATCACCTCCATTATGGTATCGTCTTGACAGGAAAACTATTCTGAATGTGGCTTTTCAAGAAAGATTTTTAAAAAGCCATTGACATTTCAGAGACTAAGTGGGAGTGGTTAAGAGCGTGGTTCTGGGCCGGGCGCTGTGGCTCACACCTGTAATCCCAGCTCTTTGAAAGTCTGAGGCGGGTGGATCACAAGGTCAGAAGTTCAAGACCAGCCTGGCCAATGTGATGAAACCCTGTCTATACTAAAATACAAAAATTAGCTGGGTGTGGTGGCAGGTGCCTGTAATCCCAGCTACTCGGGAGGCTGAGGCAGGAGAATGGCATGAACCTGGGAGGCGGAGGTTGCAGTGAGCTGAGATCGTGCTCCAGCCTGGGTGACAGAGCAAGACTCCATTTCGAAAAAACAACAACAACTAAAAAATAGCATGGTTCTGGATTCTGGCAGATCTGGGCCCCAGCATTGCCACATAATCTCAGCATGAACTAAGTCTCTGTTTTCTCATTTATAGAATGAGGAATACAACAGTAACTACTGTAGGATTGTTGAGAGGCCTGGATGAAATATGAAGCACTTGGCCAGGCGCGGTGGCTCATGTCTGTAATCCCAGCACTTTGGGAGGCCGAGGCGGGCGGATCACGAGGTCAGGAGATCGAGACCATCCTGGCCAACATGGTGAAACCCTGTCTCTACTAAAATACAAAAAAAAAATTAGCCAAATGTGGTGGTGTGAGCCTGTAGTCCCAGCTACTCAGGAGGCTGAGGCAGGGGAATCGCTTGAACCTGGGAGGCGGAGGTTGCAGTGAGCCGAGATCGCGCCACTGCACTCCAGCCTGGTGACAGAGCGAGACTCTGTCTCAAAAAAAATAAAATAAAATAAAAAATAAAGAAATATGAAGCACTTAGCACAGAGCCTGGCATACACCAAAGACTTAGTAAACATGAGCTATTATTATTTTTACTCACTGAGTGTGTTAAAACAATTATTATTGTATGAGCAAATGAATTAATAAGTTTTAGGTATACATGACTTTGTTTTCTGCTCAGGCTTATATTAGGTATCAGTGATTCTCAACTCTGGCTGTACATTAGAATCACCCAGGGAGATTTTTTTAAATGCTAAGTTCCTACTGAAGAACAATTGAATCCGAGTCTTGGGGGTGGTGCCTGAGTATCATATTTTTTAAAAGCTCTCCAAGTGATTCTTGTGTACAGCCAGAGTTGAGAATTACTGCGCTCTACAGAAATGAGGAAAATCCTCCGATGTTAACTAAACCAACAGACAAAACTAGGGTGGGCAGGCCTCCCCTGCTTTTCTCCCACTCATCTGAAAATAAACTGAAAGGCAACCAGGGCCATCAGGCATTGGCTAACCCTGATGTGGTCCACACTTTGGTTTTACCTTTTGTTTTTACTGACTCTTGTCCAAATCTAACTCCTTTTGCTGGCTTTCCTCAGGCTAAGCCAAAAGTCCCTTTAACCTTTTCTATGGAACTTAATTGGTGGAGGGGGTGCTCACCACTTCGTGGCCACAAGTAAAGATTTTCCAACCTTCATTACAAAGCTGCCAAGTCAGCTCTTGTCTTCATCATTCTGACATCTTTACTCATTTTAGTCCTACCTTTCTTTTTTTGTTTTTGTTTTTTGTTTTTTGTTTTTAGAGATGGGGTCCCCTCTATTGCCCAGGCTGGGGGAGTGCAGTGGCGCCATCCTGGCTCACTACAACCTCCGCCTCCCAGGTTCAAGTGATTTCTGCCTCAGCCTCCTGAGTAGCTAGGACTACAGACGTGCGCCACCACTCCCGGCTAATTTTTGTTTGTTTGTTTGTTTAGTAGAGACAGGCTTTCACCATGTTAGCCAGGGTGGTCTGGAACTCCCAACCTCAAGTGGTCTGCCTGCTTCCACCTCCCAAAGTGCTGGGATTACAGGCATGAACCATCTCACCCGGCCGGCCTTCCTGCTTGCCTGCCTGCCTGCCTGCCTGCCTTCCTTCCTTCTTCCCTCCCTCCCTCCTTTCTTTCTTTCTTCCCTCCTTCCTCTCTCTCTCTTTTCTTTTCTTTCTTTCTTTCTGACAGTCTTGCTCTGTTACCCTGGCTGGAGTGCAGTGACGGCGTTTCACCGTGTTAGCCAGGATGGTCTCAGTCTCCTGACCACGTGATCCGCCCACCTCGGCCTCCCAAACTGCTGGGATTAAAGACTTGTTGAGGCCAGGCACGGTGGCTCACGCCTGTAGTCCCAGAACTTTGGGAGGTGGAGGAGGGCAGATCACTTGAGGTTGGGAATTTGAGACCAGCCATGGCGACACCATGTCTCTACTAAAAATACAAAAATTAGCTGGGTGTGGTGGCGCACACCTGTAATCCCAGCAACTCAGGAGCCTGAGGCATGAGCATCGCTTGAACCCTGGAGGTGGAGGTTGCAGTGAGCTGAGATAGCATCACTGCACTCCAGCCTGCGCAACAAACAGAGTGAGACTCTGTCTCAAAAAAAAAAAAAAAAAAAAAAAGTTGTGGAGTACCTTTCTTAGGGGTTTGGAGTGCCTCAAATGAGACAATATCCAGGAAAGTGCTTTGTAAACTGTGAAGCTATTTACCAGCATGATAATGAAACAATTATGACAGGTAGGTAAATAATAACAAAGTCCTCATGATGTAGAGAATCTCTAAAATGATCTTTGATAGGGTTTTTGTTTTTTTTTTTCCTTAATATTCTTGGCACAGCCTTAAATTTGGTGGGTATGTGCATTATGTTCAGCAACCTAAAGTAAGTTGAAACCTAAAGTTTCAACCCAAATGCCATCAATTGAAATCAGTGACCAAGTCCTTGGCTTTAATGACACTTGATTTTTCTCCTATGTCTATAGCCCATATTCTTTCAGCAAATATTTTTAAAGTGAATTTTATGTTTCAGGCCCTGTGTTAAATTATGGGAGCAGAGAAGTCAAAAAATGAGACAAGTTCTTGTCCTTATGGAGTTCCTCCTAATGGAGGAGGCAGAAAATAAACCAGCAGGCAAACAGGACAATTCTAGAGCAGAACAAGTGCTATAAAGAACAAAAATGCAGTGACGTGGTAGAGAGAGACTGCGGTGTTTGGGGTGTGGTCAGGAAAGGCCTCTCTGACCAGATGATATAGAAACTGGCCCCCAGCCGGGTGCGGTGGCTCACACCTGTAATCCCGCACTTTGGGAGGCTGAGGTGGGCAGATAATGAGGTCAGGAGATCGAGACCATCCTGGCTAACATGGTGAAAACCCGTCTCTACTAAAAATACAAAAAATTAGCCGGGCATGGTGGCGGGTGCCTGTAGTCCCAGCTGCTCAGAAGGCTGAGGTAGGAGCATGGCGTGAACCCAGGAGGTGGAGCTTGCAGTGAGCTGAGATCACGCCACTGCACTCCAGCCTGGGTGACAGAACGAGACTCTGTCTCAAAAAAGAAAAAAAAAAAAAAAAGAAACTGGCCCTCAAGATTGAGAAGGAGCCAGGCTGATGAAGAGTTAAGACAAAGAGATTTCCAAGTAGAGAGTACAACAAATGGAAAGATCCTGATGTGGGAAAGGAATTGGTGCATTTTAGGCAAAAAGGAGGGCTCTGGGGTTGCAGAGGGCAACACAGTCTCCTGTTTTGGCTTCTCTTTCTCTTAAATGTTGGGTCTGGACCTTCATGCTTCCCTAGCACACATTCTCTAAGTGCAGGTGACTTCCACATCTTTCTCTCCACACTGGGTCTTTCCTGAGCTCACGTCTGGGTATTTCCCTGTCTATAGAACATTTCCTCATATATGTTTGGTAGGCACTGAAACTAAGCATGACCAAAAATAACCATCTGCATGACTCTCCACCCACTTCCCCACAAGCTTTACCTCCAGGGCTCTTTCTCTCTCTCTGGGTAAATGGCACCACCATTTCCTCACTGATCAAATCAGAAACCTGAAGATGATTCTTGACTTTTCCTTTCCCAGAACCTCCATATCTAATCCATCGGCAAGGCCTAGGCTCCTCTGTTCTTCTGCATAGCTCCCAAATCTATCCACTTCTTTCTGTCCCCATGACACTTATATACTATATACCACACTATGTACTCTAAACCATCTAATCTGTTTTAAAGACCCCTCTACTCTACTCTACTCCCCTCCCCTCCCTTCGTGTAACTGCTGTAACATTTGCTATGTATCCTCACAGACTTAACTACTCATTAATTCACCTGAGTTCCTGTTAACTGCCAGGCACTGCTTTAGGTGCTAAAGTTATAACAGTGAGCAGAGGCCGGGCATGGTGGCCTATGTCTGTAATCCCAGCACTTTGGGAGGTGGAAGTGGGAAGATCACTTCAGGTCAGGAGTTTGAGACCAGCCTGGCCAACATAATGAAACCCCATCTCTACAAAAAATACAAAAATTAGCCGGGTGTGGTGTTGCATGCCTGTAATCCCAGTTACTCGGGAGGTTGAGGCAAGAGAATTGCTTGAACCCGGGCGGCGGTGGTTGCAGTGAGCTGAGATCGCACCACTGCATTCCAGCCTGGGCGACAGAGTAAGACTCCATATCAGAAAACAAAACAAAACCAGTGAGCAGAAGAGAAACTACCTGCTTTAATGAATCTTACATTTTATTGAGGGAAGACAGACAATAAATAAATAACCATACAATGTGTTAGGTCAGCAGTCTCCAACCTTTTTGGCACCAGGGACTGGTTTTGTGGGAGCAGGGGGAATGGTTTTGGGATGAAACTGTTCCACCTCAGATCATCAGGCATTACAGGCATTAGATTCTCATAAGGAGCCCACAGCCTAGTTCACAATAGCATTCATGCTCCTATGAACATCTAATGCCGCCCTGATCTGGCAGGAGGTGGAGCTCAGACCTTAATGCTCCCTCACTTGCTGCTCATCTCCTGCTGGGCAGCCTGGTTCCTAGCAGGCCACAGATCTGTACCAGTCTGTTGCCTGGGGTTTGGGGACCCCTGTGTTAGGTGGTTATAAGTGCTCTGAAGTACATTAGGGTAAGGGAATGAAATGGGGAGGAGGAAGGGGAAATGGGTGCTGGTTTTATTTTATTTCTTTAAATTTTGAGACAGACTCTCACTCTGTTGCCCAGCCTGGAGTGCAGTAGTGCACATCATAGTTCACTGCAGCCTCGACCTTCTGTGCTCAAGTGATCCTCCTGCCTCAGTGTCCTGTGTAGCTGGGACTACAAGTGTATGCCATCACACTTAGCTAATTCTTAAATTTTTCATAGAGACAATTTCTTGCTATGTTGCTCAGGCTGGTCTCAAACTCAAGTGATTCTCCCACTTTGGCCTCCCATAGTGCTGGGATTATAAGCATGAGCCTCTGTGACTGGCTGCTGGTGCTATTTTACAGAATGGTCAGGGAAAGCCTGTTGGACAACGTGACATTTGGGCAGAGATCTGGGTAATGGAATGACTAAGGGCTATCAGAGGGATGACCATTCCAAGCAGAGAGAACTGGAAATGTAAAGGCCCTGAGGTCCAAGGGTGCTTG
Source organism: Pongo abelii (assembly GCF_028885655.2). NCBI lineage: Eukaryota > Metazoa > Chordata > Mammalia > Primates > Hominidae > Pongo > Pongo abelii. Next base: position 147,126,092 of record NC_071989.2, read on the forward strand.
ATGCCTTATAGGAATGTCTAGACCACAACGTGGGCTTGAATGGAAAGACAGAGAGAAAAAGCCAAAGATGGGTCTGAGATGACTGGGTGAGATCATATAGATTTTATTCAGAGTGAGATGGGAAGCACTGGAGGGGGATTTTTTTTTCCTTTACTTTCCAACTTTTATTTTTGGTTCAGGGGGTACATGTGCATGGATAAATTAATTGCATGTCATGGGGGTTTGGTGTAAAGATTATTTTGTCACCCAGGTAATAAGCATAGTACGCCATAGGTAGTTTTTCGATCCTCACGCTCCTCCCACCCTCCGCTCTCAAGTAGGCCCAGGTGTCTTCGGTTTTCTCCTTTGTATCCATGCGTACTCAGTGTTTCTGGAGGGGTTCTGAATAGAGTGGTGTGTTTTCAATGGCTCTGCCACTATGAGAAAAGAGCATTAAGATAAATATGTATATGCTGTTCAAATGTAAATGCAATATTATGTGCATTGCTTCACTATCTTCTTTCTTCCAAAGTGAATTTTTTTAAAAAACAAAATATGATCCTGTCATCCTTCGTTTAGAATCCTTTGTGGCTCTCCATTCCCCTAACGGTCAAGTCTAAACTCTCACCAAGCCCTCCCGAGTGTGGCCTCTACCTACCTCAGCAGCTCCCAAATCATAGAAAGTTTTTCCTAGATGGGACTCAGGGCCTTCAACCTTCCTTGTTCCCTTGGTCTAAAATCAAGTTATTTCCTTCCCTCCCCATCTACCTTGTCAACATTGTACCAAGCATTATTCTAGGCACCAGGGATACAGCACTGAACAAAATAGACAAAAACTCAAGCCCTTGTGTGGCTGGAATTCTAATAGGAATAAGACAGAAGAAAAGCAATAAATTATATCCCGTATATGACTTTATTTTAAATTTTAAATATGTATTAAAATATATATTTTTAAAATATGATTTTATATATCAGGAGGTGATATAAGCTAAGGAGAAAACTGAACAAGGAAGAGGGGGGTGGGATGTTGAGAAACGGGTTGCAATTTTGAATAAGGTGGCCAAGCGGAAGCCTCACTGAGAAGGTGCCTGGCAGAGGTGAGGGAGCGAGTCAGGCAGCTATTTGGAGGAGAGCATTCCAGGCAGGAAGCAAACGCCCTAAGTCAAGAGCCTACTTGATAGCAAAGAGGACACTGTGTCAGAGAAGAGTATGGGGGCAGGTGAGGCCCTTATAAAGACCTCACTCCTCTGTACTTTGAGTGAGATGGGAGCCACTGGAGGGTCTGGGTGGAGCAGGAGTGACATGCTTGGACTTTCTTTTTTTTTTTTTTTTTTTTTTTTATACGGAGTCTCTCTCTGTCGCCCAGGCTGGAGTGCAGTGGTGCGATCTGGGCTCACTGCAAGATCTGCCTCCCCGGTTCATGCCATTCTCCTGTCTCAGCCTCCTGAGTAGCTGGGACTACAGATGCCCGCCACCACGCCCAGCTAATTTTTTGTATTTTAGTAGAGACGGGGTTTCACCGTGTTAGCCAGGATGGTCTCGATCTCCTGACCTCGTGATCCGCCCGCCTCAGCCTCCCAAAGTGCTGGGATTACAGGCATGAGCCACTGCGCCTGGCCACTTGGACTTACTTTCTAACAAGATCACTCAGGCTGCTGAACTTAAACTAGACCGAGGGAGGCAAGTGCAGAAGTAGGGAGACCAGTTGGGCTCTCCTGGCAAAACTGAGGCTAAGAGATGATGGTGGCTTGATTCAGGATGGTAACAATGGTGATGGTAAAAAGTTAGTGGCTTCTGGGCCTGGTGCGTTGGCTCATGCCTGTAATCCCGGCACTTTGGGAGGCCGAAGTGGGTAGATTGCTTGAGGTTAGGAGTTCGAGACCAGCCTGGCCAACACAGCGAAACCCCGTCTCTACTGAAAAAAATACAAAAATTGCTGGGTGTGGTGGTGGGCACCTGTAATCCCAGTTACTCAGGAGGTTGAGGTGGGAGAACTGCTTGAACCTGGAAGGCGGAGGTTGCAGTGAGCCGAGATTGCGCCACTGCACTCCAGCCTGGGCGACAGAGTGAGACTCCGTCTCAAAAAAAAAAAAGAAAAAAGTTAGTGGGTTCTGAATCTATTTCGAAGGCAGAAGTACAGGGTCTAAGGAATCAGATTTCAAATGCGTGCACGAAATAAAATAGCCAAGGATAACGCCAAGGTTTTTGGCCTCAGCCATGGCCAAAATGAGAGGATGGAGTTGCCCTCTAAGGAAATTAAGAAAACTATGGGATAAGCAGGTTTGGACAGAGGCATTAGGAAATCAGTTTTGGACATATAGACATATAAAATATGAGATGGGCTGGGCATGGTGGCTCATGCCATTTAATTTCTGTAATCGTTTGGGAGGCCAAGGCAGGAGGATCACTTGAGCTCAGGAGTTTGAGACCTGCCTGGGGAAGATAGCAAGACCTCATCTCTACTAAAAAAAAAAAAAAAAAAAAAAAAAAAAAAAAGCTGTGTGTGGCGGCACATACCTGTAGCCCCAGCTACTTGGGAGGCTGAGGATCATTTGAGTATGGGAGATCAAGGCTTCATTGAGCTATGATCAAACCACTGTATTCCAACCTAGGTGATGGAGTGAGACCCTGGCTCAAAAATAAGATAAAGTTTGAGATGCCTAGATGCCTATTGGCTATCTAAGTGGAAACATCAAGTGGGGAGCTGGATAAGTGAGTTGCAAATTCAGGGGAAAGGTTCAGGTTAGGGATACATACCTGGAGTTGTCAGCATATTTCAAGTCAAAAGACTGGCATCAATGGGTTAATGACAGCTATTAGTTGAAAAAGAAGTCCAAGGACAGAGCCCTGGGACACTTTAACAGAAGTTTGTAACTTCAGGCTGGAGTGCACTGCAACCTCCGCCTCTCGGGTTCAAGTGATTCTCCTACCTCAGCCTCTGGAGTAGCTGGGATTATAGGCATGTGCCACCACACCCAGCTAATTTTTTTTTTTTTTTTTTGAGACAGAGTTTTGCTCTTGTCGCCCAGGCTGGGGTGCAATGGTGTGATCTTGGCTCACTGCAACATCTGCCTACCAGGTTCAAGCGATTTTCCTGCCTCAGCCTCCCAAGTAGCTGGGACTACAGGCATGTACCACTATGCCCAGCTAACTTTGTATTTTTAAGGAGACGGGGTTTCACCACGTCTGGTCTCAAACTCCTGACCTCAGGTGATCTGCACACCTCTGCCTCCCAAAGTGCTGGGATTACAGGCGTGAGCTACCGCACCTGGCCATAATTTTTGTATTTTTAGTAGAGATGGGGTTTCACCATGTTGTTCAGGCTGGTCTCGAACTCCCGACCTCGGGTGATCCATCCACCTCCGCCTCCCAAAGTGCTGGGATTACAGGTGTGAGCCACCGCACCCAGCCCAAGTTTTTAACTTTTTTTGATCTCAAGACTCCTTTACGCTCTAAAAAATTTGAAGATCTCAAAGAACTCTTGCTTATGAAAGTTTTATCTATCAATATTTACTATAGGCCTGGCAGGGTGGCTGACACCTGTAATCTCAACACTTTGGGAGGCTGAGGCAGCAGGATTGCTGAGGCTTGGAGTTCAAAACCAGCTTGGTCAACAGAGTGAGACCCCTGTTTCTACAAAAGAAAAATTTAAAAATTAGCCACATGTGGTGGTGTGCATCTGTAGTCTCAGCTACTGGGGAGGCTGAGGTGGAAGGATTGCTTGTACCCAGGAGATCAAGGCTGCACTGAGCTATGATAGCACCACTGCACTCCAGCCTGGGCAACACAGCAAGACCCTGTATTAGAAATTAAAATAAACAATTTCAAAATATTCATTAATTCATTAAAAAATAACAATAGCAAGTCCATTACATGTTATCAATAAATAACATTTTTGAAAAGAAAAATAACCATGTTTTCTAAAACAAAAGAAAAATTCAGGGAGAACTGTAGTTGTTTTGCATTTTACAAATCTTTATCTGACTTAATAAAAGATAGCTGGATTCTCATATGTGCTTTCACATTCCATGTGATGCCACATCATACATCACGTAGCCTGTGGAATACTCTACTGTACACCCGGGAGAAAATGAGCATAAAAAAGCAAATGATATTTTAGAATTATTGTGAAAATAGTTTTTACCACATTACTCCCTGAAAAGTTATCAGGGATGTCCAGACTATACTTTTGAGAATCCCTGCTCTAACATTTAGAGGTTAGGAGGAATTAGAAGGCATCATCAATGGAGACTAAGAAGCTTAGCCAGGAAGGCTGGATGGAAATCAGGAAAGCCTGGTGCCCTGGAGGCCCAATGAAGAAAGTGTTTCAAGGAGGAGAGTGACCAAATGCTGCTGATTGTACAAGTCAACTGAGGAAGGAGACTGACCATTGGATTTTGCAACGTGGAGGCCATCAGGGACCTTCATAAAAGCAGTTTTGGTGGAAAGGCGAATGCTAAAGCCAGACTGGAGGTGAGTCACCACATAAAGGTCACTTCTCAGGTCTCCAAATCCCAGGGTAGTTAATTTACCCCCAAACCTACATGTATCTCTCCCCTATCTTCACACTTGCCTTTCTTTTTTCCTGGTTTACGTGTATGTGTGTGTGTGTATTGACACAGGGTCTCAATCTGTTGCTCAGGCTGGAGTGCAGTGGTGCAATCTCGGCTCACAGCAACCTCCACCTCCCTGGCTCAAGTGATCCTCCCACCTCAGCCCTCTCCACATAGCTGGGACTACAGGTGCGTGCCACCACACCCAGCTAATTTTTGTATCCTTTGTAAAGACAGGGTTTTGCCATGTTGTGCAGGCTGGTCTCCAACTCCTGAACACAAACGATCCTCCGCCTCAGCCTCCCAGAGTGCTGGAATTAACGGGCATGAGCCACCGTGCCTGGTCAGTTTACCTGTTTTAGTATCTGTCTTCATCATTACCTTTAAGTGGTGTGAAAACAGGGATCAAGTCAGTTTCAGTTTTTATTCACTTCCTCAGCACACAGCAAGTGCCTGGGATATAGCGAATGCTCCAGCCTTCCCTGGTAAGCTTTTCATGATTTCTCAGGAGTAGGAAACTGACTCTCTTTAGGCACACTGCAAATCTCTCATATCTTCCTGTCACCTTACCCTTCTTTTCCCAAAACAAACCCTGCAATTTCATCTTCAGGGTCCCATGCTTAGAGAGATCCCATGCTGGCTGGGCGCGGTGGCTCACACCTGTAATCCCAGCACTTTGGGAGGCTGAGGCAGGCAGATCACGAGGTCAAGAGACTGAGACCATCCTGGCCAACATGCTGAAACCCCATCTCTACTAAAAATACAAAAATTAGTTGGGCGTGGTGGCAGGCACCTGTAGTCCCAGCTACTCGGGAGGCTGAGGCAGGAGAATCGCTTGAACCCAGGAGGCAGAGGTTGTAGTGAACCGAGATCGCGCCACTGCACTCCAGCCTGGTGACAGAGCAAGACTCCGTCTCAAAAAAAAAAAAAAATAATAAATAATAATAATAAAGAAAGAGCCCATGCTTGGTTTAATACTCTGATGTTGCTGTCTTAAAATGGTTAACAATTTTTGAACAAGGGGCCTTAAAATTAAGAATCTTGTCCCGAGTGAAGTGATGAACATACAAAGTTATGGAGCATAATCCTTTAAATCTGTCCCTTGTTACTTCATCCAAATACTTTATTGACTGATTACTATTGTGTTAGGCTGTTCTTGCATTGCTAAAAAGAAATACCTGAGACTGTGTAATTTACAAAGAAAAAACAGGCCGGGTGCGGTGGCCTATGCCTGTATCCCAGCACTTTGGGAGGCCGAGGCAGGCGGATCACCTGAGGTCAAGAGTTCGAGACCAGCCTTGCCAGCATGGTAAAACTCCGTCTCTACTGAAAATACAAAAATTAGCCGGGGGTGGTGGTGTGCACCTGTAATCCCAGCTACTCGGGAAGCTGAGGCAGGAGAATCGTTTGAATCCAGGAGGTAGAGGTTGCAGTCTGAGTGACAAAAGCGAAACTCCGTCTCACACACACACACACACACACACACACACACACACAAAAAAAAAAAAAAGAAAAGAAAAAAGAAAAAACATTTAATTGGCTCATGGTTCTGCAGGCTGTATAAGCAAGGCCTGGGCATCTGCTCTACTTTCTGGAGAGGCCTCAGGGAGCTTTTACTCATGGTGGAAGGTGAAGCTGGAGCAGGCACATTACATGCTGAAAGCAGGAGCAGGAGGGGGCTGAGGTGCCACATCTTTTTGTTTTTGAGACAGGGTCTCACTCCATTGCCCAGCCTGGAGTGTAGTGGCACAATCATGGCTCACTGCAGCCTCAATCTCCCCAGGCTCAGGTGATCTTCCCACCTGAGCCCCCCAAGTAGCTGGGACTACAGGCACACACCACCATGCCTGGCTTATTATTTTTTTTTGAGACAGACTTTTGCTTTCGTTGCCAAGGTTGGAGTGCAATGGCATGATCTCGGCTCCAACTCTGACTCCCAGGTTCAAATGATTCTCCTGCCTCAGCCTCCCGAGTAGCTGGGATTACAGGCGCATGCCACCATGCCCTGCTAATTTTGTAGTTTTAGTAGAGATGGGGTTTCACCATGTTGCCCCAGGCTGGTCTCGAACTCCTGACCACAGGTGATCTGCCTGCTTTGGCCTCCCGAAGTGCTGGGATTATAGGCGTGAGCCACGGTGCTCAGCCTGCTTGGCTAATTTTTTTGTAGAGATGGGTTTTCACCATGTTGCCCAGGCTGGTCTCGAACTCCTGGGCTCAAGCTATCCGCCCGCCTTGGCTTCTCAAAGTGTTGGGATTACAGGTGTGAGCCACTGTGCCTGGCCGGTGCTACACTTTAAAACGACTCCATTTCATGAGAATTCCCTTAGTACCTGGAGGACAGCACCAAGCCATGAAGGATCCTCCTCTATGACCCAAATGCCTCCCACCAGCCCCACCTCCAACACTGGGGATTACATTTCAATGTGAGATTTGGGCGGGGACAAATATCTAAAATATATGAATTATGTTCTGAGTTAGCCAAGTGAAGTAGAGGGACGCCAAAGCCACTCTAGGCAGAGGGGACTACAGGAGCAAAGACCCTGCAGCCAGAAACAGGACAGGGGTAGTTGGACAAGAATGACCTTGTCAGGGTTTGCCTTTTTCTTTTTGAGACAGAGTCTCACTGTGTTGCCCAGGCTGGAGTGCAGTGGTGCAGTCACGGTTCACTGCAGCCTTGAACTCCCAGGCTCAAGCGATCCTCCCACCTCAGCCTCCCAAGTAGCTGGGACTACAGGTAGGTGCCACTACACCCAGCTATGTTTTTGTATTTTTTTGTAGACACAGGGTTCTATCATGTTGCCCAGGCTGGTCTCCTGAGCTCATGTGATCCACCCATCTTGGCCTCCCAAAGTGCTGAGATTACTTGCGTGAGCCACTGTGCCCATCCTCTTTTTCTTAAAGGTTGTTCTCTCCCAACTTCATGGTCCTATTGCCCTTTGTCAGCATCTCTTAACTAGCACAGGCCCACAGTACTTTGAATTACAGTGGGCACATTCACCCACAGATGTTCACTGGGCACTCCCTAGGGGATGGGCAATGTGCTGGGTGCTGTAGGAGATACAGCTCCTGCTTTCCAGAAGTTTATATTCCCTTGGGGGAGAGGGAGATGTGAGGAGTAGAGGGTAAACACAGTAACGGCAGGTCTCCCTAGCACCCTGCTCTCTGTTCAGCACAAGGCCAGCAGTGGACATCGTTGTCTTGCATTATTCAGGTTTATAGGCCAATACTGAAATCTATCTTATTCATCATCCCGTGAGCAGGGGAAACATCATTAGGGTTTTCTATACCAGGCTGATAGCATGTAGTATTTTTTGTTTTTTTGTGTTGTTTGCTTTGTAATTTTGTTTTCTTTTGTTTTTGGAGTATTCACTATGAAGATAAGAAAGGGTGAGAATAAAATTCCCTAAATGACCAGAGGAATAGAGATAGAAGTCAGGTCCCTCAAATTTGTTGGAGGAGGGGGACAAGCTGGGAGAGGGGACGTGCTGGGGGCGGGGCGGGAACAAGCCCAAAAAGGGACAGCTGCTGTGGTGCCTCTTTTGTGTTTGTAAATGTCCTCCCGGCAAGGTGGCTCTCGCCTGTAATCCCAGCACTTTGGTAGGCTGAGGAGGATCTCTTGAGCCCATGAGTTTGAGACCAGCCTGGCAACATAGTGAGACTCTGTGTCTGTAGTTCCAGCTACTCCGGAGGCTGAGGTGGGAGGGTCGGTTGTCCAGGGATTTGAGGCTGCAGTGAGCCGTGATCGCGACACTCCACTCCAGCCTGGGCGACAGACGGAGACCCCGTCTTTAAAAAAAAAAAAAAAAAGTCCTTGATCAAGAGGGCTTCGGGTGTTTCCATCTGTGGACTGAGGGGACGGATTAGGTGAATTCTAGGGGCGCTTCCACCTCACATTATGAAAGGTCCTGAGAGTCAGATTCTAGTTTCACTCTGTCCCGAAGCTGTGGGGCCTTTCCTTAGCCTCCGCTTCTCCTTCTGTAAAGCCAGGTAGTGGGCCTAGATCACTTTTCCAGAAGCCTGTGACTCCAGGACACCTGTGACACTCTTGAGGGGAGCGTGCCCAGTACCCCTTGTCGCGTCTCTGGGATTCCGCCGAGGTGGGGGCCCGCGCGAGGCCGCCCCCGAGCCTCACCTGTGCGCGGAGCGGTGACTCACCTGCCCTCCCGCAGCCCTCCCCGCCCGCGGGCTGTTCCAGGAGTCACCGCTTCTCCTCCCTCTCGGGGCGGGGGTCACTCCCGGCCTAAGCTCCCACTAGGGGCCGGGGAGGAAGGAATTATGAGGTGGGTGGCGGGGAGGAAGAGGTCCCTCGGGGGTCCCAGTCCGGCGCTGCCAGACTCTTCGCGCTGGGGGCCTTCCCTTTCCCCAAAAGCGGAGGCCAGAACGGCCGGGAAGAGCGGGCGGGGCGGCGGCGGGAAGCCGGGAAGAGCGAGCCGGAGGGAGGTGCCAGGAAGGGCGGGCGGGGCCCGGGCGGGGGCCGGGGCCGGGGCCGGGGCGGGGGCCGCGGGCGGAGGGCGGGCCGGGGGCGGGGGCGCAGGGCGGCCTATTTCCTCCTCCTAGCCGGACTGGAAGGAGACAAAGCAGCGGCCGTCGGCTTCGGGCCTCTGGAATTTAGCTCTCGCCCAGCTTAGCCGCAGGTAACTTCGTACCTCCCTCGCGGGCGCGGTCTCTCGGGCCGGGCCGAGAGGGTCCTTGGGCCGGGCCGTCCCAAGCTGGGCCCCGCGAGCAGCGGGCGGGCGGGGCGCGGTCTCTTTGGCGACGTCGCCGGGAATTGGGCCCCGGGCGGGCGTGGGACCCGCGTCGGGCCGGCGGCCTCTTCTCCCGCAGGGCCCGAGTATGGGGCCCGGGCGGGCACGGCAGGCGCTTCCCAGCGCTCGGGAAGTCGGGGGGCCGCCGCGGCTGGGGAGGAGAAACTACAGGCCCCGCGCCGCCGCCGCGTTTCCTCTTGGAAAAGTTTTCTCGCGGTTTCCAAACTTTGTTGCCGCGGCCTCGGCGCGCGCGGCAGCCCCGCGCCGGGCCCCTCGGCCGCCTTCCTTCCCTGGGGCGGCGGGTCTGGGAGCCGCTTTCCGGGGAAGTGATTGTCGTCCGGCTCCGAGGCGTTCCTGCCCCCTCCCCCTTCCCGGCCGCTGAGACTTCCCGGTGGGGCGGCGGGGACGCGGGCTCGGCGAACCGGGAGGCTGGAGCCCGGGCTTCTCCCATACAGCCTCGCCGTAGGTGGGCCACACCCGTGTGGACTTTTGGCGTGGCCGTCCACCTGAACTCGGGGATTACTCAGTTTTCCTGGGTTTCTTGTCGGTTGGACGCACTTAGCTTTCAGCCCTAGTTTTCAGGAGTGGCATTAGAGAGTTTTTTTTTTTAATTGTTGACTTTTAAAGGAGCGTGTGTGTGCGTGCGAGTGTGAAGCACTTGTTGGAAAAAATGTTGCCTGAATGAATGCCTGACCTTTGCTTGGCAGCAGTGGCTTCCCAGTAATGCAGGCGGCGGTTGGCCCAATTCCAGGGTTGACTGCCTCTTACGTCCTCTTGCATCTTGGTCACATTTTTTTGGTGCGTGTGTTTTGTACAAAATTTACAATTATTTGGAAAAGAGTGAGATGTGTTAAGTCTACAACTAAATTCGGGGTATTTTATATTTATGATGAAGGAAATGCTTACATCATTGTTGGGACAGGATAGGCATTTTGTGGAGCGGATATTTGTGTTTAGTCAGCAGTGGTTTTTAAATACTGGACAGGTGGGTGTTACTTTAAGGAACGGAATTTATAAATCGAATTAATTAGGATGTGTTATTTTGTTTTACAGGAAGAATGAAGAATGAGTGTAGGAGTTATCTATAGTTTCTGCCTAATTATTTACCAATCTGGACTTTTGAACAAATATTTTTTTTAAAGACGGGGTCTCCGTCGCCCGAGCTGGAGCGCAGTGACACGATCATGGCTCACTGCGGCTTCTGTCTCCTGGGCTCAAGTGATCCCCCCACCTCAGCTTCCGAAGTAGTTGGGACTACAGGCACGCGCCACCACACCCGTCTAGTTTTTGTATTTTGGTAGAGATGGGGTCTCGCCGTCTTGCCCAAGCTGGTCTCGAACTCCTGGGCTCAAGTGGTCCTCCTGCCTCGGCCTCCCAAAGTTTTGTGATTACAGGCCTGAGCCAGGGTGCCTGACCCCATCTGGATTTTTATTCAGCTAAAGGATAATTTTTTAATCCACTTAAGAGCTCACAGTGTAATAGGGGAGACACGCACCCCAGGTGTAGTACAGAGCGGACTGCAGTAAGTGCCTTAACAGTACTAATGAAACTATTGTCTGAGTCAAATCTTACCTAATAGTAACAACAAAAGAAACTTGTAGAGGCACGGAGAGGGGGCTAATACGTTTTATTTGGGTAAGTCCAGAAAGGCTTCCAGGAGGTGGTGGCATTTGATCTGGATGAAACGTGAGTCGAGTATTTTTTTTAAGTGAAGGGAGAGTCATGAGAAGCTAAAAGGGCATAGGAGTTTGGGGAATTGTGATATCACTCTCCTGGTTTTCTTTTCCTTTTGGCTCATCTCAGTTTCTTTCTTTTCCTTGCCCTCACTCTTTCCTCTCTTACCCAGGGTTCTTTCCAAAGTATCTTTTTCCTCCACACCACTGATGTGGCATCACCTTGACTCCCATTGGTGATATCTCATTTCATATAGTGACTTAGAGATGAGAGGTACCCTCCTCCAAGATGAGAATCACTGCTCTGTGCAGTCTCTTCTGTCATCAGCTTTATGTGCTAAAAGTCCAAGCCTTTATTTTGAGTGCAGATGTGTCTCCTGACCCTCATGGTCACCTGTGCATTGGGAAGCTTTTTGGGTATCCCAGGCTTCTCAAACTCAGGGTGTCCAAAGTGGGACTCCTGTCTCTTCTGGAGACATGAACCAGATGTAGAGATCCAGGGTAACTGCCTGCCCAGGTTTTGGGATTTCCTTCTTTTTTTTTTTTTTTTGATGGAGTCTCCCTCTGTTGCCCAGGCTGGGGTTCAGTGAGGTGATCTCAGTTCACTGCAAACTCCAACTTCTGGGGATTCAAGCGATTCTCCTGTCTCAGCCTCTGGAGTAGGTGGGATTACAGGTGCAAGCTACCACACCCGGCTTATTTATTTATTTATTTATTTATTTTAAGATAGTCTTGCTGTGTCTCCCAGGCTGGAGTGCAGTGGCATAATCTCGGTTCACTGCAACCTGTGCCTCCTGGGTTCAAGCAACTCTCCTGCCTCAACCTCAAGGAGTTGGGATTACAGGTGTGTGCCAACACGCCTGCCTAATTTTTTTGTGTTTTTGGTAGAGAGAGTTTCACCATGTTGGCCAGGCTGGTCTCAAACTCCTGACTTCGTGATCCACCCACCTCGGCCTCCCAGAGTGCTGGGATTGCAAGCTTCAGCCACCGTGCCCAGCGTGATTTTTTAATTTTTAGTAGAGATGGGGTTTCATCATATTGGTCAGGCTGGTCTCTAACTCCTGACCTCAGGTGATCCACCCGCCTCAGCCTCCTAAAGTGCTGGGATTACAGGTGTGAGCCGCCGCACTTTAGGATTTCTTTGAGAAAGTAACTCACTGTGGGGCATGACAGACAGCCCTGATTGTTGGGGGTAGTGGTGTGTGCTGGTGAGGATATGGAGAGAAGGAACAGGGCCCTCTGCATTTGTAAAGGTCCTGAGACAGGAAAGACTCGTGTGTTTAGAGACTTGAAAGAGACTGGTATAGCTTGGATACTTTTTCAGTGGGGAGAAGACCTCACATGAGATTGCCAGAGAAGGCAGAGGCCATGTTGGGGCTTTATTCTAGAGGTGTAAGAAGCCATTGTAGGGAGTTTCATGATTTGATTTCCTTTTTAAGACTCCTGCTAGTGCTTGGAGAAGGCTTGTGTTTGTGTGCATGTGGAAGCAGAGAGTTGAGCTAGGAAGATGGTGGAGTTTGAGGCGGTAGGGATGAAGGGAGCTGTATTTTGGAGAAATGAGACAGGACTTAAATATGGATTGGGGCTGGACAGGGAGGCTCATGCCTATAATCCTGTTTTTTTTTTTTTGGGAGGCTGAGTTGGGAGGATCACTTGAAGCTAGGAGTTCAAGACCAGCCTGAGCAACTTTGAGACCCCGCCTCTAAAAAAAAAAAATCGACAAGGCATGGTGACACGCTCTGTAGTCCCAGCTACTCAGGAGGCTGAGGTGGTAGGATTCATTGCTTGAGCTTGGGAGGTGGAGGTTGCAGTGAGCTCTGATCATGTCACACTGCAGCCTGGGTGACAGAGTGAGACCCTGTCTCAAAGAAAAGAAAAAAAGGGAGGAAGGGAGGGAGGAAGGAAGGAAAAAGAAAGAAAATAGAATGGTGGTTGTTAGGGGCCAGGTGAAGGGGAGTAGGGAGCTATTGTTATGGGTACAGAGTTCAGTTTCGGAAGATGAAAAAAGTTCTGGAAATGAATGGTGAATGTATGTAATGCCACTGAGGCATACAGTATTTAAAAACAGTTCAAGGCTGCTGTGAACTATGATCATGCCCCTGCACTCCAGCCTGGGCAACACAGTGAGACCCTGACTCAGAAAAAAAAAAAAATAGACTGGATATTGGGGGCCTAGGGTAAAGTTGCTTCCTCAATGATTCCCTTCTACTCTCCCAACATAACCTTTCATGATGAGCTTTTAGTCATATCTTAAGACTCAGCACTTTAGTTTCTGGTAGCAAATTTTTTAGCACTGGGTGGTGCATTACATTATGCTGTACGTTATTATTGATGTACCTGTTTGCCTTTATTGCTAGGAAAGGAGCCTTATAAGCTCCTTGAAGGCAGGAACTGATAGCCTTAGTTCTTGTCTTGGTGCTTAGTACCTGGCATGGAGGGCAAATTAGATGCTTGTTGAGTGAAGGAGGAAAAAGTCTTTTCTGCCTAGAGTCTAGCTTGTGGATGGAATGATAACAGATGAGGCAACAGTCAGATTATGGAGGGCCTCAAATAACAAATTTGGGCAAACTGAGAACCATCTACAGCCCATTCTTCTTCCTTGCCACCCAGATCTAATCACTGATAAAGTCCTCTCCATGCAGTCCTCAGCTTATGTGTAATATATTCCTTTTTTCTCTTCTCTATTTCTTTTTTTTTTTTTTTTTTTGAGATGGAGTTTTGCTCTTGTTGCCCAGGCTGGAGTGCAGTGGCTTGATGTCGGCTCACTGCAACCTCTGTCTCCTGGGTTCAAGTGATTCTCCTGCCTCAGCCTCCCAAGTAGCTGGGATTACAGGCGTGTGCCACCACACCTGGCTAATTTTATATTTTAATTTTATTTATTTATTTTTTATTTTTTATTTTTTTTGAGATGGAGTCTTGCTCTGTCACCCAGGCTGGAGTGCAGTGGTGTGATCTTGGCTCCCTGCAACCTCCTTCTGCCAGGTTCATGCCGTTCTCCTGCTTCAGCCTCCGTAGTAGCTGGGACTACAGGCGCCTGCCACCACACCCGGCTAACTTTTTTTGTTTGTTTGTTGTTGGTTTTTTTTTTTTTGAGACGGAGTCTCGCTCTGTCGCCAGGCTGGAGTGCAGTGGCACGATCTTGGCTCACTGCAACTTCCGCCTCCCATGTTCAAGTGATTCTCCTGCCTCAGCCTCCCGAATAGCTGGAGTACAGGCACGTGCCCCACGCCCGGCTAATTTTTGTATTTTTAGTAGAGATGGCATTTCACCATGTTGGCCAGGATAGTCTTGATCTCTTGACCTCGTGATCTGCCCACCTCGGCCTCTCAAGGTGCTGAGATTACAGGCGTGAGCCACCACACCCGGCTGATATTTTTATTTTTAAAATACATTATTTTCTTGATTTTTCCCATACCTTCCTTTAGTTTTTTGAACATCTATAAGACAGTTGTTTTAATGTCTTTGTCTGGTAGGTCTTCTATCTGGTCTTTCTCTGGGACAGTTTTTTTTTTTTTTTTGAGATGGAGTTTTGCTCTTGTTGCCCAGACTGGAGTGCAATGGCGTGATCTTGGCTCACCGCACTGCCTCCCAGCTTCAAGCGATTCTCCTGCCTCAGCCTCTTGAGTAGCTGGGATTACAGGCATGTGCCACCACACCTGGCTAATTTTGTATTTTAAGTAGAGACAGGGATTCTCCATGTTCGTCAGGCTGGTCTTGAACTCCTGACCTCAGGTGATCAGCCAGCCTCTGCCTCCCAAAGTGCTGGGATTACAGGCATGAGCCACCACGCCCAGCAACTGGGACAGTTTTTATTGGTTAATTTTTTTTTTCTTTTAATGGGTCATACTTTCCTGTATCTTTGTATGACCTGTGACTTTTTAATTTTTTTTTGAAAACTGGACATTTGAATCTAATGATGTGCTAACTCTGAAAATTGGATTCTTCTCATTCCTAGGGTTTGCTGGGTTTTTTTTATTTATTTGTTACAGTTTGTTTTTATGCTGAGGATCAGCCTGAGATATAAACTTAAGGACTTCTCAGGTCTTTTTTGCGCCTGCACCTTTCCCTGGGCACATGCACCATGGTAACTTTTTTCCTTATCTCCCCCGCACCCTCATGATTGCTTTTGAATATCCTAGTCTTTAAAGTCTAGCTCCTAAAGAGGAAAAAGAGAAAAAAGGAAGTAGGGAGGTGGGGGCCATTGGCCCATTAAATTCTCTGGTAGTCTACTTCAGCTGGAGGGGGAGGACTTGCAGTCATGGAGAGGGTGCAATAATGGCTGTCCTTCTCAGTGTCTGCCTATCCCTGATTATAAGCAGCAATCAGCAATTAGAATATGGATCCCTGATATTTGGAGGACAGGGTCCTTATTGCCCATCCTGGTTCCCAAAAGCTGCTTGCAAGCTGTTTCAGGAATGCATTCTAAGTTGTCTGCCCATGGCTGGGGGCTAGGGAATGGGGTAGCTGCTGCTTAGCTAAGGGCTGAAATGGACTGAAACTAACCCAATTTACTGTCCCAGTCTTTTCCTTGGAAGTTGCAAGCTTTCTTCAACAGTCCCCAGAATTACATCCGACTAATTATGCCAGTGTGATTGTCTAGGTGGGGAGACTGATCTTGGTGCTTCCTACTCTGTTGTTTTAGAATCCAGAATCCTCTCCCAGAATTTCTTTCCTTTTTTTTTTCTATGAGATAGAGTTTTGCTCTTGTCGCCCAGGCTGGAGTGCAATGGCGTGATCTTGGCTCACTGCAACCTCCGCCTCCCGGGTTCAAGCGATTCTCCTGCCTCAGCTTCCTGAGTAGCTGGGATACAGGCATGCGCCACCATGCCTGGCTAATTTTGTATTTTTAGTAGAGACGGGGTTTCTCCATGTTGGTCAGGCTGGTCTTGAACTCCTGACCTCAGGTAATCCACCCGCCTCGGCCTACCAAAGTGCTGGGATTACAGGAGTGAGCCGCCATGCTCAGCCGAATTTCTTTCCTTTTAAAGGCTGAATAATGTTCCATTTATTGTATGTATATGCCATATTTTGTTTATCCATTCATACTTTTTTTGGGGGGGAGGACAGAGTCTCACTCTGTTGTCCAGGCTGGAGTGCAGTGGTGCAGTGGTGCGATCTTGGCTCACCACAACCTCTGCCTCCCAAGCTCAAACGATTCTCCTGCCTCAGCCTCCTGAGTAGCTGGGATTACAGGTGTGCGCCACTACCGCCCGGCTAATTTCTTTATTTTTAGTAGAAACGGGGTTTCACCATATTGGCCAGGCTGGTCTCTAACTCCTGACCTCAAATGATTCACCTGCCTCAGCCTCGAAAACTGCTGGGATTACAGGCGTGAGCCACCACGTCTGGCCTGTCTATTCATGGGTTGATGGACATTTGGATTATTTCCAAGGTATGCTACTTTTTTATAGCTCTTAAAATTTTTCCAAATTCCTTTCCAGAAATGTACTTTATCATCACCTGTGGTACATCAGGGTATTTTTCACTTTAGACATTCTCGATCTATTGTCTGAGTACTTGAAGTGGTGTGACTGTAGGCTGACTGTTGAATGAAGGTGAAAGGGGGGTTTTAATAGCAGGTCACAAACTTGGATAGAAGAGGAAATGTCTCTTAGGCTGGTTGGATATATAATAAGTTCTGGAAGGCCACATACTGGTGATGATGTCATCCAGAAAGGGTTTGGTACTGAATTTTTGTCCAGGAATGTTCCTTGTCAGGGATGTTAGGGATCTGCCTTGTCAACTGTAGTTCTTTGTCAGCCTCTTCAGAAGTTGATGCCCACTTAGCTCTTGAAGCAGGTGTTCTAAGTAAATAATATTTTGTACTCTTATATTCTGTGGTTTAGTTGTAGGTACATGCTGTTGTGAAAATAAATTCATTTGACTTCTCTATATTTTGATCGTGGAGGTGATCACACAACTGTTATTTATTTATTTTTTTTTGAGACAGAGTCTCACTCTGTTGCCCAGTCTGGAGTGCAGTGGCATGATCTCGGCTCACTGCAACCTCCGCTTCCTGAATTCAAATGATTTTCCTGCCTCAGCTTCCTGAGTAGCTGGGATTGCAAGCATGTGTCACCACGACCTGGCGAATTTTTGTATTTTTAGTAGAGACGGGGTTTCACCATTTTGGCTAGGCTGGTTTTGAACTCCTGGCCTCAGATGATCCGTCCGCCTCCTAAAGTGCTGGGATTGCAGACTTGAGTCACTCACCTGGCCCACGCAACTGTTTTTAGATTGGTATACGAGAGAGTGAATTTTATTGTGCATAAAAGGTGAAAAAATGAACAGGTAAAAAAATTTACTCAAAAAAATTTTGGGGTGAGTTTGGCCTTCTATATGGAGATAATAAATAAGTAGTGAAAAATATGAACCCAATTATTCTTTCTACCTTCCCTGCCCAAATCATTTTTTTCTCAAGTGACCGAAGCCACACACTTTGAAGTCTTTTTGTTGTTGTTGAGACAGGGTCTCGCTTAGTCATCCAGGCTGGAATGCAGTGGTGCAATCACACCTCATTGCAGCCTTGACCTCCCGGGTTGAAAGTGATCCTCTCACTGCAGCCTCCTATGTAGCTGGGACTACAGGCGCCTGCCACCATGCCTGGCTAATTTTTGTGTTTTCTATAGAGACAGAGTTTCACCATGTTTCCCAGGCTGGTCTCAAACTCCTGAGCTCAAGTGATCCACCTGCCTTGGCCTCCCAAAGAGCTGAGATTACAGGCGTGACCCACTGCACCTGGCCCACTTTGAAGTCCTAAATAAATTTAGGTTATTCTGTGCATGTTGGAGGATTTAAGTCTTATTAGCACCTTCTGTTTCGTGTAAGGAAAAAAGTTAAAATACATCTGGAAGAGTCTCATAGAGCAGCACTTTCTGAAACTTGCCCGGGTACCAGTATGCCTGCTTCCAGACCTTGAAGATATTACGTGTACAGCTTGGTGATCTGCTCTGCCCCCCACGTGTTGTGGGCCTGGATTGAATGGACTGAACAGTGTGGGGAATTAGTCCAGTGTGACTTGCCTTGTCTCATGCTGTTTACTCACTTGTGAGAGCACTATACTGAATTATCCATTATTGAAAGTTCCAAGTGTGCAGAAAGAACCACACTTCAAAAATAAAATGTCAACATTGCCCTTTCTCTGTTAGAGCCTTAGATGTTCATTATTTTCTTTAGTTTTTTTTTTATAACTATCAAACTTATTTTTCTCCGTGTGGGAGTATGCCACAACTCCATTTCTAATGGAGCTTGAAATTAACATGCATTTCCATTTACTTGTTGATGGACTGTCATCGATCAACCCCTCTTTTTGATTGGGATTTAATTTGTGTTTTTTTTTTTTTTACCAGCTGCAAGTTTGGGGTAATGCATATAATGTAAATACAGTTCACAGGGCAACTTCGGATGTTCTAAATACTTGTAACATTTGCTCATTTTGAACCATATTGTATGAGTAGTGTGAAGTGATTTTTAAAATGTCTGTCATTTTTTTCATCTTCCCATTTTATTAAAAGGAGGGATGGAACTATATTGTGGAAGCTAATGTAATTTTCATCTCTAAGAGGTTTTTTTTTTTCTTTTTAGACTAAAAGGGCTTAACAAGAAAAATTTATCTTTCTTAATTGCTAATTTAAAGGCTAATTTTTTTCCTAGATTGCTTAGTTTTGACTATTTGATTCCATCATATCAAGCTGTGAATTTCCTTCATTTTCATGTTTTGAGGTTTCACTATTAAATATTGTCAAAAATAAGCGGATCATCAACTCTCTTGAAAGTGTCTTATTGCTATGTTTTTTTTTGTCAGTATTTGACATTCTGAATTGAAGATGTGAGTTGGAAGCCTGGTTAATTACCAAGTTACATAATCCTGTATTTGTTTATTAACCAGGTTAGACTACAGACTGTTCTTGAAACTGAAAGTGCTGTTATAACTCAGAAAACACATTCACTATGGCCCATTTCAAGTTAAATGAAGGACTGAGCCTTTGATAGAGCATTTGCCCTATGTGGCTCTGTTACGTGCATCCTTTCTAGGCACAGATGCGTTGTTACCGTTCTTTCATGGTGTGTTGAATATTTCGTTAGATTCAATATTTCAATATTAATCCAAGCTTTTTTTTTTGAGACAGGGTCAAGCCATCCTCCCACCTCAACCTTCTGAATAGCTGGGACCATAGGTGTGTACTACGACACCCAGCTAATTTTTTATATTTTTAGTAGAGATAGGTCTCACCATATTGCCCAGGCTGATCTTGAACTCCTGAACTCAAGCGATCTGCCCACCTTGGCCTCCAAAGTGCTGGAATTACAGGCATGTGCCACTGTGCCTGGCCTGAGTTTGTAATCCAAATTCTAAATCATGGTCTGTGAAATATGATGGTGCAGTGAATAAGCTAGAGGCTAAAAGGGAGAAGCGTGTTACTATCACTGATGAAACAGTGTTTGTGGGTTTTATATTCCTGGGGATCTCTAAATTGGCAAAAGGTTTCATGAGGGATTCATTTGTTATCATTCTCTTGCTTCTGTGGACCTGGGTTATCATGTTTTTAGAAAAGCTTTGGACTGACTGAAGTGTCTTTAGAAACCTGCCATTTTGGCTGTGTGCGGTGGCTCACGCCTTTAATCCCAGCACTTTGGGAGGCGGGTGGATCACCTGAGGTCAGGACTTCAAGACCAGC
The DNA here is from genome assembly GCF_028885655.2 of Pongo abelii. Taxonomy (NCBI): domain Eukaryota; kingdom Metazoa; phylum Chordata; class Mammalia; order Primates; family Hominidae; genus Pongo; species Pongo abelii. The sequence continues at coordinate 147,145,720 of NC_071989.2, forward strand.
CTGACTAACATGGAGAAACACCGTCTCTACTAAAAATACAAAAAATTGCAGGGCGCAGTGTCTCATACCTGTAATCCCAGCTACTCTTGAGGCTGAGGCAGGAGAATTGCTTGAACCCGGGAGGTGGAGGTTGCAGTGAGCCGAGATCGTGCCATTGCACTCCAGCCTGGGCGACAGAGCGAGAATCCATCTCAAAAAAAAAAACAACAAAAAACAAAAAAATAATTAGCCAGGCATGGTGGCACATGCCTGTAATCCCAGCTACTCGGGAGGCTGAGGTAAGAAGAATCCCTTGAACCTGGAAGGCGGAGGTTGCAGTGAGCTGAGATCGTGCCATTGCACTCCAGCCTGGGCAACAAGAGCGAAACTCTGTCTCAATAAAAAAAAGAAACCTTCCATTTTGCAGAGAAGTAACTAAGTGAAATGTGAGTTTGATCCCTTGGGAGGGAAAAAAAGTGGAAATGGAAGATGGCAACTTTTTTTCTTTTTTTTTATTTGAGATGGAGTTTTGCTTTTGTTGCCCAGGCTGAAGTGCAGTGGTGTGATCTCAGCTCACCGCAACCTCTGCCTCCTGGGTTCAAGTGATTCTCCTGCCTCAGCCTTCCGAGAGCTGGGATTTACAGGCATGCGCCAACATGCCTGGCTGATTTTGTATTTTTATTAGAGACGGGGTTTCTCCATGTTGGTCAGGCTGGTCTCGAACTCCTGACCTCAGGTGATCCGCCCACCTCAGCCTCCCAGAGTGCTGGGATTATAGGTGTGTGCTACTGTACTCGGCCAGATGACATTTATTTCGGGTCTTTAAGATCAGTGAAAGATATGATGTTTTCTAGTTGCTTTGAGTTTGAGTTAGTCTAAAGCGGTAATTTGCTGTATCTTTTTTTTTTTTTTTTTTTTTTTTGAGATCTCGCCCTGTCGCCCAGGCTGGAGTGGGAGTGCGGTGATGCGATCTCTGTTCACTGCAGCCTCTGCCTCCAGGATTCTAGCGATTCTTCTGCCTCAGCCTTCCGAGTATCTGGGATTACAGGTGCCTGCCACCATGCCCAGCTAGTTTTCTTTTTTTTTTTTTTTTTTTTGAGACGGAGTCTTGCTCTGTCCCCTTGATTGGAGTGCAATGGCGTGATCTCGGCTCACTGCACCCTCCGCCTCCCAGGTTCAAGTGATTCTCCTGCCTCAGCCTCCCAAATAGCTGGGATTACAGGCGCCCGCCACCACACCCAGCTAATTTTCATATTTTTAGTAGAGACGGGGTTTCACCAGGTTGGCCAGGCTGGTCTCAAATTCCTGACCTCAGGTGATCCGCCTGCCTCGGTCTCCCAGAGTGCTGGGATTACAGGTGTGAGCCACCGTGCCCGGCCCCAGCTAGTTTTCTTATTTTTAGTAGAGATGAGGTTTCACCATGTTGGCCAGGCTGGTCTTGAACTCCTGACCTCAAGTGATCCACCAGCCTCTTCCTCCCAAAGGGCTGGGATTATAGGTGAGAGCCACTGTGCCTGGCCATTTTGCTGTATCTCAATTGCATCAGGAAGGGCTCACTTAAATACAGTTCATTTATTAAGTCTGCCTTGCAAAGCAGTGTGCTGTGTGCTGGAGAGATGTTAATGTGTACGCCACCATTGCTAATCCCAGGAAATTTGTGAACTCACGAGATTAGGTTTGGTAAAACAGCTGATAGGTAAGAATTGGCGCTGGGCGCGGTGGCTCATGCCTGTAATCCCAGCACTTTGGGAGGCCGAGGCAGGTGGATCACGAGGTCAAGAGATCGAGACCATCCTGGCCAACATGGTGAAACCCCATCTCTACTAAAAATATAAAAATTAGTTGGGCACGGTGGTGCATGCCTATAGTCCCAGCTACTCAGGAGGCTGAGGCAGGAGAATCATTTGAACCTGGGAGGCAGAGGTTGCAGTGAGCCAAGATCGCGCCACTGCACTCCAGCCTGGCGATAGAGTGAGACTTTGTCTCAAAAAAAAAAAAAAAAAAAAAATTGGCAGTTTATACCCACTTTTTGCTAATCTGTCATGAGAGATGTTTCTTATTTCTTTGTGCATAGAGCCGTTGAGCTAATTCAGTTAAACATGTATAGAGTGTTAGATTAGATGAAAGTTACCACGATCAAAAAACCATGGTGCATGTGCTGGAAAGAGCTCGCAGTTTCATGGGAGACACACATACAGATAATAGTGCTATGTGACAAGTGCTGGGGGAACATGGTATGTTGTGTCTCTTTGTGAGGCAGAGATGACAGATGTCTGAGTCTTGAAGGAAAATCATAGCTTTCCAGTTTGAGAAGACTTGAAGGGTGCTCTGGGCAGAGGAACAGTCTTGTGTATAGATCTGGAGGCATGCAGGTACATTGGGGAATATTTTCTTGGAGTGGAGACAGGTGATAAGGCTGACAGGCTAGAGTAGGCGAGGCTTGCAGGAGTTTTTGGCTTCATCCTGTATGTGGTGGAGAAGCAATACTATGTGTTTTTGTTTTGTTTTTTTTTTTTTTTCAGAGGGAGTGACCCAATGATAATGATAACTGGGGCTCCCTGGAGAATGATTGGAAGTTAGAAGACACCTAGATATTCTCAACCAGAGATAACAGAGCCCTGAGAACAGGAAGGGGGTTAGTAGGGTGAGTGAGGTGTTTACTGAGGTGCGGAGAAGAAAGAAAATGAGGCTAGAGTCTCCTTCTGGGGACCTGGATTGGTGGAACTTTGGTCAGCAGAGAAGGGGAAGCCCACAGTGGGAATACAGTGGAGTATAGAGGGGATGCTTGGTTTGGGGCTCATGGAGTTTGAGGAACTCAGCTCTGCAGTTAAGTGCATGGAGAAGTCCTATACTTGTGAAAATGCAGCTCTGGTGAAGGCATGTCTCATCCCTTCCCACCTTCACTGTGGTAACGGGAAGAGGTGGGGTTTGCTCCTTTACCTTTGTTTTTTAGGGAGCAGAGGGAAGGGGTTGTTGCAGTGTTTCTCAAGTAGTTGTTATGAACTGTAAGAATACAGTGGGTCCAAATATTTTTAAGATAGGAAGAATAAAGCTCAATCCTCCAATGTTTTCTGAATTTCATAGCTTTTCTTTCTTTTTTTTTTTTTTTTTTTTGAGACAGAGTCTCGCTCTGTCGTCCAGGCTGGAGTGCGGTGGCGTGATCTCGGCTCACTGCAAGCTCCTCCTCCCTGGTTCGCGCCATTCTCCTGCCTCAGCCTCCCGAGTAGCTAGGACTACAGGCGCCTGCCATCATGCCTGGCTAATTTTTTGTATTTTTTAGTAGAGACAGGGTTTCACTGTGTTAGCCAGGATGGTCTCGATCTCCTGACCTTGTGATCCGCCTGCCTCGGACTCCCAAAGTGCTGGGATTACAGGCATGAGCCACCGCGCCAGGCTGAATTTCTTAGCTTTTCTTTCAGCTTATTATCTGCCACTTCACTGTGCGTCCTCTATTTTTCACTCACTGTGGTTCCCGGAAGGTCCTGGTGTTTTTTGGCGCCATTGTCCTTCACAACCTGAAACAGCCTCCCTGCCCTCAAACAGTACGTCAGATACTCAGTGAGGCCTTCCTGACTATTTGGGGACTGTGTTTTGGGTGCTCCTGGAGCACTTAGAACATTATACCTTCTATTGTATTGTAACTCTTTTCCTGTATAGACTGTGTAAGCATTTTCCCCCTACTTTTTTGGGGGAAGATCTTCAAACCTACAGAAAAGTTGAAGTACAGTGAGTACTTGATTTACCAGCTGACCATTGTTAACATTTTTCAGATTTTCTCAATTACTGGATAGAAACTTTATTTCGGAGTCATTTGAAAGTAAACTGCAGAGCTCATGGGACTTCCCTCTTTTAGCATGTTATTCTGAAGAATAACGTAGCAGGCCCTGCATAACCCTGACACTGCTGTCACACTCAAGATCTTTTACATTGATACAGTAACATGTAATACCTTTTAAAGAGCAGTCTGAGGGTGGTTAGCATTGGCTCTCCCTGGGAGCTCTTGAGAAATACAGAATCTTAGGCCTTTCCCTAGATATGTTGAATCAGAATCTGTGTTTTAACAAGATCCCCAGAAGTACTGATTTTTTTGTACAGTCCATATTCAGATTCAGATTCTCACAGTTGTTCTAGTGATACCCTTTATGGTTTTTCTTTTTCTTTTTAAAAATCAGGAATCAATAAAAGATCACATATTACATTCGATTGTCATATGTCTTTAGCCTTCATTTCCAGCTTTCCCACTTGGGACAGTGACATTTTTATATAGTTTAGGCCAGTTTTGTAGATGTTCTCCATTTTGGATTTGTCAGATAGGTGTGATGATTTTTTTTGTTGGGTTTTTGAGATCGAGTCTCGCTCTGTCACCCAGGCTAGAGTGCAGTGGAGCGATCTCAGCTCACCTCAACCTCTGCCTCCTGGGTTCAAGCGATTCTCATGCCTCAGTTTCCCAAGTACTGGGACTACAGGTGCACACCACCACACCCAGCTAAGCTTTTTTTTTTAAAGTAGAGATAGGTTTTACCATGTTGGCCAGGGTGGTCTCAAACGCCTAACCTCAAGCAATTTACCCACCTTGTCCTCCCAAAATGCTGGGATTACAGGCATGAGACAACTGTGTCTGTTTTTTTTTTTTTTTTGAGATAGAGTCTTGCTGTGTTGCTTAGGCTGAAGTGCAGTGGTTGTTTGCAGGCACAATCATTGCATGCTAAACTCCTAAACTCCTGGGTACAAGTGGTCCTTCTGCCTGAGCCTCCCCAGTAGCTGGGACTGTTGGTGCAAGTCACTGTGCCTGGCTTGATGATGTTTCTTTCTTAGGGCATTCAGTGGGTCAGGTTGTTCCACTGGTGATGATGCTAAGTTTAAACACTTGGTTAAGTAGCATCTTCCAGATTTCTGTGTTACAAAGACAGAATGGTCTTTTGGTCTCAATAATTAATTGCTACAATGATCTGCTAGCAATTTCCAGTTCATGTAGCATCTAGCAGGATCTGACATCTAGCAGGATCCCAGAACTGATAATTGGTCCGTCATTGATGAATGAATGACTGAATAGGTCATCCAAGATATATACCACAAGTTTTAGAGGCCATTCTTTCTTGTTTTCTTTCTTTTTTTCATTTTTATTTTTGTAGAGACGAGGTCTTCCTATGTTGCCCAGGCTGGTCTGGAACTCTTGGGCTCAAGTGATCCTCCCACCTTGGCCTCGCAAAGTTCTGGGATTACAGGTGTGAGCCACTGAGCCTGGCTCTTTCTTGTTTTCCTGCTCAGTCTGGGTAACTTCTCAGACTCTCTAGTCAAGTCCAGGCATCTTTTTGCGTGGCTTTCCAACAAAAGTACCTCACTCTTCTCCCTGTGGGCTTCTTAGCTGTGTGAAAGGTTTCTCCTCCCTTAGTCCCACTGTGTTTAAATTTTTATTTTTATTTATTATTTTTGGGTTATTATTATTATTTTTCTTTTTGAGATGGAGTCTCACTCTGTCGCCTAGGCTAGAGTGCAGTGGCATGATCTCGGCTCACTGCAACCTCCGCCTCCTGAATTCAAGTGATTCTCCTGCCTCAGCCTCCCGGTATTTTTATTTTATTATTTTATTTTATTTTTTTTGAGACAGAGTTTCGCTCTTGTTGCCCAGGCTGGAGTGCAGTGGTGCGATCTTGGCTCACCGCAGCCTCCGCCTTCTGGGTTCAAGCGATTCTCCTGCCTCAGCCTTCTGAGTTGCTGCGATTACAGGCCTGCACCACCACGCCTGGCTAATTTTGTATTTTTAGTAGAGACAGGGTTTCTCCCTGTTGATCAGCTGGTCTTGAACTCCCGACCTCAGGTGATCCACCCGCCTCAGCCTCCCAAAGTTCTGGGATTACAGGTGTGAGCCACTGCACCCAGCTGCTTATTTTATTTATTATTTATTTATTTATTGAGACGGAGTTTTGGTCTTGTCGCCCAGGCTGGAGTGCAATGGTGTGATCTCGGCTCATTGCAACCTCTGTCTCTTGAGTTCAAGCGATTCTCCTGCCTCAGCCTCCCAAGTAGCTGGGATTACAGGCGCCTGGCTAATTTTTGTAATTTTTAGTAGAGAGGGGGTTTCACCATGTTGGCCAGGCTGGTCATGAACTCCTGACCTCAAGTGATCCGCCTGCCTTGGCTTCCCAAAATGCTGGGATTACAGGCTTGAGCCATCGTGCCCAGTGATATTTTTATTTTTTAAAAAATGATTTTTGGTTCAAGGCAGTCAGTTCAGTCCAATTGTTCTAAAATAAAAATATCTTCTGTATTTTCTTTTTTCTCTTGTGCCTCCAGTCCAGATGCTTGTTTCACATTCTTTGCTTTTTAGACTAGTCATTCAGTCTCATGGAAACAGGGACTTCCTCTGTATCCATTATCAGTTGTTAGGAGGGCTTGATGCAGCTTTCTATTAAACACTCTTCCATTGTTAATGGTCTCAACTATAATACGATGGAAGCTAAGGAAATGAGCATAGATATCCAGTCCATACAGCAAACTGTCACTTCACCTCAGGAGCTTGTTTTGTTTTCCTTCACTTGACCTCCTACTGCTTCTTGCTCTGTTCCAGCCACACTGGCGTTCTTTTTCTGTCAGTCCTTGAAGATGCTGCCTCATCTGTGTTCCCTCTGGCTGGAATGCTCTCTTCCCCCAGATACTCACTTGATTAGTTCTTTCCTGACTTTTAGATTTCAGCTCAAATATTGTCAAGACAGAAAGACATCACCAGGTGCGGTGGCTCACGCCTGTAATCCCAGCACTTTGGGAGGCCGAGGTGGGCGGATCACGAGGTCAGGAGATTGAGACCCTCCTGGCTAACACGGTGAAACCCCGTCTCTACTAAAAATACAAAAAATTAGCCGGGTGTGGTGGTGGGTGCCTGTAGTCCCAGCTACTTGGGAAGCTGAGGCAGAATGGCGTGAACTTGGGAGGCGGAGCTTGCAGTGAGTCGAGATCATGCCACTGCACCCAGCCTGGGCGACAGAGTGAGACTCCGTCTCAAAAAAACAAAACCAAAAAGAAACAAAAAAACAAAAAGACCTTTAAGGACCCTACTTAATTCCATTACCATTATACTGCTTAATTTTCTTCCTAGCTCTGATACTGTCTTCTTTGGTTATTTATGCCATTATTGCAATGAAGGCTTCATGAAGGCAGGGTTCTTTTTTTCTTGTTGACTGCTTTCTGGGATAATGCCTATACAAAGGAGGCACTCATATTTGTGAGTGAAGGCTAAATGGTTGGCTGAATATTGTTTTTTTAGGTTTACTTTTTGTCCTTTGCTTAGTGCCTTTTGTTGTAATCAATGTGTCTCCTGATGCTTGTAGCACAGCAATTCCAATGCTCCCATTGCCTTTGGTGCCCTCAAGAAAAATAAGAAAAGGAGCAAAATAAAAATGATTTAAGTGTTTTATTATTATTTATTTATTTTTGGTATATTTTTGAAACAGGATTTCCCCCATCACTGAGCCTGCCATGTAGTGGCATAATCATGGCTCGCTGCAGCCTTGACCTCTTGGGTTCAAATGATTCTCCCATCTCAGCCTCCTGAGTAGCTAGCTGGGACCACAGGTGTGCGCCACCATGCCCAGCTAATTTTTTTTTTTCTTTTTAAAGATTGTTTTTATAGAGACAAGGTCTCTATGTTGCCCAGACTAGTCTTGAACTCCTGAGCTCAAGTGATCCTCCCGCCTTGGCCTCCCAAAGTTCTGGGATAACAAGTCAGTGTGTCTTAATTATAAGTTACCTTGATTTTTTTGGCAGTTACCAGGAGATTTGAGAGTTGAGGTTCCGAAGGCTGTGTTAAAACTCTGCTTGATGCAGATGCAACCTGGCATACCTGTGACAGCACTGAGTATTCCACAATCTTCTGTCTTGTGCAGTGTGACAGTTAACGTTGCTTCGGGTACTTTTAATTTCTAAATTTCCTGATTTGCATTTAAACGAACCATCCTAACATTTCATTAAGTTAACCTTGCTGTTAAAAAAAAATTGGCATTGAGTAGCATGGTTAAGATAGTCTAAATCTGCCACAATATAATAATGAAAATTAAGGAGCAGACACATTTTAAGCATGATGTGGCCATCCTTTTATAGGTGAATGTTGAACGTCTTTGGAGAAGGTACATAGTTCTTTGCACAAATGAGGCAGTTTGCCAGTTATCAGCCCCCTTGGTTCTGATAGAACTATGCTTTTATTTTCTCCTCATTGCTTCTCAATTTCTCTTTCTGTTGTAGAATGCTAGCCAAATGATTGCATCTCTGCCCCTTTCTGAATTTATAGCAAACTTTTGCTTTATAGCCAGGATTGCCATTTATAAGGTAATGAAGACCAAATAAGTACAGTTTAACTGTTTATTTAGTTCCATTAAGCATGATTCCTCCTGGAAAAACCTAAGGTTGCTGTAATTCATTAAGGTTGGCTAGCTCTAGTAGGTTTTGTAATAGATCTTGCGAAGGAGTGCTCTGTAAGTTAATTGGAAAAGTAGAAACTGCCAAGAGTTTAAAAGTTATTTGTTTAGTTACTCTGAACAATACCATTAATTGCAGAGAACCAGAAGATATGACTAAGATTAAGGCAGGAGCTCTGTCTTGGGAGTCTTGTAAATATTTGCAAATTATGTTGCATAAATTCAGCTCAACTAATACTGTCTGCCCTGCATAAACCTCCCAGCCAGCAACTTAAGGGATATAAAGAAACATAGGCATAGTTATCATCCTTACACTTAAAATATAGCTCTGAAGACCATATGCTAAACCTGAGAAAATTAAGTTTAATAAAACAATTCAATGGCTGTTGAATGACAAATAAATGAAAAGAGCACTAGAATTTCAGGACTAGAAGGATTTGGAGTATAGAATTCAACTTCTTTCATTTTATAGATGATAAAACCAAGGATCCAGAAAGGTGAAGTGACTTACCGAAAAGTCAGAGAATAAGTGACAGAGCTGGTTCCAGAAGCTGATGTTTCAAGTAGAACACAGTTTTAGATTTTAAGATATTTTTATTTTTTGAAATCCTTTTAGGATTGGGATCGCTAAAAACATGCCTTGGCTGTGTAGCATCATTTCATGATGTTCGGCGTCATTCTTGGCAGGACCCTGCATTCATGAAACTTACGCTGTAATAATGGCATAAATAGTAAACAAAGAAGACGATACGAGCTAAAATAAAATTAAGCAGGGTAATAAGTAATGGAATTAGTAGGATCCTTAGAACGCCTTTCTGTCATGACAGCATTTGAGCTGAAATCTGAAAGTTAGGAAAGAACTCGTCTTCTGAGGGAAGAGAGCATTCCAGGCAGAGGGAACACAGATGAGGCAGTGTCTTTGGAGACTTACAGAAAGAGAAGGCCAGTGTGACTAGAACAGGGCAAGAAGTAAGTGATCAAGTGAAGGAAAAAACAAAAACAAGCTCCTTGGCACTTTTGATTAAAGGTGCTCTACAGGGCAGTCTGCTTGCATTATGGTTATTGAAAGTCTTGAAAATACACTGAGTTCTCAATTTTCAAGTGTTAGTGTGTTTTAAGTTTCTTAATGTCAGTGAGTGATTAGAGAGTCCTTTGCCTTAACTCCTTTAGAAGCAGGGTTAGGGAGGCTGAGTCTGGTGAATTAATTTTTTTTTTTTTTTTTTTTTAGACAGAGTCTCACTCTGTTGCCCAGGCTGGAGTGCAGTGGCAAGATCATGGCTCATTGCAGCCTCCACCTTCTTTGGCTGAAGCAATCCTCCTGCCTCAGCCTCCTGAATAGCTGGGACTATGGGTGCACACCACTACACCTGGCTAATTGTTTTGTTTTTGTTTCGTTTCTGAGACAAAGTCTCATTCTGTCACCCTGGCTGGAGTGCAGTGGTGTGATCCCATCTCACTGCAATCTCTGCCTCTTGGGTTCAAGCGATTCTCGTGCCTCAGCCTCCCGAGTAGCTAGGATCACAGGCATGTGCCACCATGCCTGGCTAATTTTGTATTTTTAGTAGAGACAGGGTTTTGCCATGTTGGCCAGGCTGGTCTGGAGATCCCAACCTCAGGTGATCTGCCCACCTCAGCCTACCAAAGTGCTGGGATTTCAGGCATGAGCTACCGCGCCTGGCCTGTTTTTTATTTTCAAATTATTTGTAGAGACGAGGTCTCGCTATGTTGCCCAGGCTGGTCTTGAACTCCAGAGTTCAAGCGATTTTTCCCATCATGGCCTTCCAAAGTGCTGGGATTACAGGTGGGAGCCACCACACCTCGCTTTTTTTCTAATATTAAATAATTTATTTTTGCACAGTAAGACTTCTTGGAAGTTGTCACTAACACTAATGTTGGGAGATTCCATGTAAAAATCTGCATCCCTGCCCTCTCTTGAAAAGTCAGATGGTCTGGAAACCCTGGATTCATGTGGTAAAGATTGCCTGGAGTTGATGAACAAGTGGGCACAAGCTTTCTGATTTTGAAGTCCTGGCTCCTCCTAGTGGTCCCTATCCCCAGCCTGGAGAGGCCAGGTGTCATTTGCGATTCATTATTGTGCTGTTGTGCGTATTGTGCTGTTGTACCACCTTTTTTTTTTTTTTTTTTTTTTTTGAGACGGAGTCTCGCTCTGTCGCCCAGGGTGGAGTGCAGTGGCGCAATCTCGGCTCACTGCAAGCTCTGCCTCCCGGGTTCACGCCATTCTCCTGCCTCAGCCTCCCGAGTAGCTGGGACTACAGGTGCCCACCACCGCGCCCAACTAATTTTTTGTATTTTTAGTAGAGACGGGGTTTCACCATGGTCTCGATCTCCTGACCTCGTGATCCGCCCGCCTCGGCCTCCCAAAGTGCTGGGATTACAGGCATGAGCCACTGCGCCTGGCCTGTGCCACCTTTTTTAAGTTAAGAAGTAAGTGAAATTATTTGTACTCCAAAGTATCAAAATTAGGAAAACAAAAGACCAAGAATGTTTTTTATTCAAGAAAAAAAATGAAAGTTTTTTTTTTGAGAAAGTGAAATAGTTATATGTTGTACTTGTTTAATAATTAAACACAAATGTGACCACATATACCTAAATGTCTGCTTGCAGCTAGCTTCACTTAAGTTTCCTCTTGGCTCTCTCCCTTTACAACCCTGGAAGGTTCTGTGTTTTGTGTTAATGCAGTATCTCTGGAATGCTAGGATATGTAGGATCCATAGGGCAAATAGTTCTTCTGAAATGTCTTATCTGTGACATTTGATGACATTTGCTTGAGCTGTCGTCAAACCTTTAGCCATCTAGAGCATTCCATTTCCTAAGGTTTACTGACTTGGGTTGATCAGTTGAGTGGACAAATAACCTTTAAAAACCAAAGTGTAGGCCTGACATTACATGAATGTAGACAGCAAATTCATCTACCTTCAATGAAACAGATGACTGGGACACAGGCATTCTGTGTTACCAGATTAGGCAAATGCAGGTTCCTTTTAGCACCCCTATCTCTAGTGATTCTAGATTTAATGACAGTATAATGATGAAAATTCAGAAATTTAACATTGATACAATGCTACTATTTAATTCAGTACCCATAGTCAAATTTTGTCAATTGTCTCAATTTTTTTCCCTTTCTCAACACAATTTCAGTCCAGAATCACTGTGTTTAAGTCTCTTTAGCCTCCTTTAATCTGGAATTTTTTTTTTTTTTTTTTGAGACAGAGTCTTGCTCTGTCGCCCAGGCTGGAGTGCAGTGGCGTGATCTCCGCTTACTGCAACCTCCGCCTTCCGGGTTCATGCCATTCTCCTGCCTCAGCCTTCCAAGTAGCTGGGACTACAGGCGCCCGCCACCATGCCCGGCTAATTTTTTTTTTTGTATTTTTAGTAGAGACAGGATTTTACCGTGTTAGGCAGGATGGCCTCAATCTCCTGACCTCATGACCGCCTGCCTCGGCCTTCCAAAGTGCTGGGATTACAGGCGTGAGCCACTGTGCCCGGCCTCTGGAAATGTTTCTTAATCTATCTTTTTTTTTTTTTTTTAAACAGAGTCTTGCTCTGTGGCCTAGGCTGGAGTGCAGTGGCACCATCTCCGCTCACTGCAAGTTCCGCCACCCCAGGTTCATGCCATTCTCCTGCCTCAGCCTCCCGAGTAGCTGGGACTACAGGCGACCGCCACCATGCTCAGCTAATTTTTTTGTATTTTTAGTAGAGACGGGGTTTCACAGTGTTCGCCAGGATGGTTTTGATCTCCTGAACTCGTGATCCTCCTGCCTCGGCCTCCCAAAGTGCTGGGATTACATACGTGAGCCACTGCGCCCGGCTGCTTTGACATTTTTCAAGACTACAGCCAGTTATTTTGTAGACTGTCTCACCCTTTGAATTTGATGTTTCCTCATGACTAGTTGAGGTTATGTAATTTTCAGGCGAAATAACACAAAGGTGATGTTGTATCCTTCTCAGCGCATCGTGTTAGGAGGTACATGGTGTGGGTTTGTGCCCTTATTAGGGATGTTAATTTTGATTACTTGGTTAAGGTGGCATCTCAAGTTTCTGGACTGTGAAGTTACTATTTTCCCCATTTGTTATAAATAAATAATCTGTTGGGAGTTACTATGACACTAGATCACACTACTGAGAAACTGAATGCTAATCTGCTTGGTTAGCATTCTTTGATTCTTGCCTGAAGCAATTAATATTATGGTTCCTGAATGCTGATTTTTCTAAATACATTATTCTTTCTGCATTTATTAGTTTGTTTCCTGTTGTTTGGAAGAACTTTTCCTTCTTTATTCATATTAGCATGGACTCACGCATTATTCAATCGATCATACTTTGTTTTATCTAATCTCCACTAAAGCTCTCTGAAGAAGGCAGTGGTTGGTAGTCTTTTATGAGAGATCTAGTTCAAAGTTATGTTTTTTTTTGAGATGGAATCTTGCTCTGTTGCCTAGGCTGGAGTGCAGTGGCATGATCTCGGGTCATAGCAACCTCTGCCTCCCGGGTTCAAGCGATTCTCCTGCCTCAGCCTCCCGAGTAGCTGGGATTACAGGCGTGCACCACCAGCCTGGCTAATTTTGTATTTTTAGTAGAGACAGGGTTTATCCGTGTTGGTCAGGCTGTTGTCGAACTCCCAACCTCAGATGATCTGCCCGCCTTGGCTTCCCAAAGTGCTGGGATTACAGGAGTGAGCCACCACGCCCAGCCTTTAAGCTTTTAAATGTCTACCAGCAGTTTGTTGTCTAGAAAGTTTATATTAGTGTTTACCTCAACTTCATGCCTTTTCTTTTTTTTCTTTAATAATTGAAGGTACTACTTTTAGAAGAAAAGACTAACTGCTTGTTATTTTCGTTGATGTTTTCTCCCTATTCTTAAAGCCGCTGTCTGACAGATGTTTCCCTTGGCACTGATACAGTGATATTTGACTAAGTGTGATTTGAAATTTCTTCTGGTTATGAGTGGTAATAGCTGTGGGTGCAGAGGGCAGCTGATTTAAACATTATGTTTTAATAGAATAAGACAAGTCCTTCTCTAGGAATCCATCAAAAAATGAAGTGAGGCATACCTTTTAGATACTGCTATACCATAAATGTTGTGGAGTAGGAAAAATCAGGATCTTCTGTATTCATTTTTGAAGCAATGTCTTTGAAAGTAGCTTTTGGCTGGGCGCAGTAGCTCACGCCTATAATCCCAGCACTTTGGGAGGCCGAGACAGGTGGATCATGAGGTCAGGAGATCGAGACCATCCTATCCTGGCTAACACGGTGAAACCCCGTCTCTACTAAAAATGCAAAAAAAGGGCGTGGTGGCGGGCGCCTGTAGTCACAGCCACTTGGGAGGCTGAGGCCGGAGAATGGCGTGAACCCAGGAGGCGGAGCTTGCAGTGAGCTGAGATCTCACCACTGCCCTCCAGCCTGGGCGAAAGAGCGAGACTCCGTCTCAAAAAAAAAAAAAAAAAAAAAAAAAGAAAGTAGCATTCATTCACTGTGGCTTTTCATCTTGTTTCTAAAGGTGGGGCAGGTAAAGTGAGTAGGAACTGAGGTAGGAAGTCTTGGTGCTAGAGAAGCCCAAAGGGAAATGTTCTGTGTGTTTGGGAATGCCCTCTTGTAGTACCCCTACTATTTGTAAGCCTGAAATCATTAAATATTAAGAGGTTGTAAGGTTTACTGGGTCTTCATGTGCAGGCTAGTTAGAATTTTTTCATCTGTAGTGAATATAGCTTTCCTGATGCAAAAGTCCCAAAGTAGGAGAAGATTTGTTACATATTTCATGTTTGTGTTTGATGTTTGCCTGACTGACTTTTTGTTTCTTATTTAGAAATGACTGCTGTCCACGCTGGCAACATAAACTTCAAGTGGGATCCCAAAAGTCTAGAGATCAGGACTCTGGCAGTTGAGAGACTGTTGGAGCCTCTTGTTACACAGGTAAGAATCTGAAAACACAAATACATTGTAACATGGTTCTATAGCACAGGCGTGGGTAACAACCATAAGAGCAAGGTTATTTAGTTCAAAGCCTTAATTCTAGTACTTGAGTTTAGGTGACAGTTCTTAGATGATTTGAATATTGATGCATGGGTTTAGTTAACCCTTGAGAACGCTGCTGCTGTCTTTTTCTTCAGTCTTATTGCTAGTAACTGGGGTCCGTGGTATGTAGTGCAACTTTGCAAATGTTTGTGCTTTCCAGATACTTCACCTTTCTTTAGAGGGGAAACCCAAGAAAGGTGGAATCTGGATCCTTGATTGTTAAGGTCTCTCACTCTGCTTAACACACCTTTCATTGTGTGGGATTAATTAGCGGTAATTCAACTTGAGGGTTTAGGTTTGGTATGCTACAAATGTCACAATGTTAGGGGAGTTCATAAACTGTTAGCAACTAGCTGTGTACTTTTAGTGTTTTGCAATAGTGTGTCTATTGTTTGTATGTGAGAGATTCAGAGAGAGAGAGAGAGAGAAAATGAGTCTTGTTTGGCAAATTTACACTATAACATATCTTAATCATCTTTAACCTATAGATCATCTGGTATTATGTGTATTAATGATGGTAATATTCTAGGACATAAAGCGTCATCACTGTAGGCTTCTTTGGGCAATCATTCCTTTATTGGGACCTTTACTAATTAGTTGCTGAGATTTGTGTGAATAAACTGAAAAGACTTCAGAAGCAAATTATCTTAAAACGTTTTGCAAAGTTTGAAAACAGTGGCAGTGTGATCTCCAGATAAAGCTAAGTTCATTGTTAACCTCTTTCTGGAACATCTTGGTGACATATAGTAGAGACATCTAACTTGTCTCTAATCATTTTTTAATTCGTAAAATCAAACTAAAAACCTAATGATCATATTTGAGAAATTAAAATATGTGTTAAATAATTCTATACACATTGAGAAAGCTGAATTATTTTGGAAATTAAATATAGCATCATTGCTGTATATCTTAAATATGGGGAATTGTATGTTAATGTTCAGTGGAATCTCGTGATTTTTTTAAAGAATAACTTAATCTTGCTATCTTTAAAGATATTAGTTTGTCATTTTAATTGACTCCAGTTTAATGTTAAACATGAAACTTTTAGGTTACAACCCTGGTAAACACCAATAGTAAGGGGCCCTCTAATAAGAAGAGAGGTCGTTCTAAGAAGGCCCATGTTTTGGCTGCATCTGTTGAACAAGCAACTGAGAATTTCTTGGAGAAGGGGGATAAAATTGCGAAGGAGAGCCAGTTTCTCAAGGAGGAGCTTGTGGCTGCTGTAGAAGATGTTCGAAAACAAGGTAGGTCTTTACTGCTTTTTAGGTAAAGAGAGGCAGGCCTTTCTAGAAAATCAGTGTTTGAAGATTTTTTTTGTGGTCAGTGTTCTCATTCTTATGCTTGCCAGTTGCTCAGTAACTTACTTAGTTATTGGAGATATATTAAGTTGGACTGGCTCATATTTTAATTCTCATTCTTATGCTTGCCAATTGCTCAGTAACTTAGTTATTGGAGATGTATTAAGTTGGACTGGCTCATTGTAATCATGAGAGATGCTTGCAGAGGGACATCTGGAGAATCTGAATCCACTTCTCTTGGGTATTTCAAGTAATAGTTAAGTCTTAGCAATGTTGTGACACAATTTGATAGGAAACAAATGGGACCGAAGTTTACTTTTCATCCTATGTAATACTTATTTTTAGTTCATGCTGAAGAGATGGGTGTGATAAAATGGAAAAATATCTACCTACTCTGAAAATACTCTAGAAATTGTCCTATTGTGTCAGAATAGTATGTTAAATCAGCCGTGCATATTTGCACTGGTTGGAGTTTGACATAAATAAATCTGGGCATAAAGGAATCTTGTTTTGGGAAACTCAGAATTGATAAAAAGTAAAATGGTAATCCACTGTTTGCTAATAATTAATGCTAGAAAAATTGTCCTTATTATGTTACAAATGTGGAAGGAAGACTTTGAATACGGAAGATAAACTTCTTGAAACCTGCAGTTTTTATTTTTAGTAGAGATGGGGTTTCACTAGTTGTCCAGGCTGGTCTCAAACTCCCAAGCTCAAACAATCTGCCTGCCTCGGCCTGCCAAAGTGCTGGGATTGCAGGCATGAGCCACAGCGCCCGACCTTGAAACCTGTAGTTGTGTGTTAGGTTTCTGTTCCAGTCGGAGAATTTCAACAATGATGTAGTTTTTTTAGGTTATTGGATATCAGCTAAGGTAAATCGAGCCCTGCTATTCACAGGTGCTTTACTAGCCCTTAGGATAACTTCATAGATCTTTCATGCCTGATGGTAGATTGCATAGTCCAGAGTCTTATGTCAAATTCATCCCTGTGGCAGTACCCAAAAATGGGCTGTGCCTTAGATGGAGATGACATCTCCAATTGTTTTCTGAATTTGTGAACAAATAACCTTCAATGGTAAATATTTTTTCAGTTTTCAGGCTGAAGATAAATATTTATAACACTGAAAATGATGAAATTATTAGAATTCCACAGTACTAATTAGGCAGGTATATTAGTTTCCTAGGGCTTCTATAACATAAATTATTACAAGCTTGATGGCTTAGAATAATAGAAATTTATTCTCTCATCATTCTGAAGGCCAGAAATCTGAAATCAAGGTGTTGGCAGGCTTGATTCCTTGTTGGGACTTAGGAAGAATCTGTGCATGCCTCTTTCCTAGCTTCTGGTGGTTGCCAGCAATCCTTAGCATTCCTTGGCTTGTAGACACATTACTCTAGTCTCTGCCTTTGTTATCATATACTTTTCTTTTTTTGTGTCTCTGTGTCCAAGTTTCCCTCTTCTTATAAGGACATCAAGCATTGAATTAGGGCCCACCTTAATCCAGTATAACCTCATTGTAACTTGATATCATCTGCAAAGACCGTTTCCAAATAAAGTTACATTCACAGGTTCCAGGTGGACGTGAATTTTTAGGCGATGCTATTCAACCCAGTACAGTGGGTTTTGAATTAATTTATTTTAAAGTAGTTTAATGGTCCAGTTCAAGACAGTTTTTGAGCTTGCTGTTGAGGAAATCAGGCTATTACTTAATTGTATTCTGTGGTACATTCTCCTCCCCAGCCCTTCTTGTCTTCTGTAACGAAACTCACAAGTACATTAACAGATGAGTTTGGGCAAGTGTTTACTGGGTCTAGTGACTGATGTTTCTTTTCTTTTCTTTCTTTTTTTGAGTTGGAGTCTTGCTCTGTCTCCCAGGCTGGGATGCAGTGGTGCGACCTTGGCTCACCGCAACCTCCATCTCCTGGGTTCAAGTGATTCTCCTGCCTCAGCTTCCCAAGTAGCTGGGATTACAGGCATATGCCACCACACCCAGCTAATTTTTGTATTTTTAGTATAGTATAGTATAGTATAGTATAGTATAGTATAGTAATAGTATAGTATAGTTATAGTATAGTTATAGTATAATTATAGTATAGTAATAGTATAGTAGAGTATAGTATAGTGTAGAGTATAGTATAGTGTAGAGTATAGTAGAGTAGAGTAGAGTAGAGTAGAGTAGAGTATAGTATAGTATCACCTTGTTGGCAGGCTAGTCTCGAACTCCTGACCTCAAGTGATCTGCTCACCTTGGCCTCCCGAAGTGCTGGGATTACAGGCGTGAGCCACTGCGCCTGGCCACATTTGTTTTCAAAATGTATTTAATTGTTGTAGGTAATTTTAAATTTGACTTTATATGTTTCTTATTTCAGAAGTTTCTCCAGTGCAAATATGTAGCAATCATGGTATAATATACATTCCCTGCTCCCCAAAACCCCCACAATTTTGAATGCATATTTGAATTTTTGTTATTTTTGTTTGTATATGATAATCTTTTATGTGGTTCTGAATCATAAGGACTTTTCTGTCCTAGTCCAGTTTTGCAATTATTTATTATCATGACCTGTCCACCATAATTTGCCTTCTCTTTGGAAAAAAAGAGCCAAAACCAAAATATAACTTCCTCCCATCATCATTATTGCATCAGATATGAAAAGCTGAAATGCCTTGCTTTTTTCTCTTGGCTTACTTTTTTCTTTGGAGAATCTTAATAAATGGGGATAAGATCTCTTTTCTATCATAAATAGAACAAAATACATATTACAAAAATATGAAGCACAGATTGCTTAATCAATTGAGACTTGTTGGTTATGTCGTTGAAGCCATTTACTCATCATTTGAAACCCTGTAGTGGTGTTAATAGGTCTGCAGATTCTTTGGACACCCCTCTATTAAAAAAAATAGAGCCTAACCCTTAAACATGGGTTGAACTTAGTGATCCCTACAATGACTAGAATGTGGTAGAAGTGGTGCTATTTACTTTGGGAGCAAAGTTATAAAAATGGGGCCGTATCCACTCCACTTTTTCTCATGGATTATTCTGTCTGGGGGAAGCTGGCTGCTATGTCATGAGTGCACTCAGGAGGTCCTGTGGAGAAGAACTGAAGTCTCCAACCATCAGTCAGCACACATTTGTCAAGCATGTGAGTGAACCACCTAGGAAGCAGATCCTCCACCTCCAGTCAAGTTTCAGACAACATCAGTCCTGACCAACCCCAAATCCCTGACCCATAGAAAACTCTGGGAGTTAATAATTGTTTTAAGCTGCCACCTCTTGGAATTTCTTAGGCAGCAAAATAAAATTTATACAAACACTTTTCCCTGCCCTGGCTTCAGTGGTCCTGAGCATTTACGTAAAACCCTGACCTAACTTTTCTGAATTTTTCTGATAAATAAAAATATGCCATCCACTGAAACACTTAATTTTTAAAGGATTTTTAAGATGTCTTTGTTCGGAATCAGTGTTGACGTTGTTTAGGATGGGGGTTGGCAGATTTCTTCTAGAAGGCCAGGTAATAAGTATTTTTGGCTTTTCTGATCATAAGGGCTCTGGGCTGGGTGCGATGGCTGTGGGCTGGGTGCGATGGCTCACGCCTGTAATCCCAGCACTTTGGGAGGCCCAGGTGGGCGGATCACGAGGTCAGGAGATGAAAACTTCCTGGCTAACACAGTGAAACCCCATCTCTACTAAAAATACAAAAAATTAGCCGGGCGTGGTGGTGGGCGCCTGTAGACCCAGCTGAGGCAGGAGAATGGCGTGAGCCCGGGAGGCGGAGCTGGCAGTGAGCCGAGACCATGCCACTGCACTCCAGCCTGGGTGACAGAGCAAGACTCCGTCTCCAAAAAAAAAAAAGGGGGTCTCTCTTGAAACTATTAATATTAAGCTCTGCTGTTGTATTGGGAAGCAGCTATAGACAAGATATAAAGGAATGGGCATGGGGCATGGCTGTGTTCTAACAAAATTTAGAAAAATTACAGGCTGTAGTTTGCTAACCCTAATCTAGGGTTTTCCCAGGCTGTTAAAGATATGAGCTTACTGTCTTCAAAAAGGTAGTTATTTATGTGTTTATTTATTATACTTTTGAGCCAAAAATTAGACCTTCTGTATCTTTGGGTTTGTACATGTCCATTGCTTCCCGTGCAATCATAATAATCAAAAATCGGAATGTACACAGTTTTTGATGTGTAACTTTCTTTTTGTGTTAGACCCTGATTACATGAATAATGAATATGCACATTTGTGAGTATACTAAAATTTCACCATAATGCTGTAAGTGATGTTAAAAAAATTCACGTACATAAAAACTTAGGATCATTTGACTTCAAGGCTAATGAAATGGTCAGGTGAGCCACATGTGGTGGATAGGAGCCAGTCACCAATTGCATGGCTTCCAAAACTCTGTGATCTAAGAGTTTAATTGTACTACTAATCTGCTTAGTTTTTGAGTAGCTACCTTACGTAGGCGGAGGTGTACATATGCCTCTTAGATGTGCTCTTTTCTTATTTTAGGATCCTGTTTACCTCCCATATCCCCCCATCCTGATTAGATCAATCTTACCTTTGTACTTTTTTGTCTTAGCGCTTATCACAGTGGTAATTTAAATTGGTTGCCTTTTCCTCTCCATGCTCCAGCAGTGCAGGTTCTGTGCTGGTCTGGTGACCATTCTCTTTGTATCTGTGATAGTACCTGGTCCATGATAGGCACTTAAATGTTTGAGTAAGATAACTGATTATTCTCCGAGAAGTACAGTAAGAGAAAATGCTCTTTTCTCAAAATTTAAAGTGTGTTTTCCTTTCCAGTGCCAAATGTAAATGCATGGGTAGGGGTGGAGAATCTTATGGTTTTTTTAAAAAATTGAGATATAATTTCACATACCATAAAAATCACCCATTTAAAGTATATAATGCAGTGTTTTTTAGGGTATTCAGAGTTGTACAGCTATCACCATGATCTAATTCCAGGACATTTTTATCATCCCCCCAAAGAAACCTCATACCCATTAGCAGACATTCCCCATACATGTACATTTTAACAGTAGATAAAGAGTAGCAGCTGCCTTGTGGTACATAAATGTATTTTATGAATCCTTGATTAGGGCTCTGACCAGAAAAAGAAGGCTCTTAAGCCGGATAGGGGACTTTCAGGAGACAGAGATGAGAAGACCTAAATGAAGCTTTTTTGAAAAAGGAGAGACATTATGAACAGAGGCCCATTAATGTTAAATTTGAAGTGGAGTGATGAGGAACAGCTTGTTACTAGAACAGTGTTTTATAATCCATTAGCCACAATTTATACTTGGATCTCAAAGGCCAGGATCAGAGTCTTATTGCTACTTCTGTAGCTTCTTCCCTGTAGCTCATGGGCATTTCTGGGTCAGTGAAGGGGGAGAAGACCCAAAGAAACTGAAATCCACCTTTTTGTATTCCTGCACTGCTTCTAATCATATTTTGCTCAGTAAAGGGGCCAAATAGATTATTCGTGCACTGAGCAATAGTACATTTCCTAGGAAGAAGCTTGTGTCAGGGAAATATGAGTGAGGAATGAGCTGGTTGATAGTGTGTGGTCCCTGAGGGGGAGATGATATTCTAGCATATAGGAGGCTGTTTTTCCTGTTTTTTTCCCCCCTAGAGCTTATAATGATACATGAATACGAAAAATAATTAATAGCATGAGTGGCAGAGGAATGGGAGGATAAGCATGGGATTGGGAAAGTTTACTAAAGGTGTTTGAGCTTGCACTGGATCTTGAAAGGTAGAAAAGGAGCAAGAGGAAACTCATCCAGGTAAGAAAAATAGACTGTGCAAGATGGACATGAGGAACAGTGAGGTCCCTGGCTGGAGGTGGGTGCTAGTCATGTTGAGCACTGCTGGCAAGAGAGGTTTTTGTTTTGTTTTGTTTTTTGAGATGGAGTCTTGCTCTGTCGTCCAGGCCGGAATGCAGTGGTGGTATCTCGGCTCGCTGCAACCTTCGCCTCCTGGGTTCAAGCGATTCTCCTGCCTCAGCCTCCCGAGTAGCTGGGACTACAGGCATGTGCCACCACACCTGGCTAATTTTTGTATTTTTAGTAGAGGTGGGGTTTTACCATATTGGCCAGGCTGGTCTCAAACTCCTGACCTCGTGATTCACCCACCTCGGCCTCCCAAAGTGTTAGGATTACAGGCGTGAGCCACTGCACCCGGCAGCAGGAGAGGTTTAATCTAGTTTGGAGCATATTTAGAGGGTGGCTTGGAATGCCGTGTGGCATTACATGGTTCAGGTCCCACATGCTTGAATATATCAAGTGACAGAGGACTCACTCACTACCTCAAGGAGGAACTCTTTCCAGTATTGGTTTGTGTTTATTTTAAAAGCTTTTTTTTCCCCTTAGAAACTGAAATTTGTCTCTTGAATTTTCTTCCTGTTTTAAGAAGTTCCACCATCTGGGCAATACAGAATATGAGGAAAAGTAGAGTTTTTGCAGGGAGATTAGTGTTAGCTGTGTGCAGGAAGGGTTAAAGTGATTGGTAGACAGCCCAGAGGTAGGCCCTAGAGTCTGGAGATGACCATAGTAGTGGGGAGTGAAATGGAGCTGTACAGGAAGGGACTGCTATAACAGAATTGATGGAAAGAGAGAATTGGCCAGTTGTCATGCATGTTAACTGCCAGCAGGGCCTGTGCAAGTAGCTGATCTTTTCAATAGGTGAAACTAAGGGACCTGGTATGTGAAAAGTTGTAGTAATTTATTTTCCTGTGACTTGAGGCATTTAGGGTGGTGTTGAGGCAGTGTGTGCTGCTAAGAACCTGTGTTCTTATAGGTGTAAAATGCTGCCTTTTAAAATGTTTGCATTATTTGCTTGTAATGGATGTTGAACCTTATTTTGTGTTCATTAATCACACGTATTAATGTTTATTAATACATCTGAAACATGGTATTTGTGTGAGTTCCTACGGCAATGATAAGTATTGATAAAGATTACTGCTCCTTTCTCTGTTGATTTGTTGAAGCCCTGTTATTTTTCTTTTTAATTGGAATTCCACCAAGTTTTCAAAAATTGAGACATGGCTCATTGGGCTGGAGATGCTGATCTTTTAGATTTCTCTTTACTAATCTAATGGCATAGCAGAGGTTAAATTACCTTGGAATAGAAAATCAAGAAATGATTGTGTGTGTCTGTAATTTTGATTTTAATGGTAGGACAAGATTATGGTAGTCTGGGAAAGGGTGATTGAGTGCTGCCGAACAGAGCAAGGATTGATTGTAGCTAAGTCTAGTGACTTACTGCCTGCCATTTGGTTTGACCTTCATTTTGTGACTATCATACCACTAACCACAGCCAGTCACCTCTCATGTATGTGTTGTTATTCTCATGGCAAACACCATGAAAACCTGTGGGTAATTCACTGCAGCCTCTTCTTCAATGCTGAAAAAAACATTTTATAGAGACAACTATACATCCTTTGTCCCCCAGATGGCCAGAAGGTGAAGATAGAGTAAGTTCTTTTACTAAATATTCCTGTCCATAAATAAAAAGCAGACATCTTAATGTTTGGCTTACAGTTTTTTCCCCTTTCATAGCTATTTATGACAGATTTATCTTAAGATTTCTTTGAAACGTTTCTTTTTAGGTTTTTGGCTTTCAGGTCATTCCATTTCAGGCAAACTTTGATACTGCGAATGCATTTTCCTTGAGTAGGGGATCTCAACTTACTGAAAGCAGTCAGTGTTGTTCAATACTAAATCTCAATCATTACATAAATCATCTTTTATGTAAAAAATGTTGGCCGGGTGCGGTCGCTCATGTCTGTAATCCCAGCACTTTGGGAGGCCGAGGCAGGCGGATCACGAGGTCAGGAGATCAAGACCCTCCTGGCCAACATGGTGAAACCCCGTCTCTACTAAAATACAAAAAATTAGCCAGGCATGGTGGCACGTGCCTGTAGTCCCAGCTACTTGGGAGGCTGAGGCAGGGGAATTGCTTGAGCCTGGGAGGCAGAGGTTGCAATGAGCTGAGATTGCACCGCTGTGCTCCAGTCTGGAGACAGAGCAAGACTCCGTCTCAAAAAAACAAAAAAACAAACAAACAAAAAAAAGGGGTCTTGTTAGTTTTAGAACAAGAAAGGAATATTTATTGTCTGCTAACACAATAGTTAAAATCTGTGAGTTTGCAAACATCTGGGTAATCTTAGTACCTATCGTTGATTTGTGAGCATACTCTAATGGTACTTGTTTTCTCAGCTTTTTTTTTTTTTTTTTTTTTTTTAAGAGAGGCAATTACTGTTCATTGTAGCTGTTCTTATTTTTTAAAATTTTTATTTTTTATTATACTTTAAGTTCTAGGGTACATGTGCACAGCATGCAGGTTTGTTACATATGTATACGTGTGCTATGTTGGTGTGCTGCACTCATTCTCAGCTTTTTTTTAAATCTTTAAAGCATGAAATTACCCAGTCATATAAAACTGAGGGTCTCTTAGGGCATTGTTATAAAGAAAGGATGGAAAATGAGAGTTCTTAATTGATGTTAATGGAGAGACATTCTTTTATTTATCTCAGTAATTGTGTATAACTGTGTAGTGAAGCTAAGGACATAGATGCCATCTTCCTTGGTACAGCTTGAATAATTTGTATATAGGGAGAAAAAAATATATACACACATGTATGTGTATGTGTATATATACATAGTTCACTGTGAATCTTGGCAAGGCAATTTTCAGAAAAATAATGTATTTCATCCCTGACAAAAGGTTATTGAGCACAAGCTGTCAGGCTCTTGAGGCATGATTTTCTCCCTGGCAACTGACTAGAGTCAAGATTGAAGGAGGCGAAAATTGGTCTCCTGTCCAGTGCAGATGTTGACAGCTTCAGACTGATGTACCCACATCTACTATAGGCAGCCTGGAAGATAGATGTTAAAAGACAGATGTGATTCGGACAAAGCAAGTATCAGTGACTGTTTTAAGTAGAGTTTGAGACGTAGACAGGCAGAATGG
Source organism: Pongo abelii (assembly GCF_028885655.2). Lineage (NCBI taxonomy): Eukaryota > Metazoa > Chordata > Mammalia > Primates > Hominidae > Pongo > Pongo abelii. The sequence continues at coordinate 147,170,405 of NC_071989.2, forward strand.
AATCTGGGTTTGCTGGGTTCATGATGTGAAGACTTAAAACATAGCTTTGAAGAGCATTGTGTGGGTGTGTGAGAGAGATTGCATTTTAATTTGTCTGATCTGGTTAGTGTGGTTTTAATCGGGTTGAGATCATGAGCTTGATCTCACATATGGGCTCTTTAATTTTTCACAGGAGAAAAATGACAAGTGTTCCTACTTTGGAATGTTGAGTATGGATTTCAAAAAGTGTTGATGCTCTGGAAGAGCGGTAGCTGGGAAACATTCAACATTTTGAAAAAGATTAAAGTTAAGTTAATTAGCTTTTCAGATTAGTACAATAACTTTATTAAAACTAGCAAGAAATCAGCTGATTTTTTTCTCATATTCTTCCTTTGAGTTCTGGCTTCTCATTTGTTATATTGCCTTTTCCCCTTGTTGTCTTAGTAGAATTTTCATCCTGTTTTCTCCTCTTATTTTTGTGGATGTCTCTTTTCATGTGATCCCATTGTGGCTTGGTCTGTTGTTAGAAGTGCTCCCACTCCAATTCCTACCTTTCAGGTGTTCCTGAAAACTGTAATTAATTTAAAAATTGTTATTGACCCCATTCCTTCAGTCTCACCATTTAATCCATTTTTTCTTGCTCTTCATTTAACTTGAGCAGGAAAAGCAAAATATAAATTCTGAAAAATCATTAGCTGGTTGTCATCTGGGAATTTTATGTCTTAAAGTTGTCTGCCTGACTTAAACTATAAGTCTTTAGGGCAGAGGCTATATTTTCTTTGACTTGGGATGTGTCAAGGATGCTGTCTGCTTCTGGATCACTACCCTTGTGTGAGCATATGCTGCTTTGCAGAGACTTGTGTTCTGCTGTAGCCAGCTTGGAATTGAGGAAAGAAGAGTGAAGTTATTAAATTCTAATGTCATTTTGAAGTGGTTCATTTTTCCCCTTTTATTAAGAAGTCTGTCTTGTTAAGCTCACAAAAATAAATAACACTAACCAGGATAATAATATTTATGAGTTACAGTGGGTAATATTACTGCCTTAATATATTTGTACAGTCAGTGTAGCTGAGGAAGTTATTTTAGGTATTAAAATTTTGGTTTTGGCATGACTTCAACCATGATGTTGCAGTAACATGATTTCTACTAGTTAATTTCTTAAGAAAGTGATTCCAAGTTGAAATGCATGTTATGCATTTATTTGAATGTGTAATCAGGAAGTAAGTGCCTCTCTTTGGAGTGTTTCTGAATAGCAGCAGGGCACACTTGAATTAGTAAGGAAAATGAGAACATGAATATGTGTGTTACTTTATTTTAACTTCTTTTTTTTAAATCCATTCTGTCTGTCAACTGGAAAAAGAAATTTCAAAGCTTCTTTCCTTACCCTCAGGGGATGGGGAAGGGAGGGAAGTTAAGAGGTTTTCTAGGCTTGCTCTGATTCAGATGGGCTTATAGTATTTAAATAACTTCATATTAAATGTTTATTTCCTGGGTTGATTTTTTTTTTTTTTTTAAAAGATGGAGTCTTGCTCTGTCGTCCAGGCTGAAGTGCAGTGGTGCAATCTCGGCTTACTGCAACCTCCGCCTCCCGGGTTCAAGTGATTCTCCTGCCTCAGCCTCCCAAGTAGCTGGGATTGCCAGCACCCGCCACCATGCCTGGCTAATTTTGTATTTTTAGTAGAGACAGGGTTTTGGCATATTGGCCAGGCTGGTCTTGAACTCCTGACCTCAGGTGATCGGCCTGCCTTGGCCTCCCAAAGCGCTGGTATTACAGGCATGAGCCACCGGGCCTGGCCTCTTTTCTTTCAAAAGGTAAACAGTTGTGTGGATTTAAAAAAAATAAAATAACAACTGCATCCCAGAAAGTTCTCTTAAGGCATCTGTCAGGGATTCTTTGAGTTATTCTTCAGTTTATCTGTACTTACAGGGATATCATCTAGGGGTCCATTTTTACCAAATATCCCTCCTTGATAAATGGAAGGCTTGATTGAGAAGATTAAAGTGTTTTATTCAGGCTCATCCTCATGTCATAGGGCACATGGGTTATGCCAAATATGTACTACCATTTGGTTCCTTCTTATAAGGGCTATGTTACGAAGTCTATTATTCTTTGCATCTGTATTGCCAATTTGCATCTATATTGACAAGTGTGGAAAACATTTTATTACCAGATCATAGAAAATGAATTAAAATTTGGCTGGGTAGGAGTGGTGGGACATGGGGATGGGATGGGGTAGGAAACATGTATTAACTTTGGATTATCTTGAAGTTAGGAGATAATTTTATGACGTCTTGGTCCTGTTATTTTATTATGTTGTAAAATGAAAGTTGGTGGAATAACAGATGAAAATAGTTATCAGGCCAGGTGTGGTGGCCCACGCCTGTAATTCCAGCACTTTGGGAGGCTGAGGCAGGTAGATTACCTGAGGTCAGGAGTTTGAGACCAGCCTGACCAACATGGTGAAACCCTGTCTCTACTGAAAATACAAAAATTAGCCAGATGTGGTAGCACTCACTTGTAGCCCCATCTACTCAAGTGGCTGAGGCAGGAGAATCACTTGAACTCGGGAGGTGAAGGTTGCAATAAGCCAAGGTTGCGCCACTGCACACCACCCTAGGTGAAGGAGCGAGACTCTCAAAAAAAAAAAAAAAAAAAAACCTGGCCAGTCATGGTGGCTCATGCCTGTAATCCCAGCACTTTGGAAGGCCGAGGTGGGTGGATCACGAGGTCAGGGGTTTGAGACCAGCCTGACCAACATGGTGAAACCCCATCTACTAAAAATATAAAACTTAGCTGGGCGTGGTGGCGCACACCTGTAATCCCAGCTACTCTGGAGGCTGAGGCAGGAGAATTGCTTGAACTCAAGAGGCGAACGTTGCAGTGAGCCGAGATTGTGCCACGGCACTCCAGCCTGGGCGACAGAGTGAGACTCTGTCTCAACAAAAAAGAAAAAAGAAAAAAGCTATCACTTGTTGGTGAGATCCCTTAATCAAATCAGATGTATTTAAGAGAATTTGGTATAAAGTAGGTTTATCAGTAGGTTTTGGAGCTAAAGCACCAAAAAGTAACTTTCAAGAGTTAGGAATCTCATGGTAGGGAAGTTTTGGGTATTCATTAAATCCAGGGCTAGATGTTTTTTACTCTGTAAAACACTGTGTAAAAAGATGCCAAGCTGTTACAAGTACAGGGCAGTTTTATTATAGGCTTGCCTGTGATGTTGGTTACTTTCTCTTTTTTTTTCTTCCTCTAGTTCTACTCCCTGGGTAGAATTAAAAACGGTTTTAAAATGAGTGTTAATTTTCTGCAGTGAACATGTGTTTTGATAGTAAGAGCAAAAAGAAAAAAATAAAAACTTATAATTTTGTAACCTAGAGATGAAACTAATCGTTAACATTTTTGTCCTAAACGCTTTCCAGTTTGTCTTCTAGGAATATGCTCACGTGGGTAGAGATATGTTGGGTTTGATTATGTCATTTGCTTTTTTTCATTTAATGGATCCTGAACATCTTTCTGTAATATTAAGTATTCTTCTACAGCATAATTTTTAATGGCTGAACACTATCCTGTAGAGAGTAATATGATTTAAGAACATTATTTTATACCAGCAAACTAAAGACTTCTCTTTAATCTGTTGTGTCAAGAGTTTTATTCACTTTTCACATTTTCAAAGGAATATGGTATTCAGAAATAGTTACAATCCTAGTTTTTTAAAGACTGAAGGCTCCTATTGTTAAGTATATATCGGCTGGGTGCGGTGGCTCACGCCTGTAATCCCAGCACTTTGGGAGGCCAAGGCGGGCGGATCATGAGGTCAGGAGATCGAGACCACGGTGAAACCCCATCTTTACTAAAAATACAAAAAATTAGCCAGGCGCGGTGGCGGGCGCCTGTAGATCCAGCTACTGGGGAGGCTAAGGCAGGAGAATGGCATGAACCTGGGAGGTGGAGCTTGCAGTGAGCCTAGATCGCACCACTGCACTCCAGCCTGAGCGACTGAGCGAGACTCCATCTCAAAAAAAAAAAAAAAAAAAAAAAAAGTAGTAATATATATCTGAGAAGGAATAAAAGGTTTTAGATAGTTAAAATGATTTTGAGATAAAGAGAGCAAAGTTACTTGAGCACGGTTATCTGGGAAATCAGTAGGAGAAGGGAGAGTTGGAATTCCAAGTATGCTCATGAAACTGATCCTGAAATGAGTAATTTGAACATGTTTAAGATAGTTGATGGCGTCTAACTCTTCTCCTGGAAGCTTTTGTCATTTTAGCGCAGGTCTGTTTTTGCTGGTTTGCAAAAGCATATTCAGGTGGATGTCTTTAAAATCTCTTTTCTCTTTTTGATTTGGCAGTTGGTAACAAACAATATGCTCTGTTTAAAAATGTAAAATGTTCTGTTTAAGAAATGCCTACCTAAGGTCTATGTAACCATTGAATCTTCTTCCCTGTAGCAACTCTACAGAAAATTTTAAAAATGAGATTGGGCTACAGATACCCATTTATTTTACCACTTGGCTTACTCTTATTTTGGATAAAACCCCTCTAGTTAGCTGACTTTATAAGCTTTTATAGAAAGATTTTGTAGTATGTGCAAATTTTACTTTTTCATTTTTGCATGAATTAGCAGCCATGGGATTTTTATATTTCAGAAAAAAGAAAATTTGAAGCGTGAGTTTTATTATTATACACATGAACTAAAGATATTAACATTTTTATCATTTAAAAACTTTTTATATAAAAGTATATTCATTATAGAAAGTAAAAATGAACAATAAACAATTACGCATCAGGCTATACCACCTTATGATTAAGCTCTGTCGATATTTTGGTATGTGTTTGTTGTGGTGTTTACCATCCCATCCCTTCCCCAGGACATAAACACATTGTGATCTCCATTGTCACTGTGCAGTACAGATTGTTATATATCTGCTATTTAAAGTGGAAATGAAAATCATTTCCATTAATAAAGATACCTGGGTGGGGGCAGATTGTATAATTTATCGAAGATAAGCTGTGTTTCTCTACTGGGCTGGCAAAAATTCTTTTTTCTGGACCTTAAAGGTAGAAAGGTTCTGGTGAAGAAGCTATTTAAAAGTATCCTTAGTATTATTTTGGGGAAGGAGATATAACTTTGCCCTATTTATTGAGGTTTCTTGGAGGACTTTTAGAGGCAGTAGAGATGTTTCCATAGCTGGATTTCTGAGCCATTACATTGTGGTTGGGAACCTTTCTTGTCATAGTATACTGTAGAATTTTGGGATGTGACACTGTAAATGGGATAGATGAGGAAGATGACCAGTTCCTGGAACTGGAAGGAATCCCAGCTTGACTTGAGAACTTCTTTAAAACAAAATGAAACAAAACAAAACAAAAAAACTGCTAAAAAAAAAAAAAAAAAAAGCAGTTGGAGAAACTTAAGGCACAGCAAGCTTTAAGTTTTCCTTTTGTAGCTATTAGCAGAAAAGGAACAATTATTACTACTTTCTGCACTATAGACAGTGGAGTGAAGGAAGCTCCCCTCATCCTTTACAGCCTCAACATTTAAAATTAAAAGCTAACATTTCCTCTGTCCTTTAGGAAACTTGCTATCATGACTTTATTTCTAAAAAGGTAAGAAACAGCTGGTGTGTGGATAATGACATGTTCTAAATAGGTTTAAAAACTGGAAAAAGTAGATGGAAAAGTAGAAGGGGGCACAGAAGTATTTGTTGAGCTTTGCATATATTATTTCATTTAATTTTCAAAACAACCGAGTAAGGTATGGGAGATGTGTACTCATTTTACAGAAAAGAAAACAGCTAGAGATAAAACAACCCAAAGTAACACAGCTGCCAAATATCGAAGCTGGATTTAGACCCAGTTCCAATACCTTATTTCATCTACACCAAGTAGTGTTCTGGGAGAAAAGTAGTTATATTCATTAACATTACTTCATAGCATTCTTTGTTTTAAAGGAGGAATGTAACAGGTTCAGGTTAAAACAAACAAGCCTTTTGTTCTTTTTATCCATCACCCAAATATTTTCCAAGCCTATCCTTTCCCCGTAACTTTATAAAGTTTGGTTGCTTTCAGGGGAATTTACTCATGATAGTTGATGCTTCAAAAACTTCTTGATTTTGTCTTCTCCTAATAAAGAATTGTGGGTTTTTTGGTCTGTTTGTTTACTTTATAATTGCCCATTGTCTTTGTTTTAAACTCCAGAGGAACTTATTTTATTCCCAGCTCAGTTAGGAGAGAACATCAGGGGATGACAGATTTTATTTCATGGCAGATGGTACAGTAGTAATGAGTTCTCTTAAGTTTCATCTCCTTTGTTACTAGATGTAGCGTAGTTGACTGGAAACAGCTGGGACAAAGTCAGGTTTTACGACCATGCGATCTTGGACATATTTCCTGTCTGCTTCAGTTTGCCCTTTTGTGTGCAGAGAGCACTTTTGATATCTTAGAAATTTACTCTAAACTAATTGACAGGTATCTTTTCAAATTTTTTATTTTTTTATTTAAAAAATTTTTTTTGAGATGGAGTCTTGCTCTGTCACCCAGGCCACCGTGCCTGGCTGTTTTTGTATTATTATTTTTTAGTAGTTCTGGTCTTGAACCCCTGACCTCAAGTAATCCCCCGCCCTCAGCCTCCCAAAGTGCTGAGATTACACGTGTGAGCCATCGTGCCCGGCCTTCTGCCGCACTTTTTTTTTTTAGACAGAGTTTCGCTCTTGTTGCCCAGGCTGGAGTGCAATGGTGTGACTTCGGTTCACTGCAACCTCTGCCTCCCGGGTTCAGGCAATTCTCCTGCCTCTGCCTCCTGAGTAGGTGGGATTACGGGTATGTGCCACCACGCCTGGCTAATTTTGTACTTTTAGTAGAGATGGGGTTTTGCCGTGTTGGTAAGACTGGTCTCGAACTCCTGACTTCAGGTGATCCACCCACCTCGGCCTTCCAAAGTGCTGGGATTACAGGCGTGACCACTGTACCTGGCCATCTTTTTTTATTTTTAGAGTTCTTTTAGGGGACATGAGAGATGGAGGAAAAAAAAAAAGTTGTTGATTCCTTTTTACAATTTTTTTAAGCAAGGTTTTGAGCATGGGTTCTTTTTACATTTAATTTTGAAATAAAACTTATTAAACATCTCAAGTTAGTCTTAGTGTCATTTTTTTTTTATAAGGATGACCATTCAGAAGTTTGAGGACCTTGTTTTTAGCTGGGGGCTTATTTATATACTTGTTTATAGTTTTGCTAATGGAGAAAATGAATATTTTAACCCATCATACAGTGTGTTTCTGATGCATTTTTTCATTACTAATACTTTATGTTAGCCATGAAATTAAGGATTTGTCATTAGGGCTGTGAGCTAAAATAAATTAGAGTAGATGTAGATGTATGTATGTATGTATGTATGTGTGTATGTATGTATTTAGAGACAGAGTCTTGCTCTGTCGCCCAGTCTGGAGGGCAGTGGTGCCATCTTGGCTCACTGCAACCTCTGCCTCCTGGGTTCAATCGATTCTCGTGTCTCAGCCTCTCCAGTAGCTGGGATTACAAGTGCTTGCCACCACACCTAGCTAAATTTCATATTTTTAGTAGAGATGGGGTTTTGACATGTTGGCCAGGCTGGTTTTGAACTCCTGATAAATGAATTCAGCAGACCACTGTAAAAAAAGAAAATTCATGAAGCTGTAGTTGCTACAGCAGCAAGCGTGAAAACCCTGCACTTTTTGCGAAACTAATTTTATCTTGTGTTGAAAATGCAGCTTCTATGTGGGTGCAGGGCTGCTATAAGAAAGGCATACCTATAGACTAGTAAGATTCGAGAAAAAGCAAAGTCATTATATGACAATTTAAAGCAAAAGGGAGGTGAAAGATCTAGAGTTGGAGAATTTAATGCCAGCAAGGGATGGTTTGATAATTTAAGAGAGATGTGGCTTTAAAAATGTCAAGATAACAGGGGAAGCAGCTTCTGCTGACCAAGAGAAGGGTTCCCAAATGCCATTAAAAAGTGCAGCAGAAGGCCAGGTGCAGTGGCTCATACCTATAATCCCAGCACTTTGGGAGGCGAAGGCAGGCAGATCCCCTGAGGTCAGGAGTTCGAGACCAGCCTGACCAACATGGAGAAACCCTGTCTCTACTAAAAAAGAAAGACTAGAAAAATTAGTCAGGCATGGTGGCGCATGCCTGTAATCCGAGCTATTTGGGAGGCTGAGGCAGGAGAATCACTTGAACCTGGGAGGCGGAGGTTGCAGTGAGCTGAGATCATGCCACTGCACTCCAGCCTGGGCAACAAGAGGAAAACTCCGTCTAAAAAAAAAAGTGCAACAGAAGGGTGGGCACGGCGGCTCATGCCTGCAACCACAGCTGCAGACTTCAATTCACAGTATATATCAGGCAGTTCAGCTTTTTCTTACAATGTCATGACTTTTCTCTACTTCTTGATAGTACTTCCAGCATCACTAGTGGCACTTTGTATGAGCTTCGTGGTGTTTCTCAATGTTTTAAGTGTTGTACTAAACATGATGAAAATATATGAGAACTACGAATGATCACTTTTCACTGTCATGCAATTTACTGGATGTGAACTGCTCAGGTGGAGATGATTAGCATCGCATGCAGATGCATCATATGGCATTTTAAGTGGATATTCACAATACTTGAGCATACTGCAATAGCAATAGGAGATGGCTACAAAATTATTACAGTAGTACAGTGTGTACTACAATTAATTTTGTTTGATTATGATTTAAACTCCATCTTTATATTTGTTTATATTTCCCTTGACTGTGAATGGCACCATGTACGGCCTGTGTTTGTGTGCATAAGTTTTGATTGGTTAACTTTCTGTAATAGGTTTGTGTATATTTATGGTAGTACGTGATAAAATAGGCTAGTATCTACAGATATTTTATGCATTCATGATATGCCTAACTTTTTCTTAATTTTTTGGTACTTCTGGATTACATGATGAGTTTTTTTCAAATTGTTGCCAATCTCTGAAACAATTTTCAATATACGTATTGAACAAAATCCACGTATAAATAAACCCACGCAATTCAAACCCAAACTATGTTGTTCAAGGTTGGCTGTACAAACTTCGCTGCTAGCTTTTAAGTGTACAAATAGCTGCATAAATCATCGACGTGCATCATTACCAGTCATGTCACTTCTTTCAAAGTCTGTTGGTGATAGTTCCCTGCAAATCTGTTCAGTTTATGCAAAGTGTGTAGTTGCGTTGCTTCCTTTTCTCCTAGTGGTAAACCCACATAAACTACCTGACAGAATTGAATAATTGAAAGAGGGAATTAGCCAACAAAGATAAATGTGCAGCAAAGAAATGAAAAGTGATAGACCTGGAATTGAAATTTGATTAGAATATAAAGGGAAGAAATAGCTGATTGTGGAAATGTTGACCCTGCTGCTATTTAAAACTCTAGCTATGCAGCTAGAACTACTTAGTGAAGGCAAACTTCTTGACTTAAATGAGGAACGTGGTTGTGATGTCCAAGAGAATGTGTGACATCATTAAAAACGACACATTAAAGGAACTCTTGAAGATATTCATGACAAATAAGTGTAGATATTGGATAAAATGTTGGAAATGGGTCCAAACTTAGAAAGAAATATGATGATTCGCCAAGGGATAAAAAAGATGCTCGTTCTGCACCCTAATGTAAATGACAAGAAGAAGGCAGGGAAGCATTGTTCAAACTACTTTTGAAAATTTTTTTTCACAAGGAAATAAAATATTTTGTCTCAGTGTTTATAATGTTTTAATTTAGTACATTAAGTAAATATTGGTTGACTATATCATATCCCTATACATTTATAATAGACAATAAAGGAATTTTTAATGCATACACAAAAGTATTTATTTTTAATTTTTATTTTGTAGAGATGGGGTCTCACTTTGTTGCCCAGGGTGATCTCAAACTCCTGGGCTCAATCGATCCTCCTACCTTGACCTCCCAAAGTGCAGGGATTACAGTTGTGAGCTCCCATGCCTGGCTGACAAAATTTTAAGGGATCTTATTTTTTTTAAATTTATTTTTTTCTTTTCTCCAAACATGGTGTTGGAAACTGCCAAAAATTTTTAAAGGTCACGGGAGAATCATAATTCTCTGTGATTAATCTCTGATTAAGATCAGGTTGCACTGTTTCAGCTTGTATGGTCATTTTTACAGTCCTGTGCTACTGTGCAAAGTGAAGATGATCAGTATTGTTATCTCTGTTTTACAACTGTGGAACCTGAGACTATTTAGTGGTGAAGCTGTGGTTTTTGTTTGTTTGACTTCTGAGTTTATGATCTTACTCTCTATTATACTGGTACCCCTACACAAGATTTTTATATTCTGAGACAGGGTCTTGCCCTGTTGCCCAGGTCTGGAGTGCAGTGGTGCGGTCCCAGCTCATTGTAACCTCGTGGGCTCAAGTGATCCTCCCACTTCAGCCTCCTGAGTAGCTGGGATTACAGGCATGCACCACCACACTTAGCTAATTAATTTTTTTTTTTTAATAGAGACAGGTTCTCACTATGTTGCCCAAACTGGTCTCAAACTCCCTGGGCTCAAGTGATCCTCCTGCCTCAGCTTCCCAGAGTGCTGGGATTATAGGTGCTACATAAAATTGAAAATAAAGTAGAAAATAATTCCTTTAGTAGCCCTTGCTTTTCCTCCTGGTAATGGGCTGAATTTTTTTTTTTTTTCTTTTTGGGAGATGGGGTCTGTCACCCGTGCGCTGGAGTGCGGTGGCACAGTCGTGGCTCACTGCAGCCTTGGCTTCCTGGGCTCAAGCGATCATCCCATCTTAGCCTCCCAAGTAGCTAAGACTATAGGTGAATGCCACCATGCCTGGCTAATTTTTCTTTATTATTTGTAGAGATGAGGTCTCACAATGTTACACAGGCTGGTCTTGAACTCCTTGTCTCAAGTGGTCCTCCTGCCTGGACTTTTCAAAGTGCTGAGATCACAGATGTGAGCCACCGTGTCTGGTCTCAGGCCAAATTCTTCAAAGAGCAGTCTTATTTATAACTTACTTTATTACCCTTGAAATCTGGTGTGTGCAACTCCCAGAAAGCCACTCGTCTTCTTCATTGTCTTGTGCTAGCCACATTGGCTTCCTTGGCCTTCCATAATCTTTTTAGATCTTTGACTTGGTGTTCCCTCTACCTGGAATGCTCTTCTTCCAGATAGCCACATTATTCCTGTGATTCCTTTGTCAAGACTCTCTTCAAATCAAATGGTATTTTTTCAAGGAGGCCTACCTTGATCCCCCTATTTTAAATTGTATCTTACATCCCTTTTCTCTCTGTCCTCCTTTCTGTCACTGCCCCCGACCCTACTCCAGTACTATTGTTTATTGTCTTTCTCTCCCACTAGAATGTAAGTTCCCTGGAGCCCAGGATTTTTTCCTGGCCTGGTTGGTTAATTTCCTGGAGCATTTAGAATAGTGCCTGGCTCATAGAAGGTGGTCAGTAAGCATGTTTTGAAAGAGGCATGAATGCTCTTGAAGATTGCTGTTGAATAGGTGAATACTGATGAAACACAATGAAGACCTTTTCTCTGTCTTCTGATCTTGTTTTACCTAATATTAATCATTTCTACCAACCCTATTTTGTCTCCTTCTGCTTGCTGCAAGGCACTGAACTAGGCATTTTACAAGGTATCTTAATTGACATTCACAGCAGGTATTCTACACATCATACAGAAGAGGAAACAGAATCATAAAGTCTAGTTGCATAGCTGGCAAGTGGCAAAGCCAAAACTTAAGCCTATATCCAGCTCCAGAGCCTGTGCTCTTTCATGTTACTGCATTCAATACTGTTTTTTTTCCTTTTTGTTTATTGAGCTATAACTCACATAAAATTCATCATTTTAAAGTGCACAATTCAGTGGTTTTTAGTATATTCATTAGGTTGTGCAGCCATCACCACTGTGTAGTTTCAGACGTTTTCATCATCCCAGAAAGAAACCTGGTTTTACCTATTAGAAGTTAGTCCTCATTCTTCTTACCTCCTTCCCACTGCCCAGCAAGCATTACCTTCTGTCTCTATAGATTTGCCTGTTGTGGCAAATGGCGATTTCATATAAATGGAACAATACAGTATTCTTTCACTTAACATACGTTTTGAAAGTTCATCCATGTTGCACATGTATCAGCACTTCATTTTTTCTTATGGCTAAATACTGGATAATGCCACATTGTGTATGTCTGTTTTTCAGTTGGTAGATGTTTGGGTTCTTTCTGCTTTTCAGCTGTTATGAATAGTGACACTGTAAGCATTCATGTACAGGTTTTTAGTTGTGTAGCTATGTATTAGGTTGGTGCAAAAGTAGTTATGGTTTTGGCTATTTAAAAAAAAGTGATGAAAACTGCAATTACTTTTGCACCAACTTATATTAGTCCGTTCTCACATAGCTATAAAGAAATACCTGAAACTGGGTAATGTATAAAGAAAGGAGGTTTAATTGGCTCAAGGTTCTGGAGGCTGTACAGAAAGCATAGTGGCTTCTCCTTCTGGGGTGGCCTCAGGAAGCTTCCAGTCATGGTGGAGCTAGGCATCTAACATGGTGGGGAGGAGCAAGAGAGGGGGTGGGCGAGGTGTCACACACCTTTAAACAACCAGATCTCATGAGAACTCATTCACCATCACAAGAACAGCACCAAGAGGTTGGTACTAACCCATTCATGAGAAACCACTCTTATGATCCACTCATCTCCCACCAGGCCCCACCTCCAACATTGAGAATTACAGTTTGACATGAGATGTGGGCAGGGACACAGATCAAAACCATATCCACCTAGCAGTGGAATTACTGAGTCATATGATAACATTTGACCCTTTGAGGCACTGCCAGACTGTTTTCCAAAGCAGCTGCACCTTTTTACATTCCCAGCATTGGGGTATGAGAGTTCTAATTTCCCCATATTCTTGCCATTTGCTATTATCTGCCTTTTTTATTATAGCCATCCTAACTAAGTACGAAGTGATTATCTTTGTGTGGTTTTGATTTGTATTACCTGATGGCTAATGAGATTGAGCATCTTTTCATGTGCTTATTGGCCATTTCTAAATCTTCAGACAGGCACCTGTTTAAATCCTTTGCCTATTTTAAGTTGGATTATTTGTCTATTTTTGTTTGTTTGTTTTTAAAGAGGCCAGGTCTTGCTATGTTGCCCAGGCTAGATGCTAACTTCTGGGCTCAAGCAGTCCTCCTGCCTCAGCCTCTCAAGTAGCTGGGACTGCAGACACATGCCACTGCAGCCAACTTAAAAAAAAAATTATTTAGTATAAGAGTTCTTTATTCTGGATACTAGATCCTTATAATTTGCAGAAATTTCCTTTCATTTGTGGGTTTTCTTTTTACTTTCTTGGTAGTGTTCTTTGAAGCACAAAATTTTAAATTTTTTGATGATGTGAAACTTACCTGTTTTTTGTTCTGTCGTTTGTACTTTTGGTGTCATAGCTAAGAAACCATTGTGAATCAGAGGTCATGAAGACTTACACCAGTGTTATCTTCTAAGTGTTTTATAATTTTAGCTGTAACATTTAGATTTTGATAAATTTTGTAAGTATATGGTGTGAAATAGGGGTCCAACTTAATTCTTTTGCATATTGCACTTGTCTTAGCACCATTTGTGGACAAGGCCATTCTTCATTGAATATTCTCGGCACTCTTGTTAAAATCGGAATATATTTCTGGATTCTCAATTAAAGTTGATTGATCTCTATGTTTGCATTTGTTTTGGTTGATCAGTTTTCTCTTACAAGTCTGGCCTTCTTGTTTTTGACAGTCTTGGTTCTCTTTATTGTTTCTTTTATTACAGAATCTTCCTCTGCTTACTCTGATGTCTACAGTCTCGAGGGTCCTAACTTTTTTTTTTTTTCCCTAAATTTTTCCCAACTCGTGTTTTCATACAGCTCTGGCTTTCTTCTCCCGCTCAGAAAGGCCCTAGCTTGCAACCTTTAAATAATGTACTGTGCTTAATCAAAGGTGATCAGATCTTTTGACCCCTGCCTTTGTCATTTACTACTACTCTTTTCTGGGCTCTCACTGTAGCTTTCTGCTCCATCTCTCTGGTTAGGTTTATTGTATGTACTTTAGATAGGTTAATCCTCTTTACTTTGACTTCACTCTGGTTGAGGGAATTGAATTCTGTTTGTCTCTGGCCTTTCTACTCCCATCTTCTGCTGCTTCTGAGCATATCCCTTACTCCTCAGTTAGACTAGATAATTCAGACTAGATATTATGCCTCTAAGCCTAATTAATATATGAATTATATATTAATATATAATATACAAGCCTTCTTATTGTATACCTCAGCATGATAAGTGGTTCTACAAAGAGCATAAATACTGGCATTACAAATCCTGACTCTGCCATTTACTAGTTAGGTGGCAGGGATTAAGTTAGTTAATCTGTATAAGCTTTAGTTGTATTATTTGTAAGCAAAGGCTAATACCACTTACTCTCTAGGTGGGTGACAGAATTTTAAAAATATGTGTAGTGCCATAGAGTAGATATTTAATAAATGTTGGCCTTTTTTTTTTTTTTTTTTTTTTTTTTTTTGTGAGACAGACTCTCGCTTTGTTGCCCAGGTTGGAGTGCAGTGGCGCAGTCTCGGCTCACTGCAACCTCCGCCTCCTGGGTTCAAGTAATTCTCCTGCCTCAGCCTCCCGAGTAACTGGGATTATAGGCACCTGCCACCATGTCTGGCTGTTTGCATTTTTAGTAGAGATGGGGTTTCACCATGTTGGCCAGGTGGGTCTTGAACTCCTGACCTCAAGTGATCCACCGGCCTCAGCCTCCCAAAGTGCTGGGATTATAGGTGTGAGCCACTGCACCCAGCCAGTGTTGGACATTATTATGTTACTGTTCCTTCTGCTTGAGGTGGTAACTCCCTTAACTCTGCTGCCCACATCCTTCCTGTCTTTTGAGGGATGGGTTCGTTTCAGAGTACCATGCCTTCCATAAAGCTGTTGCTGGTATTCATTTCTACCCCAAACTGGTTGTTAGTGCTTCCTCCTTTGAATTCCCATGACACCTTGTGTTTTCTTTCTTACAGCTTGTATGTGAAAATGCCACATAATTTCTTAATGGTCAAATCCATCTTTTCTGGATAAGTTATTTGAAGGCAGGGATGGTATGTTCAGCTTTGTGTTTTGGAAGTGGATTTGTTTGTTTTTAGTGTGTAGCAAGTGCTAAATTAGGTGAAGTTCTGCTTATTATAGAGGGTCAACATCTCTTGCTTATTCTCTCTTGTTTGGTAGTAATATTGTTTAAGACAGTATTAATATATATATGTGTATATATATATGTATATATATTTGAGATGGAGTTTCACTCTTGTTGCTGAGGCTGGAGTGCAGTGGCGCGTTCTCGGTTCACTGCAACCTCCACCTCCCAGGTTCAAGTGATTCTTGTGCCTCAGCCTCCTGAGTAGCTGGGAATACAGGTGCCCGCCACCACACCTGGCTATTTCTTTGTATTTTTTTTAGTAGAGACGGAGTTTCACCATGTTGGCCAGGCTGCTCTCAAACTTCTGACCTCAGGTGATCCACCCACCTTGGCCTCCCAAAGTGCTGGGATTACAAGTGTGAACCACTGTGCCCAGCCTAAGATCTTATTAATATTTTTTAAGGCAAATATCTCTTTCTGCAAGGCTTTTCAGATAAATTCTTCCCTGAGTAAATAGTTTTCTTCAGCGTATTTCCAGAGCACCTTGTTCACAAGGCTATTTAATTTTGGGGTGCATTGTAATACTCTATAATTTGTGAACCCTTTGAGACCAAATGCTGTGTCTTAACCAGCTGTTAATTTTTTATTTCCCTCCTTCCCTCCATAGAGCTCCAGTAGGGTATGCCCTTGATGTGCGATGGGTGCTCAAACATTTGTTGAACAAATAAAAGAATGAATGATCTCCATCTTTTAAAATACCAGAAGATACTAGCATTAATGTTACGAATCCACATAATGATTGCCATATGTCTGTATCTTCCTGAAGGTGTAAGAGAGAAGACTGTGTTAGATCCAGGAAAACCTTTTAACTGTGTAATTCGTTGGAAGTTTTTTCTGGCCTGACAAATATGTGGAGCTTATCTTTACTCTTAGAATTATACAGTGCTTCTAAGCCTAATTAATATATGCATGCGAGGCAATTTTTCCCCCCCTCTTCTGTTTGTGTTGTGCATCCAAAGATGATAGCTAGGAGAAATTTGATAGGTCTGTTGAGAAATAGCTAGTCTTCTTGAAAGTGCCTTAAAAAAAAAAATTCAGGGAAGACATGAGAATATGAATGGGTTTTAGGCTTTAATGTGAACTGAAGTGGGCTTGCTCAGCCAAAGGAGGGAGTAATTGCTTTTCCAGGATTCCAAAGATAGTCTCCATAGAGGCCCTATTTGTATAACCAGTGGACAAGACACAACACTGGCCCTTTAGTTGCTTCTAACTGTAAGAAAAGAGTGACAATGGGCACTTTAAATAATTTTAAGACACAAATGACAGAAAGTATAAGTTCCACAAGTTTCTAGGAAATGTTATAAATTATTTTAAAAAATTTTTTAAAGAGACAGGGTCTTCTTGTATCACCCACGCTAGAGTGCAGTGGTGCAGTCATGGCTCACTGCAACCTCAAACACATGGGCTCAAGAGATTCTCCTGCCTCGGCCTCACAAAGTGCCGAGATTGCTGGTGTAAGCCACCATGCCCAGCCTATAAATAAATTCTTGAGCTTAGGATTGTATAAGTTGGATATTCCTATTAACTATAGTAAAATCTATTTTATATGTCTTTAGCTAGTTTTTAAAAAATTATAGATACAATACCTCTTCATTATAGAAACTTTTTATAAGTACCAAATGTAAAGAGGCCGTGTGTAACCCAATGATAACTATTATTTGCCTTTTGACTCCGATCTTTTCCTCTGTATTTAAAAAGAAGCATACATTTATAATTTCATTTGTTTCTGCTTAACATTTTTCATAATAGTCAATTGTAGGCCACACCATAATTTACTTAACTAGATGCTTATTGAGCATGTGAGTTTTTGGTAGTGTTCTGCAAAGGAAATGAATGAATCAGTGGCTGAACTCTGTATTTTCACATACCAGTGAGTCTCTGTTATGGCTATACACATTGCGTAGTGGGGATGATTAATGAAGTGTGGTGGTTCTGCATTAATTGTTGCCCTGTTTCTGTATTCTGTGGATGTGAGAGTAGATTGTATTAGATATGTTTTTTTCTCCTGTTCAAATCTTGAATTTTTATTTTTTTTGGATACATATAATGCCCTTTATTTGGAAAGGAACATTATTAGATCAAAGGGAAATATTTTTAAGCCTCTTGATATATAGTGCCAAGTCACTTTCCAGATATTTTGCTTTCACCAGCAATATTTGAAGGTGCTTTTTTTAGTGATAGCTATAAAACAAACAAAGGAACAGCAAACAACAACAAAAATGAAAACTCTTGAACTAAATTTGTGCATGAAATATACAAAGTTTGGATTATTTTTATATTTTTAAAAACGTAGATCAGTTATTTGAGTTCATTCTTGCTGAGTTTGGTTTTCATTCTGTAAAACAGGTGATTTGATGAAGACTGCTGCGGGAGAGTTCGCAGATGATCCCTGCTCTTCTGTGAAGCGAGGCAACATGGTTCGGGCAGCTCGAGCTTTGCTCTCTGCTGTTACCCGGTTGCTGATTTTGGCTGACATGGCAGATGTCTACAAATTACTTGTTCAACTGAAAGTTGTAAGTATACAGGCCTATGTCTGTAATTTGTTCTATCACAGGAAGATTGCTACTGGCCTTCCTTAGTTCAGAATTCCTTAGGATTTAATTTGGTTTTGAATTTGGTTTATCTCAATGGACCAGAGATGTTTTTGTTTAGTTTCCACTTACTCCTCTATTCCAAGTATATATCATCCTGGCTCTATTCTGAGCCAGTGTTGTCTTGGCTGTAATGAAGAACTTGTAGCAAAGATACTGTTTTGACTCCTTCTCTTTTTCCAGTAATGATTAAATATTTTCCTTGTACTAGTAGAGTTCTGGAGTTGAGAAACCAAGATACATTAAATTTTGTACTTTTAGATAGAGGCCAATATTAGTATCTTTCCCACTATGAAGCTCCTGTGTAATTGCTGTTTAAATGTTAGAGGACCATGCAAACCCAAGAGAGCTAAGTTTGGATTGCTTTTTGAGTAGTTGTTAACAGGAATGAAAATTTCTAGGATGCCATCTTCTTTATTTACAGACCTACATTCAGAATTTTTGGGTTTTGGGGTCTTTCTTGTTTTATAGGTGGAAGATGGTATCTTGAAGTTGAGGAATGCTGGCAATGAACAAGACTTAGGAATCCAGTATAAAGCCCTAAAACCTGAAGTGGATAAGCTGAACATTATGGCAGCCAAAAGACAACAGGTACAGTCATGATTTGAGGATATATTAAAGTTGTTCATTTTACTATCTAGAGGGAAAAACTCATTCCATGTGTTTTCTGAAAGTACCATAACTTACCTTCACCAATATAGTTGCATTAAAACATTTAAACTAAGGTGTCTTTTCAGTATTGTGCTGTTAATAAAGTTGTAATTACATTGCATTCATGTTATGCTCCTATTTTAATTCTTGTGAACATTTTATCTTAAGTAGCTTGACAACTTGTGATGAAGGTAGTGTCTGGAGAGGTAATAGGTCTTTGTGTATTTAAGGATTAACCTGAGTTAGTGGTGCAGTTTTGTTCAGATTTTTAATAAAACCTTAATCCATTTAAACATATTGGAATTATCTCTGTATGAGAAAGTATCTCCATACCTTGCCCCACCAGCCCCGTGTCTTGTTACTTTTTAACTGTTTCTTATTGTTATTAGTATTTTCCATTGTGTGGCATGAGGATCAGTGTTACTTTCCAAGCTCCAGTAGCCCTTTGACCCTTCGGCATTTTCACTGTTGGGGTGCTTTGAAACCTTTCCTGTGCCCTTGCTGTTGGATGCTGTGTATTTCGGGTGTATATTCTTCAAGGAAGATCCATATATTGCTATCTGTCTTCTTATATCTTTCATAGTCCTGATCAAGCTTATGCTTAAAACAAGCCCCAAGAAGAATTGTTATTGTTAGCTAGTACCTTTATCAGTTAGGATACTTTGCACTGGAGTTTGCAGAAAACCCAGCTCCCAAACTGCTTGAAAAATGGGGGATTTATTTTCTCATTAAGTATAAGTCCTGAATTAGGCTAAGTGACTTCAGGGTTGTTAAATATAAGGGCTTTGCAGTATCATCAAGGATCCAGGTTCTTGATATTTTTCATCACAATCGTCTTCAGTGTGCCTGGCACTGGGTGGCTGCAGGGCTCTTTGCATGACATTTGCACATAATACGTCCAGTGAGAACAAAAAGGACTGTTCCTTCCACATGTCTCTCTTTATAAGCAAACAATCTAGAAGCTCCTAGCAGTCTTGTCCTAAATCTGAATTGTGCAACATGCCTATTCCTCAGTTATCCCTGGCAAGAGGAAAGGAGTCTGCCTGACTCAGAGTAATCCAGATCCACCTTCTGCTCTGGGTTAAGGGGTAGCTTTCCTGAGGACAGAAACACCCAACAAAAGGTCTGACAGGTAGTAGAAAGTTGGGTTGGGAGTAGTGGGAGTAGGGAATGGATTTGGGTGGGCAACCTGCTATGACTGCTGTAGACTTTTTTCATTACAGCAAGATGGTTGTCAGTCAATACAGAAAAACTTTTTTTTTTGAGACAGGGGAATCTCACTCTGTTGCCCAGGTTGGAGTACAGT
Organism: Pongo abelii; assembly: GCF_028885655.2. Lineage (NCBI taxonomy): Eukaryota > Metazoa > Chordata > Mammalia > Primates > Hominidae > Pongo > Pongo abelii. The sequence continues at coordinate 147,190,150 of NC_071989.2, forward strand.
GGTGGCATCATGTAACCTCGATTTCCCCAGGCTCAGGTGATCCTCCCACCTCAGCCTCCTGAATAGCTGAGACTATAGGCACAGGATACCACACCCGGCTAATTTTTGTATTTTTTGTAGATACAGGATTTTGTCATGTTGCCCAGGCTGGTCTTGAACTCCTGGGCTCAAGAGATCCTCCTACCTCTGCCTCCCAAGGTACTGGGATTACAGACATGAGCCACTGTGGCTAGCTAAATACTATTAATGTCTAATATATGACAGCTTCTTTTCTGGGGGCTTCTTAGTCATTTGGTTATATTTACATTAATATCAAAAATCTGTGCCATAGGGTTGAAAGGATTCAAATAAATAATATATGTACAGTGTTTAATATAGTGCCAGGCACTAAGAAGGCTCTTCTCAGTAGGCAGTTGGTGAATAATAGTTTATTGCTTATATTTCGAGTCATAAGATGTGATCAGACTAACTGCATATATGAGATCCTGGTTTTGCATTTCTAGTACTTAAGATTATACATGGTAATATAGCCAGGTTGGTATACCTAAGTTAGTGTAGGCTCAGTGTGCTTTTTTTTTTTTTTTTTTGAGATGGAGTTTCTCTCTTGTTGCCCAGGCTGGAGCGCAATGGCGCAATCTCGGCTCACCACAACCTCCGCCTCCCAGGTTCAAGTGATTATCGTGCCTCAGCCTCCCGTCAGTGTGCTTTTATAATTTATTTTTGTATTGGCTTAGTCTCCATCATATAAATTACAGGTATCTTTTCTTTTTGCTGGAGCTAATTGATCCTGAGAAGAACTTGTTTAATAGAATGGTAATCCTATAAATGTGGCAAGCTGGCCAAATTACATTCACAATTTATTTTAATTAATGGTTTTGATACAAATTCTCATTTGAATATGTGAAGTAAATAGTAAGTTATATTTAAAAGATACAGTTTGGCAAATAGTCCTACTGGTTTAAAACGTAGTCTGAGCTAGGTTTATGAAGACTGACTATTATTTAGACAAAATAAACATTAAGATTGCCACTATTGTGCATCATTGCAAAATGGCGGAATAAGTAAATAGATGTGGTTTTTTTTGTTTTTTTGTTGGTTTGTTTGTTTTTTTGTGGTGGACTCTCATTCTGTCGCCCAGGCTGGAGTGCAGTGGTGCGATCTCGGCTCACTGCAACCTCTGCCTCCTGGGTTCAAGCTATTCTCCTGCCTCAGGCTCCCGAGTAGCTGGGACTACAAGCGCCTGCCACCACACCCAGCCAATTTTTGTATTTTTAGTAGAGACGGGGTTTCACCATCTTGGCCAGGCTGCTCTTGAACTCCTGACCTTGTGATCCACCTGTCTCGGCCTCCCAAAGTGCTGGGAATACAGGCATGAGCCACCACACTCGGTCTGGAATTTTGTATGCAGTTCAAGAAACTTACTAGAAAGTAATGCTACCTGAGTTTTTTTTTTTTTTCTTCCAAAGCCAAATACTTCTCAATGCCTAAGTTTTAATACCATGTGCCATGGATCTGTGAAGAGTTCCTTGAACATAATCCCTTATGTATTTTTTTCATGTGTTTTTTTTTTTTTTAAAGTAGTAGCAAATGCCAAAGTTTTCTGAAATAAGATGTCACAGAAATATTGGAGTTATTATATACATGCTGGATAATCTTCTGTTTGCCCTTCTGTATTGTTTCCCACCCTTGTTTACCCTATTCTCTGCCCCAGGAACTTAACCTGCCTGGATTTCATTCGTGGGCTCCTGCTTGGGCTTGGTGAGTGGGAGCACCAGCAGGAGGTCAAAGGAGATAGAGTAATGCTAGGGTGTTGCTCTCAGGCCTCTTTCCTGCTGGGTGCCCTGGGTTGCTAAAAATGATGCCTTTCCTGTCGGGTGGCATTCTCTACACATCTTGCTCCCTGGTTTTGGTAACTGCTGCCTCCTCTTGTCCCTTCATGCCTAAGTGTCCTACCAGCTTTGTAGTTTTTCTGTGTTTTGCCCATACCTATGTATAATAGCATAGTCTCTATTTTTGAGTCACCCGATTTGATTTTATTCTATTTTTTTCTGCCAGGATTTTGAATGATACGTATTTTTTCTGCCAGGATTTTGAATGATACGTATTCCCATTTTCTTGGGTTTATAGTAAGTCATGGTCATTTGTAGTTTTCCTTGGGCCTAAGTTTTTAGCCTTAGCCTCCTGAAAGAGAATTCACTGAGTAGACTGGTTGTGGGCTCCTGTGTACCCCCTGTTCACAAAATGGTCTTTTATAGACTTGAGCCTTGGTGTATATTCCAGTAGACGAATGCTTTTCTTGGAAATTAAACAAATACTAATTTTATCCTAAGGGCCCAGCCTGATGGAAACTTCATTCTTTCTTTTGGGCACTGTCCATTGGCCTCCTTCAGTAGAATTTATTCCTCCTATTTAACTGTATATTTGTATCTGATAACTAACCTTTGGCTACCCACCTCTCCGCACTACCCTTCCTCACTTCTATGAGTCAACTTCTTAAGCTTCCATATAAATGAGAACATGTGGTATTTATCTTCCTGTGCCTGGCTTATTTGACTTACCATAGTGTCTTCTAAGATCATCCATGTTGCCACGAATGACAGAATTTTGTCTCTTTTAAATGGCTAAATAGTATTCCATTGTGAATATATGCCACATTTTGTCGTTGATGGACACTTAGGTTGATTCCATATCTTGGCTATTGCGAATAGAGCTGCAGTAAACACAGGAATGCATGTCTGTCTTTGACTTAATGATTTCCTTTCCTTTGGCTACCCAGTAGTGGGATTGCTGGATCATATGATTGTTCTATTTTTAGTTTTTTGAGGAAATTCCATACAATTTTCCATAATGGCTGTACTGATTTACATTCCCACCATCAGTGTATAAGAGTTCCCCTTTCCCTGCATTCCCACCAGCATTTTTTTTCGTTTCGTTTTGCTAATAGCCATTCTAACTAGAATGAGATGATAACCTCTTGGAGGTTTTGATTTGCTTTTCTCTGATGATTAGTGATGTTGAGGATCTTTCCATATACCTGTTGGTCATTTGTATGTCTTCTTTTGAGAAATGTATGTTTAGCTCATTTGTCTTTTTTTTTAAGACAGAGTTTTAGTGTGTCACTCAGGCTGGAGTGCAGTGGTGCAATCTCGGCTCACTGCAACCTCCACCTCCCGAGTTCAAGCAATTCCTGGCTCAGCTTCCTGAGTAGCTGAGACTACAGGCATGCGCCACTATGCCCGGCTGATTTTTGTATTTTTGGTAGAGTCAGGTTTTCACCATGTTGGTCAGGCTGGTCTCGAACTCCTGGCCTCAAAAGTGATCCGCCTGCCTTGGCCTCCCAAAGTGCCTGGATTACAGGTGTGACCCACTGTGTCCGGCTACATTTGCCCATTTTAAAATCAGATTGAGTTCTTGCTGTTGAGTTGTTTGAGTTGTTTGTATATTCTATATATTAATCCTTTATCAGATGAATAGTTTGCACATATTTTCTCCTGTTCTTCAGGTTGGCTCTTCACTCTGTTGATTGTTTCCTTTGTTGTGCAGAAGATTTTTAGTTTATATAATTCCGTTTGTCTATTTGAATATAACATTCCATTTTTTCCTGGCCTGTAGGGTTTCTGCATAGAAATCTGCGTTATTCTAATGGGAATTCCCTTTTATGTGACTTGATGCTTTTCTCTTGCTGTCTTTAGAATTTTATCTTTGTCTTTGACTTTTGACAATTTGACTATAATGTGCCTTGGGTGTATAACTACCCACTAATTATAACTACTTTTTTGATTCAATCTCTTTGGGGACTTTTTGGGCTTTTTGGATCTGTATGTCCATATCTCTCCCCAGACTTGGGAAGTTTCCAGCTATTATTTAATTAAATAGGTTTTCTATGCCTTTTCTTTTCTCCTTCTGGAATTCCCATGATGGGAATATTGGTTGATTTAATGCTATCCTATAAGTTTTGCAGGCTTTCTGCACTCTTTTTCATTGTTTTTTGTTTGTTTGTTTGTTTTTCCTCTGGGTAATTTCAAGCTACCTATCTTCAAGTTCTGAGATTTTCTTTTTTCTTGATGAAATCTTTTGAAACTTTCCATTGTATTTTTTATTGAATTCTTCATTGTTTTCACCATTAAATTCTTTAGCTGCATGTTTTCTGTTGATTCTTCTTCATACATTCTTTTTGTTGAATTTCTCATTTACATCCTGATTTTGGTGAATTTTCTATCTGTATTTTATTGTATCTCTTTGAGTTTCCTTAAGATAATTATTTTATTTTGTTATCTTTTTGAGACAGACTTTCGCTGTCATCTGTCACCCAGGCTGGAGTGCAGTGGCATGATCTTGGCTCATTGCAACCTCCGCCTCCCAGGTTCAAATGATTCTTGAGCCTTAGCCCCGTCCCTGCGCCCCCACCCCCACAACCAAGTAGCTGGGATTACTGGTGTGAGCCACTGCATCTAGGCCAAAATTTTAAATTCTTTTTCTGGCAGTTTGTTGATTTCCCCCTTTTTTTTTCTTTTCTTTTCTTTTCTTTTTTTTTTCCAGACAGGGTCTTGCTCTGTTGCCCAGGCCAGAGTGCAGTGGCATTTTCTCGGCAGTCTCAAGTAATCCTCCCATCTCAGCCTCCCAAATTGTTGGGGCTACAGGCATGTCATATCCAGCTTTTTTTTTTTTTTTGGGGGGGGGCGGTGGGTAGAGATACGGTCTTGTTATGTTGTCCAGGCTGGTCCCAAACTCCTGGGCTCACACTGACTTCCTTTTTATTGGGTTCTAGTATTAAAGAGTTATATTCCTTTCTTGGTGTCTTATTTACTTGCTTTCTCATGTTTCTTGTGTCCCTGTTTTGAGGTCTGTGCATGTGGTGGGACAATCACCTCTTCTACAGTCTTTTGAATGGCTTTTATAGAGACTTTCCCTTGCAGTTGGATTTTAGTGTGCTGGTTGGGGAGTGTGTGTTGGCTCTGTGTCCAGTAGGAGCGGTAGTACAGTCTTCATGCAGCTTCTTCACCTGTGTTCAACATCAGCAGTAACTTTGGGTGCCTCAGTTGCCTAGGCTGTAGAAGTTTGTGGTAGTTGTGGCAGTCATGTAGGTCCTTGGTGTCAAGGGTTTTTGGGGTCTTCCTCTTCTTGTTTTTCCCACAGTAGGGAGACTTAGCTGAGGGGATCCCTGTTTGTGTCAGGTATGACACAGTGTACAAGCAGCTGCTGTGGCACTGGGTTCCAGGTACGGTGCTCGGGGTGGCTGTGAGGCTGGGGTCCCAGGCTCAGGGTTATGTGAACTTACTGTGGCACCTGGATCTTGGGATGTATTGGGTGCCTGGCTTTGTTCTCTATGGCAGAGTTGGATGTCAGTTACCCATAAAGCCAGGATCTGTGACTCTGAGGCACCCCAGTAGCTTTGGCCCAGGGGCCTAGGTTGAGGTTATGATTCTTTCCTTAGGGGGCAGGGCACAGCATTGGTGTGACTTGGGAAGAAGGGGTGCTCGGGAGGTTTGGGCCCAGGGAGCAGGGTGTATGTAGCTACAATTTGGGAACCTGAGCCAATAGGGCTCAGTGGTAAGTTGGAGCCCAGAGGATGAGGCACCATGCAGTAATGACTCTAGGCCCCCGGATGGTGGAGCTTGGCAGTATCCTAGGCTCTGTGAAGCCAGGTGCAACAGCAGCACATATCCCAGAATGGCAGAGCACAGCTGTTGTGTGGGCTCTGGGGAGGGGAGGGAACAGCACAGCGATTACTCTACTCTGCAAGGAGAGGAGTGTCTCAGCAGTTCAGACTCTAGGGAATCCAACTTTAGGGAAGCAGAATACTAGAGTTGTTTGGCCTGTAGGGTGAATGTCTCTGCTCAGCCACTGCTCTGTTTCCCTTGGATGCAGGGTACTATGTCAGCTCAGCCCTGGGATGCTCAGCTGGTTCAGGGCACCAGTTCCCCAGGGTCAATGTGCTGCTTCAGCGCAGGCCTGAGGGGCATGACTTTTCTGGACAGTCCAGCCACTGATTCCTTGGGATGCAGGGCACCACTTCTGCTAAGGCGCTTGGATGCGTGACTGCTCTGGGTGCCATTTTCTTGGATGCAGGGCACTGCTTCAAGTTGGGCACTAGTGTGGGGTGACTCCTCTAAGCAGCGAAGGTACTGTTTTCCCTGGAAGGGGAGTGATATTGTTTGGATTTGTGTCCCCACCCAAATCTCATGTCTAATTGTAATCCCCAGTGTTGGAGGAGGGGCGTGGTAGGAGGTGATTGGATTGGCGGGGGCCGGGGGGTCGCAGATCTGGTTGTTTAAAATCTCCCCCTTTGCTCTCTTCCTCCTGCTCTGGCCATGTAAGACATGATTCCTTTCTCTTTGCTCTGTGCCATGATTGTAAGATTCCTGAACCACCCACCTCCCGTCCCGCCCCCACTGCCAGCCGTGCTTCCTGTACAGGCTGCAGAACCATGAGCCAATTAAACCTATAAAGGTAGTCCTTTATAGCAGCGCAAGTATGGGCTAATACAGGGAGAGAAGAGGGGTAGATGGAGTGGCTTCCTCTCTCCTTGGCCCCATGAGTAAGGGTATAACAGTTGCTTGCAGCTTGGGGATGTCTGGCCAATTGGTTGTGATAGTTTGGTGGTGACTTAGCCTTGGGGATGAAGGGAAGTTGTGGCCACTCACTCTAGGAGCAAGACACACTCTAGCCATGGTTCCATTTCCAAGATGGTATATAGCACAGTAGTTGCATGGGCTGTAGAGGGCAGGTCACAGTGTCGTCCCCTTCTTGGAGGGAGCACAGCAATGTGGACTCTAGGCAGGTCCCTCAGCTGGGCTTAGTGCCTATGAGAATTGCAGGGATAGTGATGAGGTCTGTGTGTGTCCAAGTTGTTGATGGGGGTTGCTGAAATCCTCTTGCTTACCTCCTCGAAATGGGGAGGTTTGTGCTGGTTCCCGGGTGATCCTGGTTGGGGTATAGGGTGGTGGAGGCCTGGTGTTTCCTTCTGTTTTCCATGTGGCCAGCCTGAGATTTGTCACCAGGGTTTCTGTAACTCCTCTGATGCGCTCTGGTGCTCTATCTCAGTTATTTTTATTAAAATGTAGTTGTTCAGTCATTGTTTTGGGTGTTGTTTTGAGGGGGATGAATGCTAGGAGCTGCTAGTTGGCCATCTGATGTCACTGTTTTAAATCCTTTGTAAACATAAACTCATTTAATCTTCACAAATAACGTGAGGTAGATACTATAACTGGTCGCATATTAATTTTAATAGAGGTCATGTAATCTTGCAAGGTCACTCGTCTAACAAGTGGTGGAGCCAGGATTTGAACCCGGGTTGTTTGGCACCAGAGGACAGAGATACTGGTTTTAATTGTTCCTATAATCACTACTGCCTAGAACATTGCCTGGATATAGTGGTGTTCAATAAATATTTGTTTAACAACTGAGTGACTGAACCACTTTGCTGTACTGGAATTGGATTCTAAGTGTGACGCTAATCAGTTACTTTCTAAGTAATTGGATTCTAAGTGTGGCTGGAATATTATTTGCTGACTAGAAGTGTTGAATTCCCATTAGCTGCATGCTGTTCTTTGACTGTAAGTGTAAAAGTGATGGCAGAAGTAAGGATGGGTTGGTATCAACCTTAGGTCCTGTGAGAAAGGACCACCTCTGCCTCACATTGTCAACTCTGGCTTCCCAACATGATAGTGATGTAATAATGCTTTGATGCTTACATTCCCTCCATCTGTGTGCAGAGAGCTTATTGAGGTATTTGATGAGAGTGTAATGCTTCTTATTTATTACCTAGTCTATGAATTCTTGCCTTTTGTGATTATTTTTTCCTGAAAACTTGGACACTGAATAGTAATGTTATTGTCAGTGTTTTATTTGTAAATAATTTGGACTGGTTGGATTGTTTGACCATGGACCGTTTTTTTAAGTGTAGCCATTTGTATCCAAGAGAAATCTATGGCTATAATTTTATATTGTAAAGAGAGAAATAAGAGGAAACTTTCACTTGAATTTTCAGCTCTTGGTTAGAGGCAGTGTTATAGATTGCTTAGAAGTTAGTTTCTATTTCTTGGTCAATCCATGGGATATTATTGTTCAGATTACATTGAAAGCAATTCTTTGACTGTTCCTGAGTCTGCTTGAACCATCACTGGGTTGGTGAAGTTGGGGATTATGAAAGCTAAAGTAGACCAAGAAACTCTAGTTTCATAAGTAATCTATTATGTTGCTTAATAGGTCACTTTCCTCAGTAATCTGGATTACTTATTGGCATTATGTATCTTGAAAAGAGTACTTCTAATCATTATTCTTATTACAATAAATAGTGCTGTACTGTGATAGTGTCCGTTTTCTTTATGTAACAAAATCTAATTTCTTTGTGCTAAGGCAAGAGCAGTTCTAAAGAGAAAAAAAAGAATACTTTAGCAGTCAGGACAAATGATGGTATTTCATTATTATTTTCATCATAGATTAACATATATCCCTCATACTTTGTAAATAGGAGTCTATCAGAGATACAGTGTGATGAGGGCAAGACATTTAGAAAATGGCACACAGAACATATGCACCAGCTGTTTAAGCACAATGGTTAACCCTAGCTCCTTGTCATAACTCAAGTCTTGAAATGATCACCAATTCTCTAAATCCACAGGGTCTTGTTTCTGAATATTTAGCCTAATGTAGTCTTTGGAAAAGTAGAAGTTGGTAATACCATACCAGGCAGTGGCTTAGGAAAGTCATGTGTTGAATAGTAATTATGGCACCTGCTAACTTGAGATGACTGTAAGTGTCTTTGGTAACTAACCTTTATAAGAAGCTATGCTGATCTAGGTTATAGATACTTAGGAGGAATGCCAAAGCTGATTGCAAAGCATTTTTATAAAACGGTAGACAATTTAAGTGCTTAAATGCAAATGCCTTCCTAGAAAACTTTTAGAGCCCCTCAGATTGTGGTGAAGGCAAGACATTTAGAAAATGCCACACAAAACATGTGCACCAGCTGTTTAAGTGTAATGTTTAGTCATAGCCCCTTGTTGCTTGAGTCTTTAAATGATAACTGATTCTTTAAATCTACAGGGTCCTGTTTTTGAATATTTAGCCTAATGTACTGTGTTACAGGGCATTTGGAGTGCTGTGAGCTATTACTTGCAACTTTAGATTCCAAATGAGAAAAGAATTCTAGGAGGAAAAGTAAGCTGTCATATTATACAAGGTTTGAATAAAGATGCAAACCTAAATATATACTGAGATGAAGTTTCAGAAAACGGAAGCCAGTTTGGTGTCTCTAATGCCTAATTAGGAACTCATCTAGAAAGATGAACCACTAAATAGCTAAGTCAGATGGCTAATTGAGTAATTGACTTTGTCCCTTCTAACTTGGTCAATTTTCTGTTACTGTTTACACATGTAATACTCAAAATTGTTTAAATTTATACTCTAGGATTTAGTTGATGACATTAATATTGACATTTTAACATGTAAAATAAGAGTTGGGCTACCATTTGGTGATCATTTAGAGTTATCACCTGTATTCTTCTTCTGTGGTGGTGATCCATTTTTACTAAAGCCTTTTCTTCCCTTCTGAGTATTGTGAGTGAAAGAGGGATACCAGAAATACCCGCTTCCCATTCCCATCTTGCTTATTTTTGGCATCACTTATTTGTCGCTTAGCATATCTACTCAGCCTACCAAGTAGATGCCATCATTAGTGGAAATGATGCCAAGGACCTCAAATCCTTCTTACTGTGGATTATAATTATGGGGTAGAAGCAATGAAAAAAAAATAGTTTAAGACCGTATCTGTACAGAGTATTATAATCATAGATTGGGGCTATGAAGCACATACGCCTCAACTTTATGGCTTACTGACCTGTGAACTGTTTAATGTACTGTGTAAGAAAAGTATGGTTCTGTGTCCTAAAGTGGTCTTTGGGGTGGGGAGGGGAAGAGGAGGAGTTACGTGCTTGTGAGAACAGCCTTGCCATATCCTCACCTAGTTATGTAGTTCATACATACCTGTGGCATCCTGTCCCAAATTTCACAAAACTCTTATAATTAAATTATGTAACTTAATAAAAAATAATCCTCATAATAAGTCTTACTCTGTTTGAATGTATCTCTTCATGATCTTTCTATTTTTGGTTGGTATAGGTACATATATCTATATAGAGTTGTAATCAAGATGCTAGGCAGTTTGTTTTGTCTTTTATTTAATGCCTTATTTAGTGCTGTGCTAAGTACTTTACATACATTATCCCAGTTAATCCTCAAAACAATGATAAGAAAGGTACTATTACTGCTCTTCTTTGACAGAAGGGGAACCTTAGCCCTGAGGGTTTAAAATAAGGTCATAAAATAGCCAGGAGAAAGTAGAGGTGGGGGTGGGGTGGATTCGGATCTAGGTCTGTGTGATTCCAAAGCTCAGAATCTTACCTACCAAGCCATACTGCCTTCTTTGTGATTGACTCTCAACTAGATTGTTAATGAAAATAATGTGTCTAATTAATAGAAGTTCTAACTTTTCAGCATTTACCGGCAAATTTTTATATGAGTAAAGCCCATATAAAGAGTGCTTCAATTTCTTGTTTTATTTACTCTTGTAGGAATTGAAAGATGTTGGCCATCGTGATCAGATGGCTGCAGCTAGAGGAATCCTGCAGAAGAACGTTCCGATCCTGTATACTGCATCCCAGGCATGCCTACAGCACCCTGATGTCGCAGCCTATAAGGCCAACAGGGACCTGATATACAAGCAGCTGCAGCAGGCGGTCACAGGCATTTCCAATGCAGCCCAGGCCACCGCCTCAGATGATGCCTCCCAGCACCAGGGTGGAGGAGGAGAATTGGCATATGCACTCAATAACTTTGACGTAAGTTATGCTTGGGCGGAAATTTCCAGCTCTTGACCATCCCCCAAAAGATAACAGATTTCTGGGGAAAAGTGATCAAGGCTTCTGATGATAGCTCAATTTCCACTTAGATCTGTAATCTAAGTCAAAAGAAATTATGAATCATCAGTCTACTTGATTTTAACTTGGCCTAAAACATTTATTTTTATTTTTGTTTTTAGTTTGAATTAAACTTCTGGATTCTTTATGTAGCTTGTGTTTCCTATGAGGTCATTCTTTACTGAGGATATGGGTTTGGTTCATTTCAACCAAGATTTTGACCTTCTGGCAGATGTGAAGCTATGGTAGATATAGAAACTAAGTACACATAGGGTCAGCCCCCTAGAGGCTCATGGTCTATTGGGAGATAGAGAAACATCATAAGTGACTGCAGCAAAAGTACCATCATTCTAATCTTTCTTGTCTGCCTAGATATACTTCTTTTCAATGACTAAATTGGAATAATGAACAGAAATTTAATCAAGTGGAAGCAAATTTGGGATTAAAATACTTTCTTAGCATAATGCCATAATTACTTTTCATAAACGATGCGCTAGGTCTGTCCTGTGTACACAACTCTAAGGTTAACTTTTTGGTGGGTTATGTGTTCTTAATTCCTACCCACAATGCCTCATGGCTTCCAGTAGATGGCAGCAGTATAAGTTTGTTGGTTTTTTTTTTTTTTTTTTTTTTTTTTTTTTTTTTAGGACTTTAAAAGTAACTGTTGGGGCAAATTAAAAAAAAAACAAAAACAGAAACAAAAAACAGAAATTGTGTTTCAGGTGACCAGTATCCTTTCATAAAGTAGGGATGCTATGAAATATAGAATAAAAAAAAAATTACAATGGAGTGCATTTTGTTTTTAAGTTTTTCCTTGCCTTTACCTTTTCTTTCTTTCACCACTTTACTTTCGCTTAGGTAGCTGATCCTTGTTGATATGCATGGCTGATTTAAGACTTTTTCATAAAGCAAGAAGGCAGTGTTAAGTCTAAAGACCATGGTGTTAGAACTCAGTTTTTACCATGGAGCTTTAAACATTAAATTATTTTATAACAAACTCTTATGGTGCATGTTAAAATTGACTAGCAATGTTGTTTTTTCCCCCTTCAAAATTTGGCAGTATTAGGTATCTTTCAAGGTAGTAGCACATTTTGCCCTTAGTTGAGTAATATCTACCAGAAACGACTTAACTTCTCAGGGACACAGGTATTTGTAAAATGAGGGTTTGTGCTAAATGATCTCAGGCCCATTGAGGCTCTGTTATTCTGTTAAAATTCTGTGACCATTCATTTCTCATTTTTGTTGGCCAGAAAGCATTTTGTATTCAGTTTTGACCAGAGAAATCCTGTAATAACCTAATCTTACAAAAAATGATCAGCTAAAATATAGGTTAATAATGAACTGAAGGTATTGCATGTTCAGTTTGAAAACTGAGAGTTCTTTGGAAGGGAAGGAAGAAATGTATACTTATTGGAAAAGGGCAAGGTTTTGGTAGAAAAAATTTGGCATTTAAGTTGAAATCAATAAGGACATAGTCTCTGTAAAGAAAAATTAAAGCTATAATATTTGCACAGACATTTATCAGGGTAAGAATAAATTATATCAAGTGGAGGAATTGGAGGGAGGCCAGTAGCTGCTGTCTTGAGGATGCCGATGTTTCACCTTGTACCTATAGCTTACTTGTGACCAGACCTCACTAAGCACTAGAAAAGCTGGATGTAAGTGGAGTCGGGAGGGAAGGGGAGACAGAAAAAGGATTTATTCTTATTGGAGTAGTTCTTCCTCACAGCTTAGCTTTTTGGGAGGATTGCTATCATCTCTTACAGAATACTAGAGGTCTTTGAGGAAAGAAAGTCTCTAATTTAGACATAACAGGATAAATTTGAGACTGAGTTATTTAGAAAACTTGATTAGATGTGTAAGATGAGGCAAATAGATGGAAATTCATTGTAAATGCATTTCTTTCTGAAACTTTAAGGTTAGAGATCAGTTTGTGTGTGTGCGCACACGTGTGTATATTTTAAGAGACAAAGTCTTGCTCTGTTACCTAGGCTGGAGTGCAGTGACACAATCATAGCTCACTGCAGCCTTGAACTTCTGGGTTCAAGTGATCCTCCTGAGTAGCTGGGACTATAGGCATGTGCCACCGTGCCCAACTTATTTTATTTTTTTGTAGAGACAGAGTCTTGCCTTGTTGCCTAGGCTGGTGTTGAACTGGCTTCAAACAATCCTCCTTCAGTCTCTCAAAGTGCTGAAATTACAGGCATAAGCCACCACACCTGGCCTGTTTGGCTTTTATTTTTTAATTTTTTTGTGGTGCAACAGTTCTAAATATCACATGGCAGTTTTATATTCTGCAAGTAGGAGGTAACTTTTATTTTCCTTGTAATTCTCATCTGATGATTTGAATTGCTAGTCTTATACAGGTTTACCTTTAGATGTTCAGAATAAGTTGTGTGAGCATCATATATTTGTATTTGTGGTATCATACCTTATCATGCCCTGTTTGGCTACATAGCATTACTTCCAGTGCTTTCTTTGAGGAGTGATCAACAGTAGGCCATCTTCTATGGGACAGCCCCTTACCTGCTAAGAAGTATAACTTTCTTTCAGATATTGGAATTTTTCTGTTAAATTTTGATATTACTAATAACACTTTTCTCACCTTGAATAAAGAAGGGAACAGAGATGAGTACTAACATTTGGTAATACTTTCTCTGCAGAAACAAATCATTGTGGACCCCTTGAGCTTCAGCGAGGAGCGCTTTAGGCCTTCCCTGGAGGAGCGCCTGGAAAGCATCATTAGTGGGGCTGCCTTGATGGCCGACTCGTCCTGCACGCGTGATGACCGTCGTGAGCGAATTGTGGCAGAGTGTAATGCTGTCCGCCAGGCCCTGCAGGACCTGCTTTCGGAGTACATGGGCAATGTGAGTTTGACAGCTTTTCTTTGAAGTAAGATATTTATGGATGAGGAGTTTTCTATAACATGTTGGATCTGAGATGTTTTCACTATAAATACCAAATATGTCCTTGACTCCTTGATTTTTGGGGGTAGGTCAGATTTTTTAAGGAATAGATAAATGGCTAAGTGGCTCTTTGCTTTCTCCAGCTTATTGAGAAATTTTCAACTTATAAAAATCATACAGTGAATACCTAGGAAATTTATCTGTATTCATCAATTAACATGTAGATACATGTGTAGGTGTGTGTATATATAAACGTATATGTATATATGTGTATATACACAAACATCCTTTTTTCCCCTGAAACCTTTGGAAGAAAGTTGTAGACATTGTGATGCTTCACCTCTAATATTTTAGCATGCCTCTCCAAAGAATAATGACTTTCTATACCACTAAAGTTTCATTATCCCAAGTAGGTGGCTGTCTAATTTTGGGCAAAAGGGAATGTTGAAAACCTGCCTCTTCAATATTTATAGTTTGTGAAAGTTTTTTCATGAACCATATTGAATGTCACAAGAGTAGATAATTGCCAAGTAGAATTACATGAAGCAAACTCTGGATAGTGTTTTTGAATTTTGAAGGTTTGTACATAAAAACCCAGGCTTGATACCCAACTTTTTTTTTAAAGGCCATAGAAAATTCTATATTTGTTGATTTTTCTCTATTGCCATATGTCTTTCTTTTTTTCCTTCCCTTATACTTCTTCTATTCTGGTTATTTAATGCTAGCTTAGGGTTCATGTCATTTAGACCTTGGACCCAATATTTTACTGTAGCTAATTAGCAATAAATTAAGTAAAAATTATATGAAATCATTTTAAGGGGAAGAAGGACAACACAAATTAGTTGTCATCACTAGTGTTTTTTTACCTGTTTAACACCTAAAAAAAAAGATCTTGGTCCTTTCTCATTTGTTCATTTGCCATACATCTTGTCTATTCACTTACAGGCCTGTAAAAGTTAATGGGTGATGGTAAATCATGGTGGAATTCCTAGGGTGAAGATGAATGCCTTCCTCTGTTTATCTTGTCTCTACCATACTGTGAAATTAGTGATGCATATTGAATTTTTTAAAGCCATTGCCCCCTGGGCATGATGGTTCAAGCCTGTAGTCTCAGCGTTTTGGGAGGCTGAGGTGGGTGGATTGCGTGAGCTCAAGAGTTTGAGACCATCTTGGGCAACATGGTGAAATCCCATCTCTACAAAAAATACAAAAGTTAACTGGGCATGGTGGCACACACCTGGTCCCAGCTACTCAGGAGGCTGAGGCGGGAAAATGGCTTAAGCCTGGGAGGTTGTGGCTACAGTGAACCACAGTCGCGCCACTGTGCTCCCGCCTGGGTGACAGAGCGAGAGTGTCTCAAAAAAAAAGCCATGTTTTGATGATAGGCAGTCTACTTCAGAAAAATGAGATTAGAGGTTTTGTTAAATCAAATGGAAAAAGTGGTTTTTAAGTCACAGTGAAAATGTGGGACACATTTAAAAATCCATAGCTAAGACTGAACATTAGAAAATATTTAAAAAAATGGATATGTTGCAGAATGGCTCACAATGTTGCAGTCTTAAACAGGGGAACAAAAACTCATGGTAAGTGGATCAGTCATCTGCTATCATGTGTAGTGCTGGAAATGGTGTAAAAGTGTCTGATGTAGTTATGATTAGGAAATCACTTAAAAAACAGACTTTGGTGGGAAGGAGGATGTGATAAATCTGTTCCGATTGCTCCGTTTTAGAGCCTCCTAATCAGTCTATAAGATATTCCTTGAGTCTTGAGGTTGGTCACATTCTTGGGCCAATCACCCCTGGTCATGAGTAACCTTGAGGTTTCGAAACCTGGAGTGCCATACAAATAGTACTGTCTATTCATGCCATCAGTGTAAGAAAAGGTGGGAAGCACTCATTTATACTGAAGACATGGAGACCGCAGTAGCATTCTTAAGTGAAAACTGGAACAATGTGTGATATGAGGCTGAAATTTGAGTATCATGGTAGGGATCTTGAAAGAAATCTTGACCGGGCACGGTGGCTTATGCCTGTAATCCCAGCACTTTGGGAGGCCAAGGCAGGCGGATCACAAGGTCAGGAGATTGAGACCATCCTGGCTAACATGGTGAAACCCGGTCTCTCCTAAAAATACAGAAAAATTACCTGTAATCCCAGCACTTTGAGAGGCTGAGGTGGGCAGATCACAAGGTCAGGAGATGGAGACCATCCTGGCTAACATGGTGAAACCCTGTCTCTACTAAAAATACAAAAAAATTAGCTGGGCATGGAGGCGGGCGCCTGTAGTCCCAGCTGCTCTGGAGGCTGACGCAGGAGAATGGTGTGAACCCAGGAGGCGGAGCTTTCAGTGAGCTGAGATCACGCCACTGCACTCCAGCCTGGGGAACAGAGGGAGACTCCATCTCAAAAAAAAAAAACAAACCCAAAAAACAAATAAACAAACAAAAAACAGAAAAATTAGCCAGGTGTGGTGGGGGGCCCCTGTAGTCCCAGCTACTCGGGAGGCTGAGGCAGGAGAATGGTGTGAACCCGGCAGGCGGAGCTTGCAGTGAGCCAAGATCGCACCACTGCACTCCAGCCTGGGCGACAGAGTGAGACTCTGTCTCAAAAACAAAAAAGCACAAAAGAAAGAAATCTTCTTGAGATTATTAGGAATGTATTTTAGGAGATGGTCTCTGGATATGTTTCTCCTAAAGGTAAAAATCTTTAGTTTCCTTTTATTGATTCACGTAACAGTGAACAGGCTTGGTCCTGTCAAAAAGCATTGGAGTGAGGATGAACGGGAAGGGCAGTGGAGCACACTTGAAGAAAGCTTAGAATGATAAAAGGGTCTGGAAGAAGCAGAAGCAACTGGGGATAGATTTTTGCTTATTTATGAAGCATTCAAAAACATTTAGAACCTCTAGTGAGTGTCAGAATATAACCAGCAATGTCTGCCTGTCACTCAGTTCATTCTGAGTATGTGACACATGCAAAGCAGTGTGTTGGGCACAATGTAAGAGGAGGAATGAGGCTCTGATCCCTCCCTTCTGGAACAGACAAAGTTTCTATAGGGGGTTTAATGGGAGTGTCATCATAGGTGCAGCCAAAATGCTGTGGAAATTGCAAGGAGGTTGAGGTTATTTCTATCTGGGAAATCCAGGAGGCTTTCTTTTCTAGAAGATTTATTTTGTAATCTTTTGGTTGACTTCTATCTTGATTTTAAAAAAATCGTTCATTTTATTTCTGTTGAAAAATATTAGACAAATTATGTTATGTGGAGAATTGAAATCACCTACATTAATTCATACTTGTTTACTACGTGGAACTTTGTAAACATTGTTGTAAAGTCCAGAAAGGCTCACATAATATTCCCTTTTTCTGTTTCTTGGATTCTCTCATGTTGTTATTAATATTTTTATAGACACACATTCTTAGAGTGTCTTCTTTCTTCATTTTGTGTTGCTTATTACCAGGTTCCACTGGCTTTTTCTCTGAGGCAGTGATTCTTTGGATGCACATTACAGTCCTTGGGCAACTTAAAAATCTTGATGTTTCAGGTGTACTCCAGACCAATTAAGTCAGAATCTCTGGGTCAAGATCCAGGTGTCAGTTATTTTAAAACACTTCGCAGTTGATTCCAGTGTGCAACTAAGGTGGAAAAACTGCTCTGGTAGTTTATTCCCTTTGTCCCTTTCTGTCCCCACTGCCATTACCTTACTTCAGTGTCTCCTCACTTTCTCCATTTTCCACTTTGTTTTGCCTGCCCAGGCCAGGCTAAGCTCCTGTCTTTAGTACTAGGGCATTGTTCATTATGTTCTGGAAATTCCCTTCCTACCTGTGTAAACCTAATCTGCTCTTTCTTCAGGCCCCACATTTGTTTTTCATCTCTTTGCTGAAGGCCATTTCAAACTACATCATCTTACGTTATTTCTTTGGTGCTTGAAGTTTTGTGCCTTATTGTATACTCCCTTGAATTGTTGTTTAATTGCATTTCTTTTATCCGTTTTATTCTGCAACTAGGTTTTTAAGCCTTTGAAACATGACAACTCCTTAAAAATATTCATTCATGGTCTAGTATAATGCTGCAAGAGGTACTCAGTAAATGCTTGCTTAATGAACTCTTGCTGGTTTGGAGGAATGAATAAAATGAATAATGTTGGATTTTCATGGTGCTAAGGATATAATAGTGTGGTGGAAAAAACCAAAGACCCTTACCCTTATGGGCCTTACATTCTACAGGGGATGAAGGAGGAGGCTGTGGTGGTTTATTTCTACTTCCTATTAGATCTTTCAGTATACAGATGACATTTGTTGAAAAAATTAAACCAAATACTGTGGAATAAGCAATTAAGTGAAAGCGATATCTTAGAGCAGAGTTAAATTTAATTCATCAGCTGAGGGCCAAATTCCCTTTTAAAGTTTCCAAGGGTCAGGAGGCTAGCAGCCTTAATGTTATTGCTTGCATAGTGGTTTGATGAAGAGTTGGTAGGTAGTCTTGGCTCTACAGCTAACTTACTGTACGGACTCTAAGGAAATATTGACATAAAAGTAATGCATTTGACCTCTACTTACTTAACATTAGGGAAATATTACAGACCCATGACAGTGGAGGTTTTGCGACCATTCAGTGTATCCTTGTAGTTTCAGAGATGACTTCCAGGTTTCCTTGAAATGAAATGTGGTTATTGTGGTTAAGTTTAATTTGTTTTGGCTCTGTCAGCCTAAAGTTGCTTTGCCTGTGAGAGAGAAAAACAGCTTTGGATGGATGTCATAATCTTAAAAGGTTTAAAAGTGAATGGATTGAAATTAAAATGAAATGTAATTAAATTTGAAAAAGTTATTACCATTTTATTTTTTTCATGATTGAAAGCCAGACGTGCATTAAATTACCGAAACACCACTACTATTAGCATTTAAGGATATATATTTTCTGGTTTTTTTCTTTTCTTCTATGCAGAGCATAAAATAACAGTTTTAATTCTCTCAGTGTTTTCTGCCTATAAACATGAAATATCCGTAGAACTAGGTTTCAAACTATTAAGTTAATGGGTTAAAACAGTCTGCTGTCCGGTTAATGGGTTAAAATTTCTGTTTTTCAAATACATAGTGACTTGGTTGCCCAGTTGTGTGTTTTAATGTTCTCTGAGTTATTTCAGTGCTACTGAGAAAGCCTTCTGAAGGGCCCTATGCTTTATAGAGCTGACTTCTTTATTTCATGCCTTTCATTCTGCTGAGGGATATGCTGACTGTTAATATGTTCCTTTCTCCCTTTTTTAAGGCATGTGTTTTTCCAATAGTAGAATTTATTGGAACCAAACTTGTCTCTGTTACCATACCCCCCTTCAACCCTGACTCCTCAATGAACAAATAAGCAAAACCTACCCCTTCCCCAAAACCTCCAAATCTGAATATACTTAATACAATGTCTGAAACATAAAGGACCCTCAGTCTTTGAAATGAACTCCATTTGGTTTTGACCAGAGCAGTCTTTCCCAGCAGGTCATGGTCGTGTTTGACTGACTGGCGTTAGGGCTTATAATGGGTAAGAACAAACACATGCCATGGGCTTAAGTAGTTCTAGCTCTCTGCTATTCAGTGTGGTAGTCACTCGCCATATGTGGCTATTGAGCACTTGAAATGTGACAAATCTAAATTGAGGTTTGCTGTAAGTACACCAGATTTCAGTTAGTATAGAAAAAAGAATGTGAATTATCTCATTGATATTATTTTAGATATATTGGGTTAAATAAAATCTATTAAACTTTATTTTTACCTGTTTCTTTTCACTTATGGCTACTAGAAAAATCATATTTACATTGATTATATATGTATCTATAACTTATATATATGTTATAAAAATTATATGGGTGGTTTATTTCTGGCTTGCATTGTATCTCTGTTGGATAGTTCTAACCAATAAGTAACCAACCAGCTAAGGTGAGTAGATGAGAGGTTAGGATCAACTTCGTTCAGTGTCCAGAATGGCATGGTAGTCCATGCATAGTAGCTATTATAACTTGTATTCTTTTAATACTTAAAACTGTAGTTTTAGATAGAAGAAAATTGGTTCAATTTAGGACCTTGTAAGGATAATGTTTCTTAAGGATACATTTTATCTTTGTTCTTGCCTGAAAACATTGGACACAGTAGTTGTAGGATCCCAAAGGAAGAATGCAGTAACTGGACGTACTTTGGTTGGACTGGACATATATTTGAGGAATGTGATTATGTTAATATATCAAGTATAAAATTTTAATTCGATTTGGGTAAATTTGATGTGGAACGTATGAATGGTGTGCAGCTAATGTTCATTTTCAAAGATCTTTTGAAAAGATATATTGTTATTATAGTGAAGTGAAGCACTCAATTTAGATGCTAATCCTTTCTCAGTTTTGCAAATGCCTTTCTGGAATCTCTTTAGCATAGCCAGAGCTTTTGAAGGACTCTGAAGAGCTTGTTACTGCATTATGTTGTGGCTACACTTTTCTTCTCTTCAGAATTAGAGTAGCTTAATTTTTTCCTGATTATAAAAGTTCTGTGTTCATTATATATTGTCCGTAATCCCACCACTCATTTTTGTGTATAACATTCCAGACTTAATTCGGATATGTGTATATGTACACTCATATCTGTTCTTTTCTTACCTTTTCTTCTTTTTAAAAATGGTGTTAGTATTGATTGTCCATACTTTTATACTGCTTACCGTTTGCCAGCCATTGTGCTGAGAGACATTTTATCCCCATAATAACCCTATTGAGTTGATAATTGCTCAAAAATACATATACATACAGGTGCAGTTTGAGCTCAGATCTGTCTGACCTGAAAGTCTGAACTCTTAATACTTTTACCGTTGTACATCATCCCAAGTTAACAAATATGATTTTATAACATCTTAATTGTGGCAGTTTTCCATTAAAATTAAATACCCCCAGAACTAAAATAAATACTGGAATCTAAATTTCAGTATTAAATTTCTAAAATTGGATATCCTAGACTAAGTAAAATAGATCCAGGTCTGGGATAGCTGCTTGAAGTGAGTGGAATGTCACTTGTGTCCGTGTGAAGAGACCACCAAACAGGCTTTTTGTGAACAATAAAGCTTTTTAATCACCTGGGTGCGGGTGGGCTGAGTCCAAAAAGAGAGTCAGCGAAGGGTGGTGGGATTATCATTAGTTCTTATAGGTTTGGGATAGGCAGTGGAGTTAGGAGCAATTTTTTGTGGGCAGGGGGTGGATCTTATAAAGTACATTCTCAAGGGTGGGGAGAATATTACAGAGTACCTTCTTCAGGGCAGGGGAGGATATCACAAAGTACCTTCTCAAGGGTGGGGAGGGTGTATTGTCACAAAGTCAATTTATCAGTTAGCGTGGGGCAGGAACAAATCACAGTGGTGGAATGTCATCAGTTAAGGCAGGAACTGGCTATTTTCACTTCTTTCTTTTGTGGATCTTCAGTTGCTTCAGGCCATCTGGATGTATACATGCAGGTCACAGGGGATATGATGGCTTAGCTTGGGCTCAGAGGCCTGACATGGAGCAAAAGAGCTTTTAGAGTATTTTCCATGCTAGACTGGGGGTACTTGAGTGCTGTAGCTGTTTAAACGGGCTCTGTGGTTTGCAGGTACAGAGGCTGAGTTTTGTTATACAGTTATGGTATGATTTCCATCTTTCTTTGAACTCTTGGGTTTTCTGCAAGAGATGCTTACCTAAATTAGTAGTCCATAGTTCTGTAGAGGCATTTGAAGATTATTTTATTGAATTGTTAGTGTAAGCTTTTCTGTGAGCTGCCTAATAAACAGGATTTGGGAGAGTTTATATAAGTAGATGACGCATTGAATGCAAAATTTGAGCCTGTGTAGGACTTGCTTTTTTGACAGCGGCATTTATTTTTATTTTTTATTTAATAAATTTTATTTTTACTGTATATGTTTAAGGTATACAATGTGATATTTAGATATACATAGTTAAATGATTACTACAGTGAAGCCATTTAACATACCTGTTATCTTAGAGTTACCTTGTGTGGGTGGTAAGAGGGCCTAAAATCTACTCTCTTAGCAAGTTTTCCAAATACAATACAATGCTATTGACTATAGGCTTCATGCTGTAGATTAGAGCTCTAGATTTTTTATTTATTTATTTATTTTGCTCTGTCACCCAGGCTGGAGTGCACTGGTACGATCACAGCTCACTGCAACCTCTGCCTCCCTGGTTCAAGTGATTCTCGTGCTCCAGCTTCCCAAACATAATAGCTGGGTTTAGAGGCTTGTGTTACTAAGCCTAGCAAATTTTTGTATTTTTAGTAGAGATGGGGTTCCATGCTGTTGGCCAGGCTGGTCTCGAACACCTGGCCTCAAGTGATCCACCTGCCATGGCTTCCCAAAGTGTTGGGATTACAGGTGTGAGCCACCATGGCTGGCCAAGAGCTCTAGATTTATTCATCCTGCGTAACTGCAACTTTGTATTCCTTAAGTGTCCCCTACTCCCACCATATGGTAACCCACCTTTCTACTCTCTTGTTTTTATTAGAGAACATGTAAAAATCATGCAATAGTTTTTCTCTCTGTGTCTGATTTATTTCAATTAGTATAATGCCCTCCAAGTTTATCCATGTTGTAGAGCAGCATTTATTTAATTTGAAAACACTGTTTGTCAAAAATTAATTCGTGATTTTCTTACGGTTCAAGATAAGGAGTTTAAAAGGTCTTCATAACTCTGAGGAAGACGTCTTACCCCAGTTATATTTGTGTTGCTTTCAAAGAGGTTTGAAGTACTTCCTGTTTATAAGCTATCCTGGCATTGCAAATTGCAGTATTTAGCAGGCAAGTTCTTATTCTCTGATACCAGAAAGATGCATGTTTATGTATTTGTTGAAGTGATGATGGCCTGATGGAGCAGTAGTGGAGTGGGCTTTTGAAATCAGGATGATGGAGCAGGCATGTAAGCCTGCCCAGTGTTAGGCAGCAGGTGGATAGGAGTTTAGCCTCCTCAGGATTGCTGTTAGACTGTCCTTTATTTCACTTTGTGCTGTTTAGCCGTCAAGCAGGGTTGAAAAGACTTCATATCTAAAATAGTATTTCTGAATTAACAGGTAATAACCTCTAAATATATCAGATTATTAGTAATTATCTCTAGCTGGTGGGGCGATGGGCACTATAAATTTTCTTTGATATTTTTTCCCACATTTAAAAAAAAGTTTTTTATGTTAATGTCACAAAGTTTAAAAAACTTAGACCGTTAGATTTGTGTGTCTTAGATTTTTAGGTTTTGTTTATAATCATACACCGTGTTGTTCATTTCCAAAACACTATTAATAGGGAAATTTGATGGTTTTTCACACATTAATATGTTGATTCGTCGTTTTGAGGTAATGATTCATTCAGGACTAGATTGGCTAAAGTGGTTAGTTTGGTTTTTAAAAAAATTATAGTATACATTTCTATCAAGTCTTGAAGTGAGACTCAATTATCTCCCTGTGATAGCATTTGCTTCATTCTTTTCTTGCAGTGTATATCAAAGCGATTTTTGACCTTGGAAGTATAAAATTGTGAAGGTAGAATTTGGAAGTGACGTTCATTATCATGTGGTCTAGGGGCTGACAAATTATAGTTCTCCGGTCAAGTCTAGCCTGCCACTTATTTTTATAAATAAAGTTTTATTGGAACACAGCCATACCCATTTAGTTGTTTCTTCCTTCTCCTCCTCCTTCTTTTCTTCCTTCTTCTTTTCTCCTCTTCCTCCTCCTCACCCTTCTCTTGATCCTCCCCCTCCCCCTCCTGCTCCTTCCCCTTCCCCTCCTCCCTCCCCTTCCTCTCCTCCCTCCCCTTTCCCTACTCCTCCGTCTTCTCTTCTCCTCTCTCCTCTCCCCTCTCCCCACTCCTCCGTCTTCTCTTCTCCTCTCTCCTCTCTCCTCTCCCCTCTCCCCTCTCCCCTCTCCTCCCTCCCCTTTCCCCACTCCTCTGTTTTCTCTCCCCTCTCCCCTCTCCCCTCTCCCCTCTCCCCTCTTTGGTTTTGTTTGTTTGTTTTGAGACAGGGCCTTATTCTGCCACCCAGGCTGGGACTGCAGTGGTGCAATCACAGCTCACTGCAGCCTTGACTTCCCAGGCTCAGGTGATTCTGCCATTTCAGCTTCCCCAGTAGCTGGGACTGCAGGTGTGCACCAGCATGCCTGACTAATTTTTTGTGTTTTTTGTAGATATGGGGTCTTGCCATTGTGCCAAGGGTGGTCTCAAACTCCTGGGCTGAAAGCAGTCTGCCTGCCTTAGCCTCCCAAAGTGCTGGGATTACAGGTGTGAGCCACCATGCCTGGCCAAGTAGTTTCTAAAGAGACCGCATGGCCCCAGAGCGTAAAATATTTGCTATTTGGTCCTTTATAGAAACTTGCCAATTTTTAATCTATTTCAATCAGCTCCCCAGTAGCTGGGACTGCAGGTGTGCACTGCCATGTCTGGCTAAGTTTTGTATTTTTAGTAGAGATGGGGTTTCACCATGTTGGCCAGGCTGGTCTCAAAGTCCTGATTGCAAATGCTATACCCACCTCGGCCTCCCAAAGTCCTGGGATTACAGGCGTGAGCCATGGCACCCAGCCCAACCAATTAATTTTTCTGAAGGTTTTAAGTTATAAATTCAGTTTCTTCAGTAGATATAAAACTAAGTTATGTATTGTTTCTTGGGTAAATTTTGGAAGATTGTGGTTTTCAATGAATTAGTTCATTTTATCCACTTAGTTGATTTTGTATGCATGGAGATGTTTGTTGTGATCTCTTACTATCCTTCTACTGTTTAGCATCTGTGGCAGTATTCTCTGTTTCATAACTACTGTTGATAATTTGTTCTATTTTTTCTTTCTTTGTCATTCTGGCCAGAAGTTTATCAATTCTAGTGATCTTTTGAAAAATCCAGCTTTGGGTTTCATTAATTTTTTTTCCTCTAATACTTCCAGTTTCATCTGTTTCTGCTTTTTATTTATTTATTTTTTCTGTCTGCTTATTTTGGGTTAATTTTATTCTATCTTTACTAGTTTCTTGAGGTGAGAACTTAGGTTATTGACTTGAGACCTTTCTTCTTTGTGTAAAGATATAGTGGTATAGATTTCCCTAATCTAGGCCCTGCTTTGTCTGCATCCAATAAATTCTGATACGTTGTATTTTCATTTTTAAATTATTTTTATTGTTCTTTTTTGTTGTTTGTTTGTTTTTAAGAGATCGGGTCGCATCATGTTACCCAGGCTGGTCTTGAACTCTTGAGTTCAAATGATCCTCCCACCTCGGTCGGCCTCCCAAAGTGCTGGGATTACAGGCATGAGCCACCGCGCCCGGCCTGTATTTTCATTTTTGTTCAGTTCAAGATATTTTAAAATTCTCCTCGAATCTTCTTTGATCACTGGCTTATTTAGAAGTATGTTGTGTAATTTCCAAGTATTTGGAGATTTTCTTGCTATGTTTCTGTTACTGATTTCTAGTTTAATTCTAATTCCATATGGTCAGAGAACATAAACTTTGCATGATTTCAATTTTTTTAAAATTTGTTAATTGAGCCTTGTTTTATGACCCAATGCTACCTTTGAAATGTTCTGTTTGCACTTGACAAATAATATGTATTCTGCTTTTTTTTTTTTTTTTCTTTTTTGAGACGAAGTCTTGCTCTGTTGCTCAGGCTGGAAGTATAGAGGCACGATCTCGGCTCAAGTGATTTCTCCTGCCTCAGCCTCCCGAGTAGCTGGGATTACAGGCGCCCACCATCATGCCTGGCTAATTTCTGTATTTTTAGTAGAGGTGGGGTTTTGCCATGTTGGCCAGGCTGGTCTCTAACTCCTGACCTCAGGTGATCCACCCGCTTTGGCCTCCCAAAGTGCTGGGATTACAGGCATGAGCCACCGTGCCTGGCCTGTATTCTGTTATTGTTGGGTGGAGTGAAAGTGTCACTTAGATCTAGTTGGTTGATGGCATTGTTCTATAGCTTGCTGTTTTTTTGGTTGGGGGAAAGATCTAATTATTCTAAGAATTACTGAGAGAAGAGTGTTGCAGTCTCCAACTTTAATTGTAGATTTGACCATTCTTTATTTCAATTCTTGGATTGCCACTCCACGTGTTCTGCTCAGGATTTTTAGTTACATTCAGTGGGACAGACAGAGTGGAATATATTTATTACATTTTAGCCAGAACCAAAACTCAACCAGTGTTTTCAAAACTGAGTCTGAAACTAGTGAAGTGTTAGGCCATGGTCACACCCATGTTTGAACAGTTAGGACTAGAACTAAGGCTTCTGATTTTTTAGTCCAGAGATACTCCTAGTGGTGCTCTTCACATGTGATGCCATGGATGATGGGCAGTAAGCTGATACTTCCATAGAATAGAACTTGTTAAAGCTCGATCAAGTAATGTAATCTCCCCAGGGCAGCTTTCTTGACTGGAATTGGGGTCATTAATAGCTGCCCCTCTAACTGACCTTGTTAAAATGTGGAGAATCTCTCAAGTAAGACCAAGAAAAACCATGAAGATGGGGATATAATGGGTGGTGTTATTAAAAAATATCAAGATGCCTTGGAACAAAAGAACAGAAAATAAAGTGTAGCAAAGAATAGGGTGAACAGGGATCTGGATAGGTGGGGACCAAGGGACATGCCTTCTGTGACAGGTGCTTTATAGCTTTCTGTGTCTGCTCCATTGCTTGCTCTCTGCCTCTAGCAAAGAGCCAAAGTGAAAGTCTCCATCTCCAGTCTGCGTGATTTTGTAGTTCAAGCATCTAATCATAGCTGACAGGTCTCTCCCTCTCCTCTCGTGTGTGTGTGTGCAATGCCATGTTTGATGTGAACGTAAAACTATAAAATGTATGTGCAAATGTGCAAATTGGTATTTTTAGGGAAAAATATAATATATTTTGTCCTTCTTCAGTTATTCTTTTTGGCCCAAGGAGTAGGCTTTACTTTTTGGCAAAGTTGTCATATGTTGATAATAAAAAATTGATTTATTAAAAATATTGTGATGGTTTAAATGTAGCCAACTAATAGTTGTGGGAGGCCACCTATTTAGTTTAGAATGCCCGTATGTGACAAACATGTAAAACTAAAAGCTTATCAGTCATAACCTTCTACCCTAATAGTATTTATCCATTCGTTTTACATTTTTTTAAAATTAGGTATCTTAGAGGATTAAAGGTAGTAAATAAAAACTCACTGTGACTGTGGCAGTTAAGGATTAAACAAATTGGGTTTGTATGTTTGGTTTGTCTGCCCTCAAACTAGCCATAATGTTTATTTATTTTTTTGTCTTTAACCCTCTCCTCCCCTCATTAAATATAGTTACATAAAGGGATGCCATTCTGCTTTTCATGATGGGCAGTTCAGGTTCTGTCATGAGCATTGAGTTTCCAAACTGTCCTTGTCAGAGACAGGAGATTTCCTCCTTTCTGACTTCAGACCTGCTGTGTTGAAAGTTGCCTCTGTGGTTGATATATTTCTCAGTCATAAAGCCAACTTAGAAGGGCATAAGTCTGTGGAATATGTTTTTATTCTTAGATGGGATTATTTTATTCATTTTGAGTTGAATCTTTGTTCATATCTGATGACTGCTAATGAAGTCCTTGCCAGCAACTCAATGGCTTGCTTATTTTATTTTATTATGTTGTATGTATGTATGTATGTATTTATTTTTTGAGACGGAGTCTTGCTCTGTCACCCGGGCTGGAGTGCAATGGTATGATCTCGGCTGACTGCAACTTCTGCCTCCTAGGTTCAAGTAATTCTCCTGCCTCAGCCTCCCGAGTAGCTGGGATTACAGGCGCCCGCTACCACGCCTGGCTAATTTTTGTATTTTTAGTAGAGATGGGGTTTCACCATGTTGACCAGGCTGGTCTTGAACTCCTGACCTCAGGTGATCAACCTGCCTTGGCCTCCCAAAATGCTGGTATTACAGACATGAGCCACCGCGCCAGGCCTGTTTTAAAGAGGAATATTGGATATATAGAACCAAAGACTGTTGGGAACCAATTCCATTTGGTCATTCTCTCAAACTGCCATTAGGGCTTTTTGTAATGTCATAATTTGGAAACATAAGGAAGATATTTCCTTTGAGTTACTTTATGCTGAAATAACATCTGGTCAGTAAATATCCTACAAGTATTACTTTCAGATGTTTTGAAATGATTGGCCTCCTGCTCTGGTTTTAACCCCAGTTGAAGACACTTTAATGTTTGCAGTTTATAATAATCTACCAAGTTGAATACAGTGTGACATCGTATTTCAAGGCTTCCTTGCTAACTGTCCTTTAAATTTAACACTGGAACATGTTAGCCTGAATTACTTCTCCTTGCTTTGAGAGATAATTACTGGTTTTATAGATTGAAATATGAAAGTCATCTTCTAGGAGTGAAAAGATTAATGTTTTGGCTTGCCCTTGCTCTTGTGTCTGTAAGAATATTGCTTACTATTTCCTGGTGTAAAATGACCTGAGATATTTTATTAGAAAAATTATACCAGCCAGGGCAACATGAAAAAACTCTATCTCTATAAAAATATTAAGAATTAGCCGAGCGTGGTGGCACACACCTGTAGTTCCAGCTACTTGGGAGGCTGAGGTAGGAGGATAGCCTGAGCCCGGGAAGTTGAGGCTGCAGTGAGCCATGATGGCACCACTGCACTCCAGCCTGGGCAACAGAATGAGACTTCATTTCACACAAAGACCAGTAATACTGAACTGTAATCTTTTAAGCTCATACTAATAAACACACTTGTTGCCAGGAGCAGAGCATATTGTTTATGTTACTTTGAAGATTCTGTATTTTTGCTGAAAAATAGCTGAAGCCACTGTATATAGGAAAATTGTTTGTTTTCTAAAATTGGCCATTAATACATACCATTTAATGATTTATGTTGTCATAAAGGATCCTCTCACCTCCCTCACCTTTTCAAAACTGGTTTTTCTTATGCCATTAAAGTTTTTCAGTTAGGGAAACAGACTCAAGGCTTTAACCCATTTATGCCAGAGGTTGCAAATTTTTTGTTGTGGAAAATCAGACCTTGACAATGACCTTGAGCAGTAGGATATAAATCCCACAAGCTTAGCGTTCCAATAATGGAACACCAGGCCTAAATGGGTTAAGAAAGTTGTTTGAGTTTTCTTTTTCAAAGCAATATTAAATGTTGTAGCATTCAGATAAAAATCCAATTTTAAAATTAAAATTTCTAATCATGGCAGTTAAAAAACACCTGACACCATTGGCCACCTTTTACTTGCTTTCTACAGGGCTTTCATATTGGCCAACTGTAGAGGTTAAAAATCAAACTACTCTTTTCAACTAGGTTTTTCTATCCAATGCTCCATTAACCATTTTCTTAAAACCACTCTGAACCTAGAATTACACTAATTTGGGGGTTATGTTAATAAACAGCAATAATTGTATGTTTGGGATTTAAGGTATTGATCAAGTGTGAATTATCAGATTTGAACAGATATGAAAGTTGGTTTAGGAGGAGTGGTTACATACAAGATAATTCCTTACAGAGTGAGATGTATGATTTGTTTAAAAACATTCCAGCGGAAAAACCAATGGAAAGGTGATAAATGAAACAAGAAAGCAGAAAGTTGATGATTTTTAAAGTTTGGTAATGGTTAAGTGAGGGAGTTCATTTAGTATTCTCAATCCTTTTGGTGGGTATGTTAGAAAAAACTCATAATAATTTTTTTTTTTAAAAAGGACATGTCATCACCATGATGGTTAGTTGAGTAGGTGTTAGCATGTTAGAGGTCTGAGAGCACAGTCCTTGCCATGTGTACACCCTTCGGAGGGCATTTGCATGCTTTGCAACCCCTGGAAGGCCTTGTTTTATCCCACTCAGTCCTCTTCTCACTCTCTGTTTTATAGGCTGTCTGGTGCCTATGCTGATTTTTAGGCCAATTAGATTCTCTTGGGGATTTGTATGGGTAAATAATGGGAAAATGATGCAATTAGTAATGGAAACTGAAAAAGGAAATGATGCCATTATGTAGAGCCAGGGTCATAGGGGTCTTGACAAAGTGAACTTGTGGGTGAGTAGCAGCTATGAGTTAGATAGGCAGCAAAGAGGGTGAGAATGGGTCAGGCATTTGAGATTGGAGAATGGGATAGCCAGCTAAGAGGAGTGTCCTGGGCTTCCTGTATGGCCGCTCCTAGGGCCAGTTGCCCAGCTGTACTTGGGTTCTTCTGTATATGTGTCCTTGAAGTAAACCCTTTGTCACTATATTCAATTTGGGTTTCTGGATTCCCCCAAAAAGAGTCTACTGTAGTTACTGAACAGTGCAGAATTTTCTTGGCTAAATTAAAAGTAAGCACTTTTTTTAGAAGGTTGAAAATGATCATTGCCTATTCATCTAGGCATTCCATTGTGCAATTCTTAAGGCTTTTTTTTGGAGACTTGGCCCTTCCCCAAGTAATTTAATTTTTCTTTTTAAACCAGAGTGAAAGCAAGTTTATTAAGAAAGCAAAGGAATAAAGAATGGCCACTCCATAGGCAGAGCATTTTAAAAATTTAAAAATTTTTTAAATTTTAAAAATAAAAGTAGAGATGGGGTTTTGCTGTGTTGCTCAGGCTGGTCTCAAATTCCTGGACTCAAGCGATCCACCTGCCTCGGCGTGCCCAAGTGCTGGGATTATAGGCACAAGCCACCGCACCTGGCCCCAGAGTCATATTTTTAAAGTTCTGTCTTGTATAGTACGAAACCTTTTGTCTCTTATCTGCTTGACTTTTATATAATTTAGTAGTGGTTTACATTGTTCACTAGACTTTGATTGAATTGAATTTAATAAATGGCAATAATCAGGTGTTTTTTGGTGGAGGGGTTAGCTTGCTGTCTTCAGGTTTCCTATGCTTGAGAATTTGCCTCAACACAATTTTAGGTGGCTGTAACACTATTTTGTTGGCCAGTATAATTTTAGATTCCTCACTTTGGTTGTTGGTTGTTAAAAGACATAGGGAGCTTTGTTTGACTCTAAATCTACCATTGTCTTTCTCTTTCCTTTTCTTTGGTATTCTTTTTTAGGGGACGAAAATAAGAATTGAGAAGATCTGGCTTAGATAATGCTAGTAATGGAGATTTAAAAAAATTACCTATTATTTTATTGTTAGAAAGCACTAGAGCAAGTATAGAATTATGTATAGTAAATAGGATATACAAAGAAAGAAAGGATTGGCATTCATTGGCTCTGGGGAGTGGGCTAAGGTTAAAACAAAGATTTAGAGTCAAAAATTAATTAGTGTGCAGGAGACAGCAAACCTCTTGGCTTGGTGGAAATGGAAAACTATTTAATAACCATAACTGGCTAGAAGCAGTCTTCTTTCCCCATTAGTAGGTGGCTCACTGACATTGTCATAGGTGTTTGAAATGTTTGTTTTTCTCCCTTTAATTTGCTCCTGTATACAAAGTTACTGCCGAAGGAGCCAGGAGTGAATCAGACTTGAGCAATACGGGGCTTGTGGAAAGAGATGTTTTGATCATATTGTTATTTTTGTGTCATAAAATCTTAGATTGGCAACTTTCTTCTAGGGTGGATTTAGCCTTTGATACATTTTCTTAGGCCCGCGAAAATGAGCTGCTAAAGTAGAAATGAATAAAACTATTCGGTTTAGCCTCTAGACAGTGACACATTAAGGACTAATGACTGCCAAAAGGAAATGTCAAACACTAAGCTAGTCTACTTTCTTTGGCAGCTGAGAATCCGGTGAATCAACAGTTTTAGGGGGTGTATATTTAATGTGGGTGGAGGAAGAAAGTGTCTAACATTCTTTAAGGCCCTGTTAAGTTCAGCAAAGTTGGACTTGGAACCTGATTCTACTTTTCTAAGCACAAGAAAGTCACGTGCTACAGAATGAGGGTGGTTACTGTTTGTCACGTAGATAGTATCGAATAAGACACTTTAAAATGTGTTTACGGGCTTTGTCTTTATTTTCATTTAATTGTTGGTAGGTGCGAAGCAGCATGCATTTGTGTGTGTGAGGGACATAAGAGTTTTGATTGCCTTCGTCCCCCTTTTCACAAACAGGAATTATCTGAAGAGTCTTGTGGAAGAGAATGGATAAAACTGTGATCCTTGAGGCATAAGGAGCAAATTTAGACTGAATTTCTACTAAATATTACTGTTAAGAAAAGGACAACAAATTTAGAGCTTTTAAGCTTATAACCAAGTATGATTGCCGTGTCCTGGGTACTTGATTGCCATGTCCTGGGTACTTAACAGTTTAACAGTTTAGCACTTAAATATTCACATATAGATATAGGGGCAGGGAATGATAGCTAAAGGGTACAGCGTTTTTTTGTTTTTTTGTTTGTTTGTTTTGAGACAGATTCTCGCTGTCTGGCCCAGGCTGGAATGAAGTGGCGTGATCACGGCTCACTGCAACCTCTGCCCCCTAGGTTCAAGCGATTCTCCTGCCTCAGCCTCCCAAGTAGCTGGGATTACAGGCGCCCACCACCACGCCCGGCTAATTTTAATATTTTTAGAGACAGGGTTTCACCATCTTGGCCAGGCTGGTCTTGAACTCCTGGCCTCAGGTGATCCACCCTCATCGGCCTCTCAAAGTGCTGGGATTACAGGCGCGAGCCACTGCGCCTGGCCCAAGGGTACTGGGTTTCTTTAGGAGGTGATAAAATGCTCTAAAATTGACTGTAGTAATGGTTGTACATTTCTGTGAATAAACCAAAAAAACATTAAATTGTACACTATCAATGGGTGAATTTTGTGTGACCTATGTCAGTATATAATCTGTATCAGTAGATAATTATCTTACATATTTGTAAAACTATTTAAAGATATTTACATGCTTTTCACATGTCAGTTTGCTAATGATATGATACGTATTTTAAATTATATTTCCTGTAGGAGTTCAGGCAATTTGTTCATCTTAGTGAAGTAAAGAGTATTTTTCCCATTTTGAAACACAGCATGTGTCTGTTATTGCCACCAGAATTACATGGTCTACATTAAATCCTATATTGTGTACATTGTTGACCTCTTTAATCTTCTGACTTTGTATGGGACAAACTAATGGCCTGCAATTTTCTGTGACTATTTCGTTTAAATTATACAAATGTTGAATTAAGGATTGCTGAATTAAAAATAGTTAAAAAAAACACCTCAAATTATACTGAACAGGTGTCATTTCAAGCTGACTGTTTTTCATTTGGGGGCAGGGTATCTTCTCTGAAAAAGTGTTAGATCTCTACATTATGTACATTGTTAGCCCTTAAAGATTTTTGAATGGTTTGGATTATTAGAAGATTCTGCATATAATCACCTAGAATTTGATTATACAGCTCTGAGAACTATGAAAAGGAACTAATTTTTCTATTAATTACATGTTTGGATTATTATTTGCAGTCAGAGCTTTGGGGTTGGGTATTTTGGTTGAAATATTGGCACTCATAAATACATAGTAGTATCCTAAAGCTTTGTTCTAGGCCCACTTGAAGGAATTGCAAAAAAAGATGTAGCAGAAGTTTTAAGTGAAGTGGTTTGTTTTAGCAACTTTAACTTATTTACTTAAAAATAGGTTTTTTACTTTTTTGCTTCTATTGGGTAGTACCTGTAGTTCAACAGCATGGATTTTCACCTTCTTTTGGAGCGAGGAGGAGACAACATTCCTTTTTAAAGCCGGCGTAGTTCCTCCCTCCCTCCCTCCCTCCCTCTCCTCTCTCTCTCTCTCTCTCTCTCTCTCTCTCTCTCTCTCTCTCTCTCTCTCTCTCTCTCTCTCTCTCTCTCTCTCTCTCTCTCTCTCTCTCTCTCTCTCTCTCTCTCTCTCTCCCTCTCTCTCCCTCCCTCTCCCTCTCTCCCTCCCTCCCTCTGTTTTTGTAGAGATAGGGGTCTGGCTACTTTGCCCAAGCTGGTCTCGAACTCCTGGGCTCAAGTGATCCTCCTGCCTCAGCCTCCCAGAGTGCTGAGATTACAGGCATGAGTGGCAGGCCATTGTCATAATTTCTTAGTCAAAGTATTAGTTGAAGAATTCAAATATAATGTCCCCTGTCTACTTTTTATTGTTGCTTTATTTGGGGGATATTTACTTTCTTTTTGAAAAGAAAATTCTTGAAGAGAAGCCTGATGGTGGGATTTCAGGCACTGTGGCAGGAAGTAAGAAAGATGTGTTATGGTAGAGGTGGTCACACTTAGATCAGTGTGGGCAGCTGCTTGTGGGGCATATTTTGGGGGAGGGGCATTTCTCTCTAAATTGATGTACTAGGAGATAGAGCATATTTTTGCGCCCCAAGTAAATTTTTGATGCATTACAAAAAGGAAACATTTGGGCAACTCCCATTTCTGTTGCTTTGGAGCTTAATAGTCATTAAGTTGGTGTTTCTTTATGTGGTACTGAGTAAAAGCTAAAAGTAGCGGAGATTGTATAAGCCATTATATCTTTTGTTAGTTTTGAACTTGTTGGGAACACTTATAATTACCTGTGTTTCTAGAGATAAATCAAGTGACACCTCTATTTTTTTAAGTTCTTCTTTATCTAGCTGAGATTCAGGGGTCTTGCTTCTTGGGTAATAAATTCTACCTAATTTGAAGCTTTGCTTTCCTTCCAGAGATGTTTGAACTATGTTTACTAATGCATATATGCTGTTGGCATAAAGATAAATTTGTTACTGAAGGGATTTTCTATGGAGAGACTGTTCTAGTGCTTGACAGCTGCACTGAGCATGAAAAGTTACCTAAGCTTTCCCAAGTCTATGTTTCCTCAGCTGGGAATTGGGGATGATAATGGTGCCTATGCACACATCATGGTTACAAGTGTATAGAAAAGAGTCATGTAAGGCACAGCCACTGCTGTTAATACTAGTGTTACTATTAACATTGCTATAACTAATAATTTATATTTGAATTGTTCACACTTTAAGTCCTCTTTTTTTGTTTGTTTGTTTTTTTAGCTCTTCTGATTTCCAGTAGTTTCATAGAGCCATTGCATTTATCATTCTCCTCCAAGAGCTTAGTTCTCTCTCTGCTCCCCCTTTTCTTCTCCCTTCTTTTACAGTCATGGTCAAACACATTTGGAGAATTTTCTCTTCTACATATGTATTCTGATAATAATGTCTAAAGACTGTGTCCCCTGTTGACTGTGCTGCATAGGTTATTTTATTGCTCTCCATTTGTCTTAACTGTCTTGCCTGAAGTTGGTAGCTTTATTCCTAGATTCATAATATACTCTCTTTACTATTAAATGTGCATTTTGATTGGGCCTGGCATACTTTTTTTTTTGAGATGGAGTCTCTGTCGCCCAGGCTGGAGTGCAGTGTCGTGAGCTTGGTTCACTGCAAACTTCACTTCCTGGGTTCAAGTGATTTTCCTGCCTCAGCCTCCTGAGTAGCTGGGATTACAGGTGTGCACCATCATACCCAGCTAATTTTTGTATTTTTAGTAGAGACGAGGTTTCACCATGTTGGTCAGGCTGGTCTTGAACTCCTGACCTCATGATATGCCTGCCTCGGCCTCCCAAATTGCTGGGATTACAGGTGTGAGCCACCTCGCCCTGCCTGGCATACTTCTTTGTTGTTAATTCTGAGTTATCTGGCATGGGGAAGCATGGCTCTGATCGTCAGTGTTCATTCTCTGAATTGAGTTTTGTATAGGCATCTCTGTATAAAATTTCTTGATTATTCTTTCCTACTCGTTTTGGCTTTATTTGGTTATTGCATTTGAAGTAGACTATTTGAATACTATAACTATTCATATAGTTTCATGTTCATTTTTTATAAGTTGTATTTCCTCTCTAGTTTATTATTTTTTTTAATTAGCACTAGAGGAAAAAGCTGTTATGAATAGGGTTTTGTTTTGTCATTTTTGTTTTAACAAACCCACTATCTCCTTGTTTAAGAGAATTTACACACCCTAGAACCAGTTGAATAATTAACCAAAAACAGTAAACCTAGGCATAGCCTATGTATTTAAAAAACAAAAACAAAAACAAAGATGGTGGGACAGGCAGTGTGAGGTCTAGAAGTTCTCTTTTCCTTTCATGTTATAACATTCTCTGTCTTTAGAGCTCTTAAATCTGAAGAGAAAAATCTTATTAGGAAAATCTTTATAGTTAAGCAGGGCTGACTTTGAAGTGAGGCACGTGGGCTGGCTGGTATCATCACTCCACTTCAGGAGATGTGAACAGTTGCCATCAGATGTTATCTATGAACTTACTCATTGGATTAATGGTTATTTGCTTCAGAAAACTAAAGAGTAATAGGAGAGCATTTCATTTGCTGGCTTTCATAGGGTTCTTGTTTTGAAAAAGGTCTGTTGTTGAACTGAGATCCTTATGGTTGCATTTCTTTATACCTGATAAAAAGTTTCTTTTTTTTAAATTCTAAAAATAGGCAGTGCATTTACATGGCTTAAAGGGGTCTAAAAGAGTATCGAATGAGCATTGCCTCTCATCCCTGTTACGTAGCCATTCAGTTTGTCTTCTTACAGTTTCTTGTGTACCTTCCAGAAATATTTTTTGTAGATAAAACACACACACACACACACACTCTTAATCTTAAGATTTTTGTGTCTTTTGACCTTATATTGAAAGTTATTATACTTGATTGTGAAATAGGTTTTACTATGATAATTTGCTGACCTACACTTATTTTGTTTTTTTCCTCTAAAACAATGTTTTCCTAATGTTTATTTACTCTGCTCTTATGGCTACCCAGTCTGATTCCACATCCCCTCTTTTGGCCAAACCATCCGCAATTTGTGCTCTCTCTCTCTTCTGTCTTTGCCTTCCTTCTTCTTTCTTAGATATTTAATCCTGGATGCCTCTGTTCCTATTCACTGTACTATGGCATCAGCTTATAGTCTCTTAATTGCAATGAACTCTATGAAGCTCACATGTCTGGAATGTAATCACTTTGGCTTCTTTCATGTTTGAATTGTTTTTCAACCAAGTCAGATCGA
This sequence comes from Pongo abelii, assembly GCF_028885655.2. Classification (NCBI taxonomy): domain Eukaryota; kingdom Metazoa; phylum Chordata; class Mammalia; order Primates; family Hominidae; genus Pongo; species Pongo abelii. The sequence continues at coordinate 147,226,851 of NC_071989.2, forward strand.
GTGGCCTTAGGCTAGGTGCTCTGTTATTGACTGTTCTGTATAATGTTGAGGATACTTCTATTTAACAAATAGTTTAATACTAATAATAGTACATCTTACTGTATTATCTATGTAGCCATTAGGCATTTACCATCTTCTTTCAAATGTTTATCTCACGGTGTTAGATCTCTTTATACTTCATTAATGTATTTTTCTCATCACAGATGGTTTAAAGTCTTCATTTACTGTAACAACTTTGAAGGTTTTACTATTTCACTGTAGTCTCTTTCAGTTTGTGTATCCAACGACTCCTGTGGTCTTTAGCTCTGGATCGAGGGTCTTATCTAGAAAATCTTTATTTTGTTCTTTCTTAATTTTTAGTGAGGCTGTCTGGTTTTAGAGCCCAAAGACGGATGCTTCTGCAGATTTAAGTTTTACCTATTATCACTACAAAACAAACAGAAACCCTGTCTAATAAGTCTTTTGGTGATTTATATTAGTTTCTGCTTTCTAATATTGGATCTTCAGCGATGCACATCCGTTCTGTTAAGGGGATATTGAGCATTACCTTAAGCAATGGTAAAAACTGGCATGCTGTGTTATGTGAAGAAAGAAGATGATTCAGTAAACAAACAAAAGGCATCTATTGCCTTGTGCCAGCTGGCATCAGTGTAGAAAACATGCAGTGTAATGTCACCCATGATATATTCCTGGGAAGTTGAGGTTCAGGATAATTCCACAAAATGGTTTCTGTGTAAAACATATCATGGATGACAGAGGGGAGAGAATGCACACTGCCTTTGTCGTTTTCATTATTGGGCTCTTAACTGAGCCTCATTTCCTATCCTGATGGGCATTCTTGTGCCTGATCTCTGTCTGCAGGGCTTCTGGGGCCCTTGACTTCACATCCTCCAGAGGTTGTTCAGTTGATCATGGCAGCTAGTCATCATAGAAGGTGATGCTACTTTGTCTGTGGGTGAAGGTGGACTCTGACAGCATCCTTGAGGAATGGGTGATTTTAGTCTCTAAGCAGGAGAGGTGTACACCTGGTTAACATGGGTGCTATCTGGCTGGGCGCGGTGACTCACACTTGTAATCCCAGCACTTTGGGAGGCCGAGGGGGGGCAGATCACTTGAGGCCAGGAGTTTGAGACCAGCCTGGCCAACATGGTGAAACCCTGTCTCTTAAAAAAAATGCAAAAATTAGCTGGGTGCGGTGGCATACACCTGTAGTCCCAGCTACTTGGGAGGCTGAGGCAGGAGAATCGCTTGAACCCGGGAGGTGGAAGTTGCAGTGAGCCGAGATTGCACCACTGCACTCCAGCCTGGGCGACAGAGTATGACTTCGTCTCAAAATAAATAAATAAAGGCCAGGCATGGTGGCTCCATGCCTGTAATCCCAGCACTTTGGGAGGCTGAGGCAGGCGGATCATCTGTGGTCAGGAGTTCAAGACCAACCTGGCCAACATGGTGAAACCCCATCTCTACAAAAATACAAAACAAAACAAAAAATTAGCCAGGCATGATGGCGGGTGCCTGTAATCCCAGCTACTTGGAAGGCTGAGGCAGGAGAATTGCTTGAACCTGGGAGGTGGAGGTTGCAGTGAGCCAAGATCGCAACATTACACTCCAGCCTGGGCAACAAGAGTGAAACTCCATCTCAAAAAAATAAAAAATAAAATAAATAAATAAATATATAACATGGGTGCTACCCAATTAGTAGTGCTACAGTTCTGGAGCAGGATTTTGGAGGTCTCTAATGGGCCTGACATTAACCCTTTAAGTACTTGAGTAGTAGGGGTGTGAAATATTTCAATACTTTTAACATTGCCTCAGTGTAACCCATGATGAGCCTTGCCTGTGAGGCTGTGGGCTAATAGCCAAATACCTTCCTTCCATATTGACATTTTTTTTGCTTCCAGGCTCAGCTCGAGGTACTTTCTTTCACCTCTTTCTCGGGCAGTGTTCTAGGATAGTGATTCCAGCCTTTTCTCCATTATACATTATTTTCTCCACTGCCTTCATACTTTACATTTCTGCTTCTTTGGGGGGTGGGGGGATACATTGTTGTCACTTGCTTTCCTTTCCAAGACCCAGGGAATCTCATGGCTACTATAGTTCAGTTATAGTTTCTTCCTATATAGGTCATATTTCATGTTTAATATACTTGTAAGAAATTAGACTTTAACATGTCCAATTATACAAAAATTTGTAAAGGCAAAGGTAATCTTTTAAAATTTACATACACACATACCTTTTCCATAAATGAAATGTATATACATGCTGATTCTCCTGATTTCCCTCCTTCCCTTCTCCTCCCTCCTTCTTCCTGCCTCTCTCCACATTCCACATCCTCTCTCCTTAAGAACTAGTGTTACCAATCTGGAATCAATAACTGTATACTTTCCTTTGCCTATAGATTCCTGCTTCCCTTCCCTCTTTGCGCACATATACACACACACACACATATTTTTGCATAGGTGTTTGCCTGATCAAAGTGGGATCATTGTTCACAAACCTGCATCATCTTATTCATCAGTAACTCATGGAAATCGTTGCAAGCCTTCTGGTTTACCTCTAATTCGTTCATTTTGTTGCTGAGTAATAGGTCATGGCATGACTACACTATGTATTATTTGACCACTCCCCTCCCATGTGTTGTGTGTTTTTATTTCTGTGTGCTAACAGTAGGTGTTATTTGTTTTAATTTTGCTGATCTGATGAGTGTGAAGCAGTTGTTCATTATTACTTTTTTTTTTTTGTCCCGAACTCCTGACCTGAAGTGATTCTCCTGCCTCGGCCTCCCAGAGTGCTTGGGATTATAGGCGTGAGCCACTGCACCCGGCCTGCTCATTATTACTTTAAGTTGTATTTCCCTTGACCACTGTTGAATTCAAATAATGTTTTTAATATACTTGTAAGTCATTGGATTTGCTTTTTTATGAAGTGTCTGTTCGTATTCTTTGCCCATTTTCTACTGTCATGTGTATGTTTTTCTTTGCCAGAGCTCTTGGTATATTATAGCTATTTGTCTTTTGAAATTGCGTGTGTTTTCCCCTGCCTTTTCTATCCTTCCTAGCCAGCGGAAGTGTATACTTTAAAAAAAAAAGTATTGAAGTTTTGTTTTTGTTTTCAGGTAGATGTGTTTATCTTTTGTTTTATGGCTAGAGGATTTCCTGTTTTGGGTTAAAAATGTCTTTCTCACTTAGATTACTTACCTGCATATAAGTTTGGGACTATCAGGATTAAATCACAGAAGCAGAAGAACTAGGAAAGATATGTAAGGAATTTATTATAGGGATTTGACATTTTACAATCATGGGCACAAGTTAAAGAGTTTATGTGAGGCTGTTGCTTTTATATTTCTTTTCTAAAAAGGGAGAGAACTTTTCAATTTGGTGTTTCTAGGCAAGAACCTTCACATTTCAAATGAGGGTTTGAAATAAATTGACATATTTCAAATACAGATTCCTTTGCAAAAATGTCATGGGTGATAATAAATTGCCTGACTTTGAGCTTTTGGGTTTAAAGAAAATTCTTTTCACATAGACCATTTTAATTGTTTAAGATCAAAATTCATTTGACCTGGGTGAATGGAAGAAGAAGCCCAATCATAGAGCTGAGTTAGTGAAGGTTTTTGGAGCCTTTCCTGCTATAACATTCTATGATAAACCTTCCTTTCACAATTATCATTGATATTACATCTGCAATACTTTCGTACTTGTAAGTAGTTTTAAGAATATTTGTTTTTATTTTTTTACCCACATCTGCAAAAATGTGTGTGGATATCTGTGAATTATTTATGGATATACAAGTTTCTGAATGCAAGCACTGAATGTGACTCTACACTCATTCAAGTGAGTGATTCTTTTTCTAATCAAGTAAGAGCAGTCAGTACAAGACTCAAAATCACAGGGGGAGCCAAACTTAAAAAAAATCTTTGACAAGAAATGAGCTAAATAATGGCTTTCTCTTTGAAATAAATAGGGGCTATTTTCTCTTGATCTGGGGCTGTTTGCCTCTATTTCCCCCCAACTGAACACATGTACTTGTGTCTGTACACACACTCTCTTACATAGACTTAAGTGAAAAGTGTAAATGCTAGAGGAACTTAAGTGGGAGAAGGAAAAGAGGACAGAACAGTTAAACAGACTCCTCAGACTGCAATAGTGTAAAATATAGAAATTATGTGGTACAGTGAAAATAGAATAAAGGATTTAAAATGCAGAATTGATTTGACCCACTAAGCCTCTCTATTAGAAAAACATTTCCCAGTAAGCCTCTGTAGACATTTTTCAGTTCCTTCTTTGGATAATTTTTTGTCATGTTACATTGTTTCCCCTTACTCTCTGTAGACACTGTTCATTAAAAAGGGTAATGATGGCTTATGTAATAATGTCATCCTGTGGATGCACATCCAGTGTACTTCATACTCCACGGGACATACACTCTGAGTGATTTTCTTCCCAGCATTGGTAATGTATTTTCACTGAACTCACATCTTTTGAGTACCCATTATAACCATTGACAGATACTTTCCATTTCAGAGAGAAAAAAATATTGGGATTTAGAGTGTGAAGAGCAAAATTGGTCCACTCAAACACCAAACCCATGATTGGCTTTTAAACTGTCATTTTGTTTGTTTGTTTTTGTTTTGAGATGGAGTCTCACTCTGTCACCCAGGCTGGAGTGCAGTGGCGCGATCTTGGCTCACTGCAACCTCTGCCTCCCAGGTTCAAGCGATTCTTCTGCCTCAGCCTCCCAAGTAGCTGGGACTACAGGTGCCCGCCAGCACGCCCAGCTAATTTTTGTATTTTTAGTAGAGACAAGGTTTCACCATATTGGCCATGCTGGTCTTGAACTCCTGACCTTGTGATCTGCCCACCTCAGCCTCCCATAGTGCTGCAATTATAGGCGTGAGCCACTGCGCCCAGCCTAAACTGTCATGTTTTAAACCAAACAAGCTAACCAGCCAGCACTTGTTTTTTCTATGTGTAGATATTAATATAACTGTGGATGCAGGAAACTGCAAATTTACCAGTAGATGCCCTTTACTTTCAGTGAGAGAAAATTCAGTTCATACTGGGTTAAACTGGTTTTTGTTTTTTCCTGTTTCCTAAAAATTTGCATCTAGGTGAGTTTTCATCTTCCTTTTAAAAAGCTTAGAATGCTGTTTTACCAGTGGTTTTTAGTTGCTGGCACTTGCCAGGAGGTGTTTGGGGAGTCTACAATTTTGCACAGTGTTGGGTGGGTGAGACAAGGTCTTTACTTCGTCACTGTAAGCATGTGTCTTTCCTTCTTATAAAAAGAGCTGGAAAAGCAGTAAGAGTTGATTTTTGGTAGGTACTTTCGATTTGGGTTGGCTAAGTAAAAATGGCAGTAGAATTTTACTGTCTGGCATTTGACAGATTTTGTAGTTTGCCTAGGTAGAGAAATTTGAGTTGTTAGCTGGTCTTGATTGTAATGAAAATGTGAAAAGAAATGTGTGTTATTACTTGAGACTTTGAAGAGCTCTTATAATTACGATTTTTGAAAGAATCTTTCTAAAGAAGGAGAAAGTATGTGACACTGGAGAGGGAACTAGGGACATTATAGAGTTAATTTTGGGTAGAGAATGAAGGGATTTCAAAATCCTGAAACTTGTTGATACGTATTTTTTGAAGTATAACCCTCAAGATGTCATTTCTTATCTTTAATTTCTGTTAAGATGGGAAGTAGATAATGGCTTGGAGCTTTTATTAAAATTATATTGATAGCCATGCCACATACTTTTTAACAAAACCAGCAGTTCTGCTGAGATTTCCGACAGTGAAGCCATTAATGAACCTCTTGTATATGAACGTAACAAATTAAACCTTATAATAAGATACTCTTTTGTAGTGTGTGAGGGAGTAAAATTAACCTTGTCACTACACTGTGATGGTGCATTTCTTTCTTTTCCTTTTTTTAAAAGAATAAAACAGGGTCTCACTCTGTTACCTAGGCTGGAGTGTAGTGGCCGTGATCATAGCTTACCAAAGTTTTAAACTCCCAGGCTCAAGTGATCTCCCACCTCACCACCCAAGTAGCTGGGACTATAGGTGTGTGTTACCACACTCAGCTAATTTTTAAATTCTTTGTAATAATGGGGTCTCGTCATGTTGCCCAGGCTGGTCTCAAACTCCTGGCCTCAAATGATCCTCCTGTCTTGGACTCCCAAAGGGCTGGTATTACAGACAGGAGCCACTGTGCCTGGCCTGCATTTCTGTTTAATATTTGCACCATGTTAGGGAGCTAGAAATTATTGTTTAAAACTTCTAAGAGTACATGACTAAGATTGGCAAAAGGGTGGATTTTACTAGGGTAAATTGGACTCAAGCAAGAGCGTTTCCCTTGTCTGCCCCATGTTTTACAAGGTAGAAACTGGACCTTTCTGTGCCTAATTCATGAGATGAAATCCTTATTGAGACTTGAAAAGAAAGTGTAAATATGGAAGTATTTTAGAGAGAAATTGTGTATCTTTTCAGAAAATAGTTTTAGACTAGAGATTGATAATGAACACTTGAAAGTTGTCATGGGAACTCCAAGGCTGTCTTTAGTACATTCTGGTGAATGAATGATTTCTTTCATGTTTTTCCCTCATGCCCCAATCTACTGCCCGTTTCTCTTGGAGGGAGTCATATTCTTTTTCACCTGACTATTGGTTCTTACCCTTTGCCTGCCCTTTAAATAAATTTCTTTCCTTTTTTCTTTATCTCCCTTAACAGCCTTTTTCTAATAGTGGAAGTTACAGATTTTTCTCTGCAAAACAAGAAAAATTGCCAGAATACATCTCTCTAAGTCGCTGCTTTGGTCATCATATCCTAGCCGTCTTCAGAAATCTGGAGTGACTGCTCTTGTCAACCATGTTAAATCTAAGCTCCCTTCCTAGCCCCAGAGGCTTCTTGTCATTTGGTCCTACTTTGGCCAAGCCCAGAGTAACTTCACTGTTAATGGGCATCATGTCTCAGATTACTGGCTCTGGCCTTCCCTGTACCCAGCCATATTGAAATCATGCTGTTCCTTTTGTACCAAGCTCAAAGCTCATTTATCCACTGCATTCTTTAAAAAAATTTTTTTTAAATAGAGATGGGGTCTTGCTATGCTGCCCAGGCTGGTCTCCAACTCCTGGCCTCAAGCAATCCTCCCACCTCGGCCTCCCAAAGTACTGGCATTACAGGTGTGAGCCTACCACTGCATTCTTAAGTGCCTTCCTATTTTCTAAATATCAGTAATATTGGTGCTACTGTCCATTTGTATTTAACCATCAAAGCATGAAGCATGGTACTGTTAATGCATAAAGGTTAAATGATTTATACAAGGTCCCATAGCTAGTAAGTAGAGGTGCTGTACTTTGAACCCAGCCTGGCTCCAGAATTTGAGCCCTTAACCACTGTGCAACACTGTAAGGTCTAGTTGAAATTAATAGTATATTAGATTGACAGTACCATAACTTACAATTGTAATTCCCTTTCCAACATTTTATTTTGAAAATTATGCATGTAGGGAAGCTGAAAGAATTATACAGTGAACCACCCACACACGAATCCACTTCTTAGATTCTATTAAATGTTTAAATATTTCCTTTGAGACATATTTAGCCATCCCTGTATCCATCTTATTGTTTTGATGCATTTCAAATTCAGTTGCAGACACTTGTACATTCACCTCTAAACACTGTCCCATATGTGTCATTAATTAGAGTAAAAAAGAAAACTTTTTTTTTTTTTTTTTTTTTTTTTGAGACAGGTTCTTGCTCTGTTGCCCAGGCTGGAATGCAGTGTTGTTAACACTGCTCACTATAGCCTTGAACTCGTGGGCTCCAGCAGTCCTCCCACCTCAGCTTCCTGAGTAGCTAGCAGCACAGGTATGCACCACCATACCTGGTTAATTTTTTTATTTTTTATAGAGACAGGGTCTTGCCATGTTGCTCAGACTGATCTTGAACTCCTGGGCTCGAGTGATCCTCCCACCTTGGCCTCCCAAAGTGCTAGGATTATAGGTATGAGTTCCTGTGCCTGTCCCAGTATTTTTAAAGGTAAGTTTTATACATACTGAAATGTACAAATCTTAAGTGTACTATTGGTGAATTTTGATAAAGGCACATACCTTGTAACCCAAGCCTCTATCAAGATAAAATTATATAATAGCCTTTTAGTTGAATATTTGGCTTCTTTTTCTTTTTTTTTTTTTTGAGACGGAGTCTTATTCTGTCACCCAGGCTGGAGTGCAGTGGCATGATCTTGGCTCACTGCAACCTCTGCCTCCCGCATTCAAGCAATTCTCCTGCCTCAGCCTCCCAAGTAGCTGGGATTACAGGCACCTGCCACCATGCCCAGCTAATTTTGTTTGTATTTTTAGTAGAGACGGGGTTTCACCACTTTGGCCATTGTTGGTCTTGAACTCCTGACCTCAAGTGATCCGCCTGCCTTGGCCTCCCAAGGTGCTGGGATTACAGGTGTGAGCCACTGGGCCCAGCCTTTGGCTCTCTTATAGTTGAAGTACATGAGTTCTACATTCCCCTCAGAATTAACCCCTGCTTTTCTGATTGTTCATGAACTTTCATTGGTTCTTCAGTTATTACATTGACTTGAGAACAGGGCCATCTCCAGCTTACGTGCCAGCTTACTTGGCATGGAGCATAGTATGATTGATGGGCTTGTTATTGTAGTCATCATTCTCAATTCCTAAATGGGACACATGTATATTCTTAATTGATTAAAAATTCCTTTGATATGTCGTTTCTAGTCATTTTCATGAGTTAAGCTAACCATATTCCTATTAGTTTTCCAATAGCACATGACTTGTTCAAGTGGCTTTGATGTTGAGGGAGTGCTTCCCTTGACACCTATCCTTTTGTTTCCGCGACTGCCATTTTATAGATATTGTTTAAAGATTTCTCAGACTGGTTTAGGAGGAAAGGATGGTTCTGTGAGTCTCATCTCCCATCTACACCCATTCCCTTGGTGATCTCATCTAGGCTCGTGACTTTAAATACCTGTATTCACGGATGATGACTTCTAAATTTATGTTTCCATCCTGGACCATTCCCCTGGACTTGTCATCTCTACTTAGATGGCTAATAAACATTCTAACTTTAACATGTCACATATTGAATCTTAATTGTTCTGCATCCCCCACTTTCCTAATGTGTTCCACTTACAGTCTTCTTAATCTTTTCTTGGTATTCAGTTAGTTAAAATGCTAGTTACAAATAACAGGGCTCAGAGCAGTGGCTCACGCCTGTAATCCCAGCACTTTAGGAGGCCGAGGCAGGTGGGTCACTTGAGCCCAGGAGTTTGACAGCAGCCTGGGCAACATGGCAAAACCCCATCTCTACAATAAATACAAAAATTAGGCAGGTGTGGTGCCATGCACCTGTAGTCCCAGCTACTTGGGAGGCTGAGGTGGGAGAATCGCTTGAGTCCAGGAGGCAAAGGTTGCAGAAAGCCAAAACTGCAACTCTGCATTCCAGTCTGGGCAACAGAGCAAGACCCAGTCTCAACAACTGAACAAAAAACAGAAGTCTAGCCTTTCATAAGTATATCTAATCCCCAGACTCCCTTCTCAATTTAAACTGAGGGCGGGGTGTGGTGTGTGTGTGCATGCGTGTGTGTTTAAAGATTGATATAAAATATTTGAAAGGCGAGATCTTAAAAATATTATTTTCCAGTGTGGTACCTCTGATACTGAAATAATTGATGAATAAATCAAAATACTGATTATTGTTTTTGGAAAGCCAGTAGATTTATGTTTTTACTGGAAATATATTTGTTTAATAATTTTAGTTATAAATTAGGGTAATGGATTTGGTGGGAGTGTCAGCTGAACTTCAGATAAACCGTTTATAGTTTGTCCTGTTTGTCACGATCTATCTGATTCATCACACATCTAATTCAAAGCAAGCACAAATTGTCTAAATGATACCACTTATGCACTGTAATTTTTTTTGACACTTTAGGAATGCTGCATCAAAACTAAGAAAATTCCTGACCACCTGCTGTTAGATTTTCATGTGGAATAATAGACAAATCTTAGACTGGCAGGGTTTGTTTTTGTTTGTTTGTTTTGTTTTGTTTTGTTTTGTTTTGATATGGAGTCTTGCTCTGTCTCTGGAGTGCAATGACGCAGTCTCAGCTCACTGCATCCTCTGCCTCCCGGGCTCAAGCGATTCTCCTGCCTCAACCTCTCCTGAGTAGCTGGGATTACAGGCACATGCCACTGCGCCCAGCTAATTTTTATATTTTTAGTAGAGATGGGGTTTCACCATGTTGCCCCGGCTGGTCTGGGCACCTGACCTCAGGTGATCCACCCTCCTAGGCCTCCCAAAGACTTGGCAGTTTTAATACAGTAATAAAATGGGCTCTAGTTGTTGGAAGTTGACAGCAAGTGTCAGAGAGCAGTTTTGGACACACTGGCTTGAAGGGACTATCAGGAGAGAAGAGGGAGATGTGGTGATGTGGTATTGTCCCAGTTGCTTGCAGGAGTGTGCCGAGGATGGTATATTCTTCTTTTCTTTCCCACTGCCATTTTTTTCCTCCTGGTAAATTACAAGGGAAAATAGAGAGGTAGCAACGTCAAGGCACTCCTGAACACAATCCTTTTTTTTGGAGACGGAGTCTCACTGTGTCGCCCAGGCTGAAGTGCAGTGGCATGATCTCGGGTCACTGTAACCCTTCAGCTGCCAGGTTCAGGAGATTCTTCTGCCTCAGCCTCCTGAGTGGCTAGGATTACAGGCACGCACCACCATGCCCGGCTAATTTTTGTACTTTTAGTAGAGACGGGGTTTCACCATGTGGGCCAGGCTGGTCTCGAACTCCTGACCTCAGGTGATTTGCCCACCTCAGCGTCCCAAAGTGCTGGGATTACAGACGTGCGCCAGCACGCCTGGCTCTGAACACAATTCTTAATGTGTGAGCTACATGGGCGATCCTTACATGAAATAGTTACTAGTGCCTAATGTTCGTGTCTTTTTTTTCTATTTGGATCAAAAACTGGCAGAACATACTTTCACATGAAAGGTCCCAGCTTGCTTGTGGCCAATTCTTTGGAATCCCAAGAAAACTGGAATGAAAGATTACTGCCTATTCTTAAAGAATTCTACATTTCTGAAATGTTTGCCGTATCTTCTACGCCCCAATTCACATTCCCCACTCCCAATTAAAAACAGCAAGAGCAACTTTTATTACAGGTATGAAGGGTGTTGGGGACTTTATTTGGTCTTAGAACTGGAGTGAGTGCTAATTATTAAAAGTAAAAAGGGTACATCTTAAATGGCAGGTATTCTTGGTCTTTTAAAAGTGAAAGCAAAATGAATAAATGCTATTTTATACTTGAATCTGTACAAAGAGCAAAGAGAAGGGTGGACTGAAAAGATAGCTCAGATGAGTGACTGTATTTTTTATTGTAATTTCCAAATCATGTAGATTATTTTGTAGCTGATAGGCACTTAGTTTTGTGGATTTGGGAGAAGCAGGTAGTAAGCCCATAGTCAAGAGATGTGGGAAAGTAGAGAAAAGTTGTGGATGAAGGAGGAGATAAAAGGATTTTCCTTGTTGGATAAACTAGATTATGATCTTGGGAAGACAATGCCAAGAAAGAAGTTTTCTTGACTTGAACAATCTGGGTCATAAGATCTGATAAGTTCTGATAAGATTGTATGTCTTTCATTGAGATAGGTTAATTCTGAGCAAGCTTTATATGGAATAGAGATTTCAGTAATATGGAGGATTACTCTCCAGCTATCACGAAACATACCCTCCTGCGTGCATTGAACTAATGGATTATCTTTGTGTTTTTAAATTCTCTTACCTCTCCTGCCCACACCCCTCAATAATTCTGGCAAATCTGCCTTGGAACCAAACCTGCCACAATTGGAAGGGCTGCTTCCTAAATTAGATGTGATAGACTTAAAGTACATTTTTTTTTAAGCAAAAAGGAACGTAATAGTGATCCTTAATTCTCAGCCATGTATTTTGTCCTAAAATATAATTGTCTGAAGCTGAGACATCAATGAGATTATTTCTTATTTCTTTTGAAAAAATAGTATCCTTTTATGATAATGGATAGTACTTGTTGTCCTATGTAATTTTACTGAACAAGGAAAAGACATCACTTGATTTTAAGTGACTACCTTATTCAGAAGGAATTTTTGAATTAGGGATTTTAAACCTTTAGAAATTTAGCCTTGATTCATAAAGCCAAACCAGAGTAATATCATATCTAATGTTATAGTACATTTTGCAAAGCAAGTTACTTGACTATGAGATAATATGGTCAGTTTTATATCAATATTAGATGTAAAAAGTGTAACAAGGCTGTTGAGGCTTACTGAAAGTTCTAGCTAATTATCAGTTCTCATTTTGAATACGGCACGTTAACTTAGAGAAGAAAGACTAGAAAGTAGGGTTTTAGGAAGCAGCACATGGGTCTAACATGTCTTTAATGTGATTACATTCTCTATTTGATGGATCTGTAGCATTTCACTCTCTACACATTGCTATTAAAAATAACAAAACAGTTTTGAGCATTTATTCTGTGCTAGCCTCAGGACTTTACATGAATAAATCCCCCTGTGGTTGTTATTGCTATTAATTCTGTTTTACAGGTCAAAGGCCCAAGGTACATAAAGGTTGAAGGACTTGTCCAGGGTCAGAGGCTCAAGTGTGGATCAGGGCTCCTAACTGCTGTGCAACTTAACTTGCCCCTGTTGAAAATCTAGGTGGTTTTTTTTTAATGGCTTCTAGAAAGAGACAGTTAAATTTCTGACTGTTGTTCAGGCTAATGATTGCTTCATCTTTTTTTTATATATATAATTTATTTTTGGAAACAGTGTCTCGCTCTGTTGCCCAGGCTGGAGGGTAGTGGTGTGATCACGGCTCACTGCAGCTTTGATTTCCTGGGCTCAGGTGATCTTCCCACTTCAGCCTCCCAGGTAGTTGGGACTACAGGCAAGTGTCACTACACCTGGCTAATTTTTGTGTATACATGTATTTTTTGTAGAGACAGAGTTTTGTCATGTTGCCCCTGCTGGTCTTGAACTCCTGGGCTCAAGCAATCCTCCTGCCTCAGGCCCCCAAAGTGCTGGGATTCCAGGTGTGAGCCACTGCACCTGGCTGCTTTATCTTTTTAAATGTGTTCTTTCTTAGGAAATTAGTTATTGTGTTATAGATTCTTACCTAAGGAGAACACGTATGATTATCATCAGCATTTTACAGCCCAGTTGAGTTCTTCTTGCCTGCTACACAGAAAAAGCCAGTACCCTGAGACAGCAGAAGTTGCAGCAGAGAAAGAGTTTAATAATCGCAAGGCTGATTGAGGTGGACAAGATAGCTTTCAAATCCACCTCCCAAAGAATTTGGAGACTAGGTTTTTAAAGATGGTTTGGTAAGCAGGGGCTAGGGAATGGGTACTGCTGATTGATTGGGTTGGGCATGAAATCAGGAGTGTTGAAACTGTTTCTTGGTATGGATCACCAGTATAGGTGACATCAGTTGGTCCACTAGAATGCAGTCTGAAAAATATCTCAGACACCAGTCTTTTTTTAATTAGATGGGATCTTGCTCTGTTGTCTAGGCTGGAGTGCAGTGGCACGATCTTAGCTTGCTGCAGCCTCCACTTCTGAGACTCAAGTGATCCTCCCACCGCAGCCTCCAGAGTAGCTGGGACTACAGGCACACCACACCCAGCTACTTTTTGTATTTTTAGTAGAGACAGAGTTTTGCCATATTGGCCAGGCTGGTCTCAAAAGTCCTGACCTCAAGTGGTCCGCCTGCCTTCCAGAATGCTGGAATTACAGGCATGAGCCACTGCACCTGGCCTTTTCTTTTTTTTAGACAGAGTCTCGCTGTGTTGCCCACCAGTCTTAAGTTTCACAGTAGTGATGTTATTTATAGAAGCAATTGGGAAAGCTACAAATCTTACTATGACCATTGGCTAAGTGACTCCTGAGCAGTAAACAATTATAAAAAGCAAGCTAGGAAACAGTAACAGGCTACTGTTTTAACTATGCTTAGATCTGATCAGAATAATTTTAACCTTACCACCTTTCATTAATTTTAGAAAGGCAGTTTCAGACCACCAACGAGAAGAAGGGTAGTTTTTGGGAGGGGACTATGATCATCCTTGCTTTAAATTAAGCTGTAAACTAAATTCCTCAGCTAAATTATAAACTAAATTCCTCCCATAGTTAGCTTAGCCTATGCACAGGAATGAACAAAGACAACTTGTGAGGTTAGAAACAAGATGGAATCAGTTATGTTCGATTGCTCTCACTTGTATAATTTTGCAAAGGTGGTTTCATGCACAACCAGAGATGTTGTATGAAATATGCTTCTCTTCATTCCTGATGTAGTGGAAGATGTGTTTTTTGTTTTTGTTTTTGGAGACGGAGTCTCTCTCTGTTGCCCAGGCTGGAGTGCAGTGGCGCGATCTCGGCTCACTACAACCTCCGCCTTCCAGGTTCAAGCAGTTCTCTGCCTCAGCCTCCCGAGAAGCTGGGATTACAGGCGCTCACCACCACACCTGGCTAATTTTTGTATTTTTAGTAGAGACAGGGTTTCACCATGTTGGCCAGGCTAGTCTTGAACTCCTGACCTCGTGATCCACCCGCCTCTGCCTCCCAAAGTGCTGGGATTACAGGCGTGAGCCACCGCTCCCGGCCAGAAGATGTTTTTAATTTTAAATTGTACTCCTCGTGTAGAAGATGTGTAATGTAATGTAGTAGGTGTTTACTGGGTGTCCCTTGTGTGTTGGAGCCCTGTAGTCTGGTCCCAGGGATGTGATAAAGAGGAAACACCAGATGTTGAAAGTGCTTGGTTCATTCTTGCAGAACTTCTAGGCTCCACCCGCCCTTGGGTCACGGCAAAGGTTAGGTCATCACAGAGTGTGCAGCGTGCTTATATAGGCTCCTTCCCCTTAGCCTTTATCAAGGGTCCTGATGAAGAACAACTCTGCCTGTTATCTAGAACCTCTTTAGAGGGACAGTCCAACGTTGTTCCTGCAGCTGGCTCCATTTTATAAATAATTCACAGGTTTTTTCACTTAAGTGTCTCTTTTTCCAGAGAAACCAGTGTGCTGCTTTATCCGATGAAAGCTGTTGGTTTTAGTCTTTGTTTTGGCCACCAGGAAGATCAGGGCCAAATTGGTGTACAGTGTATACTAGAAATAACGATTTCATTGCTGTACTAGGGCTTTCTAACCCCTTTTTGTAATTTATCAAAACCCATTAGATCTGGTAAAATATCTGGACTCACATACAATATTATAGTATAATTTTACGATGTTCTTGCGTCCTGAAACATATTCTGGACCCTTGGGGTTAAAAGTCCTGCTTTTGATCTTTTTATATCTTTATTTCACTATTCTGTATATAGTTTTATTCTAAGTTTCCTTGACTGTATAGAAGTAGGTTATGTGTAAATGATAAATAACATTGTTTTTAGAGGTTTTGCGTACTGAGCAGTTGCCTCCATGTATTTGACAGCGAGGCAATGGGAAATGTTTTTGTTCATCACAAGAGGAAATTTTTTGGCCCTCACGATGATGAAATTGGTAGGCTAATTATACATGGCTGCAGAGGCTGGACGTGGTGGCACACGCCTGTAATCCCAACTCTTTGTGGGCTAAGGCGAGTAGATCACTTAAGCCCAGGAATTCAAGACCAACGTGGACAACACATGGTGAAACTCTGTCTCTACCAAAAATGCAAAAATTAGCCAGTCTCATAACCCGGTCTGGAAATAATTAATTAATTAAAAATGGCTGTAGAGTTTTGGTACAATGATTTTCCAGGAAAAGCAACCTATAGATTCTGTTGTAACTCATTTATTTATTGATTTATTTTGGTACAAATACTAGGGCCTAAAGATGGAAGTCTTATGCTCTAAACACAATTGTCAGTAGATATTCAGTAAACTTAATGTTTATGATGTTTTTACACCTCTTCTGTGTGTTTTTTGGTAAAATCTTGATGAAAGCTATAAAAAGGCTTTGACAATTGTCTCTAGGGCTGCAGTTTTCATATCTGTTTCCTAAGTGAGGCATGAACCATTGGCCTCTGCCCATCAGGGTTGCTGTTCACAGATGCTTCTTCATGCTGGATTTCTATTGGGAGTTCCTGACTTGGAGGCATTGGGCAAGCCTTTGCTCTTCAGCCTCCATATATAGAGGGTAGTATTTTCATTTGTAGGCTTCACAGGATAGGATGCTTGATTGTACTTGACTTTGGAGTTTTCTTGCTCTTTACTGTCCTCTTCAGATAGTAGAAGGGGAGGTTTAAGATGTGTCCCTTAAGAGTATTCCCAAAACAAGTATTGAGGATAAAGGTCAAATTCATGCTAAGGAGAAATGTTTTTGCAGTAGCTATGAGTTTCACCTCTTTTTTCCCCTTCCCTTTTTTCGAAAGACAATTTGTAGTACATTTTATCTCTCTAAGGGAGACATGACTACCCCAAATTTTTAAACAGACCAGGAAGAATCTATTGTATATTTGAGTGGGAACCTGAGAATGCTGTGGCATATAGACAAAATTAGTTAAAATAACTGATAAATCAGATGTAGCTTTAAATGGGATGTTCAAAATTAAAATGTAGGAGAATTATGTTAATAAGCTCTGCTTTTAACTCTATCAAGTGTAGGAATGTGTTCCTTTGTGCAATTTAAAACCACCATCACCTATGCCCTCTAGTGCTTATAGGATGAGTTTGACAATAGAATTGTGTTCTCTGTTTCCTGCTTCTGCCCTGGTTACTGCTGATATTCCTGGTGTGAGTTCTCTTAGTCTCTCTGATCCCAGCTTCCCTGGCATTGGGAAAAGGGTGGCTTTGCCTGTTCCTCCATGTGGTCCTGCTATGCTGCTGTGGTGCTGGAGAAACAATAAGTGCATCTGGGCAAACATGGCAGACTCCTGGCAGTCAGCTCCTGGAAGCTAGGGCATAACTGCCCTAGCACTGCCCAGGTGTAGAATCCTGTCCTGAGGATGTTTATCTGTAGCAAGCCAAGGACATTATAGTTGACCCTTGAGCAACATGGGTGTGAATCGTTAAGGTCTACTTATATGTGGATTTCCTCCCACCTGTGATACCCCTGAGACAGTAAGACTGACTCCTTTTCTTTCTCTTCCTTCTCGGCCTACTCAACATGAAGACAACAACAAGGATGAAGGCCTTTATGTTGATCCAGTTCCACTTAATGATAAATGTATTTTCTCTTATGATTTTCTTTCTTTCTTTTTTTTTAAGATGGAGTCTCACTCTATCACCCAGACTGGAGTGCAGTGGCATGATCTCAGCTCACTGCAACCTCCGCTTCCGGGTTCAAGCAATCCTCCTGCCTCAGCCTCCTGAGTAGCTGGGATTACAGGCGCATACCAGGTTGCCTGGCTAATTTTTGTATTTTTAGTAGAGACGGGGTTTCGCCTTGTTGGCCAGACTGGTCTCAAACTCTTGACCACAGGTGATCCACCCACCTCAGCCTCCCAAAGTACTGGGATTACAGGCGTGAGCCACCATGCCCCACCATGATTTTCTTAATAACATTTTCTTTTCTGTAGCTTATTTTTGTAAGAATACCGTATATCATACATATAACATATAAAATATGTATTATTTTGACTGACGGTATTAAATATGTGTTATCTAATATGGACTGACCGTTTATGTTATCAGTAATGCTTCTAGTCAGCAGTAGCTATTAATAAAAATTTTGGGGAAGTCAAAAGTTATATGAAGATTTTCGACTGTGTGGGGCAGGGGGTTGGCACCCCTAACCCCAGTGTTGTTCAAGGGTCAACTGTAGTTTAAAATCTTCCCTTCCTTTTCCCATCTGTACTCACTGAGTCGGCATCCGGGGTGAAGGAGGTCATGTAGGGATCCTCATGGTCCTAGTGTATAAACACCTGTGCACCTCCCTCCTAGGAGTGGCATGCAAGGTGCTGCTGGGATGGACATCAGCCAACCCCCAAGGTAGAGGCCAAGTCGCTGTTGGCTAGATACAGGCAATTGGTACCTTTCTGAAGCTGTCTATGGTGTCAGTTCACTGTAATGGAGGATTCAGAGAGGGGCAGCCAACTCCATGCCCTGTGAGCCTGGAACAGTTGTTTGTCCACTTGCTCAGGCTCTTGACAGAGCAGCTTCTTACTGCATGACAGCTTTTTAGGCACTCTCCCTTCCCACCACTTTACCTTTACTTTCTTCTTATCCTAGTTTTGCCTCTCTCTGAATGAAGACAGGTGATGATTAGCTGCCCCTTTTTTCAGCGGACACATTTGACATTGTAGAGGAACATGGAACAAAACAACTGTTAACATTTAAGATTTCTATGTCTGTTACGAATGGCTTTTCAAGTTTCACATGTCAAAATGGATAGGTTATCAAGGAAAAGTAAAAAGAAGGCATTCACTTTTTACAGTATACACAATTTTAATAACAAAACTTTCCTGTACACTGCTCTTTATGTTACCCTCCCCCCTCCCAAAACACCCTGCATAATAGTATTTTCTTCCCACCCTCAACCCATCTGCCCACCTCCCACCCAAAAAGAAAAATGGCTCTTGAAGGTGATTGAACACAATGTATTTGGACTGTACTTTGAGTTTCCAGTCTCAGTGTTGATAGGAAGGTTCACCAAACATTCCATATATCAGACTTAAAAAAAAAAAAACAACAAAAAACTAAGGACAAAAATGTTAGTTGAAAGAGTTGCAGAGGTTTCCAAATGTTTGCAATAGCAGAATGAAAGCTTAAACAGTCATTTTCTATTTGTTTTTGGCCTTATTCAAGTACTATGAGTTTGCCCCAGGTTAGATAGAGAAATATTTAATTATCTATAGATGGCCTTACTGTCTCTCTCTTTTTTTTTTTTTTTTTTTTTTCCTGGCTCAAGGGCTTTAATCAATAAGATATGAAAAGTATGTCCCCAAACAGACTTTTCAGATAGGTCTGTCGCTGTATTGCTGTATTAGGAAAACGATCATGTAAGTCAGCTGTTAAAAATATTCTTTAACAAATTTTATATTGATATCCACACTTCAGAAAAAGAACAGGACATTTATAGCTTTTTCCCCTGATAGCTGTGTGTAGGAAGTGTGCCTTAAGAAAATGAAATGCCTGTTTTGAATTTTAGAATTCAAACCTAGTGCTACATAGGGCTCATTTTTATTGGAAAGATGGAGTCTAGCTCTTGGTGACTAGCATTAGAATAAGCAGATGGATTTTAATAATTAGTGGCGTTGGGAAGTTCAGTCAATTCCATTTATTGAATTGGTACAGAAATTAACTTAGGCACATTAAGAAATTACATGTGTTAGTACAGATTTTTGGCTTAAAAAATTAGTATCTTTGCTTTTTGATGCTGGCAGTGGGTATTTCAGAGTTGTGTGTGGATTTACAAGTTTATCAGCCCACTCTTTTCAGAAAGGTGATTGAAATCCCTGTCATGCTACAGAAATGAATATAAACGACTTCAAAGTAGTTCTTGGTTTCTAGATGGGTATGGTATCATAGTCTTCTCTAGCTTTCCTTTTTCCAGAGAGATTAATTATTTTTCTGGTTCTTAATGGTCATTTTCCTCTAATCTTAAAAATAGAAAAAAAATGGAGTGGGTGGTGGTGGTGAAGAGGATAAAACCCCACCAAAAAACAAAAGCTCTGACACTGTGTAACCAAGATCCGCAGCGTTGCTGTGATGCTGTTCAGTTCTAGCCAGTTGGTAAAGAAAGCACAGATGACCAACAGTCTAATCTTCAAACCTGTGCTGATTCTGAAACACAAATGGACAAAAATGAAGGGAAATCTTGCCTTCTACAGGCAATTAAAAAGGGAGGTTTTTGCTTTTAAATGAGAAAGGAAAATACCTTTTTGGTACTACTGTCATTCACTTTTCTTAAAGGACATTACCCAGAAAAATGGAAGGCAAAAAATTTTGATTTTTTTCAACTGGAAAGTATGCCTCGCTAGCCTTGGCTGTGCTGTTCCTCTGAATTAGTAAATGGCTTGCTTTTCCAATTTGCTTTTGTCCTTACACTAAGGATTTTGCCAGTTATGGTCCTTTAAGGATTAAGGTGGAGATTCCCAGCCAAAGGAGGGGATTTCTTACCCATCCCACAGTTTGAATCTTAATTTTGGTTGTGGTTTGAAATGATGGAAAATACTCCCCTGCTGTCCTTCAGGGCTTATGGAATCTTGTGTGCTCAGGACACAGTTGTGTTGTGACCAAGCTGTCACCTGACACATGGCAATGGTCGTCCTGATAATGGGTTGGTAAATTTTAGCTCGTGGTGCTCTTATTTGTAATAGGGGCTTCTAATTCAGCCTGTCTGTGGGGAAGTAGGGCGCTGTGCTCTATGCCGTTAAATCAGCTTCTGCCTCTGCCCAGACAAGCCCAGGGTCTGGTTTAACAAGAGATGAAATACTCACCGCTCGAGATCAACTGAATTGAACTGGGCTGAGACTTTGACAAACTAATCTGCCCACCTTAAAAAAGAGAGCACATTTTTACTGTAATTTGTGATCTTGTCTGCTTTTTACCGAGAGATGTTAGGTGAAGGGTACTAAGGTACCCATCTCTTAGTATTAAAGAAGAAAAATTGTGATTAAATCTTACAGGTTAAACTATAGCCTTAACATGTTTTCAGTTCGATCCTGGGAAGAAAAAATATGCCCTGAATGAAGGATATCATGTTGATGTTGATGTTGGGGAAAAGATAACTTTAAAAATGGTAGTGGCTTTCTCTAAGGTTTTATGTCTTTTTTCTACATACAGTAAATGGCAGTTGTAAAAAATGCTCATTTTCTAAAATCAAGTTAGTGCTATAATTTTACAGTTTTTTCAATATATGGAACAATGTTTATGGAAAAATTCTGTGTGAATGAGTAGCTTGCATCTAAATTCCAAATATTTAATAGGTTTTCTTTAGAAATCATAATACAAGAAACTGAATACCTGTGGTTCTTTTCTGCATGAAAAATGTGGCATCCTTATCATTTGTTAACTATGGAATGTTTATATTTACATTGGAGAAGCTACCCCTCTTGCCTTTTCAATAGCAGGTCCTCTTTCCCTGTTTGGTGCAGATTGTGTATGATCATTCTTGGCTGCCTTGTAACTCCAGCTAACCTGAGAGTCGGATTTCAAAATCTGCCTTTCCTTTTAATCCCTCACCTCCGTGCTGCCTTCAAGTTACCACTGTGTGGCTGCATAGGCATGTCGAGTTATTCTACCATAAGATTCATCTCAGTGATGCTGTTTTCTTCACCTACACTGAACTACACTTACAGTGTGAATGCGTATCTTTATTGAAAGATCGAAATTTATTATATAATAGTGAGAAAGTGTTTTTTTTTATGGTTCCTTTGTAATACAATAAGAATCAGTGTTATGCCTGTTGCTAGCCAATTATTTTTAACTTGGCTCTTTGAGGTTTGAAGATCAGGAAAAAGCAGAAGAAAGAGGTTTAAACCCCTTTGTCAAGGCATCTTTGATCATGACAGTTGAGAGAGAGAGAGAGAGAGAGCGCGAGTGTGTGTGTGTGTGCTTTTAAATTGGAGGGAGCATGTCAGGATTGTTAAATTGACTCAGTTTGTCTTGTTTATCTCCAAAATATTTTCTAAATCTTTTTTCACATATTAATGTAAACATAGGATTTAGTATATTAATTAGTACAATGACAATTTAATACTAGTTTAAAACAATTGTCTAAATGCCACAAAAATCATGTCCATTATAACTCAAACGAGAAATGTATAAGAAGTCGGTGTAATTATTTAGGATTGATTTCATTGTAATGAGACCTTTTCACAGTCACTTGGATTCATTGTGTAAATATATTAAAGAGTCACTCATCTTATTAGAATTACATTAAAGGGTTCTGATTTCATGATATGGACTTTGATAATATCTACTAACCCAGGCAGAAACTCTGGAAGAAGAATGTTTAATATTTACCAGTCTTCAGCATACATGAAATTCTACTTCCCACACTGGCAAGAAATTGAAGATTTGAGTAAATACCAAATTATCATACAAGAGAACTTTACTAAGTCTCCTTTTAAGCAGCAAGATAGTTGTGGTACATGGGATGGAGAGCAGTGATCAAACAGGTATTGATCTATATCTGTTTCTGCCCAATAGCTTCTTTCTAAATTGTTTTCAGTAGAAAAAAATAGCATATGGAGACCTTAGTGTAAAGGTTTACACACGATTGTATATAATTACATACATTTCTTATTTTGAAGTAAGCATTTTAGACTTTCCAACAGGAGTGCAAATTAATGTGAGCATTGATTCATTTAACACTTAAAATATGGTTTCATTTAAAAAATTAAAAATACTTCACTTCAAAAACTAAGTCTCCACTTAGTTTGGAAAATTAGGCTTAATGTCACCATTGGTAAAAATTAGATATGTATTTAGCCTCTACTATGTAAAATAGGTTACTTATCTGATGTGATTTTTGATGACGGGTAGATATTATACTTCACATTCTTTGTATGGCAGCTGCTGACACTTGCACTGTCCATAACCATTAATGATGATGAAGGGTCCTTCATGGGTGGGTTCATATTCATTATACGGTCCTTGGTCTGACATGTTTGACATATGGAGTCGTGTTTGGGATCGGAGCTGCCTGTGGTTCTGAACCATTGAGCACTGCCTAATTCTTCTTAAAGTGGGAGGGCAGCACTTCCTGGAGATGAACACTATAAAAATAATAAAAAAGAAAGAAAACAATAAAGCCATTGTTCCCGTAATTACCCGCTGAGTGAAGATGGCATTGTCTGGTTCAGGAAAGTGTTCCTCGGTAGTAACTGCTATGCCTGCAGTAGTTGGGATTTCTTTGTCTCCCACATGGTAACTTGATGAGCTTATTCTTTTTGTATATTCAGTGGTTGGATCTCTATAAGTTGTAGCCATGGCAGTGACAGTGGTTGACAAATTCCAGCAGAGCTGAAATCCATGGACTGCATCTAGGATATCCTCTCCTTGGGTGTGGTCAGGACTGTGGCATAGGATGGAATGCTCCCACCGACCTTGGAAACTGCCCAGCCAGGAGGCCAGAGCACATATTCGGGCGCTGCATTCCCACAGATTGCCAGAGAGGCCAACGGTTGTGAGGGATCTCAGGGAGTTTAAGATCTTGGAATCAAGGCTGTTTAACTTGTTGTTATCCATGAGGAGTATTTTAAGATTAGGCATCGTTTCAAACACTGTCAAGTCGATGGCTTTGATTTCATTTCCAGTCAGGTCTAGCTTTTCTAAAGTGCCCCAGGTCCACTCCATCCCACATGTCAAGTTGCTGATTTTGTTCCATTGTAAGAAGAGCGTGTGCAGACTGCTTAGCCGTAGGAAATGAGCAAAATTAATCTTCGTCAGCTGGTTGTGCTCTAGGTGAAGCTCTCTCAGTTTAATTAATCCTGCAAATCCATTGCGAGCCAAACTTCGCAAACGGTTTGTGCTCAAATCCAGAAACTCCAGACTACGACAGTCCCAGAACAGGCGTACTGGGATAGTCCGCAGGGAGTTGGAACGTAAATGCAAGGTCTGCAGCTTCCGAAGGCCATAGAAGAGCTCTGGGTGCAGAGATGACAGCTGATTAAAAGACAGGTCCAAATTTTGCAGGTTAATCAGTTGGGTAAAAGTTGTGTTTGGCAAGTAAAATATTTTGTTGGAACTTAAGATTAATTCCTTAAGTTTATATAGTCCTTGAAAAGCATCTTCTTTTACTGTTGAAATTTGATTGTGATCTAAGTGGAGCCAAGTAAGTTGACTGAAGCTGGCAAATTGATCTCTTTCGAGCTCTGTGATGTGATTGTGCCTCAGGGACAGGCCCAGAGAGCCCTTGTCTGTGGCGTTTGGCACTGAGTGGAAGCCCTGAGAGTCGCAGTAGAAGAGCAGCTTCTCGCAGCGGCATTTGGGTGGACACGCCATACCCAGGGCAGGCAGCATTTTTAAAACCATACTCATTGCATATATTGCTGCCAGCATAGGGGCCCCTAATGGCCACTTGAAATGTAAGCCTGCAGAATATAATTTAAGGAAAACAAGAAGATAGGATATTTTTCAGCAGAACATATGGGCTATTAAAAAAACAACAACCACCAACATTATAGTGAAAGATTTTACTGCATATAACTTATTTTTCATTTACTGCAGAAAAATTAACCTTATTGGTATGACTGGACCAAAACTTAAACCATTTAAAAAGAAGATAAAACATGTCTGTCTTCATCAATATATGCTTTTACCTAAACCTCAAAATCCAAAATATGACAGTGATTTCCCTCATAAAATGTGAATTTGGTAGCTTATTTTAAAAGCATGATTCCTTGTTGAATGTACAAGACATATAAATGCACAGACTTACCCATTCTTCTGAGCACATTGGAGGCTGCATTCAGTCGCGGTTGTTAGACTCAACGCAGTGAGTCTGTAAAAGGCTCTAACATGTAGGAGCCTTTGACCAGTTTCCTGTTTTCTGTGTCCCAGGCTTTCCAAGTAAAATTGAATCCACCAGGATGAGTTGTTTTTTCCTTAGGATATCCCTCTGGAAAGCATTGGTTTCATTTTCTGTGATTGCTCTGATCCCTAAATCAGTTTTGAATATAAGTTATTAAATTTCTCCACCTCTAACTGCTCAGCTGGTTAATCAAAGCTTCAGTCTCCTTTCCGCAGCCGTTAGTTCTCTTGGTCTTAACTTGTTGATGGCAGATGGGTGGCTTGTTGCAGAGAAGAGCTCCTGGAGCAGCATGAGTGCATTTACTGAAAAGCTTTTCCGAGAAGCAGCACAAGAATGGATTTGCTTATGTGCTGCGACCACACAGAACTGTATATAGGCTGACGTCACCGGATGACGTGTCTTTTGTTTGGGTTTTCCAGAAGCTTTACTGTTATAAAGCACCGTGCTTTGTAACAGCATCAGGGTCGTTGCAGGACCCCCTGATTACAATAAAGCGAGAAAGAAGAACTCCTGACTTAAAAACATGGTATTCCTTCAGTGTAGGAAGCAGCAGTGAGGTTGTAATAAAGGCTGCATTCAAGAAGACCCATCTGAACAGTGAGTTGGGTTAGCAGAGTGATGATTTTTAATGCTTGTGAGAGCCAGTGTTAGACTGCCGATTCTGCATAGAGAGATCATCTAAATGGGCAGAAGCCTGCACAATTTATGAACTGCTGATTTAACACCAGCCTATGCAAGGTAGTGTCGCTGCACTGGTAGTTTGGAAAGCTATTCAGTTGCCTTGTTGTCATGCTTGGTTAAAATCAAAGTATGACTATGATTTGCTTTAGATGTGTTGATAAACTAGCTAAGTGGGCTTGGCTTCTTTGTCACCAGGAGCTTAACATTATAAACCAAGAATAAAGGGGGAGGGGAAGCTTGCAAAACAAAGCATGTGGTTATTTTTTGCTTTGAGAATTTCAGGGGGAACTCTAACTCTAAAAAGATTTCTCTTTCTTTCTCCTATTTTATAACAATGTTTTGTCGCCATACTGATTGAAAAATAATGCAGAGTTGATCTTTAAATGTCCTCCTGGGAGGACAAGGCAGGTTGATACAGTCATTTTAATGCACATGCCCTAAGCATTAACAGCAAAGCAGAGATGATTTAGGACAAGTGATACCGTGTAGCTGGATTCTGACATGATGCCTTGTATTTTACCTCAAAATCTCACCTACTCCGTAACTAAAAGCCTCCGCTGGTACTGAGGTTGGTGGTTGTGACACTGAAATAATAGAGCATTTGCACACTAGTTCCCGGTGGCTGACTTAACTGAGCCTACTGCTGTTGTTAGAACCTGTCTTGTGAATACAAAAGGTCACTCATGCTTTGGACTGGGATTTTTGTTTTGACTTGATTTTGCTTGCCCTAACTCCAGTTTTTCTCTGTTGAATGGTGTCTTCACTTTTCAGACCTCAATTGTGGATGTATAGCTCCATGTTTAGTGTTATATAAATGCAAAAGATGTTTCTAGATGAATCAGTGTTATATTTTCAGGCCTGACAAAGGTAAGGCCTTTTCTACATCTTGCCTTATTGATTTGACCCAACATACATATTTCTCCCATATCATTGGCACTTATCCTTTGTGGGTCTTGTCTCAGACCTAAGGACAGACATCTTTAAAACTACTGATGGTGTCTGTGAAACAAGAACATCGTTGGCCTTTTTGATTCTGAGGGATTCATCCCACTGGCCAGATCTAAGAAGTAATTGTCTTGGGTAAAATTTTTCTGTTGTAGTGTTGTACTGGAGTGAGAGCTGTGAGACTCCAAGGTCCCTTCCTTAGGGCTCTGTATAAAGGTGCTATGAAAACTGCAGCAGTGCAGGTGTGTGGTTTGAGTCCTCCTAGAAGTGATCCCAAGATAAGATTAGAAGTACAAGAGGAAAAAATGCCTATGAAGTACAAAGGGAGACAGAAGGCAGCAAGAATGCTCTAAGAGTCTTCATACCACAGGGCAGGTCTGACACCTGTGAAGGGACAGAGGAAGCAAAGAAGATGAGATCGGCATTGTGGTTCTTGGACAAATTTTGTAGGCTGAATGGAAATTCCCAAGCCAAAGTTGCCAGTGAACAGACTCTTGAGTCCTTAGCAATGAGCCTGCACTAGTACGTCCTCTTTGTTCCTTCTTGCTGGTTAAAGAAGGGAAGGAAACAAGTCCTGATTTAGACCCCGGGAATGCTACTCCCCTTCTGACCTTAATCTTTTCTGTAGTCTCTCCCAATAGGCTAGAACTTCTTAACCTGGTTCCATAAACTGTCTTGTGAAATTTTTTTGCTTGTTCATTTTTCTGTGGATAAGGTTGAGTCCAATTCCTACAGGGTCTCTCACCCTAGGTTTCAGAGCTACTGTTCTACAGGAACTTGCCCCCAAAAGTTCTAAGGACAGTAGTCTCATAGGAGTGTTCTCTTAAATTTCTTAAATGAAAATAAGCCCTTGGGATGTTGTAAATGCCCTTATTGAAGTCAGCTACCTTCTGATGAAAAAAACCCTTTGCCACGCAGGAGAAGCTGGATTAAACTCTTCTCTCAAGTAACCACTTTAGTTCCTTGGGGAGAAAAGCATTTTAGTCAGTTGGATTAGAGCCACCACGATTAGGAATGAGTTGTGTGTTAACATGCAGAAGGAAAAGCATCTCCGTGCCCTTAAACTCTTGGTTTTTAGTCTGCTTGGCCTACCTCTTAAATACTAATAAATGGAGACTACTTAAATTATATTATCTCAGTACTATTATAACAGATTTGTGGGCAAGGAAAATTGCCCAGAGAAGCATCAGTGCAATCAAGAGTAATTATTTTTTGAAGGCCTCTAAGGAAGTGGGCAGTAATGCTTGCAGTATCATGGTGCCAGAGAGCACAGCCCCTTCCAAGTCACCAGCCATCTTTCTCACCTGCCCACTCTTTGGGTTCAAGAGGTTCAGGCTGTGGAACCAAAGAAGACATGGAGTTTGCCTTAAAATTGGTAGAGTGCAGAGTTCCCATTGATGGAATTTTGTATCATTTTTTGGTCTTTATCTTTCTTTAGCTAAAAGGGCTACATATCTATTCTTTCTAAACTTTCTCTTGGTTTCGCTGTAGAGCAGCTTTTTTCCGCAAACATATGCCTTTGACTTAAAGTGGCAATACTACTTCTGGAAGGTACTGTCCATATGATCTGTTTCAATTTTCACTGCTTTAGATGTTCATGATAAGGCAAAGGAGAAGTAAAATCTAACCCGTCTCCTCTCTGTAAATGGTTTTAAGCAAATTAAGTGAGTCAAGTGGCAGGGCTTAGATGGCTGTAGTTGTCTGTATTCCTCCACATGAGAGTTTGCTTTTCATATGTATTGCTGATTAGGGAGAGTTATTCCCCTACTTGGAGAAGCAAATGTACAGATATATTCATGAAATTTCCTGTTCTTCTGTGGGAGGGAGGGTAGAGAGGGAGCTTTATATTTGCTTTATGCTAAAAAGGCAAATGTTTCTTTCATCATACCCAGCTCCAAAAATTGTGTATGCCCTGGCACCGAAGTGTTGCCCAGAGGTGTTTTGGAGGAGCATGTTAAAATAAACCTTGTTGCTGGCAGTCTCAATCCCTGCTTTTAAAAAAAATGATAGCTGGCCAGGCACAGTGGTAGCCTGTAATCCCAGCACTTTGGGAGGCCGAAGTGGGAGCATGAAGTCAGAAGTTCAAGACCAGCCTGGCCAAGATGGTGAAATCCCGTCTCTACCGAACATACAAAAATCAGCTGGGCGCGGTGACAGGAGCCTGTAATCCTAGCTACTCAGGAAGCGGAGGCAGGAGAATCACTTGAACCAGGTGGCAGCCTGGGTGACAGAGTGAGACTCCATCTTTAAAAAAAAAAAAAAAGCCACTTTTAGGGTGGAGGTCCTAGATGTTGTGGGTCTTATGTCCTCTGCTAAGAACCTTTTAAGGTGTTAACTGGCAACCACATACTTAGGCTTATGTTGTAGCCAGACTTGTGTTAGAGTAAGTGGGTTTTACTAGCTTGTCTTTTTTTGAAGGAGAAGGGAATCTTTCAGTAGTAGGGTGTCTACATTAGACTACCAGAATCTCCATTTCTGCCTGGATCCTTGTCTCCATCCCTGCCTTCTGTTGATTTTATTTTGTTGGGGGGTGTGTGTGTGTGTGTGTGTTTTTTAAGACGGTGTCTTCGCTCTTTCACCCAGGCTGGAATGCAGAGGCACGATCATAGCTCACTGTAACCATGAACTCCTGGTTCAAGTGATCCTCCAGAGTAGCTAGGACTACAAGCACATGCCACCATACCCAGCTAATTAAAAATTTTTTTGTGTGGAGACAGGGTCTCACTATGTTGCCTAGGCTGGTCTCGAACTCCTGGCTTCAAGAGATCCTCTCACCTTGGCCTCCCAAAGTTTCTGGGATTACAGGTGTCAACCACCATGCCAGCTGATTTTGATTTTTAAAGTCCTTTTGTTATCTTGTTAGTAAACAACTGAGAAAGCAGTAGAAAAGGATTCTGGTTACACTAACAATGGTAAGCAGTGTTTCTTTGGATGCACCTTACACATTTTGGGATATATCCTTCTAGTTTTGGATACATGTGCACTCCGGCAGTTGTTGCTGTTGGGGAAGTTTCAGGGTCAGAATCATGTGACGACCTGCTTCCCTTGTATTTTCTGCCCAGGGCTAGATAATTCAGGAAGAAATCTTGGAGCAATGCGTCTAAGTTGGGCATTAGGTATGGAAGATCTTCCATAGAAGTTTGGACAGATGAACGTTTATACTATTAAGATGTTTTATTTCTATTATAGACATCAAAACAAAAATAACAGAATCTATCTTGAAGTTTTTGTGTTTGTTCGTTTGTTTTTGAGACAAGGTCTCACTATGTTGCCCAGGTTGGAGTGCAGTGGCGTAACCTCCCAGGCTCCATTGATCTCCCTCCTTAGCCTCCCAGATAGCTGGGACTACAGGTACGTACCACCATGCCTGACTAATTTTTCATAGAGACGGGGTTTTGTCATGTTGCCTAGGCTGGTCTTGAACTCCTGGGCTCAAGCTGTCCTCCCACCTCAGCCTCCCAAATCGTTGGGATTACAGGCATGAGCCTCCATGCCCAGACCATCTTGAAATATTGATTAAAGCACAGGCTGAAATGTTTATGGCAACCCCCCCCCCCCCCCGCCCCCGCTTTTTAAAACTCTTCTTCTGCTAGTGGCTTCATTATGTTCATGTTTCCCCTTTCTTCTCTGTGTAGCATGCTTCATCTTTTATTCTGAAATACATAGCCAAGTTTGGGTTGTCCTTCCTTTCTTCTCTCTACATTTCTGAGTAGCTTTTGATGTAGATGTATTTCCTCTTACCTACATAGATGGCCCCAAGGGGCTATACAAAGCTGTTTGCACAGGATAGAATTAAGAGGTAAGATACCCATTCATACTTACTTGAAGAATCGTTCAATGTTAGTGGGCTCTCTGACCCAGTTGTCTAAATTTAAGGGGTTAGTTTGCATGTTTGTTGCTATATGCTAGCACTTAAGGTTGATGAAGCTTGGAAACCATCATCTGAGAACCCTCTTAATAGGTTCTGGGCTGGAGGGGCAGTGACAAGTGATATGGCAAGGAAAAAAAAAAAACATTGAATATGTGATATTGTTAATGCGAATAAAATTCATAAAAATTTGGCCCAAAGAGAACAAGATCATTTCTTACTCTGTACAGTTTATAGCAGCATGTCAGCGTTCCATCTGCAGTTCAGATGTTGATTCCTCCTTGTATTGCACATTGCTGAAAGGGGCTTCCTCAGGCTGGAGGGACCAGTGAGGTATACTGAGAGCTCGTCTTGATGCTTGTTGCATTTGTCTGTGTATGTCTGCCGTGTCTGTTCTGCTCTTTGTAATTTAAGAAGAGGGCACTCTTTGAAAAGAATTTAGGAATACAGGACTATATAATCATTGTATTCTAAGATTGATCTACTGTTGAGCTTTGCATAAAGCACTCCCAGCAACTCTTGTTACATGTTCAGCTTAGGTAGAGCCCACCAGCCATTTGTGGGCCAGGTAGAACAACCAAGGTCAAATTGCTTCTCCTGTTATTCATTAAATGTCTGTTGTACTACACTGTGTTGCCCAGCCCACAGCAAGCCTTTTAGCCCTACTCATGAAGACATGTACTGACTCTCTAAAAGCTGCTAGTTTCCCTTAGTTTTCAAACATTTTTCTTGATAATTCTCTTTAAAGTTCTCTTTCCTCTCAGAAACCTTCTTGGTTGTGAGCAACAGCTTGGTTATCACTTCCTTTCTCAAGATCTTCATCTCTTGCTTTATTGAAGGTCTCTACTGTATGGATGACAGCCCCAGTTCTCTTTTTTATTGTCTTGGGTAGAAGAAGCTTCAATGCTGATTCTTATTTGGTCTTGTAAAATGCTATAATTCATTGTTTGTTGTTGTTGAATTTTCTAATGGCTGAAGAGGTATTTTATCTAACTAGATCTTCCTGTTAAACTAGTCAGACCTCCCTGTTTGTTACCTTTTTAAACAGTCCTTAAATGTTAAGGGTTAAAACACTGTATTTCACCCTCCTCTACCCACCTCAGGCTTACTCTAGATTAAAATGAGGATAGAAAGCAGAGGTTTATTTGAAGTCTTATATTCTAACTAGTGACAAGGAAGCAGAGACTGATGACTTGCCACACAGATTACACATGAAGTCATATATCTTTTAAACGTGTCTCTAATTGGTTATTGGTTTCTCATTTTATTCATGTCCAATGGGAGACAGACAAGTCAACAGGTAATTATCCTAAGGTATGATTTGAGAAGGTCTTTGAGAGGAAACATGAGATGGTGTGGGAGCATTCTGTGGGGACACTGAACTTGAACTTAGGGCTGAGGTTGGCCAGTGGAAGCTTCCACAAGGAAGTAGTTTCTCATCTGAACGATGGGTAGGAGTTGGAAGGAGGGGAGAAGAGTATTTTAGGTACGTGAGAGAGAGCACGGCATGTCTGAAGAACAAAAATGTATGTGGGTGGGTCAGCATGGAAGATGGCAGAGTGACCATAGGTTCATTAAAGCAGTAGGAATGACCAGGTTCCCTAGGGAGAATGTGTAGAAGAAGGAGAAAAGAAAGCCTTTGTTTGGCGGAAGAGATTATGTGGATCTTTCAATTTAGAACACTTTTTATCTAAGAAATATGGTGGGATGATACTTGTTTAGTGCAGTCAGGTTGAGTAGCTTTTTTGTAGGTTCACCTGCAAACTTTTGCCTTTTCATTTAGGGACTAAAATGTGCCTTTGAGATGCCACCAGCAATGCCAGGAACATATTTCATCCCTTCCAAACTGACAGGGGTTGGAGTAAAAAGTTTCCTCACTACTTCCAGTAATAGTTATACGCTACAGGGTTGCTTTTCCTAAGGTTGTTTGAGTAACTTAATTTTTGTTCAGTTAATGCTAGAAATAAAAAATAACTTTAATCTCAAAAGAAGTAGAATCTTGTTTTTGTTTGTTTGTTTTTTGAGACAGAGTCTTGCTTTGTCACCTAGGCTGGAATGCAATGGCGCAATCTTGGCTCACTGCAACCTCTGCCTCCCGGGTTCAAGGGATTCTCCTGTCTCAGCCTCCCGAGTAGCTGGGATTACAGGCACATGCCACCATGCCTGGCTGATTTTTGTAATTTTGTAATTTTAGTAGAGATGGGATTTCACCATATTGGTCAGGCTGAAACCAAAGGTTTCAGCTTTGAGGCTAAAGGTCTCAAACTCCTGACCTCAGGCTATCCACCCGTCTCAGCCTCCCAAAGTGCTAGGATTACAGGCAAGAGCCACCGCACCCAGCAGAATCTTGTTTTAAAATGAGCAAGCCTTATACTTTCCTCAAGCTCAGTGTTAAGGTTGTGAGTGTGTCTGTGTGTACTCATCTCTATTACATTTTAAATGATTGGTACCCTAAACTTGCTATTTGGACTGTATTTTTCTAAAATGATACTGTGATTTTAAAATGGTCGGTCTAGTATAACTTAAAGGGCTTAGTAAATAACTGCTCCTAAACTGCCCCCCTTCTGATTAATGAGGAATAAACCTCTATTTCCTGCAATAACAAGAAAGACAAATTGATTTTTTGGGTAGTTTGACAAAGACAGAATTAACAGATTCATAGTGTGGGTTGCATTGCATCTTAAAGTGAATTTTGCTGTGTGACTTAATTCTTTCAAAAGTCAAGTTCAAGGATTTGGTTTTACATAACTTGAACAGTAAATCTTTTTACTCAAATTGAGAAAATTCCTGGGTATTTCAGGTTGTAGGGGATTGGGCTTTCATGAAGTCTACATGCTCAACCTTTGGGTTTCAGATTCTAAGTGTTTTCTAGAACAAATGATCTATTAGAAGCACCAGAAAAATGTGGCTAGGAACAATGGCAAACTTTACAGGGTTTATTTAGAGAAATTTTCTTGAAGCAAGTGCTTGAGTATCTTAAGGAATATGCTGAGACTTTCCTGATTAAAGCATTAATTATGAAGTCAGTTTGATTGTGATTCAGTTTTAGCTACCTTTGTCTTAGATCCTAGTATTTTGAGCTTTAAGATTGTCAGTAAATAATTGCACATCTCAAGCTGACTAATGTCAACAAGAAAGAGTCAAACTCTGTAGAATGTTTGAAGAAATAAATATTCTAGGGCCCAATATGAGTGGCCAAGGCCCAAGGCACAGTCTCAAGAACATATTCCCAAGGTGGTTGGGTCATACCTTGATTTTATACATTTTAGGGGGACAGAATTTATAGGTAGACATCAATCAACACATGTAAGGTGTACATTGGTTTGGTCCTGAAAGCCTGGACAGTTTGAAAGGGTTAGTTGGGGGCTTCCAGGTCATAGGTGGATTCAAAGATTTCCTGATGGCAGTTAGTTGAAAGGATTAAGCTCTCCCTGAAGAGCTGAAGTCGGCAGAAAGAAATGTTTGTAGTTAAGATAAATGGGGGCGGGAAGCCAGGGTTCTTGTTACATAGATGAAGCCTCCAGGTAGTAGGCTTCAGATATTAGATGGCAAATCAGATCCTAAAAGGTGCCAGATTCTTAGTTAAATTTCTCCTAAATCAGGAAAAAACCTAGAAAGGGAAGGAGATTCTCTACAGAATGTAGATTTTCCCCAAAAGTGACCAATTTGCAGGGCCATTTCAAAATATTAATATTTCAGAGAAATACATTTTGGGGTAAAATAGTTGGATTTCTTTCAGGGCCTGCTATCTGTCATGTGATGTTATATTAGAGTCCAGTTGGAATTTGGTATCTTATTGCTACAAATAATCTGCTTTGTCAGTCTTAGATCTCTGTTTTAATGTTAGTGCTGGTCAGTTGTGCCTGATTTCCAAAGGGAGGAGAGTATAATGAGGCACATCCAACTCCCTCCTTCCCATAATGGCCTAAACTAGTTTTTCAAGTTTACTTTGGAATGCCCTGGCTGAGAAGGGGGTCCATTCAGTTGGTTGGTTGACATTCATGACCCTGAATAAATCAGTTTATTCCTGCAGGTAGAAATCTTCCTCTTTGAATGAGTTTTTGTTGAGACCTCTCCTCCCCATCAGTATTAATGGAATATTTAATTTTATTGGCAGTACAAGAGTGCTAGGGGGAAAGGCTTAAGGAATGAGACCGTAACCAGATTTGATAGTGATCATATCAATTTTACTTATATTTCAACTCTTACTATTCCCTGTTGTCTCCTTTCTGCCCTTTGCTAAATAACCTATATCCCTCAATATTTCTAACAGTCCATAGAGAGATAGATGACATTTTCTCCAATTGACAGGTAAGGGATAAGAGATAAAGTGAATAACAAATGTACATTAAAGGCTCTTAGTAAACAGATCTCCCCATTCCTAACCATTCATCTGCTCTACTGGCTTGTGTACTAAGAGCATACCCATACCAAAATGTCTTGAGGGCATCCAAAGGGAGAACATTGGGCTAAATTCCTTTGTTCATTTGTATCTCTCCTGTTATTTGCTGA
Source organism: Pongo abelii (assembly GCF_028885655.2). Lineage (NCBI taxonomy): Eukaryota > Metazoa > Chordata > Mammalia > Primates > Hominidae > Pongo > Pongo abelii. The sequence continues at coordinate 147,261,307 of NC_071989.2, forward strand.
CATGTTTTTCAGAAAGAACCGTATTTGTTTTGTGAAAACAACCTTTTAATATACTTTATATATACTTTATGGTTTAACCTACATGATGTAGGCATTTCCAGGGACACAACAATCTCCACCTGGGATTTAAAAAAAGACTTTTGTCCCTTTTCTTTCAACTGCTAGCTATTTTATTCCATTTGATTCTGCTTAGAATGTTACCCTGGCAGATCTCGACTCAACACCTTGACCTCTGAAGAAATGCTGTTTTACATACCACTTCAAGAGTGACTAGTGGGTTCTTTTCTGTGCAATATAACTGCATTAAAGCTTAGTCTAGGATTTTTTTAAAGTGACCAAAGTAATCCTACAAAGCATTATGATTTGAGCTGCATAATAAACATTATTAGCTCTGACCTATCAGGTACATCTTAGTTTTTAAATTTGTTGTTTCACATTGTTTCAGTGCCAGGTCCCATTTTTCACATCTTGACATTCTTCAGAGCTCAGAGTTCATCAAAATCAGGTGTACCCTGTTCTTGCTGCAGTTCAAGGAGAGCTGCTTCATTAATAAAATTGGTGTATGCTGAGCCTTGAGTTAAAATATAAATTTAATTTTTAAAAGCCAAACTTTAAGCAAAGCTCTTTGTCTCTTGGCTTCTCTTATTTTGGCAAAACTCCCTCAATTCCAGTCATCAGATAATGTGGAGCCCAAGAATTGTAAGGTTGGGTTTTTATGAATAAAGCCACATAACACCCTTCTGCTCCCCAGTATTTTCCAACTTTGAGTTTAAGAAGTTGTACTGTTTTTTCAATGTTGACATGAGCACAAATGGCTATAGGCTATCATTAGGTTTCTTTGTAAATGAATAAAATGCTCATCTCTTTTCCTTTTATCCAGGCTGGACGTAAAGAAAGAAGTGATGCACTCAATTCTGCAATAGATAAAATGACCAAGAAGACCAGGGACTTGCGTAGACAGGTAATCTGAACGAAAGTGCTGATTGTTTTTCTAAGTTCTCAATTTTGTAGTTTTGATTAAAATCCTAATAAGCACTGGCCTTATATTTTTTTATTGAGAGAAAGGATGGATTTTCACAAGAAAGTGCCTATCTTTGTTTTGTTGCTAATATGCTTCTTAATGGCTAATCAGATTTCATGAAGACATGGGGTAATACAGTCTCACTGTGTTGGACTGAATAAGTTAGCTCTAGTGTGAAAGGCATGTACAGGTAGGAAAATAAATTTAAAATGACTTGGAGACCTGTGAAAATAATCCTGAAGGATCTTGTTGTATTGGCTATGTACAATAGAGACAGAAATTTCAGTTATTTATTTGACTTGCCCTATACTCATTACACACTTGCAGTTCCCTTAGATCCATGGTGAAATGTTTCCTGTTCCAAATATGGTAGGTATAGAGATATTTGAGGTGCTGAATTTTCTGAGTTAGTAAATAGAGAGTAGAGAAATTGAACCTTTTAATGATAAATGACCCCATTAACATTTGGAGTCAAATTGAGTTTTAGTCTTTAAAGAAGTTAGGGTTGATTTTATAAAACAATGTATTAAGACTTAAGAAGTTGTAATACAGACAATTTTTAAGAGATAATGGATAGATATTTTATTGCTTATGTCTGATGTAAAACAAAATTAAAGATTAAGCCACTGCACCCAGCCTAGATTCTTAAATTATAACATTAAATCATTAATTTTGAGCATATATATAATAAATATATATGATACTTTAATTCCAAGTTATATATTCCTATATTAACTATGATTTAGTTAGTTGCATCCTGCAAGGTTTTTATTTGGGGGGTGGTGGGGGCAGGGTCTCACTTTGTTGCCCAGGCTGGAGTGCAATGCCACTATCATGGTTCTCTGCAACATTGACTCCCAGGCTTAAGCAATCCTCCCATTTCTGCCTCCTGTGTAGCTGTGACTACAGGCACCCACCATCACACCTATATTAGTAGTTTTTGTAGAGATGGGGTTTTGCCATGTTGCCTAGGCTGGTCTAGGACTCCTGCGTTCAAGTGATCCTCCTGCCTTGGTCTCCTAAAGTGCTGGAATTAGAGGTGTAAGCCACCACAACCAGCCTGTTCTGCAAGTTTTGACACACCACATAATATTATCATTTAATTAAACATGATTTATATTTTCAAAAAAAAAAAAGATAGAATATATCTTTATTCAATTTCCTTTTGGTGAAGCAGTATCAGAAATGGTTATAAAGAGAACCTTAAGTTTTAAGGTTCATAGTGTATGAATCCTTTCAGATAACCAGATACCTCTTTTTTCTCTCTTCTCTTTTTATTTAGCCAATTAGGCTAATTATATATATTCCAAGGCTATGTGCCACTTCAACCCAGAGCTGCAGTTCAGCTTTTGTATTATTTAAGTTGTAAGCCTTAGTTTTGTAATTCCCAAGAAAAAGGATATTGTCTTAAAAACTGAGATTCTGTTGCTGAAATGCTATAACTGTAGTAATGTAAACCATTGTCTCCATGATCATATGTTTCCTGTGTTGCAGATTATGTAACTGCATGGCTTACATGAGGGATCCTCATGTAAATGCAGCCAGTCTACCATAAGCTTCGTTAGATTTAAGTGTACAAGAGAATAAAAAGCAATCTATTTAATTTAATACCTTTTTGGTAGAAATAAAATCAAATTTTTACAATTTAATCATTAGCTCCGCAAAGCTGTCATGGACCACGTTTCAGATTCTTTCCTGGAAACAAATGTTCCACTTTTGGTGTTGATTGAAGCTGCAAAGAATGGAAATGAGAAAGAAGTTAAGGAGTATGCCCAAGTTTTCCGTGAACATGCCAACAAATTGATTGAGGTAAGTGAATTAGCAGTTTCATTGACTTGTAGGCAACTTGGTGAAGTGTGGTGAGTTTTAATCACATTATTTAATCAGCTAAAATTTGTAAGGGCTCGCTTAACATACAACATGTTTGAGATGAAAGTCTTTCATTATCACTTAACATCTAAGGAAAACTACCATTTTGGTCACTTTACATTAATTGTGTACATTATTAAATACTAACAGTTCTTATCCTAGAAGCCTAACATCTCCACTTAATGCAAATAAAGATAAATCATGACACGACTAGACTCAAAAGATAGGATAGAAAGCAACAATGCCTAAGAGCCAGAGCTCAGGAACCACACTGCCTGCGCTTGCATCCTGACAAGTTAACCTAACCTTCCTCGATTGCCATTTCTTGTCTGTAAAATTAGGACACTGATAATATCTATCTTGGGATTATTTTGAGGACCTAAAGAAATGATATATGTCAAATGCTTAGCTTTATGCCTGAGACATAGACTCAGACCAGTCTTGTTTTAAAAGCAGAGAAACTGAGCCCTGACATGGGGCTAATTAGTTATATTTGCTTGGTAGAAATCTGTATGTAAGTAGTTGGTTTGTAGGGTGGCAAGAAGAAAGAGTGAATCATGACTTAATTCCCAGGTAAGTTAGGCTTACTTCTCCTTTTGCTAACTGAAATTATGTTACTTAATTTATTTGTTATTGCTGTATTTTGGAAATGGAACGCAAAATAAGCATATATTCAAGTTATTTGATTTTGTAATCTTAATGCAGAACATGTAATACTTGGTAAAGATATTCCATATACCATATGGTAAGCTGGTCATTGTGTAAAAACAGAAAATGGGACCTTATGTAAAATGTGTGTCTCGTACTTTTGGATTTATAGTGATATTAGGCCATGTTTTGTTTTGTTTTTGTTTGTTTGTTTTGAAACCGAGTCTTGCTCTGTCGCCCAGGCTGGAGTGCAGTGGTGCAATCTCAGCTGACTGCAATCTCTGCCTCCCGGGTTCAAGCAATTCTTCTGCCTCAGCCTCCAGAGTAGCTGGAATTACAGGCACCTGCCACCACGCCTGGCTAATTTTTTTGTATTTTTTTTTTTAGTAGAGACGGGGCTGGTCTCAAAACTCCTGACCTCAAGTGATCTACCCGCCTTGGCCTCCCAAAGTGCTAGGATTATAGGTGTGAGCCACTGCACCTGGCTAGGCCATGTTAATACCATAAAAATTTTCCAAGGAAAACATCAGTAATCACGTCGTGCATTACTAATTTTACATCATTTTCTTTGAACATTAAGTGTTATTCTGACCTGAATTCATTATGTACAGAATACATAGGTCAGTCTGCTATTTAAGTTAATGATTCTGGCATTTGAAACTAAAATTAGAAGACTTTGATTTTGTGTCTCCATTAAGCATAATCTTGTTCACAATAGTCACATGATAGCATGAGGTATAACTTCCAGATACACAGAGATTGTGCTCAGGAAGCCAGTCTCTTGTAAGTAGCATACATATTAGAAAGTTCTTCCTCATGGTAGGAAGCAAGGATGCTGCCAGCCCAAGGCCTTGGGTACCAGCGTGGTGAAGGGCTGAGTGTGGCAGCTGAAGAGAGGACAGTCCTTGTCTGTATTGGAGCATCCTTTATTAGGGCCAGCTGCATCATCCTCTGCCTCTCCAGCCTAAGAGAGCTGACATTTGCTGAGCACCTACTGTGTATCAGCTATCTTCAAGTACAGTGTACTTCCCACAACATTTCTTAGGTAAGGAAACGGGTTTACAGAGGTTAAGTAAGTTGCCTAAGTTCACCTGGCTTACATCCCTCCAATAATGAGCACTGTGCACTCAAGCTCACTGGCTTAGTGGACAGCCTAACACCCCACTGAAGCATTGAGTGGTCCAGGAAGTATTGGAGACCTTGCTCCAGGAGCTTTTTCCAAGCTTTTATATTTTATTGTATTTCATTTAATTCTGAACACTACTAACCAAGGGCCCCCCCTAGAATTGAGAGTTTGGTGTTCCCCATCACAGCTCAGTTCTGACCCCTTTCTAACCTCTCTTCTCTCCACACCCCCACACATTAACTATGCATTAAATGACACATGGCTTTTCATTGCTTGAGGCATAACCATAGGCTTTGTAGTCCCATTCTGCAAACAGTTAAATTACGTTTACGGTAATAGAGACATTAGGATGTATAATTGCATATGTCCATGAAAAGGAAATAAATTTTTAAAGTGTTGTAGAAGCCTCAAATTCCTGACTTATGGCAGAATTTTATTCTTCAGTGACAAGGCTTCTCCTCCCCTACCGCTTTTGTATTATAATGAAACACTTTGAACTAGTTAGTGACTTGTTTTAAGCAAAGGTAAAATATTTCATTGTGAGTGTTAATTTCTTGACTGCTTCATTTCTTCTTGTTCTAACTGGATTAAATGTCTACAGGCCAACTTTGGTTTTAAGGGCCATTTGCCATCTTCCTGGGGTGTAAGGGAAGTAAGAGCGCTATATGAAAGCTGGGCAGGGATGATGGTGATAAGCCTCTGGCAAGAGAGGAGAGGTTCAGACACTGCAGCCACTGAGAAGTCTGCCACATGTGTTTGGGTCGAGTGCACCTCCTAAAATACTGCAATACAGTTCTGATGCTAATCATCAGAAGTTAGTACAGACCCCACAGGTTAAGGGCATGGTCCCCAATAAGATTGCCTTCACTTCACATGCCAGCTGCAAGTTCTGGGGTCCCCAGGCCACCTGTACTTCTGACCAGCCAGGTACAAATCTGAGGGGTTCCTATGACCCACCTCAGGTTTCAGTAATTCACTAGAACAACTCATAGAATATTTTATTATAAAGGATACTAATCAGGACCAGCCAAATGAGGAGACACATAGGATGGAGTCTGAGAAGATCTCAAATACAGAGATTCTATGCCTCTTCCAATGAAATAAAGGTTCATCATCCTCTTGTCACATTGATGTTTCACCAACCAGAAGCTCCACTGAGTTTCAGTGTTCAGAGTTTTTATTGGGGTTTCATTACGTAGGCATGATGATCCAATAATGATATAGTTGAACTCAATCTCCAGTCCCCTTCCCTGGAAGCCCCAGTCCTCTAATCACATGGTTGGCCCCCTATCCTGAGGAATCTCCTTAGCATAAACTATCAGGGCTTGCCATGCATGAATGACATTCTTCCATTACTACTGAAATTCCAAAGATTCAGAGGTTTCCTCACAGGAATCCAGGACAAAGACCAGACCGGACAAATTATATAATACCTCCCCATCTTAAAGGTATGTGGGATGCATGATTTTTAGGTAGCTTGACTACACAGGCCAGCTTAGCATGCTGCAGAGTCATAAACACCACCTGGAAGAGGTAAGGCAGGGCAGGTTTGTTTCTGCAGCTTTTTGTCGATCCTTTTTATGGTCATTACCCAGTGATTTACCACTTGTCTTATTGGGTGCTATTTGCTTTGAGCTTTCTTTTTCCCTGGAGATTCTCTTTTCTGAGTCAAGTTTTTTCTTCTCTGCAGGGAATCTGATCCCATCTCTTCACACCAGAGTGAGTGGTCCTTTCTCATAGAATCATAGGTTCTTAGTCTGGTGTGTAAATCCCTTTCATTTGTAATCTTTATTGTCATGTAGCCTTTCTTGGATCCTTTGAAACTCTCCCTCCAGAGACAGCATATTTAACTGGTATGGTAGATTCTCTGGCTGTTAGGGGAGGGGAGTCACAACCTCCTTTTTTTGGAACCTCTCCTGTCCATGTGCTTGCTGATTACACACATGTGAATTAGAAGTACTTTAAACATAAGATAAATGGCCGGGCATGGTGGCCCATGCCTGTAATCCTAGCATTTTAGGAGGCTGAGGTGGGCAGATCACTTGAGGTCAGGAGTTCGAGACCAGCCTGGCTACATGGTGAAACCCCATCTCTACCAAAAATACAAAAATTAGCCGGGCGTGGTGGTGGGCGCCTGTAATCCCAGCTACTCAGGAGGCAAGGCAGGAGAATTGCTTGAACCCAGGAGGTGGAGGTTGCAGTCAACCGAGGTTGTGCTACTGCACTCCAGCCTGGGCGACAGAGTGAGATGCCGTCTCAAAAAATAATAACAACAACCACAAAAACAAAAAACCATAAAATACATATGTGAAACGAAAATAAATCTTGGGACCCCCAAATCACTAAGCTAAAGGGAAAAGTCAGTCTGGGAACTACTTAAGGCAAACCTGCCTCCCATTCTTTGCAAAGTCATTTCTCTGCTGCGGGGATAAATGCATATCTGATTGATTGCTTCCTTTGGAAAGGGAATCAGAAACTCAAAAGAATGCAACTGTTTGTCTCTTATCTGCCTATGACCTGGAAGCCCCTTCCCTCCTTCAAGTTGTCCAGCCTTTTAGACAAAACCAGTGTACATCTTACATATATCGATTGATGTCTCATGATTCCCTAAAATGTATAAAACCAAGCTGTGCCCCAAGCACCTTGGGCACAGGACTTCCTGAGGCTGTGTCACAGGCGTGTCCTTAACCTTGGCAAAGTAAATTTTCTAAATTGACTGAGACCTATCTCAGATATTTTGGGTTAACACATACTTACATATTTTCAAGATGTGGTGTAGAAAAAGAATATAAAATATGGAAAAAGAATATAAAATAGCTTAGTTGTTTTTTTTTTTTTTTTGGAGACAGAGTCTTGCTCTGTCGCCCAGGCTGGAGTGCAATGACATGATCTTGGCTCACTGCAACCTCCGCCTCCCAGTTTCAAGCGATTCTCTGCCTCAGTCTCTCAAGTTGCTAGGATTACAGGTGCCTGCCGTCACGCCTGGCCATTTTTGTATTTTTAGAAGAGATGGGGTTTCAGCATGTTGGCCAGGCTGGTCTTGAACTCCCAATCTTGATCAAGTGATTTGCCCGCCTCAGCCTCCCAGAGTGCTGGGATTACAGGTGTGAGCCACTGTAATAATTTTTTATATTGCTTGTATGTTGAAATAATTTTTGGTACCTTTTTGCTTTTTTAATGTGCCTACTAAAAAATTTAAAAATTCAGGCTGAGTGCGGTGGATCATGTCTGTAATCCCAGCACTTTGGGAGGCTGAGGCAGGCAGATCCCCTGAGGTCAGGAGTTTGAGACCAGCCTGGCCAACATGGTGAAACCCTGTCTCTACTAAGAATACAAAAATTAGCCAGGTGAGGTGGCAGGTGCTTGTAATCCCAGCTACTTGGGAGGCTGAGGCAGGAGAATCACTTGAACCCGGGAGGCGGAGGTTGCAGTGAGCAGAGAGCGCGCCGCTGCTCTCTAGTCTGGGCAATAGAGATAGACTCCATCTCAAAATAAATAAATTAATTAATTAAAATAAATTAAAAATTCTTCTGTGGCTCTTGTACTTTTGTTGATCTAGATGATTTCCTTGAGCCTTTTAGAGGCTCATTTTTGTCCCAGCTCTCCTCTGAATGCCCTTCACTCAAGGCCAGCCCTCACGGAACACCTGTTCTGGGGTCTGGGGATGAGGGTAGAGCAGTGGAGGCTGTCATCATTCCGGAAGGAGACTGCCCAGTGTATCCCAGGATGCCTTCAGCCTTTTGGGCAGCAGCCTCACTCTGTGATACCCATGAGCTCACAGTTGGTCAGCATCCCTAGGCTTTCCCTACATAGGTGCTGCTGCTCAGTGTCATCATGTTCGTTCCTATCAGCGTGGATGCGGGTGGGTGTTTGGGTCTATGTATGGCTTTGAAACTCACCTAGTATAACCTTCTTATATTCCATCTCATGTTTGTCCTATCAGGATTGCTGCTGATTGTTCTACATATTATTGGCTGCCCCCTTCCATTTGTGTCCTTTCTTTAAAATAAAAAAATATATCTTTTCTCCTTTTATCCAACCTGATGTTTTATTTTTATTTTATTTATTTATTATTTTTTCTTATTTAATTATTTTTTAAAATTTATTTATTTATTTTTGAAATGGAGCCTCTCTCTGTCACCCAGGCTGGAGTGCAGTGGTGCAATCTCGGCTCACTGCAACCTCCACCTCTCAGATTCAAGTGATTCTCCTGCCTCAGCCTCCTGATAAGCTGGGATTACAGACACGTGCCACCACACCCATGTAATTTTTGTATTTTTAGTAGAGATGAGGTTTCACCATGTTGGTCAGGCTGGTCTCGAACTCCTGACCTTGTGATCTGCCCACCTCGGCCTCCCAAAGTGCTGAGATTACAGGCGTGAGCCACCGCGCCTGGCCTATTTATTTTTTTTGAGACAGAGTCTTGTTCTGTCACTTAGGCTGGAGTGCAGTGGCATGATCTCTGCTCACTGCAGCCTCTGCCTCCTGGTTCAAGCAATTCTCCCTGCCTCAGCCTCCCGAGTAGCTGGGCTTACAGGCGCCCACCACCCTGCCTGGCTTATTTTTGTAGTTTTTAGTAGAGATGGGGTTTTGCCATGTTGACCAGGCTGGTCTCGAACTCCTGACCTCAGGTGATCCACCCGCCTCAGCCTCCCAAAGTGCTAGGATTACAGGTGTGAGCCACCGTGCCTGGCCTCTGATGTTTTAAAAATGTTGCCTAAGATTAGGCATAATATAGAGACTTTACTTTTCTTTTTTTCTTTTTCTCTTTTTCTTTTTTTTGAGACAAGGACTCACTTTGTCACCTAGGCTGGTGTGCAGTGACACAGTCACAGCTCACTGAAGCCTTGACCTTCCAGGCTCAGATGGTCCTCCCACCTCAGCCTCCTGAGTAGCGGGGACCACAGGTGCACCACCATGCCTCACTAATTTTTTTCATTTTTTGTAGAGATGGGGTTTTGCCATGTTGTGCAGGCTGTTCTCAAACTCAAGTGATCCTTCCACCTTGGCCTCTCAAAGTGCTGGGATTACAAGTGTGAGCCACTGCTCCTGGTCTGCTTGGTTTCTGTGGCCACCTCGCTAGTCTGCACTGCCATCTCTCACTGGGCTTCTGTAGCAGCCTCCTAATTATGATTATGATTGTGATTATGATTATGATTATTATTTTCTAGCACTAACCCTGTCCCTCCCCTGACCCACCCATCCTGTGGCTTCTAGTTAAGCCTGGAATAATATTCAAAAATCCAGATTCTCAACCATGGCCTCTAAGTTTCCCTGCCTACAACTGCCTTTCATCCTGTGTCTCCCTTGCTGAATGGCTTCTGCCATAGTTGACTAGTTTTCATCTTTGACCATACCTAAACATGTCACCACCTGTGCCCTCTACCCACATGTCACTTCTGTAGAGAAACTTTCCTGGAATGCTTATCCCCTCCATTGCATCCTCTAGCAGTCATTTTTTCATTCACCAGTTTTACATCCTTTGTAGTGCTTCTTACTATCTGAAACTATTGAATTTATTTTCTTATTTGTCTAGCCCCCACCCCATACTCTAAAAGAATATAAGTTATCTGAGGACATGGGCCAAGAATAGTACCTAGAACATAGTAGGTGCTCAACAACTACTAGATGAGGGAACCTATTGGTTCAAAGTTAATAAACATTAGAGTTGCCCAGGTGCTCAACATTCAGATTCCTGGGCCTACCACCCAGCCCCCTCCCCGAAATTCTGATTCAGTGGGCTGAAGACTATACTTTAGAAATGCAGAGCTCTACATTATGACTGATCGTCGGTGTTAGTGGACTTTGTCTTATTCTGAAGTATCTGTAACATTTGCACAAAAGAGCGTCATAATGCATCTTGCATATATACCCAGTGTGCACAAGAGGAATGAACTGGGAAAACTTGTGGGATGTGGAGATGGTGGGAAAAATTTGGAGGTTTTTTTTGAAAAGGTTAACTGACATTGATTTGAGCAGTTTTTTGGGTTGGGTGGGAGTGGCTAGAATGAAGCTTTCAAAAACCTGTAGCAAACTTCCTGTATTTGAGGGAGAAGAAAATTGTAACAAAATTCTTAAAATAAGTATTTATAGATTTCTTAGTATGTCCTGGTCACAGTTCTGGACATTAGGAATATAGTAGTGAATACAACAATAATCTCTACTCACATAAAGATTATCTTGTACTAAATATGTATTTTATATAATGTATATATTTTTTACAATGTAGTAGAAATTGTACTGAGGTGATACATGCAAGTTGTCCATTTTATCAGCGTTTGAAATGGAAGTTGAACAAAAGCTGTTATTTCAGTAGCATTTTAATATATGACCAAAACAAATTTGGGGCAGATGTGTTGACTCTTGCTAACTTGGTTTTTGGAAATCTTATCTATTGCTTTAATAGAAATACTTTTCTCCCAGACCAAATAAAATGGTATATAAAGGTTATGCTTTGATCTGGAATTTCACATAAAGTTGCTTCAAATATATGAATAGTTCCTGAGTAGTATCAGGGCTAACACCCCTTCAGAAATGGAAGTGTTTTATGATGCCTTGTGTGTATACCACACTATGGAAATAGATTCGTTTCAAGAATAAAAACCACATATTGACTATTGAGGTTTTATCGACAGAAGTAAATTCCTCTAGTCCCCCTGTGTATACACAGTGTCAGGGAGTCTGTGTGGTGCAGGCTGCCAATTGGATCTTTATTATTTTTTGAGATGTGGTTCTTGCTTTTTTGCCCACACTGGTCTCGAACTCCTGGCCTCAAGATATCCTCCCTCCTCAGCCTCCCAGGGAGTTCCGGGTCCTTATTTTAATAAGAATCTTCTGTGATTTTACTTAAAAGCAAATAGCAGAATATTCGCCATGAGACCTCTCTTAACTGTTATTTTCTGAGGGTCTGGCTGGGACCTGTGACTGCCTCATACTGCACTTGTCAGTGGAATCTGGTAACTCCCTGCATGGTATTGAAGCCACTTCTCTTGTGTGAAGGGTGCATAGATGTTGTTTATCCTCAAGGCCAGTGAGTAAGGGGAGCAGGAGCCAAAGGGCCAGTATTGGTGGGCTGGATGGCTCTTCCCTTTACCATTTTCTTCTATTCTGGAGTGTAGCATGGCACTGAGGGCATTTCTTTCATCTGTTTATAAAATAACATGGCCTTTCAAGGCCATGGTAAGGATAACACCTTTTATACTCGCCCCTTTCTCCCCTATCAAGTTCATGATTTCTTTATGTTGCTCTTCAATTTAAAGTGTACTGAGGTGAAGAATTTATTCGCTGTCAGAAATATTAACCTTTTTGTCAATAACGCAGTACCCATGTGTCCTTTTTAATTGCTTCATTCCTTGCCCACCTCCTTTGGCTGTGAGCAGCTTAAACAGCTAAAGAGCATTGTTTTACCTTTTATTTTGCTCTCTTCTGAGTACATTTTCAATTTTGTGAATTGAGAGAGTGGCATAGGGAAAATGCCATTAATGAAATCCTGTCTATAAAAATGATATATTATTCATATGATATATACAACTGATTGTGTTTCATCCTTTCCCTGCTGCTACCAGTAACTTCAGTCCAAAATCCTTTCCCCTCAGCTCCAGACCTTGTATTAAAATGTGGCTGTTATTATAATGAATTTGCTACAATAAGATTCTATTCCATGGACTACCTTGTGAATTAAGAACCAAAAAGTGAATGTAACTGGCATGCTTTTGAGCTGTTACCTATACCTCACACTGCCCCCCTCCTCCCGCCCCCACCCACACACACAGTATTTCCCATTATCTGTAACTTCATAGGGTATGGCTTTATTGGTTTGAAATGTATATTTTAACTGCAAATTGGATGATCTGCATTATAACTTTTATTCCGTAGTATGCTGATAATATGTGGTAAAATGGCCTTGAAAAAGGCTCTGTAAGGAGCATTTGAATTAAACACTGACCTGATGTGACTACCTGTGACATCTTGGGTGTTTTCTCAGTGCTTCTATATGATACTGTAGGCTGATATTCTGGCAAAAAGTAAATTTTAAATGAAGCTTCAGTTTTCTCAGATTATGGAATGTTTTCACAAGAGAAGTTAGCTGTCCTTGGGGAGAATGCTGACCTTGGATTCCAGAAGAATTCTAAGCATACTAGCTTGATTTTTCTCACATATTCAAGGGTTTGTAAGTTCAGACCCTTACTTTTGTTTGAGACAAAATTGTCTTACATGTGCTATTTTTAACACTTTGACCAAAAATAAGCTTTTTAGGCAGAATTTAACTACCTCGTCACATTACGGGATGATCAAGCAAAGGCAGTTGGATGAACCTTGTTCTCAAGGGGCATCAGGATTCTTCTTTTCTCTTGGAGCATTGGTAGGCATGACTAAAGAAGCACTCTGCCCAACCTTTGCTCTGTTCCAGAAAAGAGATGCAGTTTGGATACAGCTTTTGATACAGTTTGGGTATTTGTCCCTGCCCAAATCTCATGTTAAATTGTAATCTCCAGGGACCTGGTGGGAGGTGTTGGATCAAGGTGTTTGGATCTGTCATAGCTGGTGCTGTCTTTGTGATAGTGAGTTCTTATGAGATCTGGTCATTTAAAAGTGTGTGGCACCTTCCTCCCCCACCCCCCTTCTCTTGCTCTTCGTCTTACCGTGTGATATGTCTGCTCCCGCGTTTGCCTTGCACCGTGACTGGAAATTTCCTGAGGCCTCCTCAGAAGCAGGTGCTACTATGCTTTCTGTACAGCCTGCAGAACTGTGAGCCAATTAAACCTCTTTTCTTATAAATTGCCCAATCCCAGGTATTTCTTTATAGCAATGCAAGAATGGCCTAAGATAGCCTTCTTGTTTCCTCATCAGTAGAGCTGATGGATTAATGTTTAGACAGTACCTTTGCTAGCTTTACTTATATATTATTCACACACTTAGGTAGACTAGAAGTAGAGAACTTTAAAAGTGGTTCATATAATACGATGTGAATGGAAATGATTAGAAGATCATCTGAGTGGTGATTTGCACCACTGCACTCCAGCCTGCGTGACAGAGTGAGACCCTGTCTTAAAAAAAAAAAGTTATCCTAAAGCTTTACTATGACATGTCAAAGTGTGGATTTCTTTTTATTTGCCCCATTTGGAATTTGTCTTCCCAAGTCTGAAAATGATATTTCATCCCTTCTGAAAAACATTCAGCCATTATCTCTTTCAGCATTGTCTTTCCCATCATTCTCTCTGTTCTTTATTTGAAATTCTTGGTAGTTAAATAGTAGACTTTCTCAGTTTATTTTGCATGTCTCTTAAATTCTTTTGTGGTTTCCACATTTTCCATAAGATGAAAGTATCTTGGTTTTTCTAAAGAATTTCCTCATTTTGACTTTCTAGGTTACTAATTCTCTTTTCAGTAGAGTTTAAGTCAATATTACTTTAAATTTCTGGAAGTGGTAGAAATTACTACTTTTTTTTTGAACTTCTATTTTGATCCTTTTCAAATCTGCCTAATTATTTTTGAGTGTCTTTTTCCTTTTCTGTACTCTTCTGTTAACATAAATATATTTTTAATATTGCATTTTCGATCATTTGAGTGTATGCGTTATGATGGATCTGATTACACAGGTGGTGGTTTTGCTTATTCTTGCCCAAGACGGCTCATTTCCTTGTATACTTTTTTTTTTTTTTTTTTTTTAATTTGTGAGTTCACATTCCTGGAGTTTTATTGTGGGAATTCTTTGAGGCCTGTGTTTAGCTTACCTTCCATGAGGTAAAATTTTCATTTATATTTGCTTCTGCCACCTGCTTAGAGGTACTACTAATACATAACCACTTAAATGTAAAAGTTTTCTGAACCATATACATAACATAATTTCTATACCTAAACCTCTGCAGAGGGCCAGCTTTTGATTAGAATTTGGAGTGGGGTATAGGGGCTTTTTCTTCTCTTCCTCCCTGAGCGAATGCTTAGACTGGGAAATAACCTACTCTTCCCATGGTGACTTTCTTGATCACTCTTACGGTTGATCACTTACTAGGGTTGTTGCCTTTTGCCTGTTCCAGCTCTGTGCAGTCTCTAATCTGAGTCATCTACCTTGAGAGGACCCTGGCCTTGGCCCATTAAAACCCAAGTTCTCATCATGAAATGGTACCTCCCTGCAAAACCCCCCACCACCAACCAGAGGAAACACTGTTTTGGCTGATTGCTTACTTCTCTGAAGTTCTCCTTTCTCTTTTCTAGCCTCTGAGAATTTCTCTTAATTTCTCACCTGCTTAGCTCTGCATTAAAAATTGAAAAAGCATTATTAAAGCATAATCCACATACCATAAAATTACCCATTTTCAGTGTACAATTCAGATTTTGGTAAGTTTACAGAACTGTGCAACCATCACCACAATCTAGTTGTAGAATTTTTCTATTATCTGTTCATACTTCATTTTTCAGTATTGTAAGATATCTTGTTTCTCCTAATAAGATCACCAACACCTTTTCCTGGAAATTGGAAAGGTGGGTGCTTATCATCATTTCCCCTGTGGGTTTGGAAGTAGTTGTTAAAAACTTACTGAGTGCCTCTGAAATGTTATGACCTGCATTTGGGACTTTTACTTTATGTACAACAAGTTTGTAAAAGTTGAGTTTTTGATTTTATTGTTATTTTTGACTTTTAGGCATTCAGATCATTTTAAAGAAGAAAACTCAGGTGCTAGCTTGGCCCAGGGGCACAGGGGAAGAGATATATGTTTTGAGCTCTCTTCCTTTGGGCTGCTGCTGCGTTGGTGGGTCATTATTTAGACTTAAAAGCTCCCTGTCCCACATCTCTTCCCACTTGCTTACTCCTACAACAGGTATAAGCTGTTATGAGAGTCAGTCATTAATTTATTATCAAGAACAAAAAGAAATCTTACCTTGTCTTCCTACAAACGTTCCAGGATAAGAGGAACTCAGCCAAATAGGAAGCCAGGAACAGTTAAGGAAATGGGAAACAACTTGTGTTTGACTTCAGTAAATCATAAATCTATGTATAATAGAGAAAAATAGTCATTATGGTTACAGAAGGAGCAGGATTGAAATAAAGTCATAATGGGATTTTTTCGTAAATGAAACTTCATTTAACAAATTTTATGTAAGTAAAGATCATCCATTGTGGAGTAAAGGTAGAGCCTTCCTAAAAGACTGAAAACGTTGTCTGTCATGTACAGATGTCTAATCTATTGATCTGACACAGGGGGGCTGTGAGTCATTTCCTCAACAGCTCAGATTTGAGCTTGGGTTTTCCTGAAACCAGCAAAACCCAAGGCTGATTGTTTAAATGTTTTCTGAAATCTGCTCTTCCGCAAGGTCCAAACTTCCACACAGCAGGCACAGATGGTACAAAAGAGGGCTGCCTGATCTCAAACTAGTGGTTGTGGTGTCAGTCTTAGCCTACCTCTTCGAATAGTGGGAATCAGAGACATTTTAGTTGTTAATACAAGTAACTGTGGTAGGAAAGATAATTATTCTCCTAACAAATCCAGAGATACTTCTCACTGTTCTACAAAGTCTTGGCTCTGCTGGGTTCTCTGTGGAAGTTAACTGCTCCAAGTGTTTTTCTTTTCTCTTCTCTTCCCCTCCCCTCCCCTCTTCTCTTCTCTTTTCTATTTTTTCTTTTTTGAGAGAGTCTCGCTCTGTTGTCCAGGCTGGAGTGCAGTGGCGCCATCTCAGCTCACTTCAACCTCCACCTCCTGGGTTCAAGCAGTTCTCATGCCTCAGCCTCCCAAGCAGCTGGGATTACAGGGGCGTGCTACCATGCTGGGCCAATTTTTGTATTTTTAGTAGAGGTGAGGTTTCACTATGTGGCCAGGGGCTGGTCTCCCAACTCTTGGCCTCAAGCAGTCCGCCCACCTCGGCCTCCCAAAGTGCTGGTGTTACAAGCATGAGCCACCGCCCCCAGCCTCATTCTTTTTTTGGGACATGGTCTTGCAGTCATGGCTTGCCGCAGCCTCGACCTTCTGGGCTCAAGCTGTTCTCCCAACTCAGCCTTCCAATTAGCTGGGACTATAGGTGCATGCCGCCACACCCAGCCAATGGAAAATTTTTTAATGTGTAGAGATGGGGTCTTGCTATGTAGCCCAGGCTGGTCACAAACTCCTAGCCTCAAATGATCCTCTTGCCTCGGACTGGGAGCCATTGCACCCAGCTCAGAGTGTTTCTCATTCTAACCTCAGGATCTTCTTTAGTCTCATTGTTAATTGTTACCTCATTCTAGAGCCCCAGATTTTCCACAGAAAGAGGCATTTAGGAAGCTCCTCTCCTCGCCCTCTCCTTTCACTGTAGTCAGGCCTGACACTAGTATGTGAGGTTAGCCTCTCAGAGAGCTATGGTCATGATGTTGCATTTGCACATTTGTCATTGTTAGAAGTGAGTAGCCCTGTCGCTGGGGGGTGAATTGAAGCTCATTCATCTGGAGAAGACTGTTAGTGACAGGCACTCCTTCCTCCTCCCAGGCCTCCTGAAATAGGCAGTGTGCTCTTGTGGAACATTACTGCTTCAACAGTACACCAGAAATATTTTAAAGTAATGTTTTAAAATAAAGAACAAGTCTTCCATAACCTTTGTTTTGTTAGTGTTTGTAATCATGAAACGGAAAAGATGGTTTAACAGCCATTTCAGCCTTAGCCACACACTACCCTCATGTGTCTGATGTAGAGAGTACTTATATAATCTTTTGCTTCTTTTTTTAAAATCTTTTGCCTCTTAATTTAAATATTTTTCTGAGTTTTAAGGATTCATAAGATTGAGAATATAGATTGAAATAAGATTGTGCTAGTAGTGACTGTCCTGAATCCAACATTCAAGTGGCCTCCTAAATGATGGGAATAGGCAGGGTGCTGGGCACCTCACCAGGGATCTTTGTTTTTTGTTTTTGTTTTTGAGACGGAGTCTCACTCTGTCACCCAGGCTGGAGTGCAGTGGCGTGATCTCGGCTCACTGCAAGCTCCGCCTCTCAGGTTCACGCCATTCTCTTGCCTCAGCCTCCCGAGTAGCTGGGACTACAGGCACCCACCACCACGCCCGGCTAATTTTTTTGTATTTTAGTAGAGACGGGTTTTCACCGTGTTAGCCAGGATGGTCTCGATCTACTGACCTCGTGATCCGCCCGCCTCGGCCTCCCAAAGTGCTGGGATTACAGGCGTGAGCCACCGCGCCCAGCACAGCAGGGATCTTCGTTAGTCACAAAATGCTAATTTTTTCGGTGATCATCATCAGATTTTGTTTGTTGTTCAAAATGTCGTCTTAAGGCAGTGAAGCAATAGAAGTTGTAGATTACTCTTCATGAATACATCTAATTCAAGCTTTCTCCTTCAATGAATATTTGTTTCCTTTTTTTTTTAAGTCTTACATTTTACAAAATTTATCTTAGGTCATATTTTGCAGTGATTTTTTAAGCAAACAAATAGAAATCCCCAGTCATCTCTGTAGATTTGTCATCCTGAAAAGAAATGTATCTTTGCTTGGGTCCAGATGACAGAGAAGGTAGAACTGTAAGCGTCAGGGAGTATAAGTGTTGCTTCTTTATGTGACTTTGAAGGACTCATAAACATCAGAAATCTGACTTTCCAGTTCCTTTACATTTTTATGTTTAAATTGCACATTAACTTCTTTTGTTTCTCCTTGTGTTTGGGCATTGCAAGATTCTGATAGTTAGCAGTCTTATAGAAAGCTGATAATCCTTAACTGTAGCACTACAAACAACTGCCATAATAGTGTATAATTTTTCTGATGTGTTTATGTGCTTAAGTTGGGTGGAGGAGTGAAAATCAAAGGTTATTGCCATTGCCCTTGTTTACTCTAGCATTTAAATTCCCAGAAAGTGCCTCTGATATTCAACTGCCTACGCCTTTATCATTCATAACTCAGTTTGCAACTGGGGTAAAGATGTGTCTCAGTACCATGTATTCAATTGGGCCCAGATATTGCTAATGGAATTGGCAAGCCTGTTCATTTAGAAATATGGATAAGTGATCACAGCCTTAGCAGTCACTACACAGTAACATTCCAGAGCTTCAGCAAAGGAAGTATGACACAACCTGGAAAGATTGTTCCTGGCTACATGAGCTGTATCATTGAGATGGCTGGACGGGAAGGTAAAGATTTAGGTTCAAATTAAGCCGCATCAGCCAGGAGAGATTCAAGCTGTCAATGTTTTTGAGAACCCAGTTGAAGGGCAGTTTTGCTTTTAACTATGAAACATAATCAGTTTCCTTTTCCACATTTGATCATGATTGCCTTTGGTCCATCTTGATGTTGTCTTCATGTTATTTTTTTTTTGTTTGAAAAATTGCCTGGTGTTCAAATAAAATTCATCTTGCCTTAAATTAAGCATCTATTCCCTGTCAAATGAGAATAGCACCTTAGAGTTTATTTCCTTCCTTCAAGAACACTGCAAAACACATTTTTATTTGAGGATAACAACAGTTCTTCCCTGATGCCCTTGATTCCTCAGCTTTTCTCACCTTATTGCCCATACTAGAAGAACCTTTTTCTGAAGTTACTGTTCAGGCGGGTTAGAGGCCATGCAAAGCATGTGAGTTACAGGCCCTGGGATCTTTCAAGGTTTTGCCACCAACCTGCAATGTGATGTATGTTATGAGTCTGTATAGTTTGCTTTGTGTAGAGTTAAAAATGTGTCCTCATCTAAGTAAATAATCAGGCTGTGAGAAGGGAGGCACCCTTGGTGCCCTTGTCATCTGTTCCAGAATGGTCAGAGGTAGGGCCAAGTGTGTGTTTTTTCCTTAGCAGTCGAAAGAGGAAAATCTTTAAAGATTATTTTTTATGTTTATAGGTTGCCAACTTGGCCTGTTCCATCTCAAATAATGAAGAAGGTGTAAAGCTTGTTCGAATGTCTGCAAGCCAGTTAGAAGCCCTCTGTCCTCAGGTAAAGTACAACTGACACTGGTGACAGCATAACCAAATTGAATTTTGATTCTAGTGGAGATGAGGTTTATTTTGTTAAGTTTTGTTTTGTTTTTAGGATTATAGATGGAAGTCTTGGGGACAGATCACTGACACAGAACCCACATAGTTTGGAATATTTTTTGTTTAATATTAAGTGACATTTGCACGGGAGATTACATGTTACTCCTTGCCCTTCATTAAAAATGCACAGTGGGCTGGGCACAGTGGCTCACGCCTGTAATCGCAGCACTTTGGGATCCCAAAGTGGGTGGGTCAGTTGAGCCCAGGAGTCTGAGACCAGCCTGGGCAACATAGCAAAACACCATCTCTTAAAAAAAATACATATTTTGGCCGGACGCAGTGGCTCATGTCTGTAAGTAGTGGGAGGCCGAGGCGAGCGGATCACGAGGTCAGGAGATCGAGACCATCCCGAGACGGTGAAACCCCGTCTCTACTAAAAAAAAAATACAAAAAATTAGGTGGGTGTGGTGGCAGGCACCTGTAGTCCCAGCTACTCGGGAGACTGAAGCAGGAGAATGACGTGAACCCAGGAGGCGGAGCTTGCAGTGAGCCAAGATTGCGCCACTGCACTCCAGCCTGGGCGACAGAGCAAGACTCCGTCTCAAAAAAAAAAAAAAAAAAAAACATACATAGATACAAAAATTAGCCGACATGATGGCGTGCACCTGTAGTCCCAGCCACTCAGGAGGCTATGGTGGGAGGCTGGCTTGAGCCTGGGAGGCGAAGGTTGCAGTGAGCCACGATCACACCACTGCACTCCAGCCTTGGTGACAAGTGAGACCTTGTCTTGGTGGGTTGAGGAAGGTATGGTGCCCTCCATTGCTGGAAAATACAGGGTGGCAGTGACCACAGTCTCCTTGAGGGAGAGTCTACACCCTCCTTGAGGGAGGGCCATCTGTGACATCTGGCCATCCTGGAACCATGAGAGTTACCCCACACTATTCACCTATATTCATTTTAATGGCCAGTATTTGGGTGTCTGTGTTGGAGGAAACCAAATTCACAAGCTAGTCTCTTTATTCTGTAGTGTCACAAAGCAGCCTTACGATACAGATAGTAACTTAATTTGGCCAGCTTCTGAAGTGAAAGCTCAAGAACTTGTCTCCATTTATAATGGTATATTGGAAGACTGGTGATGAAGCTGCGTTACGCATCTGGCACTCTAGAAAGACTCTGAAGCACACACGACAGCGAATGCTTTTTAAGTGCCCAGTGTGTTGCCTGCCTCCTGTGAGGAGAGCTGAGTTTGTTTGTCTGGCCTGACACTCCTTGTCATTCCAGGGATTTCTAAGGAGTATAAGTAATGGTTCAGTAGAAGAGGTTGCCTCTCCACTTTCCCATGTGTAAATTGCTCATGGCACACTCTGAGGACTTAACCTCTCTTTACATGTCCTGCCACAAGGCAGTGGCCACAAATAAAGGAGAGTAAGCAGAGGGACTGGAGAAATGAAATAGAGGTCATAGGAATGAAGTTTCTATGTTATGTCTGCAACCAATTTTAAAATATTCTGTGACCATTATTTGGCTTTTTTCATATAAATAGTCCCTGACATTCAAGGTAGGCAACCAAAATAAGTAGAGCCTCTCTCGGTGGTTATTAATCTGGCATTCTCATTGGTACATAGGTTAGTAGGGCATTTGTTCTAACACCTAACCATGTGGATTAATTTGCCAATGAGAGTTGCTCTGCCTTAATATTACTGTAATGGACCCATTGTGAATTCACATCATCTGATAGACATTTTCCCAGCGTTAGTCCAGTCCTGAAATCTGCCAGTCATTGACAGCTGCGTAGATATTTGCAATGGATCCAATCACCACATCCAGAAGGATCTTGGATGGCCAAGTTGTATGAGACAGATTTGAATTTGGATTCTTTCTTCAAGTTTGTTTGCCATTTACCCTATCAGCACTTTGTTTTTAATGCCTTTGGTTTTCCATTTGGTCTTGAAATGCTTGAAAAGCGACAATGCTTTCACAAATCTGTGGAAACAGATGGTGGCATACACTGATCACACCTACCAAGAGTATTTATATAAATGATCTTAAAACCCAGGAAAAGAATCACATGGAGAGTCTAGTAGATCCTAATGAAAATGATGGTGTGCATAACTTGTGTGGCTGAGCCATGTCACATGGGTTTGAGTTAGCCATCAGAAAGCAACGTGTCTTCCTCTCCCTTGCAGTTTCATTTTTCCTACTAGAACAGATCTCAAGACGAATAGGCTTTAGGCAGACAGTGCCCAGACCACACTTGGTCCTGGGTATGTGTCCTGAAAGAAACCATGTTTTTCAAGTGTGATTATTCTTCAGATTCTCACCTGGGCTCATTGCTACTCTTGCTCACAAACTGCTATGCACACAGGACTGGACAGGTTCAGTAATGGCAAATAAAGTAGGTGTTTACAGACACGGCCACAGCAAACTGGGCATCATGTGCTTGATTTTCAGTAAGGCAGCTTTGACTTCACCCTAGCCCCGTTATCGCCAGATCCTTTCCTCCTCCTTCTTTCTTGTTTCTTCTTCCTTTTTCTTTTTTTGAGATGGAGTCTCACTCTGTCACCCAGGCTGGAGTGCAGTAGCATGATCTCTGCTCACTGCAGCCTCTGCCTCCCAGGTTCAAGTGATTCTCCTGCTGCAGCCTCCCAAATAGCTGGAATTACAGACATGTGCCACCATGCCCGGCTAATTTTTGTATTTCTGGTAGAGACGGGGTTTCACCATGTTGCCCATGCTGGTCTCGAACTCCTGGCCTCAAGTGATGCCTGCCTTGGTCTCCAAAAGTGCTGAGATTACAGGCCTGAGCCACCACGCCCAGCCCCCTTCATTATTTTAAACAAAAATTCTGCAATTCAGATTTTTCTGTCATATCTCAGTTTTAAACAATCGGTAACTAATTTAAAGTTTTTAAAATCTTTGAGGAGGATAACTCAGACTCTTCTGTATGCTGCCTCTGGCCTGCTGTGGCCCATGTGTTTCATGCCCAGAGGATCTCTCCTTCAAGGAAGTGAAGGGCTGTCCCTCGGAGGAAGAGGGCCTTGATTGTGGAGACCTCTGCCTCCTCTCTTGTGGGCAGTGATCACAAGCACCATGGATCCTGATTTTGAGGTATTCCCTTCCAAGGTCTAGGCAAGTTAATCAACATGTTAGGTAACTAGGGTATTTAGTTAATTTACTAGGAGCTTAATTTGGTGTTTTAATATGCTGCAGCATGTAACCAAACATTTATTATTTTAAAGGGTGTGTTTCTTTATAGTAAGGCTACTGTTGACCTCTCTTCACAGTGTGGAAGAGGTGCTCAGTGTTTCCAGGATATGTTTTAGTGTCTTATGCCTCATGCCCAGGCTGCTGTACATAGGCAGCACTACAGTTTGGAGTTGGCTCCTATACGCTATTTTTAGTTTCTGGTGGGGAGAAATTACAGGTAGGACCATTAGAGGAGTTTTCATCCCCACGCCGCCCCCCGCCCCCCGCCCCCTGCCCCCCGCCGGCCCCTTTTTTTTTTTTTCTTCTTCTTTGAGACACAGTCTCGCTCTGTCACCCAGGCTGGAGTGCAGTGGCGCAATCTCGGCTTACTGCAACCTCCGCCTCCAGGGTTCAAGCAATTCTCCTGTCCCAGCCTCCCAAGTAGCTAGGACTACAGGTGCCTGCCACCACGCCCGGCTAATTCTTGTATTTTTTAGTGGAGATGGGGTTTCACCTTGTTGGTCAGGCTGATCCCACCCTCCTTGGCCTCCCAAAGTGCTGGGATTACAGGCATGAGTCACTGTGCCCGGCCTTTCATTCCCATTTTAAAATTTGCCCTATAGCAAATTAACTTTCGAGAGACATAGGAAAATCCATTCTACAGCACTCACTTTTTAGGAGTTAAACAACTTTAACTCGAAACATTTGAGATGGTAAAGTTGAATTCAGGCCCTGTGCTCACATCTGTAATCCCAGCATTTTCAGAGGCCAAGGTGGGAGGATCATTTGAAGCCGGTATTTCAAGACCAGCCTGGGCAACAGAGTGAGACCCCATCTCCTAAAATAAAAGAAGTGGCTGGGCATGATGGCGTGCACTTGTAGTCCCAGCTACTCAGGAGGCTGAAGCAGAAGGATCGCTTGAGTGGAGGAGGATTGCTTGAGTGCAGGAGTTCCAGGCTGCAGTGAGCTGTGATTATACCACTGCACTCCAGCCTGGGGGACAGAGTATGACCCCTTCTCTAAATATAACATCGAGTTGAGGAAGAAGTAATCTAAAAGTGGCTATATTTTGTTGGGAGAAGGAACCCACATTTTTTGGCGATTTGTTATCATTAAGAGGAGGTAGGTCAGCTCTCTCTCTGCATTGCCTTCTACTCTCTCACTCTTTTCTCTGGAAAGGGACCTGCCTCCATCCAAGCAGAGCGCCCTGGCCTCACAAACTTTTACAAGGAAGCAGTTTACAATTTGGTTTGGGAAGAGACCAGAATCTGTACCCTTTGTATCCCAGGCATTATGTTTTGCTTGTAAATGTGCCCATTTTAGTCTGTAGTAGCTGCTTTAAATATTTTAATTTTTAAATTCAAAACTGTTTGGTGTGCTGGTCAGGAAGAAGAAACAAAAACACAGAAATCCCAAACCTTGCAAACAGCAGCAGGTTTCTGACATTTTGAGTCTTTAAAATCAGAGGAGGGCATTTTGGAGATTATCTCACTCAATATTTTTTCTTAGTTCGTTATGCAAGAATGAGCATTACACATTCATATTAACATTAAGTTAATACACATCTGGCACTTAAATAATTTATAATGCCTGGTTTAATGCATGGCTTTTCTTGGAAATTTACACAAAGGATGAATTAAGTATATGAAGCCTCTACTTATCTACATTTTTTTTCTTTCCTCCTCCCACTTTTTTTTTAAGAGACGGGTTTTCACTCTGTTACCCAGGCTAGAGTGCAGTGGTGCCATCATGAATCACTGCAGCCTTGACCTCCTAGGTTTAAGCAGTCCTTGCACCTCAGCCTCTGAGTAGCTGGGACCACAGGTGGACTCCACCACACTTGGCTAAGTTTTAAAATTTTTTGTTTGCCCAGGCTGGTCTCAAACTCCTGAGGTCGGGTGATCCTCCCACCTGAGCCTCCCAAAGTGCTGGGATTACAGCCTGTGAGCCACTGTGCCAGGTCTCTTTTTTCTTTTGGTATTTCTCACTCACTAAATTGAGAAGTTACTTCTGAAATTGTTCATTCTTCCTTCTGCCTCCTTAGATTTATCTTCCATATTGCTTCTTCTATCATTGTGCTTATGGGAACCCTGATCATATTTGTGGCTGACATGCTTGACACACATCAAATAAGCATAAACTCAGGCTGGCCTGGCCCCTAGGTGATGGGAAAATACATGGCCCTTAAAGGAGCACCCCATACATACAGGACGGGGCAGACCTGTGGCCTCAGCTGTCACTTAACCTGTTATTTCACAATCATGGGACCATCTGCCTTTGAATCGCTTCACTTTTCCACTTCGGTATTCTCTAATCTGGTTTTTTACAAGGCAGTTTCACAGAGAGCTCAAGGGAGATGCTTCTTACTAAAAGTTTCTCTGAGCATTTTCTGTATCCTCCCATCTCTACCCTCCTGTGCCTCCCACCCCTCCTTGACTGAGGTCTGCAGGTGACAGCCCCCGAGAGGTGCTGTGCTCTCTTCATAAGACTTGCCTGTTGCTTTGTTTTTTTGTAATGTCTGATTTCTGTATCTTAAAATTGGAAAGTGTTTCCTACTTTTCTTTTTTTTTTTGGAAAAATCTGTGTATATTTGATATTAGTTCTTTGTATGTTTGGGAGAATTTACCAGTGAAGCCTGGTAACTGTTAAACTCTAGCTGGGCCTGCAATTTGCTTTGTGGGAAGGTTTTTAATGATGAGTTCAGTTTCTTTAATAGACAGGGATATTTAGGTTTTTTTTTTAATTCTTGAGTGAGCTTTGGTAATTTGTCTTTCATTAATTTTCTTTATTTTCTTCCTTCTGCTTGCTTTGGGTTTAATTTGCTCCTTATCTAGTTTTAAAATTGGAAGCTTTAACTCATTGCCTTGAGACCTTCCTTCCTCCTTTTCTGAGGTAAATTTAAACATTTTAATACTATAAATTTCCCTCAAAGCACTGTTTTAGCTGCGCCACAAATTTTTATTATGATGTATTAAATATTATGGTTAGGATGGGCAGGAAGGACTCACTGAGAAAGTGATGTATAAACAAAGACCTGCAGGAAATGACAGAGCAAACCACGGAGGATGTCTCGGGGGAGAGAGCTCCAGGCAGAGGGAACAGCAAGTGCAAAAGCTTGGAGGAAGGAGATCAGATATCTAAAACAAGTTTAGGAATTGCAGGGCCTTTGGAGGCCTTGGTCATAGGCCTTTGGCTTTTAATTTGAGATGGGAAACCATTGAAGGGTTTTGAGTAGAAGAGTGACATGATCTTACTTAGGTTGTAACAAGATCTCGGTCATGCGCAGTGCCTTACACCCATAATCCCAGCACTTTGGGAGGCCAAGACACGGTGACTACTTGAGCCCAGGAATTCTAGAACAGCCTGAGCAACATAGTGAGACCCTGTATCTATAAAAATAAAAAATTTGCCAGGCATGGTGGTGCAAGGCTACAGTCCTGGCTACATGGAAGGCCGAGGTGGGAGGATTGCTTGAGTCCAGAGGTCGAGGGTATAGTGAGCCATGATTGTGCCCCTGCACTCCAGCCTGGGTGACAGAGTGAGACCCTGTCTCAAAAACAAGAAACCAAGATCTCTCTGACTTCTGTGAAGAGGGATAGAAGCAGAGAGGCTCTTTAGGAAATTGCAGTACACAGAATAATAGCTTCCCAAACATGTCAATTTCCTAATTCCCTAAGCCCAGGAATGTATCACCTCACATGGCAAAGGGGACTCTGCAGGGATGAATAAATTAAGGATGTTTAGATGGAAAGATTATCCTAGATTATCCCAGTGGACCCTCCCCCCCGCAATATAATCATAAGTGTCCTTATATGAGGGAGGCAGGGGCATCAGAGGCAGAGAAGAAAATACAGTGATGGAAGCAGAGGCTGGCCACAAGTCAAGTAATGTGGGCAGCCTCAGGAATTTGGAGAAGGGCTGGCTTTTTCACTAGAACCTCCAGAAGGAACACAGATCTGATGATAATGTTGATTTTAGCTCTGTAAGACCCATTTCAGAATTCTGACCTCCAGAAACTGTAAGATAATAGATTTGTGTTGTTTTAAGCCACTAAATTTGTGGTAATTTATTACAGAAGCAATAGTAGACTAAAACAGATGGTATTGTACTAATCCAGGCAAGAGTACAGTAGATATGGTGAGCACTGGTTAGAGTCTGGATATATTTTGAAGGTGAAATTTACTGAAAGATTAGATGTGAGGTGAGAGATAAAAAGAGTCAGGGAATATAACACAGTTTTGAGCCTAAGCAGCTGGAAGGACGGAGTTCCCATTTATTTTGGTAAGGAAAGATGGTTTGGGGAAAGAGATAAGTTTTGGATATGTTAATTTTGAGGTGCCTATTAGACATGCAAGATGCATGTCATGTTGAGGGCAGAGGTCTGAACAGGATGTGTAAATGTGAGACATCACCAAAGGAGTGAGTCTAAGTGAAGGAAAGATCTGGGAGTGGAACTGGGGTCCCTAACATTGAGAGTTTCAGGAGGTGAGCAGTGGCCAGCACAGGAGCCTGAGGAAGCACTGTCAGGACCAGAGCCCCAGAAGCTGACTGTGTCTTAGAAGCCAAGTGAAAGAAAAAGGGAGTTTCTGGGAAAAGATTAGATGAGATTGCCCAGGGGTGGGAAGAGTAGAAAGAGGAGAGAAAGCAGTATAGGACTGACCTTTGAGGAAATCCCAACACCTTAGAAGAAGACGAGAGAGCAAAGGAGACAAAGACAAAATAGCCAGAATGATGGAAACAAAACGGAAATAGTGTTTGAGAAAATCCAACATCCATTCCTGATAGAACACTTTACAAACTAGGAAAAGGAGAGAACTTCCTTATCCTGATAAAGAATCTCCATGAACAGTTGATAGCTAACATTATACTTAATGGTAAAAACTGAATGCTTTCCCTGTATGATCAGAAATAGGACAAGGACGTCCACCCTTGCCATCCTTATGTCACACTGTACTGGGGCTCAAGCCAACAACAGCATTTTAAAAGTTATGATCAGTACAGTGATCGTGCCTAGTTGGGGGCTCCTTGCAAATTTAATAGTAACATTAATTTCCATTTTTAAAATTATAAGTAAGAGTAAACTCCCCCCAACCAACAGCTGTTTTCTCATCATTTATACTTTACCTTAAGTAGGTGGTCCATTCCTGTCCCTGTTTTTCTACTGCTGTTTTGGCATTTTCCTTATTGATTTACCTAATACTGTATATTTAATCTGTAATATATATTTAAATACAGACATACATAATTGAATTTATAGGTTGACGTCTCCCATTGTTATTTTGAAATAGAGTTTTCTAAGACATAAATATTGTGACTAATGGTGACTTAGTATATATGGCGACTTAGTATATAACTGAAGTGACTTTTTTTTAACTTTCGTTCAGTTTCATTGAAACTGTTCGTTTTTTTTACAGATTTAACCTTTACATATTTCATATGAAATGCTTTGTGGGAGATCTGACCCTCCCTTCATTTTGTATTCTGTTTTTTTTTCCTGGCATATAGAAAGGCTGTTGGTTTTTTACTACTTTATATTGTCTTTAGTTACATTAATGAACTTTTATTCTAAGAGTTTTTTCAGTCCAGGTGCTGTGGCTCACACCACTAATGCCAGCACCTTGGGAGGCCAAGGTGGGTGGACCACCTGAGGTTGGGAGTTCCAGACCAGCCTGACCAATATGGTGAAACCTCATCTCTACTAAAAATACAAAAATTAGCCAGGTGTGGTGGCACACACCTGTAATCCCAGCTACTCAGGAGGCTGAAGTGGGAGAATCACTTGAACCCGGGAGGCGGAGGTTGCAGTGAGCTGAGATTATGCCACTGCACTCCAGCCTGGGCGACAGAGGGAGACCCTGTCTCCAAAAAAAAAAAAAATTCAGTTGATATACTTCAGTTTTCTGTGTAATTTGCATTGGAATATGTGATTTTTCTCATTTTTCTAACAGCTTTTCCTGTTATTTTCATTTCTCACCTTATTTCTTTGGCTAGAAAGTCTATTATATTATTATTTAACCAATGGTGACAGTAAGTATTCCAATTAAAAACATCTTGATTTTTTAAGGTAAATGATTTTATAGTTTCACAGCTCAGTGTCGTGTTGGATGATTAAAGTAGCATGTTAAGGACATACCTATATATTTTTTTAAAGAGAGACAGGGTCTCACAGTTACTCAGGCTGGAGTGCAGTGGCATGATCGTGGCTTACTGCAGCCTTGGCCTCCTGGGTTTAGGCGATCCCCCCACCTCGGCCTCCCAGAGTGCTGGGATTACAGGTGTGAGCCACTGTGCTCAACCAGGACACCTCTTTCTATTCCATATTTAGTAAGAGTAATCAGAAATAAGTATTTAATATTATCAACTGTCTTTTGTACACAATTTTGTAATCAAAATGAGAAAACTAACCTTAGGCAAGGTGCTTCCCCTCATTATACTGTATGCGATATATTACAAAGAAAGCATTTTTCCCTTTGTAGTGAAAAATAAGTAAAACGTGTAATTAATTCCCTGCCCATGTTTACGTGGCTCTCTTAGGAAACATTTTCACTAGCCAAATATTCTTAACAGTGTATAGCTCCACTCTGATACATGGATACATTATTGAATTAATGAGTTAATTAATGAAGAAAGTGGTCTTACAATGGTGAACACATGTAGTGGATAAGGAATGACAGGAAGGAATAAGTCTTTTGGATGAAAATGTGGGAGACCACAGCATAACGTGAGAAAAACAAGGATCTCTTCTTCCAAATTATTGCTTAAACCCAGGCACTTACGGAAGTGTTGGGCTATTAATAGTTCATAAACTGGGATGGCTCAGTTCCCTGTGCCTGTGAATCTATAATTGACAGTCTGATAATCTACCAGTTCTAAGTATTAAGGAGGGAAGAGGAACAGTGGCACCAATCCAGTGGGTCTGAGTCTTCTTTAGTCTGTTTTCACCTCCAGCCTTTGGAGGGCTAAGTTATAACATTCTTGAATACCTCTCCAATAAATTGGGAATTACACCCATGATCCAAAGCATCTGAAAAATCACCCCAGACTCCTCCACTCAGGGCCGCCCCCACACTCCTGCTTCATCCAGGTCCAGCAGTTTCCTCTTGTCTTTGCTTCCTTCCTAAGTTGCATGATTATAAACACATTTACTGGGCCGGGCGCAGTGGCTCCTGCCTGTAATCCCAGCACTTTGGAAGGCCGAGGTGGGTGGATCACAAGGTCAGGAGATCGAGACCATCCTGGCTAACACGATGAAACCCCATCTCTACTAAAAATACAAAAAACTAGCTGGGTGTGGTGGTGGGCGCCTGTAGTCCCAGCTACTCGGGAGGCTGAGGCAGAAGAATCACTTCAACCTGGGAGGTGGAGGTTGCAGTGAGCTGATAACGTGCCACTGCACTCCAGCCTGGGCAACAGAGGGAGACTCCGTCTCAAAATAAAACAAAATAAAATAAAATAAATACATTTACTTCTAATAACCCATAAGCACCTTGTATCTAGGAATCCCACTAATTATCCTCTCAGCGCATTTTCATACTACTCTCATTATTCACTTATTCAATGAATACAGCCAAAGGATCTGAATAGACATCTCTTCAAAGAATATAAACAAATGGACAATAAACATATGAATGGTACCTGACATCATCAGCTATCAGGATGGTGATCACTTCAGATCCACTAGCATGGCTAGAATTAACCAAAAAGGGGGAAAATAACAAGCGTTAGGGAAGATGTAGGGCACTGTAACCCTCATACACACTGGTGGGATGTGAAATGGTGCAGCCACTTTGGAAAAAGGTAAAGCAGCTTCTCAAAAGTTTAAGCACAAAATTTACTATATTTCCCAGCAGTTCTACTCCATTCCCAGAGAAGTAAAAACACAGAAACATGTGTATGAGCGTTCATAGCAACATGATTCATAACAGTCAAAGAGTGGCAATAATTCAAATGTTCATTAACAGATGAATGGCTAAGTAAATTGTGGCATGGTCATATAACAGAATCCTATTCATCAACAAAAAGGAACAAAGTACTGGTACATGCTACACATGAATGAACTCTGAACACATTATGTTAGGCCAGGAGCAGTGGCTCATGCCTGTAATCCCAGCACTTCGGGAGGCGGTCAGGAGTTCGAGACCGGTGTGGCCAGCATGGCGAAAACCCGTCTCTACTAAAAATACAAAAATTAGCCTGGCGTGGTGGCACACACCTGTAATCCGAGCTACTTGGGAGGCTGAGACACAAGAATCGCTTGAGCCTGGGAGAGGGAGGTTGCAGTGAGCTGAGATCGCGCCACTGGTCTCCAGCCTGGGCGACAGAGCAAGACTCAGTCTCAAAAAGAAACACACACACACACTAAGTGAAAAAAGCAAGTTACAAAAGTCCACATGTTGCATGATTCCATTTATCTGAAATATCCAGAATAAACAAATCCATAGAGATAGAAAGTAAGTTAGTGGTTGCAAAAAAAAAAAAAAAAAAAAATGGGGTAAGCAGAGTTATGGGAAATGGCTGCTAATGGATATGGATGGGGTTTCTTTTTGGAGTGATGAAAATGTTCTAAAACTGAATGTGGTGAATGTTGAACAACTGCAAATATACTTTTAAAAACCAATGAAATTGTGTCCTTTAAATGGGTGAATTGTAGATAGGTGAATTTTATCTCAATAAAGCTGTTTTTTGTCTTTTTTTTTTTTTAGAGACAGAGTCTTCCTATGTTTGTCCAGGCTGGTCTTGAACTCCTGGGCTCAAGCAGTCCTCCTGCCTCAGCCTCCCAAAGTGCTGGGATTACGAGCTTGAGCCACCACGCCCAGCTTGTTTATCTTTTTGAGGTGGAGTCTCACTGTGTTGCCCAAGCTGGAGTGCAGTGGTGTGATCACAGCTCACTGCACCCTTGACCTCCTGGGCTCAAGCATTGTTCCCACTTGGGCCTCTCAGGTAGCTGGGACTATAGGTGTGTGCCACCACGCCCAGCTCATTTTCTTTATTGTTTGTAGAGATGGGGTCTCACTATGTTATCCAGGCTTTAAAATTAATATTTATTTATTTTTATTTATTTATTTTTTTTGAGACAGAGTTTCACTCTTGTTGCCCAGGCTGGAGTGCAATGGCATGATCTCAGCTCATCGCAGCCTCTACCTCCTGGGTTCAAGTGATTCTCCTGCCTCAGCCTCCTGAGTAGCTGGAATTACAGGCGTGTGCCACCACACTCGGCCAATTTTGTATTTTTAGTAGAGACGGGGTTTCACCATGTTGGTCAGGCTGGTCTCGAACTCCAGACCTCAGGTGATTTGACCGCCTTGGCCTCCCAAGTGCTGGGATTACAGGCGTGAGCCACCACACTTGGCCTAAAATTATTTTTAAACCTTAATAGATTATACATTTTTTGAGCAGTTTTTTGTTTGTCAAATATGACTCTATTAAAAAGAAAATGAAAAATACTTACGCTTAGATACAATGTATTTTTCATGAATACATTTTGATAATGTATCGAGAACCTGAAATGCCACATTTTTATCACAAGATATTTGTAGTGGTGGATAACCAGAACAACCCAGACATCCTACAATAGGAGAATAACAGTGTGTCCATAACATAGAATAATATACTTAGTGTTTTAAACATATATTTAATGATATGGAGAAGTATTTAAAATAAGAATCAGTATAGTCCATTTTAAGTGGCATATAATTCTAATTGTGTATTTTTTGATGTAGCTGCTATATATGTGTCTATATGAGGAGAAAAAAGCCTAGAATTTAGTGTCACTGAAAATGGTAGGCTTGCCACCATGAATGAAACTAGTACAGTTAATTTTTATTTGTTTTATCATTGTCTATAGTTTGCAAATAAAATATGTATTACTTCAACTTCACCATATAAAACATTGTTTAATGCTCTTCCCCTTCATCTTTGTGATAGTTAGGATAGAGCGTGTGGGGTGATGTCTCCTAGTGAAATGCATGTAAGACAAAGCGATGACTCTGAAAAAGAGTAAACAATGAAATTTAATATCTTTTGCAGGTTATTAATGCTGCATTGGCTTTAGCAGCAAAACCACAGAGTAAACTGGCCCAAGAGAACATGGATCTTTTTAAAGAACAATGGGAAAAACAAGTCCGTGTCCTCACAGATGCTGTCGATGACATTACATCCATTGATGACTTCTTGGCTGTCTCAGGTAATGAGCTAGTTCCCCAGAGAAGTATGTGAAGATGTTCATAATTACTTTTGTCTAAGTTGTATTAATGGGCAAACACTCCTATGTCTTGGCAGGTAACTTATTCTAACAATAATATTGTGCTGGTTTTCATTTTAATGTTAAAAAAGCCATCAGCTACAGGGTTTTCAAGTGACAGCTTCTCAGCTACTGGGAAGTAGCTGGGGTTGGAGATGTTTCCCTTGATAGGGCTGGTCTGAATCCTAGGAGCATGAATTAGAAACCTGGCTGGCAAAGGCTTATCCCTGCTTGTATAGAGTGAGGTCTTTCAACTGGGACCGGTAGAACACCAGGACCATCCATCCCTCTTGCTGCCATTGTGTTTAGAAAAAACATTGATCTGTGTCTTGGTGGAGACTGTGGTTATTTGTTATGAGCCTATGAAACTTAGGAGAAGAAGGGATTCTCAACACCATCACCTTTAGTTTCTTTTTTAAAATAACTTCTTCCCTTCTTGGAAAGCCTCTCTTCTGTCTCTCAGAAATGATCGTAGTCATAGTTTATCTGCCTACTTTTCCAAAGACTCTTCTGTCTGCATGATGCACAGATAGAAAACAGAGAGGAAATATTTAAGTGCCATTTAATTATGAACTTGCGAAAAATAAATCTGGGTAATTCACCTCACAAAAACAGTTGATTTCATTATATAAACATAAACTGGTAATGACTTAGTAAATTGCATTCATATAGAAAATGTCTGTCAAATGCAATTCAGTGTTTATCACACAGAGATAAATTTCAGTCCCATCTTCTTAGAGTTGAGTAACTATAAATGCATTCTCCATTTAACGGGGCCTCTGTTGCCCTTGGCTGCATGGCTTGCTCTCTCAAAGTGCCAGACTTCCTGAGGCCAGTGGCTGTGGGCAGAATCAGTGGCTAAGTTTTTGTAGGGCTGAAACTACCTGTCACCCCAGGGAACCACGGGCTAGAACGTGGCAGTAGGGCTTGAAACAGAAGCAGAGCTTAAGTACATGCACAGCACAGTCCTCCAGCAGTGACCTATATAAGGGTGACTGTGTGTTCTGCATGCCAATGTCTCCCTGTCTTCACACTCTCTCCTTAGGATGGGTAGCCTTGGCTTAACTGGAGAAACTGGGGAGCAAGCAATCTGTAAACTGCAAAAAGTAGGGGGTAAACCATCTTGCTGCAGGACTGCCAAATTGCAGGTGTTGGTACTTTAAAACAAAAATCTCATTTGCAAGCACATCTTTGCAGGTGCCAAAAATGCAGCAATGGCTTTTTTGGGAAATCTTGGCCTTCTGTTGTTTTTCCCAATGAAGTACTGAATTATTCTTTTTCATCAGTTTAGAGAAAAACATTCCACCTTCACAGCACACTTTTAAGCAAACAACAAATTCTGAAATCTAAATGCAAAGCCCCCCCCTGGATAAATACTATATTCTTAAAGTTACTTTTTTGAGATTAGGTTAGGTATGTCTCAGGCTTGGTCTCAAGGGATTTTCAGTCCTCCTATAGCAAAATAAAATGTAACAGCATCAAATGTCCCTCATGCACCATTCGTCAAATCAGTGAAGAAAAGGGATTCTGCAGCAGCATTTAGTGGATTCTAGGCAATATCTTTAGGGCATATGACATAAAAGAATGGAAAAGAGAAATCAAATTCTTTTAACAGATACACTGTTGTCTGGTGAGTGTGTTCAGTTTTTATGCAAATGTAAGAGAGTATAAGAGGGATTGATTTGATGGAAAGGAGCTTAGACAGTTTCTATTTAGCAAATAAAATCATGGAACAATTCTTTCAGTCAAAGGTGGTGGTGTTTTCAGAGCATCTGAATTTTAGAAGTCTACCTGGTGTGTTTTTCTGATGTTCTGTCACAGCCCTGCTTAGGAATATTAGGTAATTAAATCATTAATAGGGCAAGGCCTTTCTTCATAATTCCTCTGATTTATATAATATGCTTTTTAGGGGGGAATAGATAAAGGATGGAGACAAGCAGATGCCTGTGCAGGTTTCTACTGGAATGACCAGTTAATTTTCAGCATTCAGACTCCTTTATACTCTTACGTACATACCTTACCCGTGGTAGCTTTAGCAATTTTTTTTTTTTTGAGACGGAGTTTTGCTCTTGTTGCCTAGGCTGGAGTGCAATGGTGGGATCACTGCAACCTCTGCCTTCTGGCAGTTCAAGCAATTCTCCTGCCTCAGCCTCCCGAGTAGCTGGGATTACAGGTGCTTGCCACCATGCCTGGCTAATTTTTTGTATTTTTAGTAGAGACAAGGTTTCACCATGTTGGCCAGGCTTGTCTCAAACTCCTGACCTCAGGTGATCCACCCACCTCAGCCTCCCAAAGTGCTGGGATTACAGGCATGAGCCACCGTGCCCGGCCTAGCTGTTGCACTTTTTATTTCGGGGGACTAGAGATATTTCCCCATTGCACCTGACACACAGCCTAGGCAGGTGTCATCTGCAGCAGTCATGGGCAGTATTTAGATGGGAAGCCACATCTTGGCCCTGACCTGACCCTGCCCCATTTGCCAATGTCCCCTGGCCATAAAGCATAGTCATGCTTCGGTGGACCCATAGTGAGATGGGCTTGTTTTTGAGTAGGGGGCTGCCTGGCAAGTGCCTAGCACAGGATCTGGCTTTTGAGGTAGGTGGGCTTCATAGCTTTTACGAAATGAACAGCAGGGATGCACCCTGACTTCTTAGAGTGGTTGTTTTCTACTGTCTCCTGGGGCTTGAGGCCCTTTGTTGCAGTGTGAGAGGTTTTATATAGTATTTGCATTTGTGATTTTCCACCATCAAATTCTCTTACACTTCATGGGGCCTGGATATTGGCTATAGCGCTGTCCAGTCACTAAGAACCTGTCCAAGAGGAAATCGTTTATGGAGTAGGGCTTCAGCTCCTTTGTTCTGGATATTCTGCCCCATTGGCTCCAGAAATTCCCTCATACTTAGAACAAGTCATGTCCTGATTTGTGGCTCAAAAAGTAATGGTCATCTTGTATATAACCTGGTGCAGCCACCAAGACCCCGATGCCAGCATTTTATGAGGCTGTAGGGCATGGGGAACTTTGATCATTGTCAAATATGTGACAGTCGCGCTTGCATAGAAAGAGAGGAATATGCCTGATACCTCCAGGGAGGAGGGGTAGGGTCTCCTCACCCCCAAGTTGTTCTATTCCAAATGCTGCCTTGTAAATATTGGAGATGTTTAAGATGCTAGCATTCAGCAGACCAAGAATATATTTATATTGACCAATCCCTTAAGGAGAGTGGTTTGAAATTCATCAAAGTGATAGACTCTTTGAATTTCACTTGGATTGTATTTGATAAACGTTTTCCATGGAAGTGTTATTGATTTCCATTCTCTGAGTGTGCTTACATGTTGTAGTTTTGGCTCCCTTATTTTGAAGATGCAAGTGGTTGCTTAAAGAAGCTCTAATTGGGTTTATTAAATGTTTTGCTAAATGCTCTTAGAAACAATATATATGCATTAAATGCTTTGGAGCAACACTTGGAGTGGTAATTTGTACTCTCCTTCATTAAGTGTCAGTGTGTCCAAAGAATTTGGTCTGATTGGGAGGTCATTAAATACCTAATTATTATTGTACCTAAATGTTGGTTTTGTGTTTAATAGCAGAAATGCTAAACTATAGACAGTTTCTCTCTTTGGAGGAAGTGGTGAAGTTAGATTAGTGGTGATTTTTTTTTTTTTTTTTTTTGAGATAGAGTCTCGCTCTGTCACCAGGCTGGAATGCAGTGGCGTGATCTTGGCTCACTGCAGTCTCCGCCTCCCGGGTTCAAGCGATTCTCCTGCCTGAGCCTCCTGAGTAGCTGGGATTACAGGTGCCTGTCACCACACCCACCTAATTTCTGTATTTTTAGTAGAGACGGGGTTTCACCATGTTGGCCAGGATGGTCCCAATCTCCTGACCTCGTGATCTGCCCGCCTCGGCCTCCCGAAGTGCTGGGATCACAGGCGTGAGCTACCATGTAATCAAAAATCACCCGGCCTGTGATTTTTTTTTTTTTTTTAAGCCTACTATATAGAGAGTTTATATAGCAAGCCCTCAGAAAGTTCGTGTCACAGGGTAAATCCGCTACATAAAGTATGAAACGTTGTTTTCATTTTCTTTGTGTGCAGCAGCCCTGCATATGCTGCATGCCATAAAGATACCCAGGGCAGAGGGTACAAAGAAGAGGCTCTATTGCTACACCTTGTAGACTGAAGTTCTGACATCTTTTATGGAGAATGCCAGTTGGCATGGTTCCTGGAGGGCAATTAGGTACCATACTTCTACTTTAAACATATATGCTTTTTAACTCAGCGATCTCATTGCTAGACATTTTCTCTAGGGGAGTGTCACAAATGTTTGCCAAAATACCTGTATAAGGATGTTTTCTTCAACCAGAATGTCTAAGGAAAGATTGAATTAAGTGAATTATAGCCCCTCCATCTATTCAGTACAGTACTATGCAGCCATTAAAATGGATGAGGTAGATCTGTAGGGCCAGACCTAGAAAGGTTTTCAAGTGAAAAAGATACAATAGTGTCCATAATATAATTCCTTTTATATTCATTTACATATAGTTGTCTATATTTTGTATGGACTGTTATACATATGTGTATGAAATTTTTTCTGTTAGAAGCACACCTATAAATAATGTATTGAACAGTTGTTCATGGGTACAGATTGGTGTGTCTGCTCATAGTGGACCTATGTTGTTTCCTTAACTAAAATGATGTATGGTTTCAGTTAGTGTGGACAGAGCCTGTCCCCCTCCGTTGAACAGTGGACTCGCACCTCCCCCCATCAGGTTCAGTTGTGGAGAGCAGGCTGGGTGCTCTGTCCTGGGTGTGTGGTAGCCTCAGCGAGGCTGGGGTTTTCCTAGAGACAAGTGTTTCATGAGGGTAGAGAATATTACTTTGGTCAGCTTCCTGAAGTGGGGAATATTACTCTAAAAAATGGCGTACTCTTTCCTGGTTTAGGTTCATGTAGAAGGCAGCCAAGATGAATTCAAGAAAGTCTAAATGGATTAAAAAAAAAAAAACAAAAACCATAGAGGTATCTAGACAAAGGTTAAAAAATCCTTGGTGGAAGTTTGGGTCACTTTGTTTAATGAACGGAAAGGAATGCCATACTTCATTGATTCTGAAACAGGGATGAGTCTTAAAATCAATGATACGAGAAAACATTGGCTCTTAGTTTTGCTATCAACATGCTTTCTTTCCATTTTATTCCTTTCCTTAGCAATGCAAGTTTCATCTTAACGGTATTGTGTTAGATCCAGTAAAGTAGCAGTTTTTAACCCAAGAGCTTGTATGGTAGTCCTGCTCAGTACATTTGTTTAGTTTGAATTATTAGAGTTTATATATTTTAAAAATGCTTGTGATGGGCTCCAAATCCATTTATTCTTGTAATTGGTTTAAATATCCCTCTTAAAATGTGTTTATGTTAGAAGTTTAATATGTTTACTTTTTCATTAGTTCAGTGATATAAACCCTGGCAAGTCTCATAATTTGTAATTAATAGAGACCAAAATATGATCTTAACTATATTGCAGTAATCTAGTTTTCCCTTCTCTAATAAGAATTCTTACTGTTTCCTGGCCTTCCCTGGAAAGGTGTTTTTTGTTTGTTTTGGTTTTTGTTTTTGAGACGGAGTCTCACTCTGTTGCCCAGGCTGGAATGCAATGGCGCGATCTCGGCTCACTGCAACCTCTGCCTCCTGGGTTCAAGCCATCCTCCTGCCTCAGCCTCTAGATCTGCGTCATCCACTTTAATGGCTGCATAGTTCCCATAATTCATTTATCCACCCTTCTCTTGGACATTTTGGTTGCTTCCACGTTGTTACTACAGATGAGTTCGAGCAAACCCTTTGTGGTGGGGTTCCTAAAAATTTATAGTGTCAGGCATTTTGCTTTGAGGAAAAATAGTTTTGGTGTGTTGCCCAAATTCAGCTGTATGACTGTTAGGAGCCACCCATCAGCTTCATAGGAGTCAGGGGTTTTCACTTCTAGGGACCCTTCAAATATCACAATAAGCCCATCTATGTACCATGAAGAGGGTTATTAAATAGTTCATCTCACACCTCAGGGTCCTCTAGAGGAGGCTTCAACCTGCTTTCCAGCACCTTCTCCTATCCCAGGGCTGTACTGGCTTCTTGGTAGATTGTCTGAATATCATCAGCATCTCCTGGAAGGAGAGGGAGAGGGGACAGTGGACTTTTGTTCTAATTTAGCCTTTCCTTTATTTGGGACATAGGGTCAGTGAAGCTAGAGGAAGGAAGTGAAGCTAGAGGAAGAGAAAATTCTATGATAATTTTCTGCCAGGTTTACAGAACAACTGTGTCTCAAAGATGGGCATTGTTTTTTGTGTGTGTGTGTTTTTTTTTTTTTTTTTTTTTTTTTAAAAACCTGGAATGAAGATTGTTATTCTTGGGGGTGATAACAGGTTTAGTTTCTGTCTGTATCACTAGTCACTGGTTTCTCCAATGAAGTATATGTAAAACTTTCAGCACTGTGGCTGGCACCAAGCAAACAATAAATGATAGATGCCAGCTTACAGTTGCCACCTTCTCATAGAAAGCCTCCTTCCTCACTCAGCATTTTGCTTGTTCTCCAGAGAATCACATTTTGGAAGATGTGAACAAATGTGTCATTGCTCTCCAAGAGAAGGATGTGGATGGCCTGGACCGCACAGCTGGTGCAATTCGAGGCCGGGCAGCCCGGGTCATTCATGTAGTCACCTCAGAGATGGACAACTATGAGCCAGGAGTCTACACAGAGAAGGTTCTGGAAGCCACTAAGCTGCTCTCCAACACAGGTACGGGAACTCTCGCTTTCCAGTGCTCCCACACACCGCAGCCTGAGTGAGGCAGGCCACCCCATTAGCCCAGCCCTGTGGTGAGGAAGGAGGAGTTGGGAACTTAGATTTGGTCTCATGGCACATCGGGCTCCTGAGAAGCTGGTCATAGCCAAATTCAGGCCTCACAAGCGTATTTTCTTCATGTGTATCTCATGAGTAATCACGGGACTAATTCTAAACACACTATTTAAGATGAATTTCTGAGTTAAATCTCCTATTAGTGAGTAAAGACTAAATTAAGGTAGGTCCCATTCTTAAGCAAGGCTTCAAGTTAGTCTCACTTCAAGTTCTCAACCATCCAATCTCTGTTGCAGAGAAAAAGATGATTTGAGTCGTAAAATACTGCATTTAATTTATTTCAACTGTAAATACCCTTCACATAGGTAGAAGCAGAGGCTTTTCATCATAAGCCTCACCTCTTTCTGTCTAGCTGAGTGATTCAGGGAGGGCCAGGGGAATGATGCTGCCTGCTGACCAGGATATCTGTGGTGCCTCTTTCTCCACAGTCATGCCACGTTTTACTGAGCAAGTAGAAGCAGCTGTGGAAGCCCTCAGCTCGGACCCTGCCCAGCCCATGGATGAGAATGAGTTTATCGATGCCTCCCGCCTGGTATATGATGGCATCCGGGACATCAGGAAAGCAGTGCTGATGATAAGGGTGAGTAACTGCATTTCAGACATCTTAACAGCTTCTTTCTTATCATTTGCTAAAGTTGAGCAATGCGTCATTCTAGAACTCGGCAGATGCGGTGGCAGTATATTAAAACCATGAATCTAAAAGCTGTTAGAATGAGATATATTTAATTACGTTGTCTAAAATGACTGTTAGTTGCAAGTTAGAGCCCAAACTTGGGCCAAGAAGGGGAGCTAGCCTGAGTTGACGATTTAATTTAGGATAAACGGTCTCTACAACATGAGGCTTCAGTTTGAGTTAGGCAGGAAATTATAGAAAATAATGGTTCTCAAGCTAGTATCAGAGAAGGAAGTATTTTCGTAATGCGGATTCAAGTTATTGTTCACATGAAGTGCCCGTCTCTTCGGAGGGGCTGCAGGCAGACAGGATGATGGAACCCCAGGGTGTTGTGGGGAGGAGTGGCCCCAGGTGATGTTCCTAGGCTCATGGCCAAGTGCTGAGCCCCTTTCCCCATAGCCAGAGTGCCTGGAGGGCCTCTGTAGCAAGGGCAGAGGAGAAAGGGGCCTCTACGGCATGTGGTTGAGCTCCCGGCGTACCGTCCTGCTCTCTGACAACTATTCCTGTCTTCATTCAAGAATCATCCTTCCAGCCCCTGGGCCTCTCAGTTTCTTGATGTCTTGTCCTCCTCCACCTCAACCTCCTGGCCATAGCTGTACCTCAGCCTTTGTCACTGCCTGCCATTGTCTTTGTCATCCCCAGCAGCCTAGTTCTATTGTTCAGGTTGCACCCTTGAGTCCTGCAACTCCCAGCGAGCCTTTGAGTCCACTGTGGGGTCTTCAGTCAGTTGGTCCTCCCCATGTGTCACTCACTCAGCCCCTTGTGTCCTTGGTTCAGTCCTTTGTTAACTTTGAGTCCATAGTTGAATATACTCACTCCTCTGCCCTGCTGTTTCCTTACACCTGCCTTGCAAGGTGCAGTCCTAGCAAGATCCTGCTCTCCTGAGCACAGGATGGCCACAGCCACGCTGATGGAGCCGCAGAAGCCACGGCCATTTGTGGGCCCTTGCTGCCCTGCAACAGGCGTCCGCCCACCCACACCTGTGCCCCTGTCCTATTTGGCCCACTTGCCGATTTCGTTGAGGATACTGAGGCAGTTAGTGCATCCACCCCTCTGCATCCATGCCCATGTGCTCTGCCTTCCTCCTAGCACCATGGGCATCGCTGTCGGTGCTTCTGGCCGAGGCCATCCCTTGCACGTCTTTGTACTGGGGTCCCACCTTCTTCACCCCCTGCCTCCTGTACCTTTCCCCAAGCCTATGATGATTTCTCCCATTTTTAAGGGGGAAAAAAAGTGTTTTGACCCACACCCCTTCTCAGTCTCCTTGGCTGGTTTCTCCCCATCTCCTCAGCCTGTGAAACATGGGTGTGGCCTGCTGGAAGTCCTTGACCTCTTCAGAGTCCTGTCGAGAGGCCGACTCTCCTAAGTTCCACACTTGTCTGCGCACCTTGCCTCCTCCCTCTCACTTGCTCCACCCAGGCAGCACATGTTAGTTGATAGTGACTCCGTCTTCCCTTACTTGGGCCCAGACCTCGGATCTTTTATTTCCCTTTTGTCCCATACCTCACATCTGCTTTATCTGTGAATTCTTTTGGCTCTCCCTTCACAGTAGAGAACCTGAACATGTTCTCACCCTTGTCCAAGCCACCAGCACCTCTCACCTGGGTTCATGCAGGTGCCACTCAGCTGGTTCCCTGTTCCCATCCTGGGTGCCTACAGTCTCATGAGCCACAGGGCAGCCAGAGCAATTTCTGTAAGCTTCAATCAGATCATGTTATCCTCTGTGCCAGCCTCTCCACAGGCCGCCACATCACTCATTCTTTATGCTGGCCTACAAGGCCTTCTAGGACTGGAACCTGTCACTTCTCCAGCCTCCTTTCCTGCTGATCTCCCCTTGTACTCATGGGGTTCCAGGCAAGCCGGTGACATGGGGGCAGTGAGCTAAGCCCCCCTTCTGTGGCCTCCTTGCTATTCACGCAGTTCCCTGGGCCAACGCCCCTTCCCCACGGCCTCTATGCTGCCACCTGCGCCCCCCTCCCCCTCCTTGAAAGCACCTTCTCGTGAGACTTTTCCAAACACCCATATAGAATTAAAATCTCCCTTTATTCATCACTGCTTTCTTTATAGCACTGGTCACTTTTGATGTGTCATATAATTCATTTGCTTACTTTGTTGTCATTTCTTCCATTAGAATATGCGAGAGGAATTTTTGTCTGTCACTTTGTATCTCTAGGGCCCAGAACAGTGCTTGGCAGAGAGATAATGAATGAATGAATGAATGAATGAATGAGAGTACTCGGTTTTCTTGGCAAGAATGGTTCTTGGGTCTGCGATGGGGTGCTGGGGAGGCAGAGATGATGTTAGGAGGTGGTCCTTTGAAAAGCCCCTTAACTGATTGATTGCATGCCAGTCCCGAAGGTATGTGTGACTGATTGCATGCCAGTCCCGAAGGCATGTGTGACTGCAGCATTAAAACTGTCAGT
Organism: Pongo abelii; assembly: GCF_028885655.2. NCBI lineage: Eukaryota > Metazoa > Chordata > Mammalia > Primates > Hominidae > Pongo > Pongo abelii. The sequence goes on from NC_071989.2 coordinate 147,304,318, forward strand.
GCTGGCATTGTGTTTTGTGCCACCAAGTCCATCAGCCTCCAGGACCTCACACCGACATGCTGTCTGGTCCCCTGCATGAGCATCCACTGTTCTCACCTCATCAGGGGACAGGCCCAGCCTTTGCACAACACGCTCTTGGTGGTTCCAGAATGTTTCTTGCATATCTTCTTGTTTGAACCTCACAGCAAGTCCTTGGGCTGGGCTTGGACTATGTCCTGGTACAGATAAGGGACTCGCCTCACTGCCCTCCTGTCACAGGCCAGCCGGCTGGGCTGAGTGCCAACCCCAGCTGTTCTGCCTGCTGCCCCCTTACTGATAACTGCCAGAGGACAACATTATGTTTCAAGTCAGTAGCTAATCATGAGAGGCTGGTAGTTGGTACAAAATAAGAATTTTATTTCATAATTAAAGCAAAGAGCTAGGACCAGTAATCAGTCCCTTGGGTATTTACTCAGCCCTTACCTGCCATATTCTCCCCTCTTTTCTTTTGATGAAAGTCAAAAGAATACTTTAAAATACATTGCCTATTTTTACTCCTCCAAGCAGCCTTGGTACCCTAACAAACAGAAGGCCCAGTTATTTAATTTTCTTTTTGTCATAAAGTAGGAAAGTTATACAAATCCGCTTAATACTATACAAAACACCTTTATTTTTAAGTCAGTACCTTTTCTACCCAGGACAGTTCTCATCTTTGTCTTAAAATGCTGGTGTTGGGGAAGTAAATTAGGAAGTAAAAACCTTATGTCACCGGGCACAGTGGCTCACGCTTGTAATCTCAGCACTTTGGGAGGCCAGGGCAGGCAGATCATCTGAGGTCAGGAGTTCAAGACCAGCCTGACCAACATGGTGAAACCCCGTCTCTACTAAAAATACAAAAATTAGCCGGGCATGGTGGCATGTTGCCTCTAATCCCAGCCATTCGGGAGGCTGAGGCAGGTGAATCTCTTGAACCCGGGAGGCGGAGGTTGCATTGATTCCAAGATCACGCCACTGCACTCCAGCCTGGATGACAGAGCGAGACTCTGTCTCAAAGGAAAAAAAAAAACCACCTTATGTCTTACAAAGAAATAGTGAATTGACTCAGTGATAGCAATTGAGCCCCACACACAGTGAAACCAGCCCAGGCCTGCTGTGGGCCAGGCAGCCCAGCGTGTGCACCAGTGAAGCAGAGGCTCGAGACAAATGCTGAGTGATTTTGACTTTATTCACCATACTGTTCAGAACACTGCACATTAAAATCCAGAATTCTGGGCCTCCATGCACCTGGCCAAGAGGCTCAGGGTGGCTGGGGGCTAGTGGCCCAGAGATGTGTCTGACCTGTGATCTCTGTCTTGGTGGCAGACCCCTGAGGAGTTGGATGACTCTGACTTTGAGACAGAAGATTTCGATGTCAGAAGCAGGACGAGCGTCCAGACAGAAGACGATCAGCTGATAGCTGGCCAGAGTGCCCGGGTAAGGAAGCGCTCCGTGGGGCAGTTCAGCTTGTGCTGCCGACTTTCCCTGTCCCCTTTCTTGTTTCCAGGAAAACACCTTCAGTATTCAGAACACCGTTTCTCTCTGTCTCTCTGGCAGTAGACTGAAGTTAAACTAAGTTGTGGCACCTGCTAGTCACTTGTAGCCTCCTCAGCTAGAGGCAGACCAGGTCCTGGGCCTCCTCTGCAGTGCCCTGGGGCTTTAGTTTATGATAGAGCCCTGGGTCAGGAAAGGGCTAAGATTTAGTCAATGCAGTGTTTATTGAAAGGATCGTGAAATTTGAGAAAGATTGCTGCCTTTGCCCATCTCAATGATACTATGGGTATGAACTATTTAATTATTCATGGGTTTAAAAAAATAACAGTGGTACATTCAAGAAAGCCAGTCAGAGCCATTGCATTCATTTGAGTCATTAAATCTTCAATCAATAGCATTTATGTTTTGGGGAGGATGCCAAGAAATATTTCTAAGGAGTCTTTGACTTCACTCCTTGGAAATCTGTCGTGAACAGCAAGCACATCCCTGCCTTATGTCCTGCTCAGTCATGAGCACTTTGGGAAGCTGAGAGGGAGGAGCTCCCCAGCCGTAGGTCTGTGGGCTGGAGGTGGGCAGCAGGCCTCCAGGTGTTGCTCAAGTATGGCCTGAGTGCCAGGAGGTATCCCTCAGCCCTCCTTCTTCAGGTGTACATTCTAAAGCCTCTTTCAGTTCACCTTGAATAGTTGGAAATGTCCATCAGGGCCCGCCAGGGAAAGGGCTCCACACTTTCATCAACCCCTTCTCTCATTTCTTGTCTTATATTAATAAGAATTAAGCAGGTTCTGTCCCTGCACAGGTGTGATTCCAAAGCTTCCACATTAGCCTTCCATCCCTCACTGTTTTCCTTCCACACTAAAACTTGTGCTCAAAAGTGGGTCAGAAATTCAGGCTGCCGTAAGTTTCTGCAAAAAATGAGAGAAATAGCCCTTCAGGCAAAATGAAACCTATTAAAGCATTATCCTACCTATGCCACAGATTGCCTGTTGGAAATATTCTTGGCTAGTGCACTCTGAGAACTTCATATTCTTTTTATGTAAGAGCTCTTTGTGCTTGTGATCACAGGCGATCATGGCTCAGCTTCCCCAGGAGCAAAAAGCGAAGATTGCGGAACAGGTGGCCAGCTTCCAGGAAGAAAAGAGCAAGCTGGATGCTGAAGTGTCCAAATGGGACGACAGTGGCAATGACATCATTGTGCTGGCCAAGCAGATGTGCATGATTATGATGGAGATGACTGACTTTACCCGGTGAGCAGCACCCCGGCCCCACCAGGCTGCACAGGGGCCACTTTCTTCCCCACAGGTCACCTGCGCAGCGACTCAGACAGCCCAGGCCATGGGGCTTTGTGGACATCTTTTTCTACTCCAACTGTGAGGGGCTTCACATACAATGATCCTTGTTCTCTCTCTCTTCTCAGAGGTAAAGGACCACTCAAAAATACATCAGATGTCATCAGTGCTGCCAAGAAAATTGCTGAGGCAGGATCCAGGATGGACAAGCTTGGCCGTACCATCGCAGACCATGTAAGTGACAGACTTGCCAGGTGGGTCTCCAAGCTCCTCCTGGGGCTCAGGCAGCCCAGCCTGGTCCATTCAGGGTAAGTTTCATGGGCCACAGCACTTTTGCCACCCATCTCTAAAAATGGTTCTTATTAATCCCAGCATAGATTTGTAAGGATTCTCTAGAGCAGATGTGTATGTCCTGGAATCTTCCATCACTTGGTAACCAAAATTATTATGTCTCAGTTCCCTCTCTCCCCCTCTGGGCAGGGGCCGAGAGCAGCCAGAAGCCATGTGGCCAGTGCTGTGGAAGGCTGGTGTGCCTAGATGGGGCCAGGTTTCTTCATCCTCAGCACTGTGTTTCTCAGTCATCCCGTCTTCATCCCCCTATTCCCTCACACTGATAGGTACAAAAATACGGTTCCTACCACCTGGAAATTGTACAATACATTTCATTTGGTGTTTTAAGCCTGATCAAGAGAAGCTGTTTCTCAGTTACAGTTTTTCTCTGTAGTTAACAAACCTCCCCACCATTTTCCCTGAAATATCCAAACTCTCAGCCTCATCTAGGCCACAGGATGTGTGAGACATCCCTCCTTAGACAAGCCAAAGATTGTAAAGACATCCTTGACTCCCACACAATCGGTAATAGGGCCTATTGCTTCCATTGGCCAAATGTATCTTGACACAAACCAGTCTTGTCCTTTCTGCAGATCTCCATAGCCACTTGGACTACTGTGGCTGCTCCCGATTTCCTATTCTTTCCTCTCTCCACTTCCTTCTGCATCCAGCTGCCAATACTGTCATCTGAAAATGCAAATCACACGGCTCTGCCCTGCTTCCATGACTACTTAGAATACAGCTCATCTCCAGTATGGTCTGCGGGGTCTCAGTTCATACCACTCTCTGTGGTGTACTTTGCTCCAGCCTCACTGGAAGAAAATGTATGCTTGCTATAAACACTTGAGAGGTGCTCTGTGTTTCTTCCTTTGGGTAAAGCTTTCTAGGCCGGTCCTAATCTGGGAGCCTCTAAAACCCTGAGATGTGGAGCGAGACAGGAACTGGGCAGGGGCCACCCTTTTCTCTTTGACCATCCCCAACTGCTTTTTTTCTTGCTTTACTTTACTCACTTGTCTTCCACCTCAGCCTGCAGTGAGTGGCTTTTGTCATCAGGCATTAATAATGCAAAGTGCCTCGGAGCAGAAGAGTTAACTATTTGTTTACTTAGCTAAAAACATCTGGACTTTTCTCCATAGCCAGGCTCCTGCTTGCTCTCACCTTGAGGGGCATGGGCCTCCACCCTGCTGTGTGGGGTGAGGGGATCCTTGGCCAGGGTGGTTTCCCCGCCGTCATAGGAGGGAAGTCAGCGGGAGGCTCAGAAGGCCTTGGCTGTACAACCAGTGCCATGCAGCGCAGTCAGGGTCCCATGAACGACTTCCATCAGCTCACCCGCCTCCATCCCCAAGCAGAGTGTAGGCAAGGGCTGTGACTGCCTCAGGTAATTGGGTGATTTTGCTCCAGCAAGAGGGGAGGAAGCATGTGAGTGCCACACTGAACCTTTCAGAAACAGCTGTGGGGTCAGGGGGGCTTGGGCCAGGCCAGGATACACGGTGTTAAGCCTGCTCTCTCTTCAGTGCCCTGACTCGGCTTGCAAGCAGGACCTGCTGGCCTACCTGCAGCGCATCGCCCTCTACTGCCACCAGCTCAACATCTGCAGCAAGGTCAAGGCCGAGGTGCAGAATCTCGGCGGGGAGCTCGTTGTCTCTGGGGTAAGCATTAGCTGAAAAAAAAGAGGGCCAGTGGGAACGTGCTGACCCTTGTCAGAAATGAAAGTCACCTCCTATCCACATAAACACCTGCCCTGGGAAAGTGTGCTGTGCAGAAACCTGAGGTCCTGTCCCACTCTCTGGAGACCAAGGTCTGTCCATCATCTGTTCCCTGTAGAACTGTGACACCTGGGGGGCACTGCAGGGGCTGAAAGGCTGGCCGCCTCCCCTTTGCTGGCCACTCACTGGGAAAGAATTTTGAAAAATCTTCCTTGGGACCGGGCGTGGTGGCAGGTGCCTGTAAGTCCCAGCTACTTGGGAGGCTGAGACACAAGAATTACTTGAGCCTGGGAGATGGAGGTTGCAGTGAGCCGAGATGGCACCACTGCACTCCAGTCTGGGCAACAGAACAAGACTCTGTCTCAAAACAAAACAAAACTTCCTTTTCTTCCCCCAGAGAGGAATTAAGAGTAGACATAGATAAGGTGTTTTCTCAAAAGCCCTTCACTCCTCAGAGTGCTTGGGTAGCGTCTCTTTTTACCACATCACAGTTCTGAGGCCTTTCTCACCTAGGGCAGGGGAAAGAAGAGGTTTGCTGAGTGGATTGGGGTCCACCGAGCCTCCATGGCTTCTCTTAATCCCACTGAATTTCCTTTAAAAGAAACACTTCTTATATTGAACATATTGAGACCATTTGCTCATCTGCTTTGCCATAAACGTCCCTGTCTCGATTCCTGCTTCTCCTCCCCCACGTGCTTACAGCTCTGGGATCACTTACAGTGACTTCCAGTTGGTTTGAGTGAATAAACACTGGCTGAGGGGTGGGGGCGAGCAAGGTGAGGTTGCCTCATGTCTTCTCCAAAGGGTCTGAGGGCAGGCGCTTCCAGGCTATTTAGATAAGAGCAGCCATTGAGGGTGTTCTTCAGGAACAGGCTGCTGCCCAATCCTCTGCGACCTGCCCAGGCCCTGGTCTTGCAGAGGAGTAGGGGGCTCCCCTTCAAGCACGGCCCACCTGTGTCCACGAGGCTGGAGGTCAGGCCTGTGCTTCTTACCACCTCTGTCTGCCTCGTAGGTGGACAGCGCCATGTCCCTGATCCAGGCAGCCAAGAACTTGATGAATGCTGTGGTGCAGACAGTGAAAGCATCCTACGTCGCCTCTACCAAATACCAAAAGTCACAGGGTATGGCTTCCCTCAACCTTCCTGCTGTGTCATGGAAGATGAAGGCACCAGAGAAAAAGCCCTTGGTGAAGAGAGAGAAACAGGATGAGACACAGACCAAGATTAAACGGGCATCTCAGAAGAAGCACGTGAACCCGGTGCAGGCCCTCAGCGAGTTCAAAGCTATGGACAGCATCTAAGTCTGCCCAGGCCAGCCGCCCCCACCCCTCGGGGCTCCTGAAGATCAGTCACTGTTCATCACTGAAATGAATTTGCTAAATACAACACTGATACTAGATTCCACAGGCAACTGGGCAGACTGTGAACCAGTCCAGGTGGTGAATTTTCCAAGAACATAGTTTAAGTTAAGTTGATTAAAAATGCTTTTAGAATGCAGGAGCCTACTTCTAGCTGTATTTTTTTATATGCTTAAATAAAAGTAAAAATTCATAACCAAAGAGAATCCCACATTAGCTTGTTAGTAATGCTCTGACCAAGCCGAGATGCCCATTCTCTTAGTGATGGCGGCGTTAGGGTTTGAGAGAAGGGAATTTGACTCAACTTCAGTTGAGAGGGTGCAGTCCAGACAGCTTGACTGCTTTTAAATGACCAAAGATGACCTGTGGTAAGCAACCTGGGCATCTTAGGAAGCAGTCCCTAGAGAAGGAATGTTCCCAGAAAGGTCTTTGGAGGAACAAACTCAGTAAAACATAATGTATCATGAGGAAAACTGATTACTCTCTTTATGACGTGAAATGAGAATCTTAATGCATGGTTACGATTACTAATGTACACTGCTGCAGGACATTAATAAAGTTGCTTTTTTAGGCTACAGTGTCTTGATGCCATAATCAGAACACACTTTTTTTCCTCTTCCAGCTGCAAATGCAAATTCATCATTGGGCTCACTTCTAATAATTGCAGTGTTTCCCGCCTTGGGCTTGCAGCAGAAAAACCTGACAAAATAGTGTTTGCTAAGGCAGTAATTTAGACTTTACCTTATTTGTGATTACTATAGTGATTGATTACTATAACTACAAGGCATAATTTACTATCTTATTTAAATTTTGTGAATTTGAATGTTTTTTACACTAACTTTCCCCAACAAAGTCCACTGTGAAACCACGACATCCAAGAGGCCAAAGTCGTCTTCTCTCCCTTCAAGTCATAGATTTGCCCACAGCATCTGTGGTGCTCTGAGCCCTCCCGGTGTCCCTCTCTTCCAGGATGGGGATGCCCAGGAGGGAAACTGTCTGTGGCTCTAGGCTGTACGGCTCGTGCCAGCCCATCAGGGAGGGCCATGCCCCTTGTCCTGCTGAGTGCCCCACCCTGCACCCCCACCTTGGGAATTCACATGTCCATTCCCTGAGGTTCGTGTCACAACCTCGGAGGCATCCCTGTCTTCATTATAGATGTCCTCTCTCATGCGTCCTTCCTGTCAGCATATCCCTTCTGCATTCTTCCCGTCAGCACACACCAAGCTATGATGATAGTGGCCTTCAAGATGAAAACCCTCCTTAACCCCGTGATCCTTCCCAGCTGGCATCCCCACCCTAAACAAGGTTCCCTAAAGAGAAGCTTGTTGTCATCTTCTCTCCTTCCTCACTTCCAGTCAGCTGTCACCTTGCTCCCTCCACCTCCCTTGTCAAGGTGACTGCCTTCCACTGCCAGCCACACTGGCAATGATCTTGAGACCTCACCATGCAAGCGGCCTGGGGGCGTGGTGGGGAGGAGGAGGACAAGGACTCTTGAACGCTGCTCACTTGGCTTCCCGGACACCCCGCTCAGGTTCTGCCTGCCTTACTGGGGGCTCCTTCTCCTTTCCTGGGGCTGAGAGATTGTGTCTGTGCCCACCCTCCTGAGCTCAGCCAGAATCTCGCATGTAAAGACATCCAAATGCTGACTTCTCCCCAGAGCCTTTTATAACCGACTGCTGCCTCACGCTCCATTCGGATGTCTAATGAATCTCTCTGACTTGACCTGTCCAAACTGTGCTTGCCACCTCTACTCGCCACCGCCCACCCCCACACCCTCCATACCGTTTTCCCCACGTCACTGCCCCTCCCGCCTTCCTCTTGCCAAATGCCTAATAATAAAAGTTCTGAGGTGGTTCTATAGCGCAATGGGCTTCTAGTGACAAGAAATCAAAATTCTGATCTTTAAAATGTACGCACAATTTACCTGTTACTGCCTGGCCTAAGCCATCCTGCTGTTACTGCTGTGTAGCAAGTTGCAGCTAAAGCGACCTCACACGGCTCCTGAAGGGCAAGAATCTGGGAGCAGCTCAGCTGGATGGCTCTGACTCGGGGTCTCATGAAGTGGCCAAGATGCCAGCTAAGGCTGCCATCTCTGAAGGCTTGACCTGGCGAGGATTTGCTTCCAGACTCACTCGCGTGGCTATTGACAGAAGGCCTCAGTTCCATGCCACATGGCCCGTTCCACAGAGCAGCTCACAGCTTGGTAGTAGCTGGCTTCCCCAGAGCGGTATCTGCGAGCAGCAGCCAGATGAAGCCATGGTGTTCCCTTAAAACCTGATACGGAGAGTGATTCCCCATCATGTCTGTATTCTGTGGGTCACACAGACCAAGGCTGGTCCACTGTGGAAGGAAAGGACGAGGTTGCCAGTGCCCGGCGGTGGGCGGCCACAGCCAGCCTCCCTGCCAGTGTCCCCCACAGCCAAGTTGTCCCTGTAAGACAAGCTCAGACCTTCCAGCGGCTTCCATGTCCCTCAGTAAAAGCCAGAGTCCTAAAAGCCTCTTGCCTGCTCTGGCCTCGTCTCCCCATTCTCTGCCATCCTACATCTGTCCCTGGTGTCCCTGAAGCACATCGTGCCTCAGCCTTCGCGCCTATGCTTCCTGGCCTGGAATGCACTTGCCCTGGGACACCCTGTGCTGGCTTTAGCGTTTCCTTCCTGTCTCATCAAGTCACCTTATCAAAAGGACACCGACAGGCCAAGTGTGGTGGCTCATGCCTATAGTCCCAGCACTTGGGAAGGCCGAGGTGGGAGGATCACTTGAGCCCAGGAGTTCAGGACCTGCCTGGGCAACATGGTAAAACCTTGTCTCTCTTAAAAAAAAAACAACAAACAAACAAACAAAAGTCCATTAATGTATCTCTTAAAGTCTTCCCTTGTGCCACAGCGGGAAAGCAGCCCACACCATCCCTTGCTCCCTGGGCTCCTCCATCCTCTGCCAAAGCTCACAGCACTGCAGGCACCAGCCCTCACTGGACTGACCTTTGGGGAATAGCCAGTGTTGGCTCTACTCATCCTCATCAGAGGTAAAGAGCTTGGCATGTACTGGATAGATAGTAGTTGAACAATGCGGACCATTATTGATTTAAACCAACCCATCAGAAGGTGTTAGAGGGCAAAAAGCTGGCAAATGAGAAGGCACCAGGGGCCTGGAGAGCCGAGGCTGAGGCTCAGAGGCCCTGCCCCGAAATCCTGACCCCTCCTCTCACCTCACAGACCATGACAAAGCTGGGCCAAGCAGGAGGGGACCTGCCTGTGCGTGCGGGGCCTTTGGGGCTTTCCTGCAGCCTCCTGTATGCTCGCTCCTGCCCCTGTGCCATCTGCAAAGGGGACTGCCTCCCCTCTGCATCCTGAGATTTCTCATCCAGGACGGGCCCCTGCTCTCAGCCGTCTTGTTGATGCCTCATCAGAGGAGGGTTGGGGGAGCAGAGCCAAGGACCAAAGCCGAGTCCCAGATCCCTCCAACTCACTGTGCCTCCCCAGCCTGTCACCCTGCGTTGGTGACCCCTCAGACCTGCTCCCTACTCCCTGCACTCAGCACACAGCCCCTGCTCTCCTGTGGCTAGCAGCACCCACGCCTCTCCCAGGATGGCTCTGTCCTGGTCCCTCCCTGCTCAGTGCCCTGCAGGGGTTCCCGTGGCTCCTGTGCAACACCTTCAAAGGCCACAGTTCACTCTGCAGCCTTCACCCTCACAGCTTCCAGTCCCAACTTATTCCACCCTCCTCCCAGGACAAGGCCACCTCCCCACGGAAGCAAGAGAGAAGGAGCTGCCACATGCTGGGCACCTCAGAGCCTGTGTTCAGCCTTTACCCTCGTCACCCCATTTCATCTGTGCAACCCAAGGTGTCAGTGCCATTGCTACATCTCCGGCTGCACAGCTGAAGAAGTGACTAGGAGAGGTGAAGTCACATGGCGGCAAGTGGCCGGCCCTGCCACCTGGCTTTGAGAGGCACTTCCTCCAGGGACCCCAGCTTTGGGCCATCCCTCCTGGACCCTCTGAGTAATGGTGATGCCAGTGGCCACTCCCTCCCTCTCACACCTTCTCTAGATTCCCACGGTTCCCTGCCTGTCACCAATGCGTGTCCCTCATCTCCTTTACCAGCTCCTTCTCCTCGTGGCCCCTGACACTGAGGTGCTCCAGGGCTCCCATCTGGAGCCTCCTCTCCATGTTCAGTGACACCCAGCAGGGGCTTGCTGGTCAATGTTGAGCCACCGGCTCTCCAGGGCCAGGCCAGGGAGGATGCGAACAGATGCACATCTGTGCATTTAGAAAACACTGGACCGCTATAAAGGAATTGCAGCACACCGTTCACAAAAGGAGACATACAGGACTCTAACTGGGAATCCCAGCCAGCTAGCTGATTCCCATAGAAGGCTTTCATTGATTTTTGCCAGACTCTTGCATCCACGGCCAACCTATGGTTGTAACTGACAAACGAGACTAGTTCCAACAGGAATGCTGCTTGATATTTGTGTTTACCTTAAGGAATAAATGAAAGTGAAACAACAAAAACCTATGTTGGACTTTCACTTTGTCAGTGAGTGACTTCTTTGCTAAGTCAGATAATAGTTGTTAACTACTTTGACAATTTCTTCCATTTTTTTGTGCTACTGACGATGTAACTGCTATAGATAACACACATTTACATTTAATTGGCATTATTAACATAACAAATTCACCTTTGATCTGTAGCGTTTCCCAATTTCCATGGGTAAATGCTCCCACCACATCAGATTTCGAGCCACGGGCTGGCAGTGCTAAAACGCGGAGTTGGACAGAGAAGCCCAGGAGCGCGCCGTGATGCGTCCTTCTATCACCCAGACAATAGGACCGATTGTGGTAAAATGTCATTAGGAAAGGATGAGTTGTTATTATAACTTAGGTGAAAATTTACATACAGTGAAATCTGCTCTTTCTGGTGTGTAATTCCATGAGTTTTGACAAACGCAGTCCTGTAACCACCACCACAAGGAAGATGGAACAGTCACCCTCCCCCCAGGATTCCCCTGTGCAATCCCAGTATCATCAAAACATTCCCCAATCCTAAGTCCTGGCAACACCTTCCCTATCATTTTGCCTTTTCCAGAATGTACATAAGTGGAGTAATACAGTACGTGGCCTTTTGGGTCTGGCTGCATATGGCGCAGTGCATTTCAATCAGCGCGGCTTCAAAATGCACGCAGATTGCCGTGTGCATCGGTGGCTCGTTCCTTACTGCAGAGTCGTGTTCCGTTGTAAGGGTGCATCACAGTTTGTTTATACATCCCCCAGATAAGAGACATTTGAGTTGTTTCCAGTTTATTTTTATTTTTTACAAATAAAGTTGATATAAGCATTGACGCACAGGTTTTCACATGAACACTGATTTTTTTGTTTGTTTTTTGAGACAGTCTCGTTCTGTTGCCCAGGCTGGAGAGCAATGGCGCAATCTCAGCGTACTGCAACCTCTGCCTCCTAGGTTCAGCGATTCTCCTGCCTCAGCCTCCCAAGTAGCTAGGATTACAGGTGCCCGCCACCACGCCTGGCTTATTTTTATTTTTAGTAGAAACAGGTTTTTGCCATGTTAGCCAGGCTGGTCTGGAACTCCTGACCTCAGGTGATCCACCCACCTCAGCCTCCCAAAGTGTTGGGATTACAGGCGTGAGCCACCACACCCGACCTCAACATTTTTTAAAATGAGCCTTGACCTATTTACAGTACCTAACATCTTATACAAAATTTAACTCAAAATCAGAGACCTAAATGTAAAATTATAAAACTCTTAGAAGAAGACAGAAATCTTTGTGACTTTAGAGTTAGGCAGAGTTCTTAGAGACAACATCAAAGTCACCATTCATAAAATTTAAAAACTGATAAATTAGACTTCATTAAAATAAAAACCTCTGTGAAAGAAATTGTTAAAAGAATAAAAACTTACAAACAGCAAGAACATATTTGTAAATCACATATCTGACAAAGGACTTGTATCCAGAAAATGAACAGAACCCTCAAAATTCATTAAGAAAACAGTCAACCGAACGAAAAATGAGGCAAAAAGATTCAATGCCTGTAGTCCCAGCTACTTGGGAGGCTGAGGCAGGAGGATTACTTGAGCCTGGGAGGCAGAGGTTGCAGTGAGCCGAGATTGCACCACTGTACTCTAGCCGGGGTGGCACAGCAAGACTCAAAAAAAAAAAAAAAAAAAAAAAAAACTGTCCAATGACTGCAGTACCATTTATCAAAAAGACAATCTTTTCTCCACTGAACTGCCTTTGCATGTTTGTCAAAAATCAATTAACTATATCTGTGTGGGTCTGGCCAATGCCACACTGTGTTATTACAGGTTTATATCTTAAAATCAGCAAGTGTTAGCCCTCCAACTTGGTTCTTCTTTTTCAAAATTGTTTTAGCTATTCTTATTCTTGTTCCTTTGCATTTCCATATAAGTTTTCAAATAAGACTCCTGATAACTAAAGAATTCCTACTGGGATTGCACTGAATCTAGAGATCAATTTTGTGGGGACCGACATCATTTAACAATGTTGAGTCTTCCAACCCATGAATGAACTCAGTAGATCTGTCCATGTACTTAGATCTTCTGTGATTTACTTCATCAGTATTTCATAATTTTCAGCATAAAATCCTGCACATATTTCACTTTTCAGTTGATTTTTATGCACTGACCTAGTATCCTATGACCTTGCTAAAGTCATTAGCTAGTTCTGTGAAATTGTTTTTACAGATGCCATGGGATTTTCTACATTGACACTCATGTCATCTGTGAATAGGGACAATTTTATTTCTTCTTCTTCAGTCTGTATGCTATTTCATTTTCTTGCCTTAAGGCAGCGCCCAGAACTTTTAGTATAATGTTGAAAAGGAGTCAGGAGAGTGGGCATTCTTGCCTGTTTTACAATCTGAGGGGGAAGGAATTCAGCCTTTCACCCTTAAGTTTGATGTTAGATGTAGGTTTTTATGTGGTTTCTGTTCATGAGGTTAAGGAAATTCCCTTCTGTTCCAATTTGCTGAGTTTTTATTATGGCCGCTTAATATTTGTCTATATCTGTTGAGATGATGGTATGGCCTTTTCTTCTTTAGTCTGTTAATACGGTGAACTAATTGAACTAGCCTTGCATTCCCAGGGTACTCTCCATTTGGTTATATTATCCTTTTATATATTGTTGCATTCAATTTGCCAATATTTTGTTGAGGATTTTTGTAGAGACTTCAGAAAAATCTAAAGTCTTTGCCATAGCCTACAGGATCTCCTGTTGCCATTACCTCCCTAATCTTGTTGATGATGGGATATTAGCCTGTAGGATATTTTTCTTGAAATATCATTGTCAGGCCGGGCGCAATGGCTCATGCCTGTAATCCCAGCACTTTGGGAGGCCGAGGCAGACAGATCACAAGGTCAGGAGTTCGAGACCAGCCTGGCCAACATGGTGAAACCCCATCCCACTAAAAATACAAAAAATTAGCCAGGCATGGTGGCAGGTGCCTATAATCCCAGCTACTCGGGAGGCTGAGGCAGGAGAATCACTTGAACCTGGGAGATGGAAGTTGCAGTGAGCCGAGACCGTGCCACTGCACTCCAGCCTGAGCAACAGAGCGAGACTCTGTCTCAAAGAAAAGAAAAGAAAAGAAAAAAGAAATATCATTGTCTAGTATTGGTGTCAGAGCAATGCTGGCCTCATGAAATGAGTTTGGAAATATTTTCTTCTATTTTCTGGAGGAGACTGTATAAAATTGGTATTAGTTGGTAGAATTTGCTAGTGAAACCATATGGGTCTGGAGTTTTCTTTGTGGAAGGGTTTTAAACAGTAAATTCCATTTCTTTAGTAGCTGTAGGGCTACACAGGTTATCTATTGTTGAGTGGGTTTCAGCAGCTTGTGTTAGGCAGAATAATGGCTTCCAGAGATGCCCACATCCTAATCCCTGGGCCTGCTCATATGTTATATTACATGGCAGAAAGTGAATCCAGGTTGCAGATGGAACTGAGGTTGCTAATTGGCTGATTTTCAGACAGGAAGATTATCCTGGATCATCCAGGTGGGCCCACTATAATCACAGGGTCCTTAAAAATGGAAGATGGAGGCAGAAGAGGAGGTCAGAATGGTGCAATGTGAGAAGACCTTGACTTCCTTTTTTGGCTTTGAAGACAGAGGAAGGTCTAGGAGCCAAGGAGCACAGGCAGCCCCCAGCAGCTGGAAAGGCAAGGGATGGACCCCACCCAGAAAGGAGTACAGCCCTGTGACACTTGGATTTTTGCCCCATGAGAACTGGGCCAGACTTCTAACCTACAGCACTGTAAGAAAATTGACTGGGAATGTTTTAAGGCACAAAGCTCATGGTAATTTGTCAGCATAGCAGCAATAGAAAGCTAACACAGTGAGAGGCCGTGTTTCTCAAGGAATTGGTCCATGATTTCTTCTAAGTTGTCAAATTGATTTTACAATGTATTTATTTAGAGTTGTTCATAATACTCACTACTCACTATCCTTTAATGCTCGTAGAGCCTATAGAGACACCCCCTTTTCATCTGTGAGGCTGCTGATTTATGTCTTCTCTCTTTTTCAAAGGACCGTCTTTTAATTTCATTGATTTTCTCTAGTTTTACTGTCTTCAATTTTATTGGTTTCCACTCTTTATGATTTCCTTTTCTTCTGCTTCCTTTGGTTTTAATTTGCTCTTCTTTTACTAGTTTTTAAAAATTACCTTTGCTTTCTTGGTGTTAATTGTACACTTGCATCATTTAGTTTTAATAATGGCTGTGTTTGACAACCAGCTGGCCACATTCTGAACCCCGCGGCTCCCTTGTGTGAGGTTCTCAGGCCTGGTCAGTATCCCCCACCCAGCCTCTCTCTCAGCTCCAGGCTGTCTGCCGCTGCCTGTCAGCACCCCCACCTGGATGTCCTGCTGACACCTCCATATAAACATCAACGGGGTCCACCTCAGAGCCCCAGTCACTCCCCTGCTCTCCAAGCCTCCCACTCTGGTGCCAGCTCCTCCCCACGCCCATCTGCTCCGTCCCCTCGACTCCTCTCCCCACACCCTGCCTCCCGCCAGCAGAGCCCTGAGCTCTGCCTCAGCCCCATCTGGAGTCTGCACACTTCTCACAGTCCTCTGTCTTCACCCTGCTCCACATCCTTGTCCAGCTGCCCCCTGGATGCTGCCCTGGGCTCCCTGCCCCTCATGGCCCCTGTGTCATCTATTCTCACCACAACAATAAGAAAAGGTGAGGCCAGGCACAGGGGCTCACACCTGTAATCCCAGCACTTTGGGAGGTTGAAGCAGCAGGATCGCTTGAGCCCAGGAGCTCAAGACAAGCCTGGAAAACATAGGGAGACCTCTACAAAAAAATGAAAAAAATTAGCTAGGCGTAGCAGGTTGCATCTATGGTCCCAGCTACTTTGGAGGCTGAGGTGGGAGGATCACTTGAGCCTAGGAGGTCAAGGCTGCAGTGAGCCGTGGTCACGCCACTGCATTCTAGCCTGAGTGACAGAACAAGACCCTGTCTCAAAAAAAAAGGTGGGTTACATCAGGTCTCTCCTCTGCACCCACATCTCAACAGCCCCACCTCAAAGAAAATCCCAGGTCCCTTCCACAGCCTCCCCAGGCGGCCCTCCCTTGCAACTCTTCCCTCGAGCTCTGCCTGCTCCAGGCCTGGTTCTCATGGCTTTTCCTGAAGTGCTTTGGCCTGTTCCTGCAGGACCTTTGCCTCTGCTAGCCCCTAGTCTACAAAGCACCCCCATGGCTCACTGCTGCGCTCCTGTGCCTGGCCCCTCCTCAGAGGCCTTCCCCTCCACT
Organism: Pongo abelii; assembly: GCF_028885655.2. NCBI lineage: Eukaryota > Metazoa > Chordata > Mammalia > Primates > Hominidae > Pongo > Pongo abelii. Next base: position 147,320,294 of record NC_071989.2, read on the forward strand.
GAGGGGAAACAGCAGTGCCTGCCCCTCTTCCCTCCCCACTGTGCTCTGTCTTCCCTACACCTGGCCCTCCCCTGGAGCATGTGTATTTATCATGGTCCGGCCCTCTCCCCTCCTGTCCTACCACTTCCTGCCCTGGAACAGTGCCTGGCTCGTAGTACCCAACCAGATTTGTTGAACAAATGAATGAATAAGCAGCAGCCCAGAGAACACCTGCTAGGATGAGGGCACAGCCCTTGGCAGGGATGACAAGCTGCCGGAGGACCCGAAATTGTGGATTCTGCAAATGGCCACTCTCTCTGGCCTTCCTGTATCTTCCCAGGGCCGGAGCCCTCACCCTGCCTGCCCTAGACTGGCCCTCCCGACTGCCCATCCCTGACTGCTACTCCTGCAGCCTGCAGGGCTCAGCCTGGCCATCACCAGCTCCGGGAGGCCTTCCCTTGGCCTCACCCAGCTCAGCAGACTTCTCAGCTCCAACTGCCTGACACACACGACTGCTCAACAGCCACAGTGTGAATGAAAGAATGAATGAACAAGTGAACTCATAAAACCACAGCTGCTGAGGGATGGGGTGAGGACCTAGGCGCACCACCCTCCCTGCCATCCTCCCACACTAGGGCCCGGGTCAGCCCAGCCCAGGAGCAGGGACCCAATAATCACTCAGGGCCTGTGGGTGTCAGCCCGGCACACCTCTCAGCCCATCCCAAGACAGGGAGGACAGGAAAGCAGGCTCCAGCCCCGCAGGAGGAAGTCCCACCTCCCCCGTCACCAGTCCCTGCCTCACTTCGAGCCCCGGTCACACTCCTTGACCACAGTTCCCAGGATGGCAGCCAAAGGGAAGGCAGAGAAGGGGTTCCTTCCTGACCTGCAGACAACAGGCAGTGACGAATCAGGAGGTGGAGCCAGAACCCACCCCCAAGCAGCCCAAGCCCAGACCCTGGGGCGCCTCGCCACCCTCTCCCTGGAGGGTCTGCTTAACAGTCCAGAACGAACCTGGATGCGGCCAATGAGGAGAGAGACTGCAGCCCCAACTCCCATTCCGATGCTCTGAGTGTGTGAGGGCAGAGTGCACGCAGTCCCACCTCCCCGGCCTCGGACTCAGCAGCCTGGCGCTGGTCCAGCCCCCTCCCTACAGCCCCCAGGTGCCCGTTCCGCCGTCCTCACTCCCAGAAATCCTCTCAAGAGCACCTGGCCCAAAGCCTCCCTCTGCTTCACAGAATCGCTGCTGAGGGCAGCACACCTGGGGGCAGAGGGGACACTGGAGACTGCAGTTAGGCCCCTACTAGTGACACTCCTCCCATAGGGACCCTTTCCGCACCCCGTGCCAGACCCTGGTGGTCACAGAGGCCTCAAGGGCCAGCCTGGTCCTGACACAGCCGAGCGCCCAGCCTGGCCTCCCCGCAAGGCCCCACACTCTCGCCTGTCCACTGTTCCCATTGCCCAGCCTTGGTGCTCGCCTCTGAATAGCGAAAGCCCAGAAGATTCATCCCCAGCCCAGCCCCAAGTCCTCCTCTCTTCCAGCCTCTGCTGAGACAGGCCCTCTCCCCATCAAACCTCACCTTGCCCCTTTCTCAAGTCCACCCTAGATCTTCCAACACTACCTCTAAAGCGCCCCTTGACCTTGGCCTCATCCAGGTGCTGGCACCTCCTGTCTGAACCCTGCCTGCCCTGTTGTGGCCACACATACCTGGCCATTTCTCCTGGTCCTCCCTCTGCTGCCTGTCAATTCAACATCATCCCCTTCTTGGCCTCCATTCAAGCCTCCCACAGCACCATCAGCACCGCAAGCCCACTGCTGCCCCCACAGGCAGATCACTTGGCCTCTCTGAGCCATGATTTCCTCGTCTGTAAAATCTACTTTGAAGACTCCTGCGAGGCTGTAAAGGCAGCAGGTGCCCAGTGGCTGGCAGACTGTGAGTCTGATCCCCACTCTGCCCGAGCCCTGAGGCCTCCCGCCACGGGGAAGCTGTTACTTCAGCGTCAGCCCGGACTCCTGCCTCCAGCCTGCCCTGCTGGGAGGGGCTCCGTGCAGGCCGTGGCTCTGCTCCGAGCTTCCTGCCTGTCGTGTTGCGGCAAGAGGCGAGCAGGAGAGGGGCTGAGGAGAAGAGCCAGGTGGCCAAGCAAAGGGACTGCAGGGAAGGCCAACCGCTGACCCCATGTTTTTCTGGGCCTCAATTTGCCCTCAGCTCAGTAAAACTGAGATTTCTACAAGCCAGGCCTAGAGCCAGGGAGAGGAGAGTCCTGCCCCAGACTGGCCTTCCCCACTTTACCACCTGGGGGCCGGAGGGGCTGCCTGGGCCCGCAGGAGCGAGCCTCTGGTGCACTGGGAAAGCTGAGAAACAAACACACCAGAATCCGAGTCTGAAAAGCCCAGAGCCCGGGTTGCCATGGCAACCTGCAGCCAGCTTCAGCCCGACACTCGGCCAGCCTGGGTGGGGGCCGGGACTCGCCAGTCGTGGCTGCTCCCGGCTCTGAGGCCTCCTCCTTGGGCTTGGCCCTGTTTCTGCTTGGACACAGAAGTGGGGCAAGGCCACAGAGAGGCACTTCTGCCCTCTCAGGTGGGCCAGGCAGGCCTGGGCTCCCCTGGGCTCCCACTGCCAGCTTTCTCCCAGAGTAAGGCCCGGCCCCTGGGCCTCCAGAGTCTAGCACCTCTCAGCACCCCACCCCGGCACCCATTGCTCCAGCACCCATCACTCCAGCAGCCATCAAGCCCATCAGCTGCCTGGGCCACCACAGCACCCCTGCGTATGGAGAGGCCTCGGGCTCCAGCCAGGTCAGCGGCCTCGAGGCTGTTATGTGGGCACCGACAGAGGGGCAGTGAGATGACTCCCTGCCTTACCTCACAGCTGGGGGTTGCCAGCACTAGTGTGAAGCTTTCTACGTGATTTTTCTCCTTTAATGGCACTCCTTCTGACAGATGAGGAAACAAGCTCAGAGCAATTAAGCGACTTCCCAAGGTCACAGAGCTGCTGCTTGGTAAGAAGCAGAGACGTGCAACTCCTGGGCCCAGGTTCCTGCCCTGGAGCCTGTTCCTGGATGCCCTGGGCTGAGCCCTGCACGTCACCAGGGCCCATCACCCAACCACTCACCTGACCCCCCAGCCACAGGGCTGTGCCCACAGTCTACACAGACACATAGCAGACAGAAGACAGCCTTCAGGTTTCCATTTAATGGCCAAGCCAGCACTGCCAAGATGTCCTCCTGCCTGAGAAGCCCACCCACGCTGGCACCCCTCAGCCTCACTAGCAGCATCCCAGTCCAGTCCTGGTGTGGGGCCTCATCTCAGCTCCTTCAGCAAGCTGTTGACAGAGCCCAGCAGCTCCCGGAAGTAGCCCTCGTCCTCACCGTCCTGCAGCTCCAGGCTGGCCAGTGCCTGGTACTCAGCCTGTAGGCTGGCCAGCATCCTGCTGAGCTGAGGGTCCTGACGGTAGCGGTCCCGGCAGGTGGTCAGGAGGACGCCTAGTGTCTGCAGCACCTTTTCACGGGCATCATGCTCGGGCAGCGCCAGGAGGTGGGCCGTGATCTCGCACCAGCCCTGTTCCCACAGGCCTGGCAGGAGGTGTACCTGGCGATACTGCTGCAGCTTCTCTGGGGACGTCTCCTGGGTCAGCTCAGCCTCCTCCTCGGCGAACATCTGCCATCCGCCACAGCCGCGGGCCAGGTAGGGTGGGGGTGGGGAGAGAACACACAGGGAGCAGTTAGCTCACACCTGGCTAGCTCTGCCCTTCAGACACGAAGGCACGAGGCTGACCCCTGAGGGCCCGCCTCTTCCTCCATCCCCAAGTCTGTCTGTCTATCCATTCATTCATCCACCAACAGAAACACTTGTGTGGTGCCAGATGCTGGAGAAACTGCGATGGAGACACAGTCTTGCCCTCAAGGAGCTTAGGGTCTAGCAGGAGAATAAAAATTAACTAATTTCCAAATAGCATAAACGTAATCTAACAGTGCAGCATGGAGGCAGACAGGCTGGCTTCAAATTCCTGCTCCACCACTGACTTGCTGAATGACCATGGCTGGCACTTAGCCTCCCTGAGACTCATCGTCATCACCTCCTAAGTGGAGAAACTCAGCCTGTCTGTAAAGCGCAGAAGCCCAGCTCTATCAGCAGAACATGGTGGGAGCCAATCCTGCCGGGCTGCCAGCAGCGGGAAAGCCAACACCTGAACCCTGACAAGCAGGCAGGTTACCTGAAGGTCAGAGGTAGAGGGTTGGGAGGGGGCGGAGATCTCCCGTGCAGCTGTAGGAAGTGTGCCTGTGTGGAGAAAGAAGGAATGCCTGCCCTAACTCCAGGGGAGAATGAAGCACAGGGAAGATGCACAAGGCAAGAGGGAAGCCCAGGAGAAGACAAGGCCACAGTGGACCACCTGTGCTTCCCGCGGCAGCAGGAAGCCGTGGGGCTGATTGGGGCTGGCAGAGGAAGCTGAGGAGGGGTGCAATCCTGCATTCTGGGACAGGAAAGGCTGAGAGGGACCCCCTGGTCCTTTCCTACTCCACCCCTCAGTCCTGCCAGCTTCGCCACCAAAACACAGCCCAATTCTGTCAGCTCCACCTTCATCCCCTGTGTCCTGCGGTCCACTGCCTCCTGCTCTCACCTTCTCCTCCAGTCCCCAAACCCTCACAACCTGGCATTGCGGGTGATAAAGACAAAATTAATCCCTTCCCTGGGACTGCGAGGCTCTGCAGGCTCTGCCCCCACTGTGCGCGGCCTGGACCCACTCACACCCACTCTTGTCACTCTAACTCTCCCCTGGGGCCTCTGGAGGCGCAGCTCCCACTTCCAGGTGCACCCCCGCATGGCCCCATTCACTCCACAGCTCCCTGCATACCTCACCGCCACTGACGAGCCTCCCCTGACTGGCCATCTCTGCTTCTATGCTGCTGTGGTTTGAATATGTTCCCTAAAAGTTCAAGTGTTGGAAGCTTAATTCCCAAGGCAGCAGTATTGAGAGGAGCTGCCTAGGTCAGGAGGGCAGCGGGTTCGTTACGGGAGAGCGGCTGTTATTCTAGAGAGCAAGCCCAGCCCAGCATGCTTTTTTCCACAAGTGCTCTTGCCCCCTCACCTTCCACAACGTTGCCATGCAGCACAAAGGCCCCCGCCAGATGCACCCACCCAATCGTGGATTCCCAGCCTCCCGAATCGTGAGCCAAAAACTGCCTTTTCTTTGTACATTATCCAGTCCGGGGTATTCTGTTAAAGCAGCAGCAGACAGACTACAACACAAGCTCAGGGGAATTCTCTGATAAACATCTGCCTGAAAGCTCAGGGACGGCAGGGACTGCGGACTATTTTCCCAGCACCCAGCACAGCAGGCAGCACAGGCAGGCAGGGTCCCCCTGCGGCCCTTCAGCTCCACAGATGCACCAAAGGCCATGGAATCCAAACCCCAGGCAGGCATCTCACCACTGCAGAAGCCCAGATGTCAGGGCATGGTCTCTCAGTAGAGGTCCTCTCACAGGCCAAGGTACATATGAGGACCCAGCACCCTGATGGGGGTGTCACATTGCCCATGGGAATTCCACAGTCCCCGGCTGTCATGACAATGTGCTGCAGTGATCCCCCTGAGCTGCACAGCGCCCCTCCATCGTGGTGGACAGTTCATGTCCCTCCACCTTCAGGCAGCTCTGGACCCACCCCTAGTTTAGCTAGGTCTTCATTCTTTCTTAAGTGCTGCAAGAGGCTGGACTTAGTGACTCACGCCTGTAATTCCAATACTTTGGGAAGCTGAGGCAGGATTGCTTGAGCCCAGGAGTTCAAGACCAGCCTGAGCAACATAGTGAGACCCTGTCTACAAAAAATGAACAAAACTAACCAGGCATGGTGGCATGGGCCTGTAGTTCCAGCTACTCAGGGGGCTGAGGTGGGAGGATCACTTGAGTCCGGGAGGCAGAGGTTACAGTGAGCCAAGATCGTGCCACTGGGTGACAGAGAGAGACCTTGTCTCAAAAAAAAAAAAAAGAAAAAAGAAAAAAGAAAAAAGAAATCACAAGAACAGAGAAGCCCTGACTGCCTCAGCCCAAGTACAGTGTGTCCTAAATCTCTCTGGCTGAAACTCATCTGCTGTCCTCCCTGAAAGAAGAGGGCCATTTCTGTACTGTTTGTAGAGAGATGCCAGTCCTCCCCTCCCCAATCATGTCAGCACCCCAAAGCTTCCAGAGGCAGGCTCCTGGGGCCGGCAGCCTCGGAGCAGCCTTGGTGAGCCTGCCTGGTGGTAGTGTGCTAGCAATGCGTCAGTGCCATAGTGCCCAGGATGCCAGGGCTGGGGGCAGCAGGGACACACACCCAAGACACCAGAGAACAGAGCCCAGTTTCCCTGGGAAATGCCCAGCCAGCTGATATGTCCTTCATGTCCTTCTCCAGGCTCACTGGCCCACTCCCAGAACCCGAACTATGCCCAGGCCTTATCAATTGGATCTGAGCACCACATGGCTGCCTGCTGTTCTAAGAAACTGGATTTCTGCAGCTTGAACAAGAGAAGAGAGAGAAACAGACCGAGAGATAAGACAGGCAAAGACAGTCAGAGAGTTGGGTAGAGACAGTGATGGACAGAGGCGGCCGCAGCCATCCCGACACTGCCTGGGAGAGAAGGCCTGGGGGAAGCGTGTGCAGAGTGGTGAGGGGCCCAGCCTCCACCATTCGGCAGCAGTTCCAGCGGCTGCCCAGCCCTGCTCCACTAGTCGGCATGCGGCTGTTCTGGGGAGCATGTGGCCCGAGAGAGGCAACTGAGGAAGCCCTGCCAATGCTCTCTGCAGCAGCTGAATTAAGAATCCAGGCCTGGCTGGTTTTCCTCTCTCCTCCTTAATTAAGACGCTTCTTCAAGCTTGCAAACAGGGCTGGGCACCAAGTCTCCTCCCAAGTGGCAAGCAATTGGGTCCCTGAGACTCTCAAGGGCAGCCGCTCTGAGGCCCTGCCCAGAGCCAAAGCTCCCAGAGGAGGCACCTCCAGGTTTCTAGAATCCGAAGAGTCAGTGCCATTCGAAGGAGCTCTGGGCTGTTCCACCCCCTCAGCCTTTTGTCCCCTGGGGGCCTGGTCTCGGCTGCTCCAGGGCTTGCCTCATGCTAAGCCCTCTGCCTGCACACTTGGCCGTGACCATGGCTGGCAGGGCCACCTCTCACTCCTCATCAGCCCTCAGGTTTCAGCTTAGCCACCACATCTCACATGACATCCTCCCTGACGTCCCCAATCTCTTCCATCTGTCTGTCCATCCATCCAGAAGCACACACAAAGCAAACAAGTGACGTCCCCAGTCTCTTCCATCTGTCTGTCCATCCATCCAAAGCAAACAAGAGGAGACTGGGTGGGCCTGGGTACTCACCTTCTCCGTGACCAGGTCGTAGAGCAGTGTGACCACGCGCACGGCGAGCACCTCTGTGCCCTTCTCCTGCACCAGGCTCCTCAGGACCTGCAGTCCCCCGAGCTTCAGGAACTGCTGCTGGGCATAGGGGAAGTGGCGCAGCAGGGAGCACAGTGCAAACAGGACCTGGGGGCACAGACCCAGGGGCAGCTGAAGGGCCAAGCGAGCTGGACCTGCCCTGAGGCCCAGGGAAGGCAGGCAAAGGTGCCCCAAACTAGTCCCCATTCCTCCCGGCCCCACCTCAGTTACAGCTATACCCCAGAACCCAGGACTGTGAGGCCAGGAGGGACTCAGACACCTTCAACATTACCAAGTGAGTAAATGGGAGGTAAACAGAGGCCAAGGGTGGGAGACCAGGAGTAGGGCCCAAGGCCACACCACAGGAGCTGCCCCCAGGCCTCTAGTCACCTCAGCATACTGCCATCCGCTTTAGTTGAGTGTAACCTCTCCCCCTGTGCCACCCAGCAGATGACGCTCAGGCCCCCAAGGTAACATGCACAGCCTGGACAGAAACCCTTTCCTTTCAGGCCCCACAGGTGTACTGGGGGCCAAGCAGGAGGAAGGGCGTGGAAACACACCTTCTTCTTTGCAGTGAGCGGTTGCTCCGTGGCCAGGATGACCAGCAGCTTCTGCAGGGCTCCCCCTTCGATGGCCTCCACCTGGACCTTGGGGTTGCTGGGGAAGAAGCACAGGACAGCATGACTACCCTGCCCAGCCCAGGGATCGGATGGTCAGGGAACTGAGCCCATGCCAGCCATCCCTAGAGAGAAACAAGAACAAGAGAGGTTCCCACGCAGGGCAAGTCAAACTCAGCTGGGGAAACAAAGACCATCTGGCACAGACCCACGTGGGAACAGCGGCCCATAGCACAGGTGACAGGGCTGAGTGCTCCCATGCCAGTCCCCACTCCCCAGCAGCCAAGGGGCTGGAGTGGGCTGGGAAGGTGAACCACCTCTACTACTGTAAAGATATTTCGATGCCGAAGGTGCGCTGCCCTCCCATAGGAAGCCTTTCTTGGCGCTTCCCAAGCCAGTGCCAGATGTTCCTTCCTCCGTGACCCCAGGCACATCACACACTGGGGCAATTACTAATGGGTCTGTTCCCCTCTGGGTCTGGGGCCCCAAGGCCAGGGACCCATCCCTCTCCTCTCCTGGGTCGGCACTCAGACTGCACACAGAAAATGCTTGTGGGAGAAGGCAGGAAGAAAGTGCAAGAGACAGGAGCCTCTGAATACCTAGGCAGATCCTAAAACAGGACAACCCAATGCCTCGCACTGGGCTCCCACTCTATAACAGCAGCTACTGTCAGCTTCTCTGCCCTGTGTTCTCAGCACTCAGCACAGAGCCTGCCACGTCACAGGTCCCTGGACAGTAGGGAATGAATGAATGAATGAACGAACGAACAAACGAACAACACGTGTACACAACCATGAACATATCAACAGATAAACATACTGCACTAAAGTACTCAAAACCCTGAGCTGCCTCTGGAACTCCTCTCCCCATTCTGGGCTAGAGAAATAGTGATGTGATTAAAAAATTTCAGGCCCAGACCTCCCAGATGAAGGGATGAGGGGCCTGGTGGGGACCCCCATCAGGGCAGGGTGCCATGCAGGGGACAAGGCCGGGATCCCTAGCAGGATGCCCTTTTGCAGGCTCCTTGTTTTTCAAGATTGCATTAGGGATCAATTAAGGAGCAAGTGCCAAGCACAGGGACCGGATAGTCAGGCCCTTGGGCAGGTCAGGGCTCCCCTCTCAGCAGCCCACATGTGAGGCCCCAGAGAAAAGAGGGGACAGGCACGCAAAAGCCTGAGGCCAACAGCAAGTGAAGGGGCCAGGCCAGCAGTCAGATGGTGGCTGTCACACCCATCCAACTAGCCTACAAAGGACACCGCAGTCTACAAAGCCACCACATGCCTCTGGCTGCCTGCCCTTGGCATGACCACAAGCTCCCGGCGACCCAAAAAGCACCTGTTCCTCCTAACTCCCAACCCTCCTGGCCAGGGGGCCCTCACGGTGTCCTTGAGAGTGAGCCAGGGTGTAAGGAAACAAAGACAAATCAGAAGGAGCTGGCTCCTGGTCCTAAACCCAGAAAAGACACACTGTGCCACTGTACAGGAGAGGGCCGGACACACAGCAGGCGTGCACCCAAAGCTGGCCGAATGGAATGAAGATAGCTCCCCGCTTCTATTGCGACCAGGAACAAGCTTCAAGGTCCAGAGCAGACCAAGCACGCTGAGCCAGCTTTCTAAAGAGAAAAGCTCCTTTGTACCACGTGTCACTCTGTAGCCTCTCAGCCAGAAAGGAAGTACAGGGTGGGTGCCAGCCCGTCCCACAGCAACTCCACCCCTGTGTCTGCAGAGCAGCCTGGAGATGGGCCAGAGTCCCTGGGGAAGGGAGGCTGACAGCTCCTCTCCAGATAGGCGGGCTGGCGCTGGTGCAGGGGGGGCCTGGGAGCTGAGCTGCTCCCCTGCCCCCCCGACTTGAGACAGGCAGCTGTTTCATCAAAGCATGAGCTAATTAGGGCTGTCTCTGCCATCATGTGCCTAAGGAACGCTCACCCATGACAGGAGGGTCCAGGAAGAGAAGACAACCACGCTGAGAGATTCACGCAAACATCAAATGCTGCCTCCCCAAGGGGGCTGCGAGATCTGACATCCCATCAGCCTTTGGGAGCACTGCCAAGGAGTCCCATCCCTCATGGGCCCTCAGAGCAGCAGAGACAAGGCCCTCCAAAGACAGCACAAAGCTCATCACAGCACCCCATCATCGCAGCCCCAGTTAATCACCCAGGGCTGGGCAACCAAAGCCCTTCCACTTTCTGCACTGTGACCAGGGCAAAGAGAAGTCCCTTCTTCAGAAGGTAGGCTGATGTGGGCCGGGAACCACCCACAGCCAAGCCAGCAGCAGCCCAGTCCCACCCACTCTGTCTCCCTCAAGCAGGCTCTTCCCACCCCATTTAGAGTAGGAGAGAAGAGAGCTCCAACATCAGATAAGTAAATCGGAGAGAAAAGAGAAAGTCTGACCTTTTGTAAATTGCTGAAATCAGGTTCATAAGGCAATAAATTCATGTTTTCACCCACAGCCAAGTCTGTGGGTAGGGCAGGACCATGGGCCAAACATGGGCTGTGACAGTGCGCAGCCTTGGCAGCCCTGGGCCCATGCCCTGCCTGGCCTCTTCACATGATCAGCTTAAACGAGGTACCCATGGAACCCTGGGAACTCCAGGCCTTACCCCAGGGTTCCCACAGCTTCAGGAGTTCCCTAAAAGGCCACCCTGTGAAGTGGCCTTTTAGGGCTGCCCAGGCAAAGGGTTGAAGAAACACACCAGAGGAAGAGGGGGAAGATGAGGCCTGTGCTTCCAGCTGCTCCTCAGTCCATCCAGGCAGGGCCAATAGAGCTGAAGGTTTCCTGAGCAATCTCCCACCAAGGGTAGAATCTGCTCCTAGAAATAGACCCTCTCTCCACAGGCAGCTCCGCCCTGGGCTTTAAATGCTCACAGCCTGGGGCTGGGGGAGGCAACTACCAAAACAGCTCAGAGTGAGGCCTCTGGATGTACAAGGACCAGGGCCTGGAGGACCCTTGCTGGGAATCTCATGAGCAATGGCTCATGGCCTTGGGCAAGTTTTCACCTGTGAGGCAGAGCTAGGACTACCCATGTTAAAGACAGAACAGTTAATGAATGCCAAAATGCCACAGTGCTAGCCAATGCACTGTGGCCAAAAGATAATTACGGTAGGCTTATTACACAAAGAGGCCAGACCACATCCTTGAGAGCACAGCTTTATTCGGCCTGGATGCCTCGAGCACATATCATGTATGCCAGCCCCATCCTCCTCCAGCCTATGGACTCTGGACCAGAGCTGCGGCCCTCCCCCGGAGGGGCCAGTCCTGCTGGCTGGAAGGTAGGTGTCCTGACAGCTGGGGATCTGAGTGAGTTAAGCGGGCGGGGGCCTGGCACGCCTCAAAGTGACATCAGTGGTGCTGGTGTGCTCAAAGTCAACAGAAGGATATTAAGGACGTAGCTCATCTCCGATGCGATAAATGAGAATAAACCTTGTTCAGGGCTAAGCCGGCTGGACTAAATAAATACCATTAGCACTTGGATTACTGGGATGTTCACAATCAGCAGGCGAGTCAGCTGTCTGTGTGCAGAGGGACGACAGCAGCTGCTACTCTGTAAATCTTGCAGGGAGATGGGCTGGGGGTAGGGAGGGTTGCAAAAATGGAAGTGATTGCATTTGCAAAAACCAAAGAGTTTGGGTCAGGGTGACAGCAATTCGGGCAATCAGCCAAGAGTCAGAGGTCATTTTAGCTAACTGAAGCTGAGCAAGTGTCTGGGTGGAAGGGGACTGAAGGAGCTGACCACAGGGAAGGCAGCCCAGCTCGGCCAGGGGGCCCAGGAGATTGCTGCCCAATACACACCCCGGGGCTGACTTCACCCTTGGGCTCAGGGCTGGCTACATAATTTTCAGGCCCAAGTGCAATATGAAAACATGGGGCCTTTTGTTCAAGAATTATCAGAAATTTAAAGACAGTGAGAACAGAGCATGAAGCCAAGCACGGGCCCTTTTGAGTGTGGGGTCCTGTGCCGCTGCACAGGTGGCAGGGCCAACAGGGTATGTGCACGGAAATCCTGCTCCAGGGTCAACCGGAACAACAGGGGCTGAAAAGTAAGTTTGAATTTCTGAAAAGGAGAACAACTGGAAAAGGCAGAGCTCTAGGATGGGAATAAGGATGAGGGTGACTAGTTAGATGGGGGCCAAGGAAACGCTAAGGTGTAACTGAAGAGAGCTTCTGTGATTGAGACTGCCAGGCCAGACCAGGACACCAGAGGCACAGCAGAGGGATGTGCTCACTCACGCGTCCTTGTGACATTTCTAAGTACAACAAATACTCTTTTTATTCCCTTACAACAGAAAAAAACTACCATTTTTCTTCTGAAATGCCTCTGAGATGATGCCATGCACTGAGGGCAGAGGGCACATCTCAGGGGTGTACGGGGCCAGGCTCAATCATTCACCTGACGAAGTGCAAGCTCACCTTCTTGCCCAGAAAGAAAGATTTCCTCTGGTGGTCCCACCTTGCTTATGCCTTAATGTGTAGCCTCCATCATCTGGGAAAGCAAGAATTTGCAGGATGTGTAATCCTGAAATACATGGGTTCGAGAGACATCTATATTTGCCTGCCATCCAGGGATGAGTGGGGTTAGGTAATCAATCAGTTAAGATACAAACAATTGGCCGGGTGCAGTGGCTCATGCCTGTAATCCCAGCACTTTGGGAGGCTGAGGCGGGCAGATCACTTGAAATCAGGAGTCCAAGACCAGCCTGGCCAACATGGTGAAACCCCGTCTCTACTAAAAATACAAGAGTTAGCTGGTGTGGTGGCAGGCACCTGTAATCTCAGCTACTCGGGAGGCTGAGGCAGGAGAATCGCTTAAACCCAGGAGGTAGAGGTTTCAGTCAGCTGAGATCACGCCACTGCACTCCAGCCTGGGCAACAGAGCAAGACTCTATCTTTAAAAAAAAAAAAAAAAAAAAAAAAAAAAAAGATACAATTACCGAATTGAATAAACATGGAATAGGTTTAACAACAACAACAACAAAAAAAACAAAAAACACTGTACAAATCTTCCACTGCAAAGTCAAGCTTCCAGGAGTAACACAACACATGAGCTGCATATCACTTTGTGTTGGGACCTGTATGGCCTCAGGAGTTCCATCTGGACACTGGGAAAGGCAGGGCTATCATCTGACCCCTTCATGTACAGCCCCCAACTGGAAGCCACCCACGTAAGCAAGTATGAGACACCCACTCCTCACCACAGTAACAGCAACTCATGAGAGGGTCTCTAGACCCTCTTGACAAACAGACACACACACAATACACACACACAGACATAATCATCTGCCCACCTCTGAGGAGATAAAGGGAACCTCAGAGGGAGGGGCAGCAAATCACCTTCCTGAGGGCCATCTGGTAGCTCTCCGACACGGCCCTGCATCACAATCACCTGGGCAGTTTATTTCCTGAAACCATTTCAGACTAGTGCTTTAAGAAATTACAGAAAATAGGCCAGGTGTGGTGGCTCATGCCTGTAATCCCCGCCCTTTGACAGGCTAAGGCGGGAGGACTGCTTGAGTCCAGGAGTTCGAAACCAGCCTGGGCAAGGTGGTAAAATCCCTGTCTCTGCAAAAGTAAAAAAAAAAAAAAAAAAAAATAGCCGGATAGTGGTATGCACCTGTGGTCCCAGCTACTCGGGAGGCTGAGGTAGGAGGCTCACTTGAGCCCAGGAGGCTGAGGCTGCAGTGAGCTATGGGCGACAGAGTGAGATTCTGTCTCTCTAAAGAAAAAAAAAATTATAGAAAAGTAATTACACAAAAAAATGACTTACTGGAAAGCTGCAAGAATAGTAAATAAACTCCCACCCAGATTCACCAATTGTGGACATTTACCACAATTTTCTGTCTCTATTAATATTTACACAGATTTTCTTTTTTAAAATATTTGAGAGTAATTGAAGATATGAAGACCCTTTACCCCTAAACATATCAGTGTGTATGTCCCAAGAACATAACCAAAGTACAGTGATCAAAATCAGTAAACTGACACAGTAATCTACAGATATTTATTCAGATTTTGCCAACTGTCCCAATAATAGTCCTTACCCCTCACCCTTTCCTCTTTTAAAAAACACTTTTTTTTTTTTTGTAGATGAGGGTTCTCACGATATTGCCCAGGTTGGTCTTGAACTCCTGGCTTCAAGCAATCCTCCCGCCCTGGCCTCCTAAAGTGTTGGGATTAATGGCATGAGCCACTGCACAGAGCCCTCTCAATAATATTCTTTTTAGAAAAATAATTTGGCCCCACGTCCGATTTATGCCCACACGACGTACACAGCAGCCTCTCTCCTTGGTCTCCGTTCATCTGGAACTCTCCCTTAGTCTTGTCTTTCATGACACTGACATTTATGAAAAGTGCAGGCCAGCGGTAGAGTGTTTCTCAGTTTGGATTTGTCCGATGTGTTCTCATGATTAGATTGAGGCCGTGGCTTTGGCAGGAATACACAAACACAATGCTGTATCTTTCTCAGTGTATCACACAGGAGGGCAAGTGATGTCCATAAGTCTCACAATTGGATGTTTTCTTTGAATACTTGGTTATGGTGGTATCTGCCAGATTTCTCCACTATAAAAATACTATTTGTTCCTCTGAAATTAGTATTTTGTGGGGAGACACTTTGAGATATGAAGACAGCCTATTCCTCAACAAACTTTCATGTAGTAGTTTTGGCAATTATTGACAATTCTTGCTCAATTATCCCAGGTTAAGCATCTTAAGTCCAAAAATCTAAAATCCAAAATGCTCTAAAATCTGAAACTTTTTGGGCATCAACATGATGCTCAAAGGAAATGTTCACTGGAATATTTTGGATTTTGGATTTTTGGATCAGGGATGCTCAAGTGGTAAGTACATAATGCAAATATTCCAAAAACCAAAAAAAAAAAAAAAAAGAAAAAGAAAGAAAATCCAAAACATTTCTAGTCTCAAGCATCTCAGATAAGGGATGTTCGATCTGTACCATGATGTTTGTCAAATGATATTCAAACTCCTATCTTTATTTTTCTTGCTTCTATCTTTATTTGCTGGCATTCTACCTGAAAGAAGAGGTTTTCCTTCTTTCCCATTTCTTCATTCATTCATTTACTGGTATCAATATGGATTAATAGATTCTTATTTAATCTATGGAACAGAGTCCATTTCTACCATTTACTTCAATGCTCAAATTATCCTTAATCACCAGGCATTTTCATGCTGGCTTCTGTGTCTTTTTAACATGTTTCCATCACCCTTTAATATTTTCTTACCTTCTGGCACAGGATGTTCTTGTACAAGATACTGCTCTTTTCCTGTGCCAGCCATGGAATCAGCCATTTCTCCAAGGAACAATTGGAGCCCTTTTTGAAAATACAGATTCCAAGCCCTACCCTGCATATACTAAATCATAATCTCAGAGAACGTGGCTCCGAAGACCTGATTTTTCATAAATGCCACATGTGATTCCTATGTTCTGAGGACCAGCATTTGGGATAACTAGAGCCAATGCTCAACCTTTTATCCAGTACAGCATCTCTGGTAACTGGCAGCCCAGTACTTGAAGACTACATCATCAAACAAGGCAGCTTTACGCTAGTTTAAAACTCCTCCAATTGCCAGAAAAACATATTCTGATACTGAGCTGAAATCTGCTATCATGAAGCTTATACCCTCTGGTCCTATACCCTCTGGTCCTAAGTCTACCCTTGAAGAAAGAAAGGGTTGCCTGATCCTGTCCTGACAGGTCAGCCCTTCTGAAAGTTGGGAGCAGCCAACCATCCAGAGAAAGCTCCCCTCTTACAACGTGGCCTCACAGGATTCTGCAGTCATTCTCAGGGTGACTCCTGAAACCCTCCACTTTCCTGACAATGCTCTATGGGACCCTGTTCCACTTACTGACGAATCCCTACAGTGGTGGTGCCCAAACCTACCCACAGGGATCCAGGCTGGACAACCCCTCACCCAGAGTCCAGTGGGCCTGGCTGCCTCTGCCCCAGGGCCACTCTGCCCCCAATGCCTCAGGCCATCTCTAGATTTTTGTTAGTAGCCTCACAGAGCTTACAGTGGCCTGCCTAGGTCAAATCCCTAAAGGCTGCTCACATGATCTTCTGATGAGCCAGGGGGTCCCCAACATGGCTCTGAATGCGAGCACAGGGCTTCGATTTTATTCTTACTAAAGAATAAATATTGTCAGGAGGCAAAAAGCAAATTACAAATGGTATGGGTGATATGACACCATATATTTATTTCTGGGTGGTGAATTTTTGTTTTAAACAAGCAATCTGAATTACTTATAAATTAGAAGTTTAATAACAATAAAATTTAAAATGCCACTTGGCTACCTAGACCCTTCCTCCTAGCCTGTCACTATTCTTTTGGATCCTCACTGTCATGTATCTCACATGGTTATCTCTTCCTGATCAGTGCCATCTGTTCCCACATCTTCACATGAGAACCAGAATGCAGGTTAGACAGGACAGAGTCTGCCACGAGCTCTTTGGCACATCACTACAGTGAAGGCTCTGTTGACACTGAACCATTTGAACCATTTCTAAATAAACATTGATTAAGTCTGATTGTTCAAGCTGCTACAAATCTACGTCTTTTTCTTTTTTTTTCTTTTTTTTTTATTCAGAGTCTCACCTCACTCTATCACCCAGGCTGGAGTGCAGTGGCGCAATCTAAGCTCACTGCAACCTCCACCTCCCAGAACTCAAGCTTAATTCTCATGCCTCAGCCTACCATGTAGCTGGGACTACAGGCACACACCGTGACGCTCACCACCACGCCCGGTTTTGTTTTGTTTCTGTATTTTTAGTAGAGACAAGGTTTTGCCATGTTGGCCAGGCTGGTCTCGAACGCCTGGCCTCAAGTGATCTGCCAGCCTCGACCTCCCAAGTGCTGGGATTACAGGCGTGAGCCACGGCACTCGGCCTCAAATCTACGTCTTTATCATCATTTCTCTATCTGATCTATTAGATTATTATGAGATTCTGTCAAATGATTTCCTGAAATGCAGACTTCCTCTGTGTCTATTATACCAGCCTAATCTACCAGCCTGGCAAATCTTATGAAAAAGAAAATTAGAGTTGGGAGGGAACTTGAGAGAGTCTTCTGGGGTACTGATCATGTTACATTTCTGGATCTGGGTGGTGGTTACATGGGTGTCTCCACTTTCAATAATTCATCAAGTAGAATGTGTTAAACTTTTCTATATGGAGGGAGGGGGGAGGGAGGACTTAAGCATTAAACTAGTCCAGCAAGACCTGGTTTTATGGAACCCACACTAACTCTAAGAAATGGTCTCTTTTCTTTAAAAATACTCTTAAGTCACATCTCAAAAACTTGCTCTGTTATTTTGAAAACCAGAACAGTTGCCCATTGTGTCTCCTTGCCCCTCTCCCAATCCCCATAATGCCATAAAGATTCCTGCACACAGTTTGATGATGATGTCCCTAAGTTTCTGTCTGGCATTTAATTTTTCAGACCCTGTCTAATTTGGAGAAGCCAGTGGTTCATTTACACTTTTTGTACACTCCTGGTCTCAAGTTCCACTTAACTCTATGTTTGTTTTACTTTCTGCAGGAAGGCCGTTCTCCTTGAGAGAGAAGGCGGAGGCAAACAGAATGAGCAACAAGGACAGAGATACCCTCTATGGCATCTGCTAAATCACCTGATTGAACCAGGTGGCCTAAAGCCTTCCTTGCCATCCCTCTCACTCTCAACAGTAGCTGCACAGGCGCCTTTGTTGTTCTTAGTGTTTCCCAGGTCTCACCCATCTGGTGCTCCTGACACTGTTCTCGGAGGTTGCATCCTTCTTCTCTATTTGCTCTTGGTTACAGGTCCCTTTTTCATCTCTAGACAAAATCTCAGCTCGAACTGTGCCCCCTGAAGCCATGTGGGTCTCTTTAGGTGGCTCCCTGTTCCCTGCAGTAATCACTCGTGACTCTATTAAGCACACTTCATTTTTCAGACTCTGAGTCATCTTTCCTTTTGAAGCTCCTGTTCAGACATCATATCTACTTTTTCCTGGACCCTCTGAAATTTACTTTCCCTAAAACTCAGAAGCAGAGAGTTTTACCTTCCCCTTTTAGCTTCTCCAAACACAGTCACTTTCTGCTGATGTTCTCTAAAGTTTTGTTTTTTTTAACCAGACAGATCCTTCTTGTTTCTCAGAATATAATTTCAGTGAGGCCCTTCTCCTTATTGCTTCCTTAACCTCCTGAGAGAGAAAACTGTCAGAAAAGAGAATTAAGAATTAAAGCAAGTGATGAATTTATTGGTTTCTTTTTTTTTCTAGAAGCAGATTTCCAACTGCCCAGATACCCCCTGCACCACGCCAGTTTGCTTCTGTGCCAGTTTTATAATTTCAATTGAGAAAGCTTCTTCTACACGGAGGGTAAAGAGTTGACAATTACCTCAGAGTTGGTTGGTTGGTTAGTTTTTTGGTGGGCTAAAAGCCAATGACCTGGACTTTTTCCTTTTTTTTTTTTTTTTTCCTCTCCATCAACAAGCCCAAACCCAGGAAGCAAAACACTGAGTGCTGCTCTGGAGTCAGACAGACCTAGGTGCAAGTCCGAGATTCTAGTGTTTTCAGCTGTGTGACTGAGGTAAGTTACTAAGCCTCTCTGTACCTCAGTTTCTGCATTTGTAAAACAGGGATTAATAACAATAATATTTATCTCATGGGATTGTTGTGGGGATGAAATGTGATTTTATATACGTAAACACACACAGAGTTCCTGGCAAATGCCAAGCATTAGGATAACAGCTGTTTTATCATAATATACCATTTAACAAAAATTATTATTTTTATTTTTCTGCTAAGACAGAATGCCAGGGTTTTCAGGCTTCTCAGAAGGGAGAGGAGCTATCTGTGTTGGGGGACAAAGAAGACCTCCCACTGAGTGGCCTTAGATTCTCACTCTCAGCTCCTCTGACTGGATAGACAAAGCCAGTACAGAAGGAATTCATGGGGGAGAAATGTAATTAACAAGCCAGAGGGAGAGATTGGGAGGAAGGATCAAAGCAGCTAATTAGAACTGGCTAAAGGGAGACCACAGGGTAGGGAACATGGAAGAAAGCGGGCTAAAGAGAATTATCTGCAGCCTCTAATTATTCAAAGAATGTCCCTGAGTAATTGTCTCAGGCAGTCTGAGGGAGGCAAGGCAGGAGTAACAAGGTTAAGCAGAAGAAAATTTAAGCTAAAACATATGGGAGATTTTTCACACACTGAGATTTATCAACTTTATTAGAGAACGCAGAGGATGTTATTTTAGGTCTTCTATACCAGTTGGTGGTATAACTATCCCCATGTCTGGTGGCTGGGGGAGAGCGGAGGAGGCCAGACCCTGCAGGTCAAGAGGGGATCCAAGGAAACGGCCCACACAATCCCTGCTCCAAGCTTATAGGCAACACACCTTGTCAACCCGCCCTTTGAGGCTCAGGAAAGAGCTTCCTTCCTCACTCAGATCTGCTCTCCCTCCAACCTCCACATCCCCTCACCCTCCTTGTGTTCTGTCATAAACTTGATAAACGTGATAAATCTCACTGTGTGAAAAATCATCTCCTCAATCAGAGCCAGTGGAATCACGCAGGGCCTATTTTGCGTTTGCCGCACAACTGTAGGAATGTTTATGAATGAGCCATCTCTTAATAGCAAAAGAAAAGGCAATGATCGTAGGACGGTCTATAGCTGAAAATGACAACACTGAAATACTTCGTTTACAGGATTTGGAAGTCGTATAGACTACAAATCTCTCTGCTGTGCAACATACATAACAAGTCCCCAAAATATCCTTTGTTTGCTGAGGTTTTGCTCAGATATTTAAGGTTCTGACAGTTTAAATATGGTGAACAATATGGTGAACCATCCAAATATTTTGCATCATTGGTATTTGGAAAGATCTTTAAGAACAATTAGTTCTAGTTCTGAGAGGCAAGTGCAGCACCCAGGCTCCTGGTTTTCTGTGGGGGCGGATCAGCATGGCCTCCTCAGCCAGCTGCATTTCACATGGAGTCTCAGGCCTCCCTAGCATGGGTTTCCTAGGCCTGGCCACTTGGCTCACATTGTAACAGAGAAGAAAACTGGGCAGATCCGCTGACTCCACAGCCAGGCGCAGGGTTCACCAGGTCTCATTGGAGGCTGAGAAAAATACAGAGCTTCTCCGACGCAGGAACCACACTGGGAGGCCTGACCTTGCTCAAGGCCCTTTGACCTGACTCACCAGACGCTGGAATGGGAACCTAAAGGAAAGTGGAAACTTCCCATTCTGTGGAAATCTTTAAGAACTGGAGAAAAGTTCCAATTACTTACAGCTTCAAGGGACAGAATGATAGATGGCTTTGTTTGCAAACATGCTATTTGTCTGAGGCTCTTTGTCCAGTCAGCTGGTTGACAAATACTGATCACGCCCAGTGTGCACAGGGACCTCAGTTAAGAATACCAGGGCTAGAGCAAAGAACGAACATAGTTCCTGTCTCTATCAGACAAAATTAACAGCCGACAGAGACGCGCAGAGAGCCACTCTGAGAGAAGCCACTGGGTGCAAGGGTTGTCTGAAAAATGGAGGAGCTGAGCAGGAGGGCATGCTGGAGGAATGACCTTGACAAGATCAAAAGTTATTAAAATAGGAGGAGGAAGGCTAAACTTCTGTATGTACTGCCCAACTGAAGGCAAATGAAAACCTACTTTTTTCCCCAAAAGAAAATGTTAAGAATCACCTTCCACAGACTCTTTTAACTATTTCTGATAGATCATTAAAAGGCCTTCTGCTGGAATCATTCTAATGCCAAAGAAAAAGTTACACTCATAAAACAGTTAATGTCAAAATGTAAATGGTTTGTTTAAGATTCAGCAATTGTTGCTGAATCAAACACAAAATCTCTGTGGCTTGAATAGCAAGGGAAACAAAAGGCTTGACGATTTAGTGCTCGTTAAAGCCTGTCTGGCTGAATTTTAGATTGCAACTTAAAAGAAAAAAACATTAAACCAGTTCAAGTGTGAACTGACATATGCACAGCAGTTTTCAGCTGCCTGCAAATGGGGCAAGGACACAGCCTGGAATGTGACTTGCACACGCCATGGCTGAGTATGCACCAATGTCCAGGGTACAAGGGCAGGGCCTGAGGGAACAAAGCCCCGACAAGAAAGCGTGGGGAAGCTGAGCCCAGGGGCCCACCAGGGGCTGAGGGTGACTGAGGGTGACGCTGGGAAGAGGGCCAATCCCCATTAGCTCTTTCCTGCAGGGAGGCTGGGGGCTTGAGAACAATCAAATGCTAGGCAGGGGCTCCCCTCTTGCCTGGGGAGGTGGGGAAGCAACAGCTTTTTGCTGTCCCCCCCCTTTTCTGGCCTTGCTTGTCAGACACTTCCATGAGCCACAGTGGGACTCCTGCCCTTTCAAATCTCATCACAGGCCTGGTGACCCCCACAACCCTCAAGTCGGGTGTTAGAAATAGTCCTTTGTGGTAGGTTTGTGGGGTGCTGAGCAGAATCTTTGTCTACATTCTCTTGCCTACTGGGATATAAACGCTTAAAATTTCACCATCTGGGATTTACTTCTTTGAGTCTTAAAGACAATTCTGTCTTTCAGGGTCCTCTATTAAAATGCCATTGTCCCTGGGTTGGGAGGACCCTGTGTAAGTAGGGTGACCACATAATTTATTGTCCAAACTGGGACACTTTTGAGAGTGAAAGGGGCACAATTAATGACTGCACTGGGACAAGAGGCATAAACAGAACATATGGTCACTCTCTGTATAAGGCTTTGTGTTAAGTTCTATGGAAGACATAAAGGTGAATAAAGCACTTTCATGGTCCTGGAACCTGGACCTTGAGCTGAGGGGCAGGAGATCCTGGGAACAGGCTAACTCTAGGCACCCACGGAGGGGGATAACAGCACTCCAGAGGGAAGTGTCACGGCAGCTTAGCAAAGACCAAGGGCTCTGGAGCCACACAGATTTGACCTTGAATCCTGGACTTCTTTCTGTACAACCTTAAGACAGGTCAATTAACCTGCCTCTCAGCTCAAGGTCCAGGTTCCGGGACCATGAAAGTGCTTTATTCACCTTTATATCTTCCACAGAACTTAACACAAAGCCTTATATAGAGAGTGACCATATGTTCTGTTTATGCCTCTTGTCCCAGTGCAGTAATTAACTGTGCCCCTTTCACTCTTAAAAGTGTCCCATTTTGGACAATAAATTATGTGGTCACCCTACTTATACAGATAAGGACCCAGCTTCCTCATTTGTCAAATGAGGGTTACTTCATGAGGCTACCGGGGATTAAATGAGATACCAAATGTAACAGTACGTGGCGTGTAATTTTCAACAGGTTCAATATTGCTAGCATAATCGAGACTAGCCTTCTACTCAAACCCCCATTACTGCTGTAAATGTCCCAAGTCAGAAGGTGGGGGCAAGGCAGGAAGAGAAAACCACTAAAATGGCAGACTTAGTTTAGCTTCCCCCCAAACTAATCCTCCAAGGGCCACCACCCAGGGCTGGGCAGTGAAAGGACCGGGATCACAGTAGCTCCCGAGGAGTGCACCACCCGGCCGCCTTGCTCTCCTGGTGCCCCTTCCTCCTGGTCTTAAGCTTCACACACTGACCCAGCCTCTCAGTTACTGCTCCATCCTCAACTCCTGGAGGCAGACATCACCCACCAGGCTTCCTCAGGCCATTTCCCTCGGCGGGCGGGTGGGGGAGGGTGGTGACTTTCCAAAGTGACTGAGCCCTGTCCTGATGGCCGGGTAATGCTGTCTGGTGGGCACTAGTACATCTTCCTGTGCCTCTTGTGACAGAAATGCCAAAAACAGATAAAACAAAAAACCCACAGCCCCTCATCGCCATGAGAGGAGGGGATTCTGGAGGCCACCATTTAATAGCTCTCAAGTGCTTTTCAAGCATTAACTCATGCCATCCTCATGACAACTCTATGAGGTAGACACTATTACTCCCATTTTGCTCATCAACAAACTGAGTCATAGAAAGCTAAGTAATTTTCCCAAGGTCACATAGCTAATAAGTAGCAGAGTCATGAAAGCTCTAGAATAGGAGCTAAGAAAACTGGATTCCACTGGGGACATGCCGCAAATTACTAGCCTAATGGCCAGGAAGGAGCCCTTAACTTATCTCAATTTGACTTCTATTATTTGTCAAGAAGCTGTGCTACTTTACCAATGGACCTGCTGTGAGTATCAAGTGAGACAGGGCAGGTGAAATCACTGTACAGGTGTTTATTATTATGATGCCCTGGCAACATCCTCCATCGTGTTTCTGAGAGCTGGACCCAGTATGCAGGAGGAGAATCCTGGTACCCTGCTGTTCTTTCCTCCCTTGGGCCCTGCACACTCTGGCTCAAGGTAAAGGAGGAATTACTCTAAAGCAGTGGTTTTCCAAGTCTGATCTCTGGACCAGCAGCACCAGCAGTATCTGGGAGCTAGTTAGAAATGCAAATTCTCAGGCCTCACCCCAGACTCATGAAATCAGAACCATTAGGGGAGGGGCCTGGCCATCTGCGTTTTAACAAGGCTTCCAGGTGCTTCTGAGGCATGCTTAATTTTCAGAACCGCTAGGCTAGAGTATCCCTGGACAGATAACAACCTGGGCCTCTCTCACCCTGGTGGGAAAGTCCTGCTTCAGGGGCCTGAGGCAGGACCCAGCATTGGCCAGAAGACCCAGGCCATGAGGGCCACTGCCCCAAAGATGAAAAGCTCCCAATAAAACCCAGACCTACATGGCTGCACTGATCAAAATACAATAAAGAAGAAAGTGAGAAATCTGACAAAAAGAAAACGCAGCTTCAGTGGGGGACAAAATACAACAATCTTCTGTGGGAGATGAGAAGCATAAAAGGGACGTTAGATGTTCAAAGAACCAAATGTCGCAACGACAAAAAAATACAAGAATAAAGACAAAGTGTGGATATCAATGCCACATGGGCCTCAGTCTAATGATGGCAGTTGCAGGGAACAGCAGCCCCCCCAGGACTATAGCCCGCTTTCCCCCGCCCCCAACACGACAGCCTATATAAATAGAGTCTTGAGGAAAAAATTACCAGCAATTAGTCATGAATCTGCTTGCTGGAATGAGGGGAAACTTGTGGAAAGTCACCAGAGGCCCTGGTGGGAAAAGCTCAGCTAAGGAGGCCACGCAGACAGGGCAAGAGCGAGACAACTAAGGGAGAAGGCCTGTGGGGTGTTCCTGCAACCTTTGATGCCTGCCAAGTCTTAACCTGGAAGGGAAAATGAAGGGCCTGGCCACTGGGCTATAATGAGCTCCAAACTGGGCCCACCTCCAAGTCAGAAGTCCTTTAATGTGTGCTTGGGCTGGAGGTGGGGCAGATGAATGAGGAGGAGGAAGAGTCAGCATAGCAGGCCCTGCCCTGGGTTGCGGGTACCTTGGGGGGATGAGGCGGTAGAGCACAGCTTCTGACCACAGTGCCTCCACCACAGAAAGCCTGTGCCACACAGGTCCTCCCCTGGCCCCTGGGGAATATGCTTCAGAAGCAGTGACAGTAGCAGGCTCAGCGTTTCCATTCAAGAGATCTGCTGGAAATGACCCTGTTTCAGGACCAAAGTGATGAGAAGGGAGGACCTCCCTTCCCCCGATGAATTTCTCAACTCATCTCCATCGACAGAGGAATCTCAGTGTGCTGTGTTCCCCACCGCCTCTGCCTGAGCGCCCTGCCCCTGCCTGTCCCCATCTTCATCTGGCCAGTTCCTACTGCAAGAACCCTTCAGACACGATCTCCTCAGAGAAACACTCGCTGACCTCCTGACCCTCACAGGGCCCCTGCTATGCATTCCTGGGGCCCTCCTTCTTTCCATCCTCTTAACAGACCTGACAAGATCAGCTTCCCCTCCTAAACCATGAACTCCCTCAAGGACCTGGACTGTGCCTTGTTGCCTGTTCAACTGTGACCTCACTCTAGATGGTAGAGCCCAATGCCCAGCATGCAATTAACAGGAGCTGCCTGCAGACACAAGGCTGGCTCTGTGTCCCCTCCCAGCTGAGACAGTGAACCCCAGCACTAGGCACGTGGATGGGTTGGGCACATGACCTCCCTCCCTTTCTGAGCATCTTGCCCATTCCAAGAGCTCACGGAATCAGACTCCGCGACTGCCCTGAGTTCTGACTTCTCTCCCCATCTCCCTGCACTTTGATTCCCTTGACCATGGGTCCTCCTCACTGCATATCCCCTGCCTGCTTGAGAAAAGGGATGCAGCCCAGATGGTCAATAGCCCCCTGAGATATCCCTCCTGGGAATGTCTATATTTGCCCACAAAGAGAACTTTTTATATATAAAAACAAGAAACAAATTTCTAATGGTATTAATTGAATTTTAGGCAGTAGCAGAAAGAAAAAAAGATTTGGGAAGCAGGGAGTTTCATTTGATTCCTGAAATCACCTCTAGTAGGTAATGCCCACCTCTGCTGTGTCTAAGATCAGCCCTGACTCAATCTTAGGATTAGGCACCACCTGCCAGCCATGGCAGGACAGTCCACAGATATGTCCACAAGTGGCCACTGTCACCTCCTTTCAGCCTGACCTCACCTGGCTGTCCTCCTTGACAACAGTCCTCTCTGGCTGAAGACTGGAAACTGTAGGCTAGAGCTCCTGCTTTCCTTTCTGGGACCAGTACCAGCCCAACTTTCCATGCCTCTGTCAGGTCAGCATGGTATCAGAGATGGCTGTTTGGCCACTCTCCTCCTGCAATACTCCATGCTCCACCAACCCCTGTTCCATCTGAGAGCCACTCACAGTCAGCTCTGCCCGAGGTCCCTGATAGATTGGCTGGTGCCAAGGATCCATTGAGGAGGTGGCACAGAGCCACACAGGGGAGCAACAACATTGGAAGAGGGCAAGGTCAAGTTGACAAATACCATATACAATGAGAAAGAATTGCATGAACCTCAGTGGCATAATGTAGCATAACAGATGGATAATTACATTTATTCTAAGAGCTGTAAAAGTAAGTAATTAAATAAAAATATGGAACAATGAATCTGCCACAGAGAGACACCTAACAGCCTCACAAGGGCCTTGCAGCTGGCACAAGCAGCCTGGGAAAGAAGCAGTGGGCAAGGAACCTCTAACACTGCCCTGATGTTTTAGGCACAATAAATTTAGCACCAGCTCGCACTGGGCACAAGGGGACAGCTTGATCTCAGAGGGGGATAATCACACCCACGGCTGCAACAGTACTGTGCCCTGGAAGTATGGCCTCTTGTCTACATCTGGAAGACAGCAGCCTGAGGTATTCTGATAAATGCCCCACCACTGGCATGTTTGGAAAGGCCCCTGCAAAGCAAGACTGGCAGATTGTATTTACCTTTGCAGAAGCAGAGGCAGAGAGGAAGGGAGATGAAAATGTATGCACAGATGACAGGATTCACTGCCACCAACAAAGGCAGGCTGGGAGACCCAGGTTCAGGTCTCCACTCTCCTCCCAAAGGATGGTGGCAGATGGTGAGGGTACAGTTACCACATAAGAAACACAAGGCAAGCACCTAATGTGTGCAAAGCAAAGTGTTAGGTACAGGATTTCACCAGGGAAGCAGCTTCCCTGGACATGACATTAGCTATTTAGAAGCAAACAGATCAGTTGGAAGTTGTTTTGTATTAGTTAGGACTCTGTTTTTAAGGGACCAAAATGAAATTCAGAGGAATTTGAATTCCTTTGAATTCCTTCCTCATCTATGGAAAAGAGAGTGTACTGGGTCCCATTATGAAGAGGGATGACAAAGGTAAAAAGCACAGCTGGGTCCAGAGGCTTAAGTAATGTGCCAAGGCCCTCTCTCAGCCTGCACCTCTAGGTTTTGTTTCTCTCCAGTTTTCTCCCTGTAAACAGCCAATCCCAGCATAAAGGTAACTACATCCTCCCAAGTGGTATAGAATTCCAGGGAAGATCCTGGCCAACATGGGGAAACCCTGTCTCTATAAAAATACAAAAATTAGCTGGGTGTGGTGGCACGCACCTGTAGTCCCAGCTACTAGGGAGGCTGAGGCAGGAGAATAGCTTGAACCTGGGAGGGGGAGGTTGCAGTGAGCCAAATTTGTGGTGAGCCAAGATTGCACCATTGCACTCCAGCCTGGGCAACAAAGAGCGAAACTCAAAAAAAAAAAAAAAAAAAAAAAAAAAGAATTCCAGAGAAGAACTTTGATTGGACCTGCTTGTGTGACACGCCCACCCCTGGACCAATTACTGTCCAGATGGAAGTGATACTGTGAGTGGCAAGTCTAGATATGACCAGCCCTAACTGGAAAGGGAACAGGTGGGGCATAAAGATTAACAGCCCTCACCACACCATGTGGCACTGGTGAAGAGATTCCCAAAGGAAAGGAAGTATTATTTTCCAAAGAGGAGAACAGAATGTGTTGAGAGACCAAAAACAACATAAATCAAGAGCCTTCATAGCCCACCACATTGTTTTTTTCCACTCCAGGCCAAGATACTAGATGATAATTGACTTTCTGGGGCTGGAATGGGAGGTGGCCAAGTCTATTAACAGTCTGGTTGGAGATTTGTTTGCAGAGATCCCATGTGACCTACCGGCTTGAAATGCTCCAAAGGCCCTGCTGCTTGTACTTCTAAAAGCAGCCCATCCTTGTAGACCTGCCCCTGAGACCATGCACAGGACTTTTTCTACTTCAAACAGCTCCACTTAGGAAATCTACACAGCACTAAAACCATAGTGAGGAGTTCCCCCAGCAGCCAACTCTTTGCAGGGTTTTCTCACCAACTAACTTGAATCTTCTTCTCAGAGCACAGACCATAAAGATTAACTCCCCTGAACCTGGAAACCTCAGCACCTTTGACAGGGGGTCAAGGGAGGGGATGAGGCTCAGCCCAGAGTTGCTCCCCATTCACACCAATGGTTTCACAGGATAGCTCTCTATTCCAATATACCCCTACATCCTGGAGAGGGAGGGAAACTCAGCATAATAGCTGCAAAAGTAGAAAACTTCCCACATCCCCAGCACCACAAAAGCTGCCACTTTGCTCAATGCCTAGCACAAAGGGCTCACAGTGGGGCTCTCCCCACAACCTGGCTTGAAGGAAGAGGGGTCCTTGGCCCTTCCTCACCTCCAGGGCCCACTGCACACTCTTCTAACATCCTCACTGGGCTCCAACCAACAGGCTCAGTCATCTCTCTGGCTAATTATCAAAGCAGCTTCCCTTCTCAAGGGTCTCCAGAAACTCAGGTCTCCTTCAGGCCACACAGATGACACCCTCCAAGAGCCCAGAATGAGCTCTGTAGGGTCCCTGGGGAGAGCTGAGACATAGGAGGCCTCGTTGTTCCAAGGCCAGCTGGGGATAAGGGTTATGGGGACCTTTGGAAGCCAGATCCAGCAGGAGAATCATGAGGCTTCAGTTCCTGAGCTCTGCACATTCTTAAGTGATTCCGTTGACTTCACCAACAACCTGGAGCCCGCCGAAAGCAGTGGTGCTAGCCAACATCCGGTCACCAAGTTCTTTCTACCACCATTACTTGTCCACTGAGCCTGTCCCTAGAAATGCAGAAAGACAAAGCTCAGCTCCCATGTGGAGTACTTAAATGCTCTAGCCATGCCTGGTACTCATAGCCACATTTGAAGGTCTGGTTCAACGCAGCCATGCTGGGTCCAGATGTAAGAACCTCAAGCTGGGCTAAAAAGCAGCTTTCCCATGGGTGAACCCTCTGGCTCAGAGCTCCTTGGGCTGGCTCTGCTGCTGCTCCACACATGCCACAATTTACTACAGCTGTTAAGAGCACCAGAGGCAAGAAAGCTCCTCCTTCCCACTTTTTCCCTGCCCTTCTTCAGCACAGGCTGGAACCAAGCACCAGCCAAACCTGGAGAGAACCTCAGAAACTATGACCCCCACCCCCGCTGCCAACAAACTGAGCTCACACAATTTTTCTTGAGCCACAAACTAATTTTTGTTAACCCCAGAGAAACAGTTCAAACAGCAACTAACCTTTTTCTTCCTTCACAACTATTAAACTTGGACAAATACCTCAAAATAGTACCTGAACCAAGAGTTTAATCCTTCTCCCCAGAGGCAAAGAGAGGACTATGTGGGTAATATGAGGGTAAAACCCTGGGTCCACCAAGTCCAGGACAAACGGGTCCTGGGTCCTCAGGCAAGGGGGACAGAGGGGCAGTAAGAGCAGGAGGGAGGACAACCCAGGGCTGAGGCCCCAGTGACAGGGGCAGAGAAGCCCTTGTTCAGTCCCAGCATGGAGCTGAGGCTGGCCACAGTATTCCTACAGCACAGCAGGAGCGACACCTGCCTGACCACCTGGCTGAAGGGATCTGGGCAAACTGATGAGTCCATCCCCAAGCCCAAGCCAATTAAAGGTTATCCTTATACAATTAAAGGTTGTGTAACATATGTAACAAACCTGCACGTTGTGCACAGGTACCCTAGAACTTAAAGTATTTAAAAAAAAAAAAGGTTGTGTAAGAATAAAGTGGCCCAGAGAATGATCATGAATGCTAAAACACAGAATTCAAAGGGCTCATGCCAGAAAACCCAACAGCAACTTCTGTGTCTTATTTTATATTAAGTAATTTAAATAATTATAAATCATGTAAGTTCATGGTAAAGAAAAAAAAAATCAAGCAGTATAGAAGAGTGCAAAATAGAAAGGAAAAGTCCCTGCTTCTCAGACCATCACAGGTAAGAGCAGAGTTTTTTCTTTTTTCTTTTGAGACAGGGTCTTGCCCTGTTGCCCAAGCTGGAGTACAGTGGTGTGATCACAGCTCACTACATCCTTGAGCTCCCAGGCTCAAGTGATCCTCCTGTCGCAGCTTCCTATGTAGCTGGGACTAGACATATGCCACTGCACCTGACTAAATTTTTTTTTAATATAGAGCTGAGGTCTCATTATATTACCCTCAAACTTCTGGGCTCAAGTGATCTTCCCGCCTCCCAGAATGCTGGGATTACAAGTGTGAGCCACCGTGTCCAGCCTTGACTAATTTGTTGTTGTGATTGTAGAGACTAAGTCCCACTATGTTGCCCAGGCTGGTTTCAAACTCCAGGCTCAAGTGATCCTCCTGCCTCAGCCTCCCAAAGTTCTAGGACTACAGGCATGAGCCATCACGCCCGGCCCAGATTTTTATATCACATATTTAAAAATATATGTGCAATATAAATTTATATATAAATCTTTACCCATTTACTTTTTATATGAATGGATCACGCTTCTACACATGCTATTTTCAATGTAGAGACCCTACTCTCCAGAAAGAAGAGGCTCCTCAGGTCTCCCCGTGCACCCCTTGATATCAAATTGAGCAGCAAACAGAAGAGAACAGGGGTGGCTGGTCATATTTTAAAAGACTCCAGGATACACTAACATTCCAGAACCAAAAGCTAAATCCAAAGAGCTCCTCAGGAAAGCGTGAACTCGGCTGCAACGGGGTCTCTCTCTACAGCCCAGGGAGAGGGAAGGCAGCCTTTATAAACCGTTCCTCTTGGGCTCTCCTGCCTGTGGCTGTTAGCTTCACCTCCCCCAACTTGCCATCTGAGGGCCTTCATTCTTTACTGTCATGCCTGTCACCACCTCTGTCCTCCCGCTTTGGGTTCTGCTCTACAGCCTCCGCACTGCTCTGAAACATCACCACTGGCAGGGCTGTGCAACTGAGAACAACAGGAGATGACCTCACGGCCTTTACATTCTAATGCCAGCTCCCAATTACTTGTACTGTTGAATAATTGAAAGAGGAGAATAATCCACTCAGCTGATTTGGGAAGCCAGCCAGGCACACAGATTATCTCAGAGTGAATTATTCACACTAGGGATAATTGGGAGTTGCCCAAACTTCTATTTGTGGTTCAGGCATCACGTGGAAGAACATTCGGTATGGAAAGTATGAAAGCTGGAGAGGGAAGGAGCCCCTGTTTCCGGGCCTGGGTTTCCTTTATGTTGCTTGGGAAGTCAATGCCCCTCTCTCGGTCTCACTCAGAGTCGGTGAGCACAATGATGATGATGATATTAACATTAACAATATTTTAGTGACAGCTCTTGCTGTATTTCCTTACAATGTGCTGTGTTCTGTGCTGTGAGCTTCATGTGTATCATCCTACATTATCTCATTTAATTCTCACATGAGTCTGTGAAGCACCACTGTCTTCTTCATCTCTGAGCTGAGGCTTAGGTTAAGTAACTTGCCCAGAGATACACAGCAACAAGCTGTATGTCCATCCATAGCCCAGGATCTTACTCAAGAAGTTCTTTTGCCACCCACCTCTTACCTCTCCCACTTTTAAGAGTCTTCCTTACATAAGACATAAAACTGTAAAGGATAAAAACACCCCATTTTTAGTAATAATACTGTCTACTCTCATCTTGAAATGACTGGATTTCAAGGTAAGAAAAATGGCTCCCTCCTCTGAAAGGTTGGCAAGAAGCCTGTAGGAAGGGGCTGGTCAGCTGGTCAATCCATTTCAAGAAATCCAGTGTCTGGAAGCACAAGCCACTGGCAGACTTCCAGAAGAGCTCAGCCTTCTCTCATGATCAAAGACTCAAAAATTAAACCACTGTCCTCCCCCTGACACGCCACCACTTCAGCCAAGAGGCAGCTACTGAGCTGGGCAGCTCAGCACCGTGAGGTCAGAGCAGGGGGTAAGGGCATAGGCTCAGCGAGCTGCAATGAACACTTGCCTCAGACAAGGGCCCATGAGGTGACTGATTGTCCCTGCATGTGTGGGGTCTCCTTCCACAGTGCCTAGGACAGAGTCCCCGGATACTAGGTGTGGTGCCAGTCTCCAGCACGGTCACCGGCGATCCCCACCAGCGATCCCAGCCTTTGTGTTGGTGCCTCCCACATTAACTATAGATTATCTATGTGACCAAAAGAATAAAGAGGAAGTGATGGTGTCTAATTCTAAGGCTAGGCCACAAAAAGAACTGAAGTTTCCATCTTGCTGTCCTATGTTGTTCACTCTGGGGGAAGCCATGGGGAGACCTGCACAGCCCTGTGGAGAAGCTCACAGAGAGAGAAACCGAGGCCTCTCACCAACAACTGGCACCAACCAGCCAGGCGTGTAAACTGGAAGCAGATCCTCAGCCCCAGTCAACACCCTGCCTACATTTCCAAATTCCTGACCCAAAGAAACAGAAAAATAATAAACTATTACTGCTGTTTTAACCCACTACATCTGAGAATAATTTGTCATACAACAACACATAGCTAATAAACTGGACAAGAGGGAAAAGAGCTGCTTCACAGCATAGTTTCCAGAAGTGACATATCCATAGAAGAACCAGACCTGGTGTCAGGGCCAGAGGCCACCAAAGGCCCTGACTAAGCCCCTAAGGTCTTTGAACACTATATAAGAAAAAACAATGACCTTCACGGTCCAGATATTCCAGCCCTCCAGTCAAGGAAAAGCTTGCAGAAAATATTCACGATGCCCATACCTCTGCCTCCAGTCAGGATGACAATAACAACAATATTAGAAGCTACCATTACTGAATGCTTACTATGTGCCCAGCGCATGCTCAGTATTCTTATATTACCTCTTTTTTTTTTTTTTTTTTTTTTGAGGCAGAGTCTCATTCTGTCACCCAGGCTGGAATGCAGTGGCACAATCTCAGCTTACTGCAACCTCTGCCCCCTGGGTTCAAGTGATTCTCCTGCTTCAGCCTCCTGAGTAGCTGGGATTACAGGCACACGCCACCATACCTGGCTAATTTTTTTGTATTTTTAGTAGAAACGGGGTTTCGCCATGTTGGCCAGGCTGGTCTTGAACCCCTGAGCTCAGGTGATCCACCTGCCTCAGCCTCCCAAAGTGCTAGGATTCACAGGCTTGAGCCACCACACAGGCCATTACCTCCCTTATTCTTCACTGCAATCCTCAGAGGAAGAGGAAGCACATAGTAGGGACTCAAATATTTGCTGAATGAGTAAATAAACCACCATTAGGAGTTCGTCTCTGTAACTGATCTATGTCCTTTTGGTATAATTTCAACTTTCTATATTACATATTACTTTAACGTTTGAAAAGCTTATACTGAGAATATATTACTTAAATAGAGGAAACAATACATATGAAATTTAAAAAAAAAATTTGTAGAGCAAGCAAAGCTCTAATCATTATGTGCCATCCATCACGTTTCCCAGAGAAGTGCACCTCCATCCTGAGCTGACTCTCTCAGAGCTTCTCACACATCCTGAGCTTCTCACACGCTTCTCAAGAGCTACCTGGATCCACTAGAAAGCCCATTCACACAGCACCCTGTGTTGCTTAACCCTTCAGATTGTCCTCCAACTCAGAGGAAGGAAGTAGGTATGCTGCTAGCTGGTGGAAGTGGCAGGATTGCTCTACTCATCTTAGGACCAGGTGCCATGGCCAAAGACAGCCCCAGCAATTGAAAATCAGGCAGACATCATGGTCCTGAGTCTGGACAGCCACAATCTTATGATGAGCGTAGCCACAAACATGGAGAGACATGAAGCTTTCTGACTCTATATCCTAATCTGGGGAACGATAATCTTCCCAGTTATGAAGCACTATCATGGCCATCAGATCTAACACCCAAAATCCTGATGAGAGGAGGTGACTTGAACTAGATACCAGGAAGAGCTTCCTACCATCAGAGATTTAAGATAACAAGGTAGGCAGCGCTGTAGTCTGAAACCATGAAGAGTTCCTTCTCTCCCGCAAAGCCATCAGAGGAATCTTTTTTTTTTTTTTCCTTTTTTTCTTTTTGACACTAGGTCTCGCTCTGTCACCCAGGCTGGAGCACAGTGGTGCAATCATAGCTCACTGCAGCCTCAAACTCTTGGACTCAAGCAATCTACCTCCCTTGGCCTCCCAAAGTGCTGGGATTACAGGTGTGAGCCACTGAGACAAGCCAGGGGATCATTTTTAAAATGTAAATCAGATCTTGTTACTCCCTTAATTAAAAGGCATCAGTGGCTTCCTGCTACCCTTAGAATAAAATCCAAATTTAGTTCACCTAGGTCTCTAGGTGCACTGCCAACTTCCCCAACCTCACCTCTTCTTAGTCTTTCTTTAGCTCACTCCATTCCAGCCACACTCACCTTCTGGCTGCTTCCTCAACTGGCCAAGTTTGTCCCTACCTCAGGACCCTTGCAACGGCTATTCCTGCTGCCTGGAAAACCCTTGGCCTAATGTACATATGGCTGACTCAATCTATATTTGAGTTGAGGCCAGAATGACATCTCTTTGGAAAAGTCTCTGTAACTAACTCATCTAAAGAATCTTATATCATCCTATTTTATTTTCTTCATAACACATATTACTGACTTAAAAATGCTTTGAGGTAAAACTCACATACCACACAATTCACACATTTAAAGTATACAATTCAATAGCTTTTTGTGTACTCACAGAGTTATGCAACATATCACAATTTTAAGGCATTTTCGTTGCCCCCCATACCTATTAGTAGTGCCCCCCCCAGCTCTCCCCAACCCCCACTCCCTCAGAACTAGGCCCTACGGATTTGAATATTCCAGACATTCCACAGAGATGGAATCATCCAGTATGTGGTGCTTTGTGACTAGCTTTTTTCACTCTGACTTTTTAAAAGTTTCATCCATTCATAACATGTATCAGTACTTCATTTCTTTTTATTGCTAAATATTCCATTGTATGGATATACCATATTATATTTACCCATTTCTCAGCCAACAGATATTTGGGTTGTTTCCACTTTTTGGCTGTTATGAATATTGAGGCTATGCACATTCATGTACAAGTTTTTGTGTGGAATATGGTTTCACTTCTCTTGGGTACACACCTAGCATTGGAATTGCTGGATCACATGATAACTCTATGTTTAACTATTTGAAGAACTAGTAGTGTTTTTCAAAATGGTTGGATCAATTCACATTTCCACTAGCAGTATATGAGGGTCCCAATTTCTCCACATCCTTGTCAACACTTGTTATCATCTATCTTTTTGAGTATACAGTGTTCTCTCATTGTGGCTGGGTTTGCATTTTCCTGGGAGTTAATGATGTTGAGTATCATTTCCTGTACTTACTGCACATTTGCATTATCTTCTCTGGACAGCTGTCCATTCAGATCCTTTGCCTATGTTTTAATTGGGTTGTCTTTTTATTGTTGAATTGTAGGAGTTTTTAATTAGGTTGTTTTCTGTTGCTGAGTTGCAAACATTCTTTAGGTATTCTAGATAAAAAGTCCCTTACCAGATATATGATTTGTAAAAATTTTCTCCCATTAGGTGGTTTTCCTTTTCACTTTCTTGATGCTATCCTTTGAAGCACAAGAGTATTTAATTTTTTTTTGTTTGTTTGTTTTGAGATGGAGTCTCGCTCTGCCACCAGGCTGGAGTACAGTGGCATGATCTCGGCTCACTGAAACCTCTGCCTCCCGGGTTCAAGTGATTCTCCTGCCTCAGCCTCCCAAGTAGCTGGGATAACAGGCACATGCCACCACGCCCAGCTAATTTTTGTATTTTTAGTAGAGATGGGGTTTCACCATGTTGGCCAGGCTGGTCTCGATCTCCTGACCTCGTGATCTGCCCGCCTCGGCCTCCCAAAATGCTAGGATTACAGGCGTGAGCCACAGCACCCAGCCAAGAGTATTTAATTTTGATGACGTACTGACTGACTAAAAAATCAACTTCTGACATGTAAAAAGAAACACCTATCTGTCTTGTTCACCACCACATCCTCAGTCTAGCAAAATGCCTGGCACGTAATAGGTAGTCACGACTTTTTTAAATAATTTTTTTTTTGAGACAGAGTCTCACTCTGTCACACAGGCTGGAGTGCAGTGGCATGATCTCGACTTACTGCAGCCTCTGCCTCCCAGGCTCAAGTGATCCTCCCACCTCAGCCTCCTAAGTAGCTGGGACTACCAGTGCAAGTCACCATACCCGGCTAATTCATATTTTTTAATGAATGTATGAATTTTTAAGGCTAGATGAGATGAGTGTTGGGATGGGCTATGAGAGCGGGCTCCTTGCCAGGAGGCAGGGGTGAACACAATAATATCTGGAATCATTTCTGTCTAGGGGAGCTGTAAAGAGTGAGAGAATGTGGTCTTCCACAAGAGCACGGGGGCAGTGTTAGATGCAACACTCCTGAGAAGTGAACGGTATCATCAATAACAAACTCTCTGACTGAAATGCTCAGGTAGTCATCCTGTCTTTTCAGCCACCCAGGTGAGCAAAAGACAGAACAATGGCTCAGGAATGGGGACAACTCAGGCAGAAGGGCCTAGTCACAGGGGTGAGGTTCTTTCCAGAATCCTCAGCACACAGCAACACCCCCAAAGGGGGCTCTAGGCTCTTGCTTTACAAAACCGCTAGGGGCCTGTGTGTCAGCATGGCTGACAGGAACGGTTATACTGAGGAAAAAGAGATGAAGTCAGAAGATAAAGTTGACAGATATTCGGGTTGTTTCCACATTTTGCCTATGAACTTGCCTCTTCTAGCCTTTGCCAAGAACAATGAAATAAGTCTGAAGAGCTGAATGTCCATGCCAGGGTGCTTCATCAAAGCACCTCAGGGATCCTAGACTTGACTGCCGAGGGGAGGCATTTCAGTCAGGCAAAGAGGTTGGAGGTGTGGTATGGGTGCTTAAAGTTGGCTACATGCTAAAAAAGGTGGACACTTTGGACAACCAGTCTATGAGTCCCATGGCAGGGAAGGAGGTAACCTAAGAGACAAGCAGGGGTCCAAAAGAGAGGTCTGGAAACTCATCAGCTGCAGCATCAACAAAGGTATTCAAAGGCAAGGACCCTTGCCCTTCCATCCCAGACTTCCACTGTGTCACCTTTCATGAGGGAAAGAAGGAGAGCACAGCGAGTTTTAGAGGCACATGCACACACACACACATATATGGAGTTGCCTCTGAGAATGTAAATAAATATTCATGAACAGCTCAGTGTATGAAAAGCAAGGACAGAGGATGAAAAATGGTGCCAATTAGAAAGAAAGGATGGTATCTATTTTTAAAGTGGCTGAATAAACAGTAAAGGATTGCTTGCTAAAAATACTGTGCTTGACCCCCTCCCCAGTGGCAGAGTCCCTCTCCTGTGCTTGGTAACAACAGGCAAACTCTCCTCCCAGTGTGGCAGGTCTAATGCTGCCATGGCAGCCTCATGTTCTTACCAGAGGTTCACCCTGGGCCAGGTATGGTGGCTCTCGCCTGCAATCCCAGCATTTTGGGAGGCCGAGGCAGGCGGATCACTTGAGGTCAGGGGTTTGAGGCCAGCCTGGCCAACATGGAGAAACCCCGTTTCTATAAAAGATACAAAAATTTGCTGGGTGTGGTGGCGCATACTTGTAATCCCAGCTACTTGAAGAGGCTGAGAGGCTGAGGCAGGAGAATCGCTTGAACCCAGGTGGCAGAGGTTGCAGCAAGCAGAGATCACATCACTGCCCTCTAGCCTGGGCAACAGAGTGAGACTCTGTCTCAAAAAAAAAAAAAAAAAAGTTCACCCTGGGTGCCTATCTCCAGTAAGAAGGAGATTTCTTGTGAGAAGCATTCTGGGTCTGGGACCACAAGCTGATAATGGCACTCATGCCTCAGAGGTGACTCAGGTTCTCAATAGTCCCCAAAAGATCCCTTGGCGAGAGGGAGCAAGTGAATGGAGGACTCCACTGGAGAATCCAACTATGGAGGCATCAGAATGAATGTAACAAAAAAGGAGTGGAGAGTCCCCAAATTATCCTCCCCAGAGTCCAGATCATATGGGAGTATTTCATGAGAGTCATTTCATGGGACTAGTGGGGCACTGAAATCAAGTTTCTTATCCACCGCCCACTCCTGATACACATGCACCAGGATATTCCCCCCTGGGATTAGATCTGACTGATGGCACATGAAAATAAAGGCAAGGAGTGAAGCTCAGTATGATTCACGGACAGAGAAAACAACAGGAACCCAAATTGTATGTGGGCCAGTGGCAGGCAGGGACTGGAGTTTCTGTTCTGTCCCAGATGCGCAAATCTCACCCAAGTCAGCCCTGTAGGAAAAGCGCTTGCTCTCCCACGCTCACGCCTGCTCTCGCGTGCTCTCAATCTCTCTTTTTTTCTCTCTCTCTCAGCATTTATCACCACTTGGCACCACACTGTGGTTAAAAGTCTGGCTTTGAAGTCACGCTGCCTGGGTTCATGTCTTGGCTGACACAGTCTAGCTGAGCGACACTAGGCAAGTACTTAACCTCCCCAAGCCTCAGTTTCTCCATGCATAAAATGGAAATAGTAATTGTCTTTACTCCATGATAGTACTTACTTGGCCAGATTCAATGAGAACATGCAGTGACTCTCAGCTCGGTGCCTGACATGTTGTAGGTACTCTTTTTTCTAAATATTCTTCATGTCTTGGTCTAGACTCTAAACATTTTGAAGACAGTAACCATGCCAAATGCATCTTCCTATCCTCTAAGAGTGTAACAGAGTTGAAATTCAGTAAACTTTTGTCAAATGAGCTGGCTTCCCTGAGCATGTTTGCCATGGGCAACAAGCCCAGCTGGCAAATGCATTTGTCCAGTTCACTGGCCCCAGTTGTTCTCATTACCTCAAGATTAATCCTCCCAACCACCAGCAAGGTGTGCAGGGTGTACAGCATCTGCCCCTCCCTCCATTAGGAAAAGGTGAGAATAAATTGGAAAACAAACAGCCACGGGCAGTATTTGCAGCTCCTCAGAGCGATGCCCTATCGATTTTTAAGTGTCACTATTAATAACAACAACAACTGGCAGTGATACAACATTTTTCTTCCAAGACAATCAGAGCATTTTATAGGGACAATTTCATCTATCTCTCCATGGCTCCAGGAGGAGCAGGAGAATATTCCCCACTTCCAGTAAAGGGCAGGAGAGGCCAAGAGGTTTGGCCAAGGTCACTGTACAAGTCAGTGGGATGCCTGTGCTCCTGGTCTCTGGGGCCCTCTGCATCCCTGGATGGCATCTCCCTAGGACAGAACTTCCCTAGCATAGTTCTTTTCAGATGTTTAGCAAAGTTAACCTTTTAACAAAACACCCATGGGTGGAGGGTGGCATCAAGCACTATTCCAAAAAGCATCCTCTTGGCGGGAAGCCCTTAGACAAGACCACTCCTTGGCTTAGTCTTCCTCTTCCTGTATGCCATCAAGAATCACACCTACCAGTTGGGCGCGGTGGCTCATGCCTGTAATCCCAGCACTTTGGGAGGCTTAGGCAGGCAGATCACCCGAGGTTAGGAGTTCGAGGCCAGCCTGGGCAACATGGTGAAACACCATCTCTGCTAAAAATACAAAAATTAGCCAGGCACAGAGGCTTGCACCTATTAGTCCCAGCAACTCAGTGGGGCTAAGGCACAAGAATCACTTGAACCCAGAAGGCAGAGGGTGCAGTGAGCCAAGATCATGCCACTGCACTCCATTCTGGGTGACAGAGTGAGACACTGTCTCAAAAAAAAAAAAAAAAAAAAAAAAGTCCGGGCACTCCCAGCACTTTGGGAGGCCGAGGAGGGCAGATCACGAAGTCAGGAGATCGAGACCATCCTGGCTAACACAGTGAAACCCTGTCTCTACTATAAGTACAAAAAATTAGCCAGGCATGGTGGCAGGTGCCTGCAGTCCCAGGTACTCGGGAGACTGAGGCAGGAGAATGGCGTGAACCCGGGAGGCGGAGCTTGCAGTGAGCCGAGATCGCACCACTGCACTCCAGCCTGGGCGACAGAGCAAGACTTCGTCTCGGAAAAAAAAAAAAAAAATCAATCACACCTACCTAGTAGTCCAGAGGGTGGAGTGCCACACAAAGGGAGGCAGACCAAGGACAGGTCCAATCTTACCCATGCGGCACACAGATGTGTGTCCAACGAGATTCCTGTCCAACCACCCACTCTACCCTGCCCGGACTCCCATGCTCCACCCCTCCCCAACAGAGAACTCTACTCCCAAGAGTGAGGCCTGGCAGAAACTATGAACATGAATGACAGTGATGCCCAAGCAGACAGAGACAGTCTCTGTGAGACACATGCCAAGCGAGCATCCCTCCTCCCAGAGATGGATCCTAACCACCACTAGACAAGAGCTTCCTCTGCTGGAAACAGCTCATCCAGCCATCTCCATGATACATACCCTGCCCACAGCTCTGGGCATCAGGCAGATAGGTGGGACAGGAGGCCACAAGTAGTGTGTGTCATCCTGAAGGCTAAAATCAAAGCTTCCTGTCACACTGGGCTATGTCGGGGGATTAGCAAAGGTAGCTAGAATGCACCCCTGGTGCAGAGGATAGGTTCCAATCAAGATCTGAAAAATCAAAGGCTGAGGGAGGCACTGAATAAGATCTCCTGCCTCTTATATAACCAGCAGGCTCAAGTGTCTGGTCTGTCCTCTTGTCACTGAATAGAGCAGCTGTACTTGCAGGACTTCAGGAGAAACAGCACTCAAGGCAGATGAGAGATAATATCCAGGCTCAAGTACAAAAGAGGAGTGAACTCCTTAGAACCTAGATGCCAAGGATTACTTAGTCTCAGGCAGGACTGATACTATCCCACCAACCCTCCCTCTCTTACGGTGTTTTTTTTTGTTTTTTGTTTTTTTTTTTTTTGAGACAGAGTCTCACTCTGGAGACTCTGTCACCCAGGCTGGAGTGCAGTGGGGTGATCTTGGCTCACTGCAACCTGTGCCTCCCAGGTTCAAGCGATTCTCCTGCCTCAGCCTCCCAAACAGCTGGGACTACAGACGTGTGCCACCATGCCTTGCTAATTTTTGTATTTTTAGTAGAGATGGGGTTTTGCCCTGTTGGCCAGGCTGGTCTCAAACTCCTGACCTCAGGTGATCCACCCACCTTAGCCTCCCAAAGTGCTAGGATTACAGGCGTGAGCCACTGCACCCAGCCTCTTATGAATTCTTGAGGCCTGTGAGCTCTAGGGAATCAGGCATAGCCTCCCAAGTGGGATTACCAACCCCTATCATCCCCTTATACCCAGACAAAAGCAGGAAGGAAAATCTGAGCACTGCTTGCTCTTGAGGGCCCAAGATAGGGTGTGGGCAAAGGGTCCAGCTGAGGCTGAGCTGGAAAGCAGGGCGATGCCTCTGATAAGAACAAAGGCTGTATCAGACACAGGGGGATGAGATGCTTCTCAGGCGCTATTCTTCACAAAGGGGACACCAGC
This sequence comes from Pongo abelii, assembly GCF_028885655.2. NCBI lineage: Eukaryota > Metazoa > Chordata > Mammalia > Primates > Hominidae > Pongo > Pongo abelii. The sequence goes on from NC_071989.2 coordinate 147,361,352, forward strand.
AAAATAGGCAAATTAAACTCATTTGTGCCTGGCACAACGGCAGCAGTGGAAGCTACAGCCAGAGCAGCTAGAGGGGCCGAGGTAATGGCAGGACATGGCAGTGGGCACATGGGGAGAAGAGAAGCAGGGCTCAGCTCTTATCTCTATAGCATCCTAAGGGTGTGGCATGGGCCCTGGTTCACCAGTTCTGATGTGGGACCAAGAAACTTCACCTCCATCCCTTGGGGATATTTTAAGTATGTTCAATTTTGAGAGTGCCAGAATTAAGAAATGCTGTCAGGGGAGTTGTTTTTGTGTGTTTTTGGTCTCCTTCTGAGATGCTTTGCTGTACTTGTTTCCATCTAGGGATGAGTGAGATCTCTTATGGTTCCCTTTGACCTGCCTGATTAGCGATTCCACGGGAAAACACCTCCCATGACAAAATGAAAGTAGACGTCAAGCCACCTTCCTTCGGGCTGACTCCCGTATAAATGAGCTGCCTGCAGCCTGACCCATGGCAGCTCAAAATGGAAAAATGAAGAGAAACAAACCAGTGTAGTTCAAAGGTAAGGGTGAGACTTGCCTATCACGTGAAGCTTCTATGGGCCTAACCCAGCAAACTGCCAGGGACTTGGCATGGGTATACAATTCAGGAAGGAAGGAACTCAGGGCACACTTCTCAAGCCAGAAAGAACCCATACCTAGTGCTCTTGTTTTCACAAAGAGAAACTTAAAGTCCCACAGAAGTAAAATGATGGCTTAAATGTCAGTTCTCTGCCTGTTGACCCAAGACTGTATCCCATGTGTCCAGACTCCTGAGTTCAGGACTAGGTCAGAGTCACACTGAGTCAGGGGCCCCTGTACATATTTCCATCACCTCCCACCCCATGGCCATGGCTAGAGATAGGTGGTGGCAGAGCTGTGGGTGGGAACGTGGACTTCCTCTCTCAGCGCCTGGCCAGTGAAGTAGAGCCCGCTGATGAAGGCAAACCCTGCAATCTCCAGCTCCACAGATGACGTTCTGTACTAACAGTCCCCCTGGCAAGGCAGCAGGGCACCCGTCATCCTAATGGACTTTGTGATTAACATGGCTACTCCACCTACAGCGCCAGGCCCTCTCCCTTCCCTCCCCCTGGATTGCAGGGTCCCCACAGGCAGCAGCTACCCCAGGTGTCTGTTTGATCCAAACATTAAAAAAGCATCCATTCACTATAGCGAAGAGGTAGTTATTTCACACCTATACATTATGCATCCCTGCTGGAAAGAAAAAAGAGCAAAATTAAATTAAAATTCTCTCTGGAAGACTTCTGCCCAGAAAGACAGAAAAGCTCTCTGGAGTTGTACCTAGTTCCCAACTCCAAGCAGCTCTCTGCTGCCCTTCCCCTTCTTCCCCTCTTGGCTGGACAGCTCCAGATGTGTCTCTGAGTTTCAATGATTCACTCTAATGATAATGCACCGTCTGAACAAATCATGGACTCTGATTGATTTAGGAGGCAACTTGCACAAATACCTGTAATCTAGTTCTAATCTTGTTTGTTTCCATTCCAATTATCCTGCATCAGTGGTTTAAAAATGGGAACCGTCTGGTGCATACATCCAATCCATTTTAATAGAGGATAAATCTGGGTTATTGTAACCCTTTCCTCTCCCAGGCGCGGGACAACACCAGCCATCTCAAGACGCTGATTGGGCCGAATCAGCTCTAACTCTATTCAACTCTTCAAGGATTCAATTAATCATAAAGCCAATTCCATTCTAGGCTCCATCTGTCTTTCCTCCTTCGGGGACTAATAATCACTCACTGTGTGTTTTTACACACTAGCTGAACTGAAATTAAGACTGATTTCACCATGGAATACTCAAAAAGAAAATACATTTATTGAAGAAAAATTTCAGAGCTACTTTCAAGTTCTGTTCGGATAAAGATATTTGTAAATATAAACAAAAACAATTTTAACGTCAAACTTCTTGACATTGTAAAATAATTCCTGCCCCCAAATCCTTGGAAAAGGGCAGCTTCTCAGGAGAATCAGAAACTCCTAAGATTGGATCAAACAACAGAAAGACTCAATTTGTCCTTGGGCAAAACATGGGTACCTAAAACATGTGAGGGGAAAAAAAATTGCGTCAATTTGATATTTGATGCACTATTTTGTTTTACTTATGCTACATTATTTTATTTTATTTTATTTATTTTGAGACAGGGCCTGGCTCTGTCACCCAGGCTGGAATGCAGTGGCACAATCACAGCTCACTGCAATCTCCTTAAGTGATCCTCCCACCTCAGCCTCCCAAGTAGCTGGGACTACAGGCACACGCCACCACTCTTGGTTGCTTTTTGTATCTTTTTTGGTAAAGATGGGGTTTCACCATGTTGGCCAGGCTGGTCTCAAACTCCTGGCCTCAATCGATCCACCCACTTGGCCTCCCACAGTGCTGGGATTGCATTATTAAAAAAAAATCTAACTAGTCATCCATTCTGGGACCAGAGGACTTATCTAAAATTTAGAATTATTTTTATTTTGCATTACCTATTCATGAAGGCAGGAAGGTCAGGGAAGATAGGGCACCATATTCTTTTCAATGTGTAGGACCTCTAGAAGTTTTCAGCTGGCCCTGAGGAGTCTAAACCCTCACACTCCTCTAAAGGGCATGATATATGGCTTTTGTATTCATGCATAGCCTGGCTCTCATAGAAGCATTGAAGTGACTGCCCTGGCAAACACTCTAAATGGAGCCCTCTTACCACACCCATCTCATCCCCTACCCTGAGGATAATCTCTTTAACAGGAGCATGACCACGGAAAGGGCCATGGCCCAACCAGCTGGCCGCCTGGATCTAGAAGCAAGCCTAACTTCTCAGCAGGTTTCAACAGAGAAAATGAAAACAGTTGAGCTTTTTATTTTTTATTTTATTTTTTGAGACAAGAGTTTTGCTCTTGTCACCCAGGCTAGAGTGTAATGGCGTGATCTCGGCTCAATGCAACATCCACCTCCCAGGTTCAAGCAATTCTCCTGCCTCCGCCTCCCAAGTAGCTGGGATTACAGGCATGCGCCACCATGCCCAGCTAATTTTGTATTTTTAGTAGAGACAGGGTTTCACCATGTTGGCCAGCCTGGTCTCAAACTCCCGACCTCAGGTGACCTGTCCACCTCGGCCTCCCAAAGTGTTGGGATTACAGATGTGAGCCACTGCACCTGGCCAAGCTTTTTATTTTTACTTTTTACAATTGTAAAGACAAAGCATTTGGGCCTCTCCAGAGTCCAAAGCTGGTGGCCATTGTACGCCTAGCACAGACCCGTACACCTGGTTCTTACAGAACGGTCCCAGCACAGTGGAGGGAACATGCTGCAGCCAAGGAGACACAGCATGTGGCTTCTTTATTGCCTTAACAGATTTTAAACTAAAATTTTGAATTACACAGACTCCCAATCAGAACTAATGACATAGGCATTCCAAACTTAACATCAAAGATGTTAAGTTTGTGAGTCATATTGGCTCTAAAAAACCATCAGTAATCACTTCTTAGACACAACTATCAAATACCTCCTTCGTTTAAACAATAAATTTTGCCTAGTAATAAGTCTCATTAATTGAAGCGCTGTCATTTTTAAACGTGGGTCAATGTAAGCATTTTCCCAAAAGTTTCCACCTGAGTCATTCTACAACTATTGAAAGCAAAGAAACTATCTCCTAAGAAGCTCTTTATGGACTGAAAAAGAATGATATTCAAGACACACTGCTACCAACCTGACCAACCCAGTGAAACCCCATCTCTGCAAAAAATTTTTAAATTGGCCAGGCATGGTGGTACGTACCTGTGGTCCCAGCTATTTGGGAGGCTGAGGCAGGAGGATCGCTTGAGCCCAGGAGGTTGAAGCTGCAGTAAGCTATGATTGCACCCCTGCACTCTAGCCTGGGTGAGAGTGAGACCGTATCTCTACCAAATAAGCAAACAAAATACTTATATAGTTAAACAGAAAAAGTAAATTACAGAATGATGAATCTACAGTAAACTGCCTTTCATGTAAAACAATATATGGAAATATTTACTTGAACATGGAAAAATATCTCTAGAAGAAACTGGCAACACTGGTTGCCTTGAGGCAGGGAAGCAGGGTAGCAAAGGGACACGGTGGAAGGACACAGTGGATACTTTTCATATCCTCTGATGCCGTTTGAATTTTGAGCCATGTGACTGTATTACCAAATCAGAGTTGAAAACACGAAGTCTAAATTTAAGTAAGTCATCTCATAGACAGTAATCTGGACACCTACCAAAATACTACAGAGAAGTCAGACCAATGTTTCACAGGGAAAACAAGAAGCTCATACATCCCAGCCAGGCATGGTGGCTCACACCTGTAATTCCAGCACTTTGGGAGGCCAAGGCGGGCAGATCACTTGAAGCCAGGAGTTCTAGACCAGCCTGGCCAACACAGTGAAACCCCGTCTCTACCAAAAATTACAGAAATTATCTTAGTCATACGGTTTGAATGAACCTCTGTGTACAGACTTCACGAACACCATCAAGATTAGCCATGGCAAGAAAAATGGGGCCCCCAGTGGTCACTACACATATCTAAGGGCAGATGGCAGCAGCACAGGAGGAAGGGAAGAAAGACAGGAAGGAAGACAGGAAGGAAAGGAGAGAGATATGGAGGGAGGGAGGGGAAGAAGGCTGGGAACAAGGGCCGCACTCCTTTATGTAAGACACCTTTTGCCCGCTAAGGCATCATCTAGCTTGATAAGCCCCCAACAGTTTCTCTCCTTTGCAAAAGGGGAAACTGCAGCTCATTTAAGTCACAGTTCATAGTGAGTTACAGTGGTGGAGAGGGTGGCTTTACATGAACTTTGCAGGAACACGTCACTTCTGATCCTAGGACTTCTCTAACTGCACAGGAAATGCCATCTGAAGGCCATGTCTTATCCTGAAAACTCAGAGTTTCTGACTCATCTTCTCATTCTGACTGCCAGCTGGCTCTGTGGTCTTGAACAAATCACTGCAGCAGAGGTACTGAGTGGGAACAGAGGCTCCTCCATTCAGCCACTGATCACTGTCTGTGGCTCTTTTGGGAAAGGCATGCGTGCGACAGGGATTTCACGTTAAGGGTCACAGGTAGGCACCAGGGCTTGCTTCTTCCTGCCCTCTCTTACTGGACCGCCCAGCAAGTTCACTCCTGGTCCCACTTTTTGCTTTGGCCTTTGCTTCTCTTTGAATCTTTGTATCCAACCCAATGTGAGTGTACACTTACCCAAGAGTTTTCCATCTAGACAATGAGGATTGTGGAAAGACACTTGCTCAGAGCAAAGGCACTAGTGTGACCACTACGAGGGAAGGTTGTTCTAGGATGCCCACAGAGATCCCAGTCTAATGCCAAACAGCAACTCTGACCAGGGCAGCCTTTAGTCTCAACTCCTTGCCATGAGAATCTAAATGACCAGATAACCGTAGAAGGTAACCTGGGGAGGACTGCTGGGAATTGGGCAGGTGACTTTCATTCTATTTTCTAGACGCTTTCCAGCTGGCTTTTTATTTATTTTATTTATTTTGAGACAGGGTTTCATTCTGCTGCCCAGGCTGGAGTCCAGTGGCATTATCATGGCTCACTGCAGGTTCAAGGGATCCTCCCACTTCAGTCTCCAACCATGCCCGGATAATTTTGTTGTTTTTGTTAGAGATGGGATCTCACTATTTTGTCCAGGCTGGTCCCAAATTCCAGGGCTTAAGTGATCCTTTCACCTTAGTCTCACAAAGTGCTAGGATTAGAGGCATGAGCCCCAAACCGGCCTCACCTGGCTTTTCTTTTCTTCGTGACAGTCTTGCTGGAGTCCAGTGGCACGATCTCGGCTCACTGCAACCTCTACCTCCTGGGTTCAAGTGATTCTCCTGCCTTAGCCTCCCAAGTAGCTGGGATTACAGGCACCCGTCACCACATCTGTCTAATTTTTGTATTTTTAGTAGAGACGGGGTTTTGCCATGTTGGCCAGGCTCGTCTCAAACTCCTGGCCTCAGGTGATCCGCCTGCCTCAGCTTCCTAAAGTGCTGGGATTACAGGCGTTAGCCACCATGCCCTGCCCCCAGCCAGCTTTTTAAAACAGCCTTTATCCTTTCCTTTTTCCGGGTGATCTGAAAAATGAAGGCTTCATGACAGGAGTCTCTTTAGCCTACCCCATCCTGCAATTGCCAGTCAGAAAGAGTAGGAAGGCCTGAGACATTCTGCTTTTTGGCATGTTGGCCAGATGCTCTGGATGGAGGCTGGGGCACCAGGGCCAGCTATAATCTTTTCCCGGCAGCCTGGCTGAAGTAGCTGTGGGACCAAGGCAACTGATTAAATGCAGAATAAAAGCTGAGAGAAAATGGGATAGAAATAAATTAGCTTTAGACCTCAAGGTTGTGTATGCAAGTGAAATGCAGTGGGGGCTGGGAGGCAGCGTGGGAAGTCAGTCTTAGAGATTTCCCTGAAACAAAGGGATTATGGATTGTCCAATACAAGGAAATCCTTCTGTTCCACAGCCACATGACAGCCTCTTTTACTCAGGGCTGTTAGTTCCACATTTTGCACATATTCTGAGATAATGGGATACACTAACTCCCTAAAAAAGCCCCAAGACTCCCCCAGCAGGCCTTCTACCCAGGCAGCACAGACTGCAAAGCAGGGCTGGTCATCATCAGGGTACAGGGTCGATATTTCCTGCCATCCTTCAATAATTGCCCTCCCCCTATCCTTGACAGATTCTCCACTTTAAGTATTGAACTATGGTTACAGAAGAAGAGATGCTGGGAGAGAAAACATCTAACTGATCAGAATTTAACAAACAAACACTCAAAAGTGTTTGGCAGAAGGAGAGAAGAGAAGAAATACAACGGAGAAGGTTCCCCATCTATGTCCTTGTGACTTAAATATCACAGAGAACTCATCCAGAAGGGGCTTGATCCAAAAAATGGACCATAGCAGCAGAGTTTAGAAGCATGCTTACTCTGGTTAAATCAGGGCTATTTCTAAAAAGGCTGGTCAGAGCTCTCTTTCAGGTTTGCTGCCAATGGACAGAAGCCTGTAGGTACTGGACTCCTGATGAGGCTCACTCCAGTCAGTGCCCACTGTATAACTTCTAATGTATACGCAGACCATGGAAGGAAAGCAAGGTGCAGAACGGATGTACCGAGTCCCGTCGCAATCACTACACGACTATGGGTGCTAGGCTGAATGAGGAGACCTTGCCACAAATCCCACCTTCTCCCTCCCTATCATTACCTATATCCTCCAGATATCCAAGTCAAAAGCTTGTGTGAGTGATGAAGAAAGAGACTAGGAACCCCACTCAAGACCTTCAGAGAGATGGCCCTTTCTGAGTCTGCTAGCTCTTCAAACTATAGAAAGAACATGGGCTTTGACATCAATGCTTTAGGTTTGAAGTGTAACCATCCCATAAGTTAACTGCATGCTCTTGGGCGAGGACTCTCCTCTGTGAAGCCAAAATCCTACCCCTCACTCTGGCAGCTGTTGTGAGGATTAAATGAGACAGTATATGTAAAGCCCCTGCCCCTAGCAGGCTCCTTTTCCATAGCCAGCCTTTCTCATATCCACAGCACACCTGGTCCAGGTGAGTCCAGTCCTCTCTTGGTATGCTATGCTCTTCTACACATAAGAAATAGAGTCATTGGTAATTTTTCAGGTTATCTTTTCAAACATCAAAAAAATAAATAATCCTTGGGAGCTAAACTACAAGGACACAAAGGCCTAAGAATTATATAATGGACTTTGGGGACTCAGGGGGAAGGGTGGGAGGGGGTGAGGGATAAAAGACTACACACACTGGGTACAGTGTACACTGTTCTGGTGACAGGTGCACCAAAATCTCAGTAATCACCACTAAAGAACTTATCCAGGCAACCAAACACCACCTGTTCCCAAAAAACTATTGAAAAAAGTAAAATTTAGAAAATAATAATTAAAAATATATAAATAAATAATCTTATGCTAAACTATTCCAGAGCCAAGAGAAAAGAGAAACTTTTTCTTTTGTAACTGAAAGCTAGCTGAGGTGGAAGCTGCTAGTGGTCCCCAACAATCTGTTCTCCCATTCTTCCACAGTAGCAGAATTTTTGCTGGGCAAATAAAGTATAAAGACTACATTTCTCGGCCTCCTTTGCAGGGAGGTATGGCCAAGGCACTATGTTTTGGCCAACAGATTATAAGCAGAAGCATCATTTGACAGCTTCTGGGATCCTCCTTAAGAGATTTTTAAGTGCCCTTTACCTCCTCTTCTATGTCGCTCCTTCCACCTTGCTCCCTGGAATACAGATCTTGCCATCTGGGATGATGAGGAAAGGGCTATTCCTTAGGGATGGCATCCTCGAAGGAACTCAAGACCCAAGAGTCTACCCACAATACAGTTGCCACACCAACCCAAAGCTGCTGACCTGAAGATGCTGTTTACATGGGAAAAAATAAATATCTATCCTATTATGCCATTTTCTGTCACTTCTAGAAATATGATGTCTAGACCAAAGCCAGACGCATCCTTGTGTAATTACCTCCCATTGAGTGTAGGAATATGACATGCTTCCAACCAATGGAATACGGCAAAGGTGACAAGATATATACGACTATGTGTATGTGATTACACTGCGTAAGACGGTAATATCTGTTTTGCTGAGAAACACTCTCCTTTGCTGGCTCTGAAGAAGCAGGCTGCCATGTTGTGAGCTGCTTATAGAGATAGCCATGTGGCAAGGAACTGAGGGCAGCCTCCCGACAGCAAGAAACTAAGGCCTCTAATCTGACAACCTGCAAAGAACTGAACTCTGCCAACAACCACATCAGTTTAAAAGGAAATGCTTCCCAGTCAAGCACCATATTAGACCCTAGCTGCAGCTGACACCTTGGACTACGGCAATGCAGAGGACCCGACAAAGTCACACTTGGACTCCTGACCTATGGAAAGTGTAATATAATAAGTGTGCATTGTTTTAAGCCACTAAGTTTGTGATAATTTGCTACACAGCAATAGATAACTAATACAATGACCAAAAACATTCATTTCAGAAATGTAAGGATGATTCACTACTAGATGATATATAAATAAATTCATCAACCTACGGAAGGTATCATATTTAGTGGTAAAATATTAGAATCATTCCCTTTAAAGACAGGAAAAGGATAAGGATGCCTATTAGTATTTCAATAAACACTGTATTAAAGGTGCTAGACATTGCAATAAGAGAAATGGAGGATAAAGATTGAAAAGAAACAAAATTATTTTTATATTGAAATGATACGATTATCTACAAATAACATCCAAGAAAAAATGTAAACTATTAGAACTAATAAGACATCAGCAAGTTTGTTGGCTATAAAGTCATATACCAGCAACAAACAATTATAAAATAAAAACTTAAAAATTGACCTCTTTACAATAACAAATACTATGAGGTAATTAGGCATAACAAAAGAGATTCACTACCTATATGGAAAAAATTATGATGTTTTATTAAAAGATGTGAGACCATCTAACTGGAAAGACATATCATGTTCATGGACAGAAACGCATTTTATAAATATGTTAATTCTCATAAATTAATCTATACATTTACTGCATTCTAGCTTAAATATCCAGTGTTTTGTTGAGCCTCACAGAGTATACCTAAAATCCATATGGAAGAGTAAAGGGCCAAAAATATCCAAGGCAATTTTTAAATTAATAAATAATAGATGTACATATTTTGGGGATACGTGTAATAAATTTTTAATAAATTTAATTTCCGGGATACATGTACAGGACATGCAAGTTTGTTACACAGGTAAACATGGGCCATGGTGGTTTGCTGCACCTATCAGCCTATCACCTAGGTATTAAGCCCTGCATGCATTAACTATTTATCCTGATGCTCTCCCACCTCTTGCCCCCCAGCCCACCACCCCAACAGGTTCCAGTATACGTTGTTCCTCTTCCAGTGTCCATGTGTTCTCATTGTTCACCTCCCACTTATAAGGGAGAATATGTGGTGTTTGGTTTTCTGTTTTTGCATTAGTTTGCTGAGGATAATGGCTTCGAGCTCCATTCATTCCTGCAAAGGACATGATCTTGTTCCTTTTTACAGCTGCATATGTACCACATTTTCTTTATCCAGTCTATCACTGATGGGCGTTTGGGTTGATTCCATGTCTTTGCTATTGTGAACATAAGCATGCATGGGATACATGTGCTATTTATTACATTCATATAATTTGTAAATATCAAATCAGTATAATTGGGATATCTATCACCTTAAATATTCATCTTTTTTTTTTTTTGAGACAGAGTTTCACTCTTGTTGCCCAGGCTGGAGTGTAATGGCATGATCTCGGCTCACCACAACCTCTGCCTTCCAGGTTCAAGAAATTCTGCCTCAGCCTCCCAAGTAGCTGGGATTACAGGCATGCACCACCACGCCTGGCTAATTTTGTATTTTTTAGTAGAGACAGGGTTTCTCCATGTTGGTCAGGCTGGTCTCAAACTCCCGACCTCAAGTGATCTGCCCACATTGGCCCCCCAAAGTGCTGGAATTACAGGCATGAGGCACCACACCCCACCTTGTCTTTTCTTTATGCTAGAAATATTCAAAGTACATTCCAGTTATTTTGAAATGTATTATACAACAGATTATTGTAAACTATAGTCACCCTACTGATCTAGCAAACAATGGTGCTACTGCTTCTATCAAACTGTATATTTGTAACTATTAACCAACCTCTCTTAATCTCGTCTTTCTCCCACTTTTCCTAGTTTCTAGTTACCACCAATCTACTCTTTATCTTTATGAGATCCACATTTTTATCTACTATATATAAGTGAGAACATGCGATATTTGTCTTTCTGTACTTGGCTTATTTCACTTAACATAATGACCTCCAATTCCATCCATGTTGCTGCATATTAAAGGATTTCTTTTATTGTGTATATGCGCCACATTTTCTTTATCCCTTAATCCACTGATGGGCATTTTGGTTGATTCCATATTTCGGATATTGTGAATAGTGCTGCAATAAACATGAATATGTGGTGATTTCTTTGATATATTGATTTCCTTTCTTTTGGACATACACCCAGCAGAATTGCTGGATTATATGGTAGTGCTAATTTAAGTTTTTTGAGGAAACTTCATATAGTTTTCCAAAGTGGCTGTACTAATTTGCATTCCTACCAACAATGTGCAAAGGTTCCCCTTTCTCTACATCCTCACCAGCATCCATTACTCCCTGTCTCTTTGATAAAAGCCATTTAAACTGGAGTGAGATGATATCTCATTGTGATTTTAATTTGCATTTATCTGATGACTAGTGAAGCTGAGCATCTTTTCATATACCTGTTGGCCATGTGTATGTCTTCTTTTGAGAAATGTCTGTTCAGATCTTTTGCCCATTTTTAATCAGATTTTTTTTGCTATTGAGTTGTTTGAGACCCTTATATTTTCTGTTTATTAATCCTTTGTCAGATGGATAGTTTGCAAATTATTTTATTTCATTCTGTGGGTTGTCTCTCCACTTTGGTGGTTGTTTTCTTTGCTGTGAATTTTTTTTCTTTTTTTTTTTTTTTTTGAGACGGAGTCTCGCCCTGTCGCCAGGCTGGAGTGCAGTGGTGCAATCTCAGCTTACTGCAATCTCCACTTCCTGGGTTCAAGCAATTCTTCTGTCTCAGCCTCCTGAGTAGCTGGGACTAGAGGTGTGTGCCACCACACCCACCTAATTTTTATATTTTTAGGAGAGATGGGGTTTCACCATGTTGGCCAGGATGGTCTCGATCTCTTGACCTTGTGATCCGCCCACCTCGACCTCCCAAAGTGCTGGGATTACAGGTGTGAGCCACCACGCCCAGCCTTTGCAGAAGATTTTTAGCTTGATGTAATCTCTTTTGTCTATTTTTGCTTTGGTTGCCTGTGCTTTTGAGGTCTTACACAAAAACATCTTTGCCCAGAACAATGTCCTGGAGCCTTTCCCCAATCTTTTCTTTTGAGACAATATCTTGCTCTGTCACCATAGCTGGAGTGCAGCAGCACGATCACAGCTCACTATAACCTTGAATTCCAGGGCTCAAGCAATCCTCCTGCCTCACCTTCCTGAGTGGCTGAGACTACAGGACTGCAACACTGTGCCCAGCTAGTTTTATTTTTTACAGAGAAGGGGTCTCACTGTGTTGCCCAGGCTGGTCTCAAACTCCTGGCTTCAAGTGATCCTCCTGTCTTGGGCTCCCCAAATGCTAGAATTACAGGTGTGAGCTGTCGCACCTAGTTTCCAATGTTTATTCTAGTAGTTTCATAATTTCAGGTCTTAGACTTAAGTCTATAATCCATTTTGATTTTATTTTTTTGTATACAATGAGAGATAGAGGTCCAGTTTCATTCTTCTGCATATGGTTACCCGGTTTTCCCAGCACCATTTATTGAAGAGACTGTCCTTTGCCCATTGGATGTTCTTGGTGCCTTTGTTAAAAATGGGTTGGCCGTAAATGTGTGGATTTACATCTGGGTTCTGGGTTCTGTTCCATTGGTCTTTGTGTCTGGGTTTTTTTGTTTGTTTGTTTGTTTTGTTTTTTACCAATGCCATGCTGATTTGGTCACTACAGCTTTGCAGGTGTTTGTTTTGAGACAGAGCGCTCTGTCACCTAGGCTGGAGTGCAGTGACGCAATCTTGGCACACTGCAACCTCCACCTCCAGGTTCAAGCAATTCTTCCAACTCAGCCTCCCGAATAGCTGGGACTACAGGCATGCACCACCATGCCTGGCTAATTTTTGTATTTTTAGCAGAGATGGGGTTTCACCATGTTGGTCAGACTGGTGTTGAACTCCTGACCTCAAGTGATCCACCTGCCTTGGCCTCCCAAACTGCTGGGAATACAGGCATAAGCCACTGTGCCCAGCCAACTTTGTACTATATTTTGAGGTAAGGAAGTGTGGTACTTCCAGCTTTGTTCTTTCTGCTGAGGATTGCTTTGGCTATCTGGGGTCTTTTGTAGTTCCATGTAAATTTTAGAATTGTCTTTTTTATTTCTCTGAAGAATTGCATTGGTATTTTGATAGGGATTGCACTGAATCCGTAAATTGCTTTGGGTAGTATTATCATTTTAACAATATTAATTAGTCCTACCCATGAGCATGGAAACTTTCCATTTTTGTGTGTCCTGTATTAAACTGTTTTTATGCTGCTATAAAGAAATATCTGAGACTGGGTAATTTTTACTTATTTATTTATTTTGAGGCAGGGTCTCACTCTGTTACTCAGGCTGGAGTGTGGTGGTGTGATCACAGCTCACTGTGGCTTCAACCTCCCAGGCTCCAGTGATCCTCCTGAGTAGCTGGGACCACAGGCACGCACCACCACACTCAGCACATTTTTGTATTTTTTGTAGAGATGGGGTTTCGCCATGTTGCCCACACTGGTCTCAAACTCTCAGGTTCAAGTCATCTGCCTGCATCAGCCTCCCAAAGTGCTGGGATTATAAGTGTGAGCCACTGTGTTCAGCTGAGGCTGGGTAATTCATGAAGAAAAGAGGTTTTATTTTGGCTCATGGTACTCTAAGCTGTACAGAAAGCATGGTGTCGGCATCTGATTCTGGTAAGGGCCTCAGGAAGTTTATAATCATGATATAAAGCAAAGCAGGAACAAGTGTCTCACACGGTGACAGTGGGAGAAGGGAGCAGTCCCAGACTTTTAAACAACCAGATCTCATGTGAACTGAGGGAGAACTCACTTATCACCAAGGAAGTGGTGCTAAACCATTCACAAGGGATTTGCCCCCTGTGATCCAATTATCTCCCACCAGGCCCGACCTCTAACACTGGGAATTATCTTTCTTTTTTGTTTTTCCCTCACGAATAAAGTAGGATGCAGAGGATTACCTTTCCTTTTTTTTTTGAGAGAGAGTTTTGCTGTTGTCATCCAGGCTGGAGTGCAATGGCACAATCTCAGCTCACTGCAATCTCCGCCTCCCAGGTTGAAGTGATTCTCCTGCCTCAGCCTCCGGAGTAGCTGGGATTACAAGTACCCACCACCACACCCAGCTAATTTTTGTATTTTCAGTGGAGATGGGGTTTCACTATGTTGGCCAGGCTGGTCTCAAACTCCTGGACTCAGGTGAAATGCCCACCTCAGCCTCCCAAAGTGCTGGGATTACAGGTGTGAGCCACCGTGCCCGGCTGAGGATTACCTTTCAACATGAGATTTGGAGGGGACAAATATCCACACTATATCATGTCCAGGTCAATTTTTTTCCATCAGTGTTTTATAGTTTTCCTTTTATAGATCTTTCACTTCTTTTGTTAAATTGATTCCTAGGTATTCTTCGTAGCTGCTGTAAATGGAAGTGCTTTCTTCTTTTCCAGATTGTTCACTGTTGGCATATAGAAATGCTATTGGCTGGAAACTTTGGCCAAGCCTGTAATCTCAAAGTTTTGGGAGGCCAAGGCACGTTGCCCAGGATGGTCTCAAACTCTTGGCCTCAAGCAATCCTCAAGGAGTTCAAGACCATCCTGGGAAACATAGTGAGACCGTATCTGTGTAAAAAAATGAAAATATTAGCCAGGTGTGGTAGAGCACACCTGCAGTCGTAGCTACTGAGGCGGAGGCAGGAGGATTGTTTCAGCCCTGAGGTTATATAGGGAGCTATGACTGTGCCATTGCACTCCAGTATGGGCAACAGAGACCCTGTCTCTAAAAATAATAATAAAGAATAAATGCTACTGGTTTTTGTATGTTGATTTTATATACTGCCACTTTACTGAAATCGTTTATCAGGTCTAACAGTCTTTTTGGTGGAATCTTTAGGTTTTTCTAAGTAGAAGATCATGTTGTTTGGAAGGCTAAGGTGGGAAGATTGCTTGAACCCAGTAGGTCAAGGCTGCAGTGCACCATGATTGCACCACAGCACTCCAGCCTGGGTGACAGAGTGAGTCTTAGAAAAAGAAAAAAGTGGCCGGGCGCAGTGGCTCACGCCTGTAATCCCAGCACTTTGGGAGGCCTAGGCAGGTGGATCACGAGGTCAGGAGATCGAGCCCATCCTGGCCAACAAGGTGAAACCCTGTCTCTACTAAAAATACAAAAAATTAGCCGGGTGCGGTGGCGGGCGCCTGTAGTCCCAGCTACTTGGGAGGCTGAGGCAGGAGAATGGCTTGAACCCAGGAGGCGGAGCTTGCAGTGAGCAGAGATCGCACCACTGCACTCCGGCCTGGGCGACAGAGGGAGACTCCATCTTAAAAGAAAAAAAAAAAAAAGAAAAAAGTTCACGTTGTCTAAACTGTTTCTTCCTTTCCAATTTGGATGGTCTTTATGTTTCTCTCTTGCCTAATTGCTCTGGCCAGGACTTCCAGCATTCTGTTGAATAAAAGTGATGTAAATAGGCATCTTTGTCTTCTTCCTAATCTTGCAGGAAAAGTTTTCCATTTCTCCCTGTTCAGTACAATGTTAGCTATTGGTCTGTCTTATATGGCCTTTATTATTATTGAGGTATGTCCCTTCTATATCCAGTTTGTTGAGGGTTTTTATCATGAAGGGATGTTAAATTTTATTGACTGTTTTTTCAGCATCCATTGAAATGATTATATGGTTTTTGTTCTTGATACTGTTAATGTGACATATCACATTTATTGATTTGCATATGTTAAACCATCCTTGTATCCCTGACCCAAGGCAGTTTTAAACATGAATAAGGATGAAGGTTTTGTTCTACTTGATGTCAAAACTTATATAAAGCTACAGTAATTAAAATAACATGAGATTGGTGCAAGGATAGAAAAAGAGACCAATGGATCAGAATACAAACCAATACAAACAAGAGAATTCAGTATATAGTAGAGGAACCATTATACTTCACTGGGGAAAAGATAGACTCTTTAGCACATAATGCCAGAACAACTAGTTGGCCACATGATAAAAACTAAAATTAAATCGATATCTCACAGCATACATAAAAATAAATATTAAAATAAAAACCCGTCAAAACTTTATACTCTCAGAAGATAATATAGGCAAATATCTCTATACCTCAAGGAGAGATTTCTTAAAACACACAGAGCATAAACTTCAAGAAAAAGATGGATAATTCTGACTTTCTAAAAATACTTTAAAATGTCTGTAACAAAAGCAACATAAGCAATGTGAAATGACCCACCACACACAAGAATATATTTGCTATGCATATAACTGACGAAAGACAGTATCCAGACTATACATAATTCATGAAAATATATATAAAATATATAATTACCCAGATTATATATATAATATATAAATGCCAACTAAAACATAAACAAAAGACTCTATGGGAAAAAATAGGCAAAAGACATTAAGAGGCAATTAAAAAAGATGGCTGTATTGAAAACACACAAAAACATACGTAATCCAAACCAAAAAATCTCAGAGCAATCTGTATAGTATAATTCCAATTCTGTGTGTGTGGTGGGGGGGAACTACTCAATTTATATAGTAGTCAGGAAAGAGTCAATTCGAAAGAAGAATGAGATACTATACCATACCCATCAAATAGGCAAAAAATAGAAACTCTTAATACAAAACATTGACAAGGATATGGAGAAACAGGAACCATCAAACACAGTATGAGTTTTTTGAAACATAGTGGTTTATTTCCACTAGCAACCACTTTGGAAAACAATTTGGCATTATCTAGTGGTATGGAAAATGCATATGACCTAGTAATTCTACTTTAAGGCATATATCCTAGGGACATACTTGCATATGTACCCGAGGAGTCATGCACAAGGATACTCATTGCAACATTGTGTGTAATAGCAAAAAATTGGCATCAATCTAAATGTTCCTTAACAAAGGTTTTCAAATAGTGGGATGCTAAACTGAAGCTGTACACGGAGCTACATGTAACAACATAGAAAACTACTAAACCAGTTTATGTGTGTGTGTATGTGGTAGGGGGGATACAATGAAGATAGATACATATGACAAACTATAAAGAATAGATACTGCTGGGCGCAGTGGCTCACACCTGTAATCCCAGAACTTTGGGAGGCCAAGGCGGGTGGAGCAAGAGGTCAGGAGTTTGAGACCAGCCTGACCAACATAGTGAAACCCCGTCTCTACTAAAAATACAAAAATTAGCTGGGCGTGGTGGCGGGTGCCTATAGTCCCAGCTACTTGGGAGGCTGAGGCAGGAGAATGGTGTGAACCCGGGAGGCGGACGTTGCAGTGAGCCAAGCTGCGCCACCGCACTCCAGCCTGGGTGACGGAGTGAGACTACGTCTAAAAAAAAAAAAAAAGAATAGATACAATACGCCAGGAGTGATGGCTCACGGCTGTAATCCTAGGACTTTAGTAGGCTAAGGCAGGCCTATCACTTGAGCTCAGGAGTTTGAGACCAGCCTGGGCAACATGGTGAAACCGTCTCTACAAAAAATATAAAAATTACCCAGGTGTAGTGGCATTCACCTGTAGTCCCAGCTACCTGGGGGACTGGGGCAAGAGGATTGCTTGAACCCAGGAGGTCGGGCTGCAGCGAACCGAGATCATGCCACTGCATTCCAGCCTGGGTAACAAAAGTGAGAACGTGTCTCAAAAAAAAAAATTAAAAAATAGATCTGATACACACCAAATTCAGAACAGTGGTTACCTCTGGGGGAGAACAAAGGGAAATATAAAGGATTACGAAAGGGTCATCAACCATATCTAATATCTTATTTCTTTAAAAAATCTGAAGCAAATATAGCAAATTTTAGTTTATTAAATATGGGTAGTGAGCATAAGATTTTCTGAACTCCTCTTTGAAATATTTCATATTTTTGAAATAATATGAAGAAAAAATAAATACTCATTGCAGAAAAGGCTTTACTAAGTATCTCATACAAAAATAGAAACCATGAAATAAGTATCCATTTTCTCTAAATAAACATTTTAAACTTCCATATAGAAAAGTATCATAAATAAGGATGAAAGAGAAATACAAATTTGGGAAAATATTTACAAAACAAAAGATTAATCCCCGAAACATAAAGAGCTCTATTGTTTTCAACAATGTCCTAGGGCACAAATTGCTCCACAAATGTATCAAATCAACTTTGCCCCCTTTGAAGGAATAGTTGCTGAGGTCCCTGTTTGATATTTCTTCTGATCCTACGAGGGCTCCTTCCAACTGGCTTACTCCCTGGTTCCCTCCTGCGAACTAGCCCACGTATAGTTTGATTCTGACGCTATATCCATGAATCTCCTCCCAGTTTCATTTCACCACAACCTCCACAGTTCTTGAAAGTGTCCTTAGGTTTGAACTTCTGCATGCTCTGTTGCAAATGCAGTCAGTTCCTTTGGGAAGAGATTAGGAGCTATCTGTTTTATGCTGCTTCTCCCTCAGGCAAAATCTCTGAGTTAGGACCCTGGAGCTAGAGGTGGAAACAATAACAAGGTTCTGAGTGCTCAGTGAGTTGGGGGACAGCAGCCTAAGGCCCTTCGTCACATGGAACCACCATCTCAGGAGCTGAGGAAAGGCAATTAGGACTCCAGTATTCTCTGTGTGCCATAGCCAAGATGCAAGATACAGCTTCCATTCTACAAGCAGGAGATGAGCTGAAGAAGGGACTCTCCCACCCCTCAACTCCCGAACTCTCAAGTGCAGTTGCCTGGGACTTGGCCTTAGCCACAGGTAGCAAGGGGCAGGAGAGAAGGGTTAACAGTCTGCTCCTTCTGGGAAGCAAGCCCTTGGACTTGGGGGAAAGGGAGCTCTGGGTGCTTGGCTGCAACAGTTTGGAATGGCGTCTCCACTTCACCAAGCTGGAAGCAGGGAGTGAGGGAGACGTCTTATGTGAGATAACACAGACTCCCACCTTTCACACCAAATTTCATAGATTTCCTTGAGCAGATGTTTCTTTATTTACTATTTGCCCTTGGGACTATTCCCAAAGACTAATTTTTAAATAACGTACACAAGTTTTACTAGGAGTGGGTCAACAAAGCTCCTCACACTGTCATGACAGAAGATGATGTCTCCTGTATCATTTAAATATTTTATGATGAGCATGTATATTCTCTGCAAAACCGAGGAGGACATTAAAAATAAAAACAGAGAAAGAGAGAGAAACTGAAAGCTGGTAGGAGGTAAGAAAGTAAGAACTTCTGGAACAGTAAGAGAAGCCCATGCTGGCTGGTGGCCTCCTTGCCAGTCTCTGTAGTTCCACTCTTCTCTTTGCTTCAATAGATGAATTATACTCTTTCTAATAACCTCAGCCCATGAACAGGCCCTTAATGAGAAAACAGGCAGACCTGAAATAACTCCAACTTTGGGAAGCACAGTGGATTTTTCCTTGAATCCAGATGTCTAACGGGATGTGAGTGGAACACCAAGAGAGGAATGTTGTAGGCAATGGAACCACGGTGGAAACTGCTGTGGAGAACTGATGAAAATTATATCAGACAAAGCCTAGTGTCAGGCCAAGCAACTAGGCTAAGAATACCAAAAGCACTGTCTTCCCTCTTTCCCCACTCCTGGTACTTTGCAGCTAATCTGTCTCCATTATTATTCGCCTGCTTTAATTTTTAATTATTAGTTTTTGAGATAGGGTCTTGTTATGTTTCCCAGGCTGGTCTTGAATTCCTGGCCTCAAGCGATCCTTCCACCTCAGCCTCCCGAAGTGCTGAGATTACAGGTGTGAGCCACTGTACCTGGCCTCTGTTTTTATAACCCAGTCTTTCTGTGGTTTCACTATGTTACCAGAAATGGATTTCTTCTGAATCACTGTGCATGGGATTCAGTGGATTTCCTGAATCAGAATTCATGTCTTTCATCAAGGTAAAGAGGTTTGGAAAAGTATCAGCCAAACCTCTTTAAATATAGCCTATCTCATACATATTCTGTTTATTCTTCTGAAACTCATGTGAGACCTTTATATTCAAATCTTCACATCTCTTAACCTCTTTTTCATTTTTCTGTCTGTGCTGCACTTTAGGTAATTTCTTCGATTCTATACTCTAGTTTACTTAATTACTCTTCAGCTGTGTCTGACCAGCTATTTACCTTGTCTACTGAATTCCTAACTGCAATTAGATTTTCAACTTCAAGAAGTTCTATTTGTGAATCAACCTAACTGTCCATTAATGAATGAATAAAGAAAATGTGATATACATACACAATGGAATATTATTCAGCCAGAAAAAAAATAAAGAAAAACTGCCATTTGTGACAACACAAATGAAACTAGAGGACATTATGTTAAGTGACGTAAGCCAGGCACAGAAAGACAAGTATTGCATAATCTCGTGCATACGTGGAATCTAAAAAAGTTTATCTCATAAAAGTAGAGTAGAATGGTAGTTACCAAGGGCTGAGGTAAAAGATAGGATGTCGGGCCAGGTTGCCGGGGCAGGGGAGTATTGAGATGTTGGTCAAAGGATATGAAATTTCAGATGGACAGGAGGATTAAGTCCAAGAGATCTATCATACAGCATGGTGCCTGTAGTTAATAACAATACACTGTATTCCTGAAAAATGCTGAGGCAGGGATGTTAAGTGCTCTCATCACAAAAATGATAACTTATGTGAGCAAGATCAGTCATTCCAGAATGTATATATATTTTGAAATATCATGTTTTACAAAATAAATACATATAATTTTATCTGCCAAGTAAAAAAAATTTTTTTTAATTTAAAAGTTCTAGTTGCGTCATTTTCAAATCTGTCCATTGTCACTTTTGATAGCCTATTTTTTTTGCCCATACTTTTGATAAAATCTTATTTAAGCATATTAATTATTTTATATTCTGTTTTCTGTGATTTTACTACCTATAATTTTTTTAATTTTTATTTATTTTAAAAAATTATTAATAGAGACAGGTTCTCACTTTGTTGCCCAGGCTGGTCTCAAGCTCCTGGCTTCAAGTGATCCTCCTGCCTCAGCATCCCAAAGTGCTGTGATTACAAGTGTGAGCCACTGCACCCCATCTAGCTATGGTTTTAAAAGTCTGATTATTTGTTTCTGCTGTCTTTCACTCACAGTGCCTTATTTTTTATGTGCTTTGTGATATTTTGGTTGTGAGCTCATGATTATTGGAAGATTTTTGTTTGTGGGGATGCTCTGAGGCCTGGATGTAAGTTCCTCCAAAGAGGATTTGTTTCTGCATCTACCAGTAACCTGGAAATTCTGCCAATTTCAAACTACATTTTAAAAAAACGTTTTTCCCATGGAAATTTTCATGTATATACTAAAATACAGAGAATGGTATAATAATCCCCATGGACTCTTCACTCAGCTTTCAAAATTATGAAGTCATAGCTAGCACTATTTTATCTATACCCCGACTCAGCCACCTACCCACCTCCTCAGATCTCAAAATAAAGCATAATGGAGACATCCTATCTTTGGTTTTTGTTGTTGTTTTCTGAGATGGAGTCTCGCTCTGTCGCCCAGGCTACAGTGCAGTGGCATGATCACGGCTCACTGCAGCCTCAACCTCCCATGCTCAGGCAATCCTCCCACCTCAGCCTTCTGAGTAGCTGCGACCACAGAAACATACCACCAGACCCAGCTAAATTAAAATATTTCTTTGTAGAGACGGGGTCTCCTTATGTTGCCCAGGCTGGTCTTGAACTCCTGGGCTCAAGCAATCCTTTCACTTTGGCCTCCCAAAGTGCTTTGATTATCTATGACCATGCTACCCTGAATGTGCCTGATCTCATCTGATCTTGGAAGCTAAGCAAGGTTGGGCCTGGTTAGTACTTGGATGGGAGACCAAAGTGCTGGCATTACAGGCACGAGCCACTGTACCTGGCCCGACATCCTATCTTTTACCCATAAATTTTTCAGCATACTTCTTCTCTAAAAAGGCTCTTTTTTACAAAAACAAAACAATACCATTTTCACACCAAAAATTTAATATTATCCTTAATATTATCAAATATCAAGTAATTGTTTAAATGTTCCCAATTATGTCATGATTTTTTCTTTTTTCTTTTTTTTGCAGATTGCTGATTTGGTCAAGATCTAAACATATCGTAGAGCTCCAGCATGGTGGCTCACGCCTGTAATACAAACACTTTGGAAGGCCAAGGTGGGAGAATCACTCAAGCCCAGGAGTTTGAGATCAACCTGGGCAACAAAGTAAGACCCTGTCTCTACAAAACAATAAAAAATAAAAGCTAGCCAGGCATGGAGCATATGCCTGTGGTCTCAGCTAGAAGGGAGGCTAAGGCAGGAGACTGAGTCTGCAGTGAGCCGTGTTTGCACCACTGCACTCTAGGCTTGGGTGATACAGCAAGATCTGTCTCAAAAAATAAAACAAAAAATACATACATTGTAACTATAATTGGCTGATATTCATCTTAAATATCTTTTAATTTATGGGTTTCATCTCATCTCTTTATTTTTTTCTCTTGTATCTTATTTTGTGAAAAAGCCAGTAATTTGCCTGCTCTACGGTTTTCCACAGTCTGGTCTTTGCTGATTGCAAATCTATTATATCACTGAACCTATCACCTGTGCCCAATATTTCCCTTAAATTGGACGTCAGATCTAGAAGTATGTTCAAATTCAGATTAGATTTTCTATCAACATCGCTTCCTATGTGGTGTTTATACTGTTTTCAGAAGGCATGTCAGACTCAGTTTCCTTAGGAAACAGACTGAAGATCTGCAGGCATTTTTCTCCCTTCCACTCAAAGCCAATTTGCCTTAATAATTCCTTTTGAGTGGAAGATTTTCATTTTTCTAATTATTTCATGGCCCCTAAGCTTTGTCTCTTGTCCCCTAAATTATGATTCCTGTTGAAACCAAGAGCTCACAGCCACTAGGGAATAGCAAATGTTCCTAGGTCAGCTGTCAGGTTCAGTGTTTTGTGTCTGTTAGGATTTGAGTTTTCCATTATATTTGCTTTAGAATTTCTCTCACTTTCTTACAGGGCTACCACATAAAGAATATGACATTATTAAATTCGCCTGCAGTTACACAGAGCAGTGGCTCTACAGTTTCTTGTTGGCTGAATTAAGCATTTAAAGAAATGTTTAGGTATTTAATACAACATCTTCAGGTATTTGAACTAAGAGAGTTTCTTGGGAAACGTGCCATTTGATAGACTGAGAAGTCTCCCAGTGCTGTTTTGCTTTGTTTCATCACTCACTATTTAAATGTTAATTACAAAAATAATACATACTCACTGGAAGAAAAATCAAACAAACTCGAAGCACAGAAAAATTTTAAAGCCTCCTTGCTCTTGGTGGCTTTCTTTCTCCCACCAATTTTTGGTGACTTCAATTTTTGTGTTAGACCATTTATGTTCAAAGCATCCACGTGAAACTTACCCTCTATAAGGTGCTGTGAGCACCACAGAATTGAATACCAGTTCCCATGCTCAAGAAGCCTTCAATCTTGTTGGGGAGATAGATGAAAGAACTGGCTTACAACAGAGAAGTAGATGTATTAAAGAGTCAGTTTTCCCAGCACTCTGGGAGGCCGAGGTAGGTGGATCACCTGAAGTTGGGAGTTCGAGACCAGCCTGACCAACATGGAGAAACCCCATCTCTACTAAAAATACAAAATTAGCCGGGTGTGGTGGCACACACCTGTAACCCAGCTACTCAGGAGGCTGAGGCAGGAAAATTACTTGAACCCAGGAGGCAGAAGCTGCAGTGAGCCAAGATCGCGTCATTGTACTCCAGCCTGGGCAACAAGAGTGAAACTTCGTCTCAAAAAAAAAAAAAAAAAAAGAGTCAGTTTAGGAGGCCAACAACAAATGCTAATAAAGATGACGATAAAACAAAGAACTTTGTGTGCTGAGGGTTATGTAGGGAAGAAATTAAGAAGGGGATATTAGTGAAAAAATCTGAAGACAGCCACATAGAGGATGTGGAGAAGGCAGAGGTACATCGCAAAGACAAATTCAAGCGAAATGCTAAAGGGACAAGTTCATTAAGCAAAGTGGTGCCTCCCTCCCCAGAATGAAGGCTTAGTTTCTGCAGTACTCAGGATAGCTGGTCAGAGTCAGAGGTCATTTTCCATTTGTCATTATTTGCCATTTGAAAAAAGTAATGAGACTTTGAATGTAGCTTAAGAGAGCTATGACTATCCAATTTCCTAGACCAATCTCAGTTAATATGCTAATCAGTTTATCAGATGCAAAAGGCTTGAGCACCTCTCCTGTCACTATAAGAGTGTAGAAAAATGAGCTACTAGAGACAAGAGGTCAGACAAGTCCTAGGGGTCACATTTGAACTTTTATTCAAACATTGGCATCTCCAGTGTATGACCTCATCCCAATCTCCAACCTTCTATTTTCTGGGCCTTCAGCCAGTGGGGCTATACACTCATTTCCATGGCCTTAGATTTTAAAGGGTCAAGGTGCGGTATCTGAATCATCCATGATTACATCATTAATAATAAAAACAGCACTGTCCACTCAGCCTCCAACGTTCTCTGAAAAACAATTCATGTCCAAGGTATCAATGTATTCCTTTGTTTTTCATGTATTCATTCAACAATTATTTCCTAAGCATCCACCCAATACTAGGTCCTATGCTATATATTAGAGAGACAGCAGGATAAAGATAGAAAAGGGATCTTATCCCCTAAGTACTATCTAATAAGGGAGATTAACAGTAAACAGGTAACCAACCGAATATATAACTGCAAATTGAGATGAATGCTATGAAGACCAAGAGGATTTTTTTTTTCATTTAAAAGATCTGAGAGGGATTTTGGAAATATCCAAATGAATTCATATCAATATGAATATATGTTCAGTTGCAAGTAATGGAATCATGATTAACACTGATCTTAAAAAACAAAGACATTTCATTACCTCTCATAAGAAAAATCTGGAAGTAGATGGTTCCAAAATCATGAAAGTGGCTAAACTACATCATAAATAACCCAGTTTCCTCCTCCTGTCTTTCCGCTCTATTATCCTCCTCAGCATGTTGGCTTTTTGTTCTTGTGCTTCTCACCTCACTGGTCCAAGACAGCTGCTGCAGCTCCAAGACAGCTGCAGTCAAGGCAGGAAGAAGTGGGTAGGGTCTCCTTACTATCTTATTATAAGAACAAAATCCTTCCCAGAGGCTTCCAAGCAAACATCTCTTTATGTCTCATTGGTCAGAACTGGGCCACATGGCCATCTCTAAACTAATATACATCCATAGAGAATGGTATTTCCATGCTTGCTTTAGACCATTCATAGCTCATTTCCTAGAACTGGGGAAAAGAATCTTCTGCCTGAACATGTTGCTGCCCTCACATTATCGAGGTTCCTTAGTAGATGAAAAAGGGGGAGGCCAGGCACAGTGATGCACACCTGTAATCCCAGCCACTCAGAAAGCTGGGGCAAGAAGACTGCTTGAGCCCAGGAGTTCAAGCTGTAGTACGCTATGATCACACCTGTGAAGAGCCCCTGCACTCCAGCCTGGGCAACACAATGAGACCCCATCTCTAAAAAATAACCTTAAAAACCAGAAAAATGGGGAATGATTGTCTAGTAGACAACAATAGTAGAAATTAAAATCCACAGGACTTGTTCACCAAGTTAATGAGAAAGTGAAGAAGGAAGTAGACTCAAATATCACTCAAAAGTTTCAAGCTTGGAGAACTACAATAATCACAATGCCAAGAACAGATAAAAAGAGAATGTGGGAGGAAAAATCTAGTTTGTGAAACAATAATGAGTTCCACTTTCTTGAGTTTGAGGTGCGATGAGACAGTGTGGTAGAAATGTAGAAGACCACAGGAGAAAGGCTGGACTTAAATGTAGACACTAGAGTCATCCACAGTGAGGTTGGATTCGAAACCACAGGAATAGATAGTACCATTATGGGAGAAAATGAAAAGAGAGAAGGAGGACAAGGCTGGAGGAATCTTTGTGAATAGCTACAATTATTGATAGAAGATAGTAAGATGATGATGTTGTCAAAAAAGGAAAAGGGGAGTGAGTGATTAATTACAGTCATCTCCAAACCAAAGGACTATAATGACATGGCAGCCAAGAGGTAAAGTTCCCTAAGGAAAGTGGCAGCCAACAGTTTGACTACCACAAAGATGCCAATGATGACAAAGTACTCTTGAAAAATTTCAGGGATGGTATGGACAGAAACCAGATTGTAGTAATAGTAGTTTCAAGTACATTAATTTAATGCTCATGTGCACTCATTTGTATTCCTTTCTGTCTACTCTTTTTTTTTTTTTTTTTTTCCCTGACAGGGCCTCACTCTGTCACCTAGGCTGGAGTGCAATGGTATGATCATGGCTCACTGCAGCCTTGACTTTCCAAGTTCAAGCAATCCTCCCACCTCAGCCTCCCGAGTAGCACAGCTGGGACCACAGGCACATGCTACCATGCCCAGCTAATTTTTGTATTTTTTGTAGAGACAGGGTTTCACCATGTTGCCCAGGTTGGTCTTAAACCCTGGCTCAAGCAATCCACCTGCCGTGGCCTCCCAAAGTGCTGGAATTATGGGCGTAAGCCATTGCACCCAGGTCCAAAGAGTTAAAATTAATTGGTAAACCCTCAGCAGGAAGAGCACAACTGAGGAAATTAAGAGAGCCAACAAAGCATGAGGTGAGAGGGGACAAGGGTGGGAGAGGGGGACAAGTTCATTTTATAAAGGGATATATATAACCCAAAATCTGCCAAGGAGGTTCCAAGGATGATGCCAAGGACAAAGGGGGAAGAACAGAATCCTGTTCTGGGGATCCATTGTAAGAGTACATAATCTCACCATGACTAATGGCACATGTACATCCTTTTTTGTACTAGGTTCAGTTCCATGACATCCTGCAAACTGTGGAAAGTTCAAAAGTACTGCAAACATGAATGCTTATAAGCTCATGTCACTGCATAGTAATTCATACATGTGCAGATGAGAACATGGGTTATTAAAGAAGGATACAGGGCTCCAAAGGTGACTGAGGCAGGGGCATGAGAACAGCAAAGTCAGTGTTACATGGGGCAGGCATACTAGTTACTTGATAGTTTAACTCCTGACAGTTATGAGGTGAAGGAGATACATAGGGAGCTAAGAGGAAAACAAAAGCAGGCGGCCAGTTTGCTAAGAACCAAAACCAGATTACAGAAGGCTGCCTGGCCTCTGAAATTCACAAAGCCTTTTTGAGACTCCCCTTATACAGAAACACAAATGACTTGTCTGGAACTCCACGTCAGACTGCAGACAGACACACACAAGTGCCATCATGAGATTAAATCAGGTCGCAGAAAGGCCAATGAAAGTATTTACTTGAAGAAGGAGAAAGCAGGTTTGAGACAAAAGAAAAACTATTAAAAGACGAAGCTACTAAAAGCATCAGTACCCCTACCCCTGCATATCTTTTTATGTAAGAGCTTGACCTGCCTTATATGTGGGCAAAAACAGGAAAATGAACATGTGTGACCCATATATAAGTGTGAATAATATTGAAATAAACTTTATTTCAGTGGCCATGTAACATTTAGTAGTCATGTCAATTACATTTACATGTACTCTCTCTTCTTGATCTTGGAATAACTGCTTCATGTTTAACACCAGGAAATAGAACTCTTTATTCACACAAATGTATATCAAAACCTTATTAAGCAATTAACCCAAGCAGGCAAATAAATGCCCTCAATGAAGCAGCAGGATTAGCAACAAGAGACCAGACGCAGTGGCTCATGCCTGTAAGCCCAGCACTTTGGGAGGCCAACATGGACAGATTACTTGAGCCCGGGAGACTGGCCTGGACAACATGGTGAAACCTTGTCTCTACAAAAATTATAAAAATTAGCCAGGTGTGGTGCCGCGTACCTGTAGTCCCAGCTACAGAGGTGGCTGAGGTGGAAGGATCACCTGAGCCCAGGAGGCGGAGGTTGCAGTGAACCGAGATCGGGCCACTGTACTCCAGCCTGAGTGAAACAATGAGACCCTGACTCAAAAAAAAAAAAAAAAAAAAAGAGTAGCACCAAGAGATACATGGTAGAATATAAGCATCTGAACAGAAGAGAAAATGAGGAGGATAAAGGTTTTTATTGCAGAAAGAAAAGAAATAAGAATTACTATAGCAGAAACTCATAGTATAAAGGACACATCCTGATGAGGGGGATGATATTGATACCACCTTGTCATTGACAGGTGCTTTACAACCATTTTCACAGGTCATTGTATATTATTTGATACTCACTCAACTTTATGAAATGCAGAGAACACCTATTATTGTTCCCTGTTAACGAAAGAAAAAGGTGAGGCTTAGAAAGGTTGTCCAGGGCACACAGATAGGAAATGGTAGAAACTAAACTTGAAACTAGATTGACTCTAGGTCCAGTGGTCTGCCTAATCCTCCTAAATACCCAAACATCTGGACTGACTGAGCAGTATTCATGCCCATCAGCAGAAAACGAGAAAGAATATCTTCTAGATACTATCCCCAGCGCTGGGACTCCATGATTCCAGAGTGCTCACTATCCCCTGAACACCCTCTTGATAAAGAGCAAGCTCATCCCATCACTGTTTTGTGTATTTGTGCACATGTGTGGCAGGTGTATACACACCTGTATACTAGAAGCGGTTAGAGAGGTGCAGAGCCAATATTTAAGACATGAAGAGTAAATGATGAATATCAGACTAGAGTACTGAAACCTACCTCTCCGTGTAGAAATATCCTTACCTTGCATCAAGTTCCTCTTTGCAGAAAACATTGACATTTTCATGGTGTTTGGGAGCCTGTTGTTGGCTTCCAAAAGCTCTGGCGCCATACCATGCTGTCACGGTAACAGCCCTCCAGTAAGCCATCAAAAACCCAGCTAGAACATTTTGAATACAGCAGTTTGCTTGCCACCAAAACACTAAATTGCAATATTTTATATTTATCTCTATTTAAATTTTAGTTGAAGCTGCATAAATGTTAACATGGTCTTAAGCTAATACAATCACAGAAAAGTCTTAATAACACCACACTTTGGCACAGCCCCTGGGTGAGTTACAGGTCTGCAAAGCAGGCCCAACGCATGTTTCTCAAGTCACGTAATTAGTCCCCTTTAACTAGGATGTGACATGAAAATGCTACACAGTTTCCCCCAAGAAATGTATTTCCAGAAGCAATGGCAAGGGACGTATAGGATAATTTGTTCATATTAAAAGTAGAATAAAAGTACTCGGGAGTAAGGCAAAGATTTCCAAAAAGGGTCTGGAGATAGGTTAATAATGTTGGATTTAGTTCCTTTCTGGCCTGAGAAGTAAAAAGTGAGCTTTAGTAAGTTCTCAAGCCTCTAAAGCCTTATAAGGCTAAGACCCTGAATTTCCTGGACTTCCTCATGACTGAAACCGCAGATACTGACGTCAAATATGCAGATTTTCCATCTTTCCAGTGGCTGCACAGGAGGAGATTTCCCTGGGCTTCCTGGGAGACTTTGGCTCTGAGAGGTGAGACTAAGGGAGGTGGAGTTGCCCTGGAGGCCAGAGCCTTGACTGTCAACACCACCAACACAGGGAGCCAGGGCTTGAAGATCCAGGCAGAGTGGTGATAACGGAAACAAAGGCCGGCAGTGCCTCTCCTCATGGAACAACTCCTCCAGCTTTCCCAGCTCTGCCCTTCAACTTACTAAGAAAATATGCTGAATTCCTTTCAGAGTGAGAGAGCATCAGACTGAGATTCTGATTTAAAAAACAAGCACAGATAAAGCACAAAGGAAATCTTCTCGAAACAAAGCCTATAATGGTAAATATGTTCAGAATAGCTTTTCTCCTGTAACATCGTGACCTGCATCTAAGCATCTAACAGCTTCCACCCATGCCCTTGCAGCAAGAATCAGAATATTTGTTCCTGTTTTAAAGGCACAAATGGTCCTAAGAGCAGATTTTCAGAAATGGGAGGAACAGTAGCTCCAATGGACCAACTGCAGCATGCAGACATCTTGACCTTTGCAGGCGGTGTAGAATGATGTGGTGCCTACATATCTTTTGGCATCTACTCTTTCGAGATGCTACCTCCCCGCTCCTATTGCCTTATCAGTCTTCCATCACAAGCCAGACTAACTGAAATTCTCAACAATTCCCAAGCTAGGGAGTGCGATAACCTGACAGCATGTACATTGGTTCCAGACAACTAGGGCAAGACACATTCCTTCCTGAAAGCACCCCCTTGGTCAGGCTCATCATTTATTCATCACTAGATGTAGCTTTACTGCCAAAAGATCTACTCTTGTTTATTCCCCTCCCTCTCTACTATTTATAGTTGGTCTAACTTTTTACAAGCTTTGAATAAAACAGAGAATGTGACCTAAGATGTGTTATTAAATGTCCATACACATAAGATGGGGGAACAGAGAGTCACAGATGGTGACAACATGGGTAAAAATTCCCATCTACTTGGAATAAGGGCAGAATCAAATTTTACTCTAGTTTCATTGAGATGACACTGAAATGTCAGTAGAAACAGGCACATTCAAGTGTACCCTTCTTCCAAGCAGATCAGGCCAAGCAATTCTGGCCAATGGGACGTCCATTATACTGCTCACCTGGAAAAGGCAGCCCCCAGCACAAACGCAGCATATTCCTTCACGAGGGGCTCTGTGCTGTTCAGCCCATTGATCACCACTTGAAGACCACCAAAGGAAAGCAGGTCCTGCGCATTGTCCATCTGCAACAGAGCCACTGCTTAGTACAGCATAACCATCAGGGAAAGGAAAGCTGTTCTTAGAGCCTTTCTTTTGGTGACTATCCAAAAACAAATTAAAAAGCCATGGAAAAAGCTATAATGGCCTTTTTGACTAAGAAAAGGTTTGTAAAAACCAATTTTTTAATACTCTTAAATTTGAGAACTCCTAATTCACCTAACACGATTGATGAGCACCTGTGTGGGAATCAGCGGAAATGACACCTAGCTATTGCTTATGCCAAACATGTCCTGGAAAATTCTAATATCGTAATGAGTCACAAAGCTTACTCCTAATGTACAAGCTGTTAACACAAAGAATCTGGCGTCATCAGCACCACTAAATGGTGCCATGCTTCTTGTTGATGTCCAATCCCAATAGGGACAGTGGAGGCAGATTTTTTAAGCTGATTTTAAATTAGAAGCTAGGACTCTAAAAGGAGCTCTGTTGTTGGGAGGGGGTTGCTGTAAGAGTGCTGGGTGGGGAATAACAATAGTACCTTTCTCTTGCATCTCAGGTTGACTGCATCTGAAGACATTCATGATAAAATATGCAAGAAAATCGCTCTCCCAAAGGTTTCTGTCTAAGCCTGTGCTACTGGCTAGTGGCTATGTATCAGACAGTGCAGAACATTTCTATCATTACATAAAGTTCTATTCAACAGCATTGGTCTAGGCTATCATTTAAACTCCAAATCCCCAAGTCCAGATTCTCTCTTTTACTCTATAGGGGCTCTCATTACCCACGGTTTATTAATACCCTGGAAAAAGACAACTCGCTTTCCTCAGAAAGGTCACTGGATCCTGTTTTCTACGTGTACCTGCTACAATCTCCCTCAAATATATCTTTGTTGCCACAAAGGCTGCATCTTGCCCATATGCTAATCCCACTCTATCAATCATGAGGAAAACTCAGGAAGCTGAAGCCCAACAACTGTGGCTGCTACCCATCTTTCTCTTCCAGATTCCACAGGGCCCCTCCCCAACCGCGTCCTTGCCTCTCTGAACTAGGAGAGGACTCTGACAGAGAAATCAAGTGTGAGGATTGGTATTTGACTGTGCTAGTGTTTTGTGGTGGCCTAGCCTGTTGTTGCCACTTGAAAGATCATATTCATACACATTTGGATGGAATCTCCATGAAAGCAGGGGTTTTGTCTGTCTGTCCATGCTTGTAGCTCCAGGGACTAGGATGGTGCTGAGCATATGGTTAGGTGTTCAATGAATAACTGTTGCATTAATGAGTATGAATTGGATCAGAAAAGAATGTTCCTGAAATAAAGCTCCAGTGTGAATAAAAAGGCAATCTGGGGTATCTGTGCCAACAAAATGAATGGGTCTCTGGTACCACAGACATGAAGTAATGGCTAAACCAGGTTGTGAAGTAAGCATGAAGTCTGCTCTGCCATGTGGCCCCAGGCCATGGACATTTTTCTGCCCCAAACTGTTCTTATGAAGAGGAATAACTGGTTGAGCCACAGCCCAGCTAACTAGGGAGACTCAGGGCTAGGTGCTTTGCTGACATAAGCACCTTCCTTCCTTCCCCACATGCTCTAATTTTACAATATAATAATTCACTACCTATTCTTTGGTTGTCCTTCCTCTGGGTTTTCTGGATACAAAACTGTGGCTCAGAATCCTGTCATACCATGCCTGGAATGGCCACTTATCAAAGCTGGTATGAGTTCCTAGCAGAGCAGCTGCCACTCGGTCAGCTCCAAAGCAACACAGCCCAGAGTCATGGACCTTCTGTTCTAGAGTCAGTTTATCTATTATTACTACAATGATAATTCAGCATGATAGAAATGCTGACATTTATATAAGCACTTCAGCCTTTTCGGGATGTTTTCTCATGATTTATTTCACTAACAGTGAGGAAGAAACGATTCATTCTGCCCAATGCACATCAAAAGCTGGGCCCTCCCTGGTGACATACAGGAGAAACCATGACCATAGCCCAGGTCCACAGCTCCCCATCTGGGTCTGGGGCCAAAACTGTTCTCAGGCTGCCTTTGGGGTGGGGTGGGACAGGCAGAGAGGAAGAGGAGGGAGTGCAGGAGGGAACTATGCCAACACTCTGGAGGAAAGGAAAGAAGCAGGGCACTGACAAGACAATGAGAGAACGGGAAACAGCGAAGGGGAGAAATGGTGGCACATAGCTGAGGAGACATTTGGGAGAAGGCAAATGTACTGCCCCAGGTAGATGGGGCAGACGGAGTCTGCTCCTCATAAATAACTCACCATCTGTTTTCCACACACAAGGTTTTGCTTTTCACATATCCGTTTAATAATTCAAATATGGCTGTGAGGAAGCCTGGCAGACCTGGTTTGGGTCCTTGGAGCCTACAGCTCTTCAAACCACCATTCAGTGAGTCTGGAATGAGAATGGACTGGGGAAGTTCCTGGCTAGGAAAGCACCATCTTCCTTAAAACTAGTACTACATCGCCCCAAGCCCCCATCACAATTAGGACTCGGGCCGAGTTGTGTCCTACTTAATCCCGCAGTGAAATCACAGCTTAACATTGCTGCATGGCAGCCTGATGCACCAGCCCTTCCAGTCAAAATATCCAGAACATTTCTCTGCCAACAGACAAATTTGGCTTCTGCCAGGGACTGATTTTGGGATGACCTCAGGATGGGTCTGGTGAGGTGGCCTGTGAAAGCAGAATGGGGATGTCACCTTAGGGACGACACTGCCAAGTGACAAAGAGCCTACAAGGGAAAACAAAGAACTTTGTTGGGGCAGTGCTAGCCCAAGCCTCCTGTGGACTCACGCCCTTCCAGGTATGATAAGCTCTCCGGTCATTTCGGTGTTTCATGTGCAAGAGCCCATGGTGACCTGATACCTAAAGATTCATCTAAATATGTTAAGATGAGAAAAAATAGAAGCTGTCAACATCAAAGGAGGACTGAGTTGGCAAATAACCCCTTGTATCCTTAATCCTTTAAATATCTCTAATGGAAAAGCTGTTGGAGTTTTTGGTTTTTACCCTGGAGAGTAAGACTAGAAAGGGGAAAGAGAACCGAGGTTCATTTTTTTCTCTAAGAGGATCAGAGTCCTGCTATTTGAGGCCTGAGAAAGAGTTATGAGCAGAGAAAGAAGATGAAGAGGCTGCCCCATAATTCCTATGGATACAGTGCATACTCATCCTCTTTCACCACAGACGCTGGCAAAATCCTAAAGGAAGAAAGCATGTCTTTTAGCCCAGTTTATAGAGAACAAGGGCACCGTCGTGCATGGGAGGACATTGAGGATCTATGTCTTGACAAGGATCTCAAACAAGCCTTTGATTATGATGACACAGCCTCCTGGGCCACTGTTTTCCCTAGTCTGGATTACTGCAATAGCCTCCTATCTGGTCTCTGCTTCTATGAAGCCCCCCACCTGCAGTCTAATTCTCAACACAGTAGCTGGAGGAATCCTTTTAAAAGTAAGTCAGATCATGTCATTCTTCTGCTCAATATCCTTCAATAATATCCAAGTTCACTTTTTTCCATGGCCCACAGGCCCTCTATACTCTTCCTCCCATTATCTCTCTGAGCTCTATCTACTCCTCCCCTGCCCGCTTTCAGCTCCAGCTGATTCAAACACACTAGGCATGTTCCCACCACTGGGCTTCTGCACTTGCTGTTCCTCCAGCCAGAGATGCCCCTTCTCAATGCTGCCAGTTCCTATCTCACTGTAGTTTTTATTTTTCTACAATATTTATCACCTACAAACATATTACTTATAATTACTTCTTTCTTATGTTTGTCTATCTGCTTCTGCTAGAAGGTTAAGCCCTAATTTTGCTCATAGATGTATCTCAAGTGCCTGGAACAGTGCCTGGGAGTTAGTAGACACTTGATTTATTTATAGAATAAATCAATGGCTTTTATTGGCTCCTTGTTAGCTCCACCTTTTGAGCTTAATTCAAAAGGTACCAGTTGCCTTTGAGAAACAGAGTGGCCAAAAGTTTTAGAGCACAGAGTTTAGGGTCAGACAGACCTTGCTGCAAATTCCAGCTCTACCACTCACTAGGCTGGATGATCTTGAGCAATTACATAATCTCCCTGTGCCTCATTTTCCTCGGTTATAAAATGGGATTGATAGTGGTACCTACTCACAGGGCAGCCATGGAAGTCAATGAATTAATGCGTACAGAGCACCTGAAGCAGTGCCTGGTATGTGATAACACTCAACAAATATTAGTTATTATAAGTCTGATCAGTTACTTCCCTGCTTCAAACTCTCTAGTGGTTCTTAGGATCAAGGCTAAAATCATAAAGAGCATGATATCTCCAACCTCACCTCTCCAGCCCCCAAACCTTCCCACTTCATCTATGCTCCTCTCCAGGCCACTGTGCTCCAGTCACTCCAATCTTTTCCAGGCCCTCAATCTCACCAAGCTCTTCCCTGCCCTAGAATCTTTGCACATGTTCTTTCCTCTAGCTAGAATGCTCTAATCTAAGGATTGGCAAACTTTTTCTAAAGGGCCTGGTAGTAAATATTTTTGACTTTGTGAGCCATATGGTCTCTGTCACAACTACTCAATTCTGCCATTGTGGCATAAAAACAGCAATAAACAATGCATGAACAAATAGGGGTCGCTGTGCCCCAACAAAATTTTATTTACGAAAGGAGGTGTTGGGCCAGATTTGACCTATGGGCAGTAGTTTGCCATCCCCTGTTTTAGTCCTCCCTCTTCACCCAGCCAACCCCAATCATCCTGTAACGCTTGGCCTAAATGTCACATCCTCTGAGAAGCCTCCCTTATTGTCCATGATTAGGCTCTAAGTTCTCCAGTTACATATTCTTACATCACCCTCTGGAGCCCTCATTACAATCTTAAATTATCTCATTATTTAATTAATTTGTTCAATTGTTCATTATTCAATTACCTCCTCTTCCAGGCTATAAGCTGCATAACAAGGACTATGTCTATTTTATCTCTGCGGTACCCTCAGAGGTACTAAAGAAGGTAACATTCCACATGAAAAAGAGGTTGGCTGGCCAGGCATGGTGGCTCATGCCTGTAATCCCAGCACTTTGGGAGGACAAGGTGGGTGGATCACTTGAGGTTAGGAGTTCAAGACCAGCCTGGCCAACATAGTGAAACCCTATCTCTATCAAAAATACAAAAAATTAGCTGGGCATGGTGGTGCACACCTGTAATCCCTGTTGCTCAGAAGGCTGAGGCAGGAGAACAGCTTGAACCCAGGAGGTGGAGGTTGCAGTGAGCCGAGATCGCGCCATGGGCGACCAAGTGAGACTGACTCAGACAAAAAAAGAAAAAGAGGTTGGTTCTGGCCTCTAAGACTGTATCTTACTACAAAAGATAATAAGCCTAGATTAAAAATAGTCTGTGCTCTGGAAGAGAAGTAAAGCTGTTGATGCTATTTTCTTAGGGCTTAGGGAAGGGGGATTTATTTTTGGAGCTGTTAAAAGTCTGACTTACGGACGAAGAAAT
This sequence comes from Pongo abelii, assembly GCF_028885655.2. Taxonomy (NCBI): domain Eukaryota; kingdom Metazoa; phylum Chordata; class Mammalia; order Primates; family Hominidae; genus Pongo; species Pongo abelii. The sequence continues at coordinate 147,397,369 of NC_071989.2, forward strand.
ACAGTACCTGATGGACATAATATTCAAGATCAAAGAGCGCAGCAATCTTCTCTTCCAAACTGGAGCTGGAACTATTGAACTTGTTGATCAGCCGTACCATGATCTGCATGTCAGTCTCAATGACAACATTCAGCTCATCAAAGTCTTTCTTCAGTTCCTCAATGGGGCGGAAGAGCCGCTTTACCTCAGCCTGCCTTGCCTAAGGAGAGCAGCAAAGAGATGATTAAATTGGTTGGAGACATCTCCTCAAGATGTCTGTGGTCTACCATGGATGCCCATCCTCAAAAAACTGCTGCTCCAAGACTCACAGTCTTCTCTAATCTACACTATCAAAAATACTAATACTTTCTAAGATGCCCAGAGAAGAGAGCCCTCAAAGTCTACCTATATAGGCCTCTGCTCTAAAAACACACTCAAGATGTTCCAAGGTTCGCTTATTCAAGTCCGATTTCCAATGTTCAGGAAGAATAGAAAGGCTTCTTGTCACAACCACTGAGTTAAGGGGAAGTAATGCAAGTTCATCTTCAATCTCAAACCGCACATGAAACAGCTGAGACCTAAGGTAGAATAACCCACACCTTGCTTCTCCACTTTTCACAATCATAGACTATCTTGGCCTTGCCCTACCCAACCCAACAACATTTTAGGGAAACTTGGACATAGAAAACTATAGGTAAGAGCTGTCACAGCAGGAGCAATTTGCTGATGAAAATTAAATCACTGTCATTACTGTCAATCTAACCACAGGTGTACAATTTGTTCAACTGTTTGAAATGGCTAAATTACTATATGTACTATACTCAAATCTCAAACAATTTTCTCTGAATCCTTCCCCACCCCACTTACATATAAAAACTTTTAAAATGAAGTTACATTAGAGGTGAATAAAAGACTTTAATTAAATATTTTATACATGTGACACTGTTTTCTTCCCAATTTGAGAAGATACTGCCTATAAAGAGAGTCTGAAAAGTCACAGTGGTTTATGTATCTGTCTTCCAAGAAAAATTAAAAGGCACAGATATTTATAAAAAGCCGGACGATGAACAGCTGTCAGCTCCAAATTGCTCATCTATTACCTATGGGTTTTTCTCCCCAGTTACAAGCACTCCATAGAAACACCAACCAAAGAAATGAATCAGCCTCTCTTAAAAAAGACCAAGCTCCTAGCAGAGCAATCACATCCATGGGGCGCCACATCCTGATTCTCTGGGCTAAAATAACATGAGATGCTCTCCCTGCACCCAGCTAGAGGTCTCTGGATGGCTGCCAAAGCCAAGCAAAGAGGTCTGGGAAGGCTGAGTCACTTTCTAGAGCTGTGAGATGATAAGCAAGTGAGCACAATAAGAAACTAGTGACATCTGTCTCACAAAAACGATGTGTGCCTGGCTCTCAAGAAGGCCTTAAAAAAAAAAAAACTTTTTGGCCGGGCACAGTGGCTTACACCTGTAATCCCACCACTTTGGTAGGCCAAGGCAGGCAGATCACGAGGTCAGGAGTTCAAGACCAGCCTGACCAATATGGTGAAACCCCATCTCTACTAAAAATACAAAAACTAGCCGGGCATGGTGGCTCACGCCTGTAGTCCCAGCTACTCGGGAGGCTGAGGCAGGAGAATCGCTTGAACCCAGAAGGCAGAGGTTGCAGTGAGCAGAGATCGTGCCACTGCACTCCAGCCTGAGCGACAGAGCGAGACTCCATCTCAAAACAAAACAAAAAAACACTTTTACTTTGAAATAATTATAAATTCCCAAGAAATAACAAAAATAGTACAGAGAGTGTCATGTACCCTTCGTCCAGCTTCCCTCAGTGTTAACATTTTACATAAGGATATTAAAATGTCAAAATCAAGAAAAGGACACAGGTACCATACTGTTAACTAGACTAAACACCTTGTTCGGATTTCACCAGTTTTTACATATAGTCACTTACATGTATGTGTGTATGTGTATCATTCTATGTAATTTTACCTGAGATGTAGACTTGCGTAACTACCAGAACAATCATGCTAGAGAACTGTCCCACCACGATCACATAATCTACTATGTACTACTCCTTTACAGTTATACTTTATCCTCTCATTCTATTCTCTTACATCCCTGTGCCCTGGTTGTCACTAATTTGTTCTCCATCTTTATAATTCTGGCATTTAAAAAATGTTATATACACAGTGGCTCATGCCTGTAATCTCAGAACTTTGGGAGGCCAAGGCAAGTGGAGAACTTGAGCTCAGGAGTTCCAGACCAGTCTGGGCAATATAGTGAGATTCCGTCTGTATTTACATTTTTTAAATTCTATTTTTTAAAAAAGAGAACTGGCCAGCAAAGATGAAAGTGCAGCAAATAAATGAAAGGCGGTAACTTTGGCAATGAAATTTGAATTGAATGTACATGGAGTTATAGAAGAAATGGCTGACTGTGGGAATGTTAACACTGCCACTGTTGATAAGCTTTAGATGTGCAGACAGAGGAACTCAGCAAAGGCAAACTTACAGACACAAATTAGGAAAGTGATAAAAAGGATGAAATGACACTGGCAAAAAACTTCACATTATAGGAACTCTGAGAAATTTCACAACATTGAAAGTACGAAGGGTGAAATGTTGGAGGCTCATCCATACTTAGAAAGAAATATGGTAATTAGCCAAGAGAGAAAAGATGCTTGCTCTATGTCATAATTTTTTTGGAGTCAGGGTCTCGCTCTATTGCTCAGGTTGAAGTGCAGTGGTACAATCACAGCTCACTGCAGTCTCACCCTCCTGGACTCAAGTGATCCTTCCACCCCAGCCTGAGTAGTTAGGACTACGGGCACATGTCACCATGCCTGGCTAAAATTTTTAGTTTTTTGTAGACACGGGGTTTCGCCATGTTGCCCAGGCTGGTCTCGAACTCCTGGCTCAAGTGATCCACCCACCTCAGCCTCCCAAAGTGCTGAGATTACAGATGTGGGCCACCATACCCAGCCAATTTTTTAGTTTTCTGTAAAAACTAAAAATTTTAGCCAGGCATGGTGACGTGTGCCCATAGTCGTAACTACTCAGGCTGAGGTGGGAGGATCACTTGAGTCCAGGAGGGTGAGACTGCAGTGAGCTGTGATGGTACCACTTCAACCTGAGCGATAGAGCGAGACCCTGACTCCAAAAAAATTGTGACACAGAGCAAGCATCTTTTCTCTCTTGGCTAATTATCATACTTCTTTCTAATGAGATTAGATTATAATCAGATTATAATCTCAGCACTTTGGGAAGCTGAGGTGGGTGGATCGCTTGAGCCAGGAGTTCGAGACCAGTCTGGGCAACATGGTAAAACCCCGTGTCTACAAAAAACACAAAAATTATTTGAATTTTTTGGCCAGGCACAGTGGCTCATGCCTGTAATCTCAGCTCTTTGGAAGGTCGAGGCAGGCGGATCACCTGAGGCCAGGAGTTCAAAACCAGCCTGGCCAACTAGAGAAGGTGAAACTAGAGAGAAGATGAAACCCCTTTTCTATTAAAATTACAAAAATGACCAGGCATGGTGACACATGCCTGTAACTTGGGAGGCTGGGGCAGGAGAATCACTTGAACCTGGGAGGTGGGGGGTGGAGGCTGCAGTGAGCCAAGATCATACCACTGTACTCCCGTGTGGGCGACAGAGCAAGACTCTGTCTCAAAAAAAAAAAAATGTATTTTTTGGTGTGGCATGGTGGCACACACCTGTAGTCCCAGCTACCCGGGAGGCTGAGGTGGGAGGATCACTTGAGCTGTAATCCTGCCACTGCACTCCAGCCTGGGCGACAGAGACCCTGTCAAAAAAAAAAAGCAAGAAAGAAAAAAAAAGAATTTTTTTTTTTTTTTTTGGATAGAAAAAAACTATTTTTTGTAGAAAACATAGACCATTTCTGGGCTATGTTGCCCAGGCTAGTCTCAAACTCCTAGAATCAAGTGATCCTCCCAAAGTGCTAGGATTGCAGGTGTGAGCCATTGTGCCCAGCATAATTCTAAATGTTTCTAATGTTTTAAATTACAGTGTGCTGAAGAAATATTAGTATTGCTTTTTCATTTCTATATATACTTATAACCAATAGCAACGTAGTTGTTTTAATGTCTGGCAAAACATTTCAAGGATCATGGAACAATCATAATTTTTCCCTTGATTATGTTAAGATTGTTTTGCATAGTTTCAGTGTGCACATTTTTACAATTCCACATAACATAAAATGAGGACTGCTGGTATATGATATGCAAATATTTCCTTACAGTAGTTTATCTTCTGATCATCTTAACAGGGTATTTGACAAAACAAAACTTTTTAATTTTGGTGAAGTCCAATTTATCAATTTTTTCTTTTATAAATCTTACATTTGGTGCCATGTTATAAGAACTCTTTACCTGGTCCTAGTTCCCAAAGATGTTCTATGTTTCATTCTAAAAGTTTTTTTTCTTTTTAGTTTCACATTTTACATTTAAATCTATGATCTACTTTGAACTAATTTTTTTTTTAAGGTATGAGGTTTAGGTGACAGCTCATTTTTTGCTTATGGATGCCCACTATTTGCTGAAAAGACTATTTGTCTTCCATTGAACTACTTTTGCACCCGTCAAAAATCAGTCAGGTGTATTAGTGTGGGTCTATTTCTGGGTTCTCTACTCTGTTCCATTGATCTATGATTCTTTCTCTCCACCAATACCACATTGTCTTCATTACTATAGCTATAGAGTAACCCTTAAAATCAGGTGGTGTGTTTTCTTCCACTTATTCTTCTTTCTAAAATTCTAGCTATTCTAGTTCCTTCAATTTTCCATACAAACTTTAGAATAAGCTCATCTACAAAAAAATCTTGCTGAGATTTTAATAGGAATTGCACTAAACTTATACATTTAGAGAGAGTTAACATTTTTACTATGTTGAATGTTTCAATCCATGGACACAGTATGTCACTCCATTTAATTAAGTCTTCTTTGATTTAACTCCATCATCATCTTTCACCCAACTTTTATACTTTTGAGCATATAGATCTTATATCTGTCTTGTTAGATTTTTTCCTAAATATTTCATTTTTAGGGGAGCAACTGTAAATGGTACATGTTTTTAATTTCAATTTCCAAATATTCTTTGTTAGTATATAGAAATACAATTGATTTGTGTTGTCTGTATATCTTGTGACATTGCTGAACTCACTTATTAATTCTAGAAGGCTTTTTTTTGGAGGCTGTTTGGGAGTTACACATGGAAAATCATGTCATCTGGAAAATGAGATAGTTTTATTTTTTCCTTTCCTTGCCTTACTGCATTGGCTATGACTGTGTTGAATGAGTGGTAAGAGTGAACATCCTTGCCTTGTTTCTGACCTCAGTGGCAAAGTATTCAGTCTTTCACTAAGTATAATATTCCATGCAGACTTTTTGTAAATGCTCGTTATCAAGGTTTCTATTCCTAGATTTCTGAGTTATGATGAATGGGTACTGAATATGGTCAAATGCTCTTTGTGTATTAACTGACATATGATGATGTGATTTTTCTTCTTTAGCCTACTGATATGGTGGGTTATACTGATTATTTTTCATATACTGAACCAGCCTTGCATTCTGGTAATAAACCCCATGTGATTATAATGCATAATTCTTTTTACATATTGCTGGATTTGATTGGCTAAATTTTGGTGAGGATTTTTGCTTCCATGTTCATGAGGAATGTTGTTATGTAGTTTATTTTGTACTCTGTCTGGTTCAGGTATTAGTGTGATACTGGCCTCATGAAGTAAGTTGGGAAGTGTTCCTCCCTCTTACATTTTCTGGAAGAAATTGTGTAGAATTGATGCTAATTATTTTTAAATGTTTGGTTAATATCTCCAGTGAAACTATCTGAACCTGGAGACTTCCTTTATAGAAGGTTTTTCACTACAAATTCAGGGTTTTTTTAATGGTTATAGGACTACTCGTATTATTTCATATTCGGTAAATTTGGATAATATGTGCTTATAAAACAGCTGGACTATTTCATGCAAGTTATCAAATTTATATGCATAGAGTTGTTCATAGTATTCTCTTACTGTGTTTTCCTTTTAATGTCTGCAGGATCTGTAATGATATTCCTGGTTTCATTCTTAATATGGGTAATTTTTATCTTAGTGCTTTATGTGTTTGTCAGTCTTGTGGGTTTTTTGTTTTTGTTTTGTATTGTTTTTTGTTTTTGAAACGGAGTCTCGCTCTGTTGCTCAGGCTGGAGTGCAGTGGTGCAATCTCGGCTCACTGCAGCCTCTGCTTCCTGGGCTCAGGTGATTCTCCTGCCTCAGTCTCCCGAGTAGCTGGGACTACAACTGTGCTCCACCATGCCTGGCTCATTTTTGTACTTTTAGTAGAGAAGGGGTTTCACCATGTTAGCCAGGCTGGTCTCGAACTCCTGACCTCAGGTGATCTGCCCGCCTCAGCCTCCCAAAGTGCTGGGATTATAGGCGTGAGCCACCATGCCCAGCCATATTTGTCAGTCTTGATAAAGTTTATCACCTTTTGGTCTCACTGATTTTTCTCTACTGTTTTCATGTTTTCAATTTCATTGATTTCTGCTCTTTATTTCCTTCCTTCTGCTTGCTTTGAGCTTGTTTTGATCATCTTTTCCTAGTTTCTTGAAGTAGGACCTTCCATTATAGGTATGAGACCTTACTTCTTCTCTAATATAAGCAAATTTCCCTTCTAGCTTTAGTTGGATCCTGCAAATTCTGATAAATTGCATTTTCATTTTTAATCAGTTCAATGTATCTTTTTTTTAAAACCTCCCCTGAGATTTCCTCTTTGACTTGACTGGAGATTTTCTTCCTATCTATGACTGGTTTTTAGTTTGATTCCATTATAATGAGAGAACATACTCTGCCTAATTTCAGTTCTTTTAAAACTGTTGAGATTTGTTTGATTACTCAGGATATACTCTATTTTTAGGAGTGTTTCATGGACACTTGAAAAGAATGTATATTCTGCTGTTGTAGAATGGAATGTTCCATAAATGTCAATTAAATTTTTCTGGTTGAAGGTGTTATTCAGCTCTTTAATATCCTTACTGATCTGCTGTCTAGTAGTTCTAGCAATTCTGAGAAAGGGATGTTGAAATCCCCAACTGTAATTGTGGATTTGTCTGTTTCTTTTAGTTCTGTTAGTTTTTGCTTCAGGTATTTTTATATACAAATAAAAGTGGTACATACACATTTAGAATTATTGTATATTTTAGTGGATTGGCCCTTTTATCATTATGTAAATTGCTCTTGTTCCTAATAATTTCCTTTAAAGTCAACTTTGATATTAATATAGTAACTCCTGCTTTTTAATTAATATCTGTATGATATACTTTCCATTCTTTTACTTTCAACCTACTGTCCTTATCATTATATTTGAATTTCTTGTAGAAAGCATATTTTAAAAATTCATTTAAAATTCATTATGAAAATCTGTTTAATTGGTATATTTAGACCTATTATAAAACATTTTACAATTATTATACATTTATGTTTTAAGGTAATATTTTTATATGTTAGAGCTTAAATACACTGTTTTATTTTATTTTTTTTGTTTCCTCCAGTTTTTGTTCCTCTGTTTCCCATTTCTCACCTTCCTGTGACAAACCAAGGTACATTTTATATTATATAATTCCTTTTTGGATTACCTATGCTTTTGAGTATAACTGTCTGTATAGCTTTTAATAATGTTTGTTCTAAGTATTATAATATACATAAGTAACATCATAATCTACTGGTATCAACGTTTTATCACTTTGAGTGAAATGTAGAAACCTTACCTCCAAATATGTTTAATCCTTTCCTCCTCCTAATTGTCTTCAAAATTCCTCACTATACATTCAGAAACAGATCATGTCATAATTTTTGCTTCAACTATCAAACAATTTTAAAAACTCAAAAACATATGCATGTGTGTGTATTTATAACAGAACAATTTCTATTCCTTTGGGTATATACCCAGTAATGGGATTGCTGGGTCGAATGCTATTTCTGTCTTTAGGTCTTTGAGGAATTGGCACACTGTTTTCCACAATGGTGGAATTAATTTACACTCCCACCAACAGTGTATAAGCGTTCCTTTTTCTCTACAACCGTTGCCAGCATCTATGATTTTTTGACTTTTTAACAATAGCCATTATAGTTGGTGTGAGATGGTATCTCATTGTGGTTTTGATTTGCTTTTCTCTAATGATCAGTGATGTTGAGCTTTTTTTCATATGATTGTTGCCCACATGTATGTCTTCTTTTGAAAAGTGTCTATGTCCTTTGCCCACTTTTCTTTTAGTTGTCAAATGATCCTTTATTGAAATATCTTCCTTTGTGCTTAACTAGCTGGGCATTCCACCGCACCACTGTTGATGTCATCTATGATGTCATGAGGTGACGGCCATCAACACTGCAGCCCACAAACTGAGCTGTCCCCAGGATCTCTTTAATGGTTCTAGAGAGTTCTCTGGCTAAAGACTGGTGCCGCATCTGTCAAGTAATGTTGATAATCTCATCACAAGTGATATTTCCACTGTGTTTAATGTTTTTCTGTTTCTTTCTGTCTCTTGGCAGTTCCTTGAGGGCTTTGATGATCAGGGCAGAGGCAGAAGGTACTACCTCAATCAAGGCCTGTCTGTTCTGAATGGCCAGTTTCACTGTAATCCTCAGACCCCTCCAGTCCCGGCTTGGCAATGTCATCATCAACGTTTTTTGGAGACAGACCCAGGGGGCCAATCTGGGGGGCCAGTGCCAGATACCAGCAATGATACCTGCGCCAGCAGAGACGTGGCGCCCATTTCACCCTCTATGCATCTCAGGTATACAACTTTTTTTTTTTTGAGATGGAGTCTTGCTCAGTCGCCCAGGCTGGAGTGCAGCGGCGCGATCTCGGCTCACTGCAAGCTCCGCCTCCCGGGTTCACGCCATTCTCCTGCCTCAGCCTACTGAGTAGCTGGGACTACAGGCGCCCACCACCACGCCCGGCTAATTTTTTTTTTTGTATTTTTAGTAGAGACGGGGTTTTACCATGTTAGCCAGAATGGTCTCTATCTCCTGACCTCGTGATCCACCCACCTTGGCCTCCCAAAGTGCTGGGATTACAGGCGAGAGCCACCACGCCCGGCGAGGTATACAACTTCGATCTCACTGGGGTCAAACTTCAGCAGTTTGCCCAGTTTTTGATGGGGTTGTTTTTTTCTTGTAAATTTGTTCAAGTTTCTTACAGATGCTGGGTATCAGACCTTTGTTGGATGCATAGTTTGCAAAAATTTTCTCCCATTCTGTGTAGGTTGTTTATTGATAGTTTCTTTTGCTGTGCAAAAGCTCTTCAGTTTAATTAGATCCCATTTGTTAATTTTTGCTTTTGTTGCAATTAGTTTTGGCATCTTCATCATGAAATCTTTGCCCATGCCTATGTCCTGAATGGTATTGCCTAAGTTGTCTTCCAGGGTTTTTATAGTTTTAGGTTGTCTTTAATCCATCTTGAGTTCATTTTTTATATGGTATAAGGAAAGGGACCAGTTTCAATATTCTGTGTATGGCTAGCCAGTTATCCCAGCAACATTTATTGAATAGGGAATCCTTTCCCCATTGCTTGTTTTTGTCAGATTTGTCAAAATAGCAAACACATGGAATCAACCTAAATGCCCATCAAAGATAGACTGGATAAAGAAAATGTGGTTCATATACCCCAAAGAATACTACGCAGCCATAAAAAAAGAATGAGATCTATCCTTTCGAGAAACATGGATGGAGCTGGAGGCCATTATTCTTAACAAACTAACGCAGGAACAGAAAACCAAATACCACACGTTCTCTCTTATAAGTGGGAGTTAAATGATGATAACGCATGGATACTTAGAGGGGAACGACACACACTGGGGCCTATTGGGTGGAGGATGGGAAGAGGGAGGGGATCAGGAAAAATAACCATTGGGTACTTGGGCTTAATACCTGGGTGATGAAATAATCTATATAACAAACCCCCATGACACAAGTTTATCTATATAACAAACCTGAACATGTACCCCTGAACTTAAAAGTTAAAAATTAGAAATAATAAAAACTCAAGAAGAAAGGGATAGGCTGCATTTTCCCTATTTTTTATTCGTTACATTGTTCTTTCTTTATTCTTGATATTTCAAGTTTCTTTCTATTATTCTTTTTTCATTCTATTTGGAGAATATCCTTTAGTCATTCTTTCAGAGTAGGTCTGCTGGTGAGAAATTTTCTTAATTTTCCTCTCTCTAAAAGTGTCTTGACTTCCCTTTCACTCCTGAAATATATTCACGGCTATAAAATTCTGTGTGGACAGTTCATTTTTTTCCCCCAGCAACTGAAAAATGTTCCACATACTTCTGGCCTCTATGGTTTCAGATAAAAAATTCAATATCGCTCAATCATTGTTCCCCTATAGTTATTTTTTCTAGTTGCTTTGAAGATTTTTCTGTCTTTAGTTTTCAGAAGTTTAACTGTGATGTATCTTGGTGTTGATTTCTTCGAGTTTATCCTCTCTGGAGTTCACTTGGATTCACTGGATTCACTTTATGAATCTGTGAGTTTATGCCTTTCACCACATTTGGGAATTTGTTAGCCCTTGTTTCTTGATTATTTTCTAGCCCCATATTCTTTCTACTCTCCATCTGGAATTCCAATGACACAAATGTTAGATCTTTTGTTACAGTTCCATAGGTCCCTAAAGCTCTGTTATTTTTTTCTCCAATCTATCTTCTCTCTGTTGTTCAGACTGTGTAATTTTTATTTATCTGTCTTTAAGTTTACTGATTCTTTTCTCTGTCTTCTGTTCTGCTACTGAGCCTATCTGGTGACTTTTACAATTTTAGTTATTATATTGTTCAGTTCTATAATTCCATTTGGTTCTTTCTTCTTATCTTCTGTTTCCTTGCTGAGACTTTGTTTCAAGGGTGCTCATAATTGCTTGCTGAAGCAATTTTATAATAGTTGTTTTAAAATTCTTGTTAGATAATTTCAACTTCTGAGTCATTTCAGTATTAGCATCTGTCTCAGTCTTCTCGGGCTGCTATAACAAAATATCATATACTGGGTAGCTTAAACAACATACATTTATTTCTCACAATTCTGGATGCTGGGGAAGTCCAATATCAAGGAATGAGTCAACGTGGTTCCTGGTGAGGGTCCCCTTTCTGGCTTACAGATAATCACCTTCTAGCTGTGTCTTCACACAGTAGAGACAGAGAGTACTGGTCTCTCTTATTCTTCTAAGGACATTAATCCCTCTTGAGCCCAACCCTCATGACCTCATCTAAATCTAATTACCTTCCAAAGGTCCCACCTCCAAACATCACATTGCAGGGTTAGGGCTTCAACTTATAAATTTGGGGGAGACACAAACATTCAATCCATAACAGCATCTGTTGATTGTCTAATTCAAGTTGTGGTTTTCCTGGTTCTTGGTATGAAAAGTAATTTTTAATTATATCCTAGACATTTTGGGTATTAAGTTATGAAATTCCAGATCCTACTTAATCTTTTTCAGTAGGTAGACATCCTATTTAGGTTTAGTATACCGGTTCTGGCTTACTTGTGTGGGTTGTGGCTCCAATGACAATTTAGTTTTCAGAGCATTGTAGTGCTATTCCGGTCTGCTTCCTTTGTGTGCTACCCAGAGGCCAATCTAAAAACCTGGGCAGCATTCCACACTATAGTTCAGTTCCTAAACTTTTTGTTGTATTAATTCTGGTCAGTTTCTTGTATGGGTCACTGAATAGGATGTCTAGGACTTCATATGCAAAATCCCTTTCTCTAGCTCCCCTCTCTCCCAAATCCTACCCCTACTCTCTAGTTGGGAAGGGAAACAGCTTCACCTGCCACCACTGGATGCCGGCCACTGGGAGTGGAAGTCTAGGTTCCTCCCTGGGCCTATACTGACACCACTTTGGTGGGAGAATCGAGCACTGTTTCACTGCTGCTGGCCTGAGGGTGGAAGTTCATACTTCTCACTTATTCCACTGGCCCTGCCTCAGAGAGGGAAGCAGAATGCTGCCTCACACTGTCTCACTGCCTCCAAGTTGGGGGTGGAAGTACAGACTCTTCATTCACCCCAATGGACACCATGTCATCAGGGAGAAGTAAAAAACCATGTTGGTGCTACCAGGCAGAGGACAGATATTCAAGTTCCCTGCTTAGCCTCTGCTGACACCACTCCAGCAGGATAAGCAGCCTGCTACTGTCAGATGAGGGATGGAAAATCAGGGTCCACACTTGGTCTGTTGGTAATACACCAGCAGGGGAAGCAGAGAGTATCCACTGGGCAGAGGATGAAAAGTCAAGCTCTCTGCTCAACTCCCACTGACACCATCTTGGTGGAGGAAGCAGAACACTGCCTTCTACCACTTTTTGCTGTCAGGAGCAGATATGAGTTCAGGCTCTCCACTTGGCTCCTGGCGACCCTGGTGGAGGAATCAGAGTACAGCTTGCTACTACCACCAAACAGCAGGCAGAAATCCAGACTCCCCACCTCAATGTCCACTGCACTGGCACTAAGTGGGGTGGGGAGATTTTCATTATCTTTGGCAGGAGTAGGACAGGTATTGTAAATAAGGTTTCTATCCGGTTAGGATGCCCTTTGCTCAATTCTTTGTCTAGAAATAGCAGGCTTTTCTTATAACTTTTTAAAATCTGCACCAGTTGACATTTTCAGGATGTGGGATTTGCCAACACTCAGTCTAAAATATATAGAGGACAAAAAGAAAATCCAAGGAACTCACTGATGTCATTCCCCAAGCTCCAAGGTCCCTAGCCAGTCTGCTGCCTTCTGACTGTGTTTTAGAGTCTTCCTACATTTGCTTTTAGTATTATGTCCAGGGTTTTTAGTTACCCTTACCTGGGGGAATAGGGAGAAATGAGTCTATTACATCTTGCCAAGAATCAAAAGCTTAAGAAGGCCATATCTTAAAAAACAATAATTTGTAGAATACAGGTGAACAATAGCAGACATAATAAAACATAAAGGCATCAAGCAATTTGTATGGAAATAGAGGGATAAGTAGACGAGATTCAACCATAACAACCAAATCTGCTGGGAGAGACAGCTTTTCCAAGAACCAAGGAACTCCGGGAAAGACTGATTCACTTAAACCTACCAAGCTACCAATGGATACAATATAATTGATGTTCTCGTCCCCAAAAACATCCAGTTCCCAAAAACCCACTCATTTAATTAAGAGGATATGGCCGAATATCTGACAGTATTGTCTATATAAATCACAAAAGCACCATCTTGTACTTACAAGACACCATATAGGCTAGGTTTAAAGATTAATAAACAAAAATAGGATGATATCTGTAGCCAAGAGCTTGATATATGTAAGAAACTCCCCAACCAATTTCAAATCCATTTATTTGCCAATCCCAGCGCCAGCTCGATGAGCACATTGGCAGTGAGCTGAGTCAGTCCAGATAGGCTCCAAATGAAAAGCAGGAGAAGGACGCCAGGAGTTAGCACCTCAATGATGGTGCTAACAACCTAAGTTCCACATAAGTAAGGAAAGAGTATGACAGCCAGACCTCAGAGGTGTGCAGCTGGTGCAAATGAGCTGGAGCTTGGGTCCTGCATTTGGGTGCTGATATTGGGATCCCGTTGCAAGGGGAGAGGAGTATTTTTTCTTTTTTTCTTTTTTTTTTTTTTTGAGACGGAGTTTCTCTCTTGTCACCCAGGCTGGAGTGCAATGGTGCAATCTAGGCTCACTGCAACCTCCACCTCCCAGTTTCAAGTGATTCTCCCACCTCAGCCTCTGGACTATCTGGGACTACAGACACATACCACCACACCCGGCTAATTTTTGCATTTTCAGTAGAGACGGGGTTTCACCATGTTGGCCAGGCTGGTCTCAAACTCCTGACCTCAGATGATCCACCCGCCTTGTCCTCCCAAACTGCTGCACCCAGCCAAGAGGAGTATTTTTAATTACAAAAACCAGCAACCAAAACTTTTAAGTAATCTCTTGGTTATACATTTTGAAATACTTTTATAAATATTCATACTTTTCTACACTAATTGAATTACTGGGGTGGGGGGAAATGCCATCACCTGAGAAAAGAAAATCCAAACACACTCCCAGGGAAAGCAAAGAGAAGAGAACAAGGTTAAGTGGGTCCTCCATCCACAGAGAAGACGCTGAATAGGAGCTTTTTAATGTTCCCATCAGTCCCACATGGAACCGACAGTGAGTGGGAAGGAGCCAAAGCCCTGGCCAGTCCCTGTCCTAGGCACCCAGGCACTCCTCTCCTGGCCTCACCTGTACCAGGCAGAAGATGTGCTTCTCCTCAGCCCCTCGGTTAATACATCTGTGGTGGGACGCAATTGCGAGCATTGCCTTCCTTCACCCACTGCTGCTGCCACCAAGCCGCGTGCCCTCCCACACCACATACACTCTCTGTGTAGGAGAAGTGACTTTGGTAAGATGAGTAAAGACGTGGAGACTGGGCCTGCATTTCACACATCTTAAACAGGTAAACACCAGCTTCCTATCCCCCAAAAGGTTCATTTTCCCAGAAATATTTAGTTCTAAAGGATCAGAACAACCTATGGCTTCTTCCAGTAATACACAAGCTGTCAAGAGCCTAATGCTGTCTCTCTAAGGCATTACCTGGATTCAGGGGAAGGAGTGAAGAGGTAAATAAAGGCAAATGAGTGCCGAGCGTGGTGGTTCATGCCTGTAATCCTAGCACTTTGGGAGGCCAAGGTGGGCAGACCATTTGAGGTCAGGAGTTCGAGACCAACCTGGCCAATATGGTGAAACCCCATCTCTACTGAAAAAACATAAAAATTAGCTGAGTGTAGTGGCAAGCACCTGTAATCCCAGCTACTCAGGAGGCTGAGGCAGGAGAATCGCTTGAAGCCGGGAGGTGGACCTTGCAGTGAGCCAAGATCGTACCACCACACAAACAACAAGGCCATCTGGGCGACAGAGCAAGACTCCATCTCAAAAAAAACAAAAAAACAAAAAAACCCACAAATGGGGACTGTAAGGAGAAGAGGGAGGGAGAACTTAGGTTTCTAAGGCAGCCATCAGAGAAGGTTCTTTCAAAAACTGACAGGACTCAAACAGAAATACAGAGAAATGACTCCAAGAGCTCATGATCTTCCTGGTATAGACCTGCACCTGTGAGCCCTCCCAGACATTAGGGGCATGGCCAAGGGGCTGTAATTCTTCACCTTTTCCTCCTCTCATTCCCTTAGCTTGTAGAGAAATTTAGAGCTGGAGGAAACCTCAGTCATCCTCTTGTTCCAGCCCCATGTTTTAAATTTAAGGAAGCTGAAGCCTAGAAGAAACACATTTGCTACATGTTCAAAGGACAAGGACAAGGATTCCGGCTTCTTGCTTCCTGGGCCAGCTCCTCTGTTCTTTTGGAACAAGCTTGTGTCTAATCCAAGTGTAAGTGAGGCAGAGATCTAGGCCATAAAGTCTACTCACTCCACTCAGGCCTGTGATAATGGAGAGAATGGCTACCCCTGCTCAGTGCCTCAATTTTTCCAAACATGGGGAGCTGTTTGAAGACATGGGATGGCAAATAGAATTCTAACCTAAACCATGACAGAAATGCTCCCAGCACTTTTTTTTAATAGTCTAAAAGGGTTTCTTATTTGTCATTTATGTTCTTTAAATTATTTTACAATATTGTTATCCCATGTTTATTGCAAGAGTTCCCATAAAAATGATTCCATTCTCTGCAAAAACAACAAGGCCATGCTGCAGGCTTATACTCACAGGAAAAATAATCACACACCTTGTCTTCCTTTGAACTCTCCATCTCTGCCCCCTCTTTGAATTTTGCCAGTGCGCTCTTGAGGTCCTGAGATGTGTAGGTGTTGGTGTTGATATCCAGCCTGTCCAAAGAAAACTGAAAGTAAAGAGGGAGGCATGGCTAGGCTTGGTGGCTCACAGTTGTAATCCCAGTACTCTGGGTGGCCAAGATGGAAGGATAGCAAGATCCCATCTCAACAAAAAATTTAAAAATATTAGTTGGGATGTGATGGTACGTGCCTGTGGTCCCAGCTACATGGGAAGCAGGAGGATCACTTGAGCCCAGGGGTTCGAGGCTGTGGTAAACTATGACTGTGCCACCGTACTCCCACAGCTGGGCAACAGAGTCAGACCCTGTCTCTAAAAATAAATAAGAGGGGAGCATCATATTCCCCAAGAAAGAAAATGTCCCTGGGTGAATGGCACCCTAAGGTAAGCGAGGCCAGGCCAGCTCTGAGTGTACTATCATACCTTTGCCTTCAGTCAGCCAGGGGTCTAAGAGAGTGACCTTACCTTGAAGCTAGAAGAGGAAAGACACAGCTGAAAATGGAATCATTTCATGAAAGAGGAAGCAATGGCATGGGGCAGACAGAAGCCATCCACGAACAGAGGGCTCTCAGCCAGCTTCTCAGGAAGAAATAAGCCTGGCATAACTGTGCAATGCTCTCCCTCAGCACGCTGCCAGGGCAGGACCTCTCAGAGGGAAGTGGGCCCAGACACAGGGAGTAGCGTGCACCCTTATTTATTAATATATTTTTCCATGAAAGGGGACAACAGGGCCCTGAGCCCCACAGTGTGTGCCTGAACTGATTAGACAAGGCAGCCTGTCTTTACAAAAACAAGTTGGATAGATTCAAACCATAAGACCAACCTATGAGCACAAAGGAGAGGCAGGAGGTATGTCTCAACCTGACCAAGGAATGGATTTGAGATACTAAGGAGTAGAATCAAGGTCAGCCCCTTCCACAGCCAGCCTCCAAAGGGAGGAGGGAAAGAAACCAATGTGGCTATAATCTCAGGAACCTGCCAAAGACCAGAATGGTCTCCTCATAAAATTCCCTGGAGCTGATCCAAGCCACAGCTACGCATCTTGACCAGAGAGAAGACATCCATCATGTGGGAGCAAGGTTTTACCACTAGCATTCATTTTAGTTCAATGAACAGAGGTAAGCATAAGAACGATGTGCACGAAGGGAAGAGTGGAGTGTGGACTGTGCTTAACAAGACTGTCTGGTTGGTGTTGGGTTCAGGATTCCATATATCCTGGAATGCCCACAAGATTTCAGAGGTGAGGAGGGAGGGGCTACTGGCCTGCTCTACTCCAGGCAGGAAGAGCACATCAGTCTCATAGTCTGAGATTCCAGCAGGCCTCAGCTCTCATGTACCAAGGGCTTTCATTCTTCCTAGAGACCTTTTAGGGCTCTGAGAAAAATACTCGTCTTCTCTAAACCTCAGTCCTCCTAAACTAATTAATAATAGCTAGTAACTCATTTATTGAGCATTTAGCCATGTGTTAGGCAGTGTGTTAATCCCTTAAAAGTAATATTTCATTCAAATAGTTATCACAATGCTACAAAGTAGGGAGAGAATCCTGAATTCCTCTCCCTACAGAGCATCATCCACTGCCAATGTGTGAGGATACCACTGCTCCACCCCACATACCCAAGAGGGAGCTAAGTATTCAGGAACCATAGCTTGAACACATTATCTCCTCCCTCCTGCAAGACTTGATCAGGACTAATCCCATTATTCTGTGTATCTCTGTTTATATCTTAAGTCTCAACTCTCCCAAGCCATCTCTCATCACCCACTCTCAGTCCCAACTACATACACACAAGCATGCACATGTGCACTCAAGTTCACGCACACACACGAAACAGCCATCTGGTGTTCTTACTTCATTCTTCACTAAGAAAAATAGACCAAAACTTCATTTTCCCACGATCAGCTCTACAAGCCAACCTGCACCTAAGTCTATGTTTTCTACTTTCCTTCCTATTATAATGGATGAGTGTCCCTGATCCTATTAAACTTAGTTCCAGATCGCACTTGCCTTTACAAAAGCTTTAACTCCCATAATTACACCGCTCCCTCCTGCCTGCATCGTCAATTTCTCCCTTCAGCTGGATTATTCCCATCAGCACACCAATTCTCCTTTTACTCCACAGTCTCTTCTGGTTATCCTGCCACTTCCCTGCTCTCATTCAGAGTAACACTTTATGAACACATTGTTTTCACTCACTATCCCCACCTTTTTTATTCCTATTTATATTGCCATTTACTGTAATCTGGATTCTGTCCTCACAACTCTACTCACACTGCTAATCAAAATTACCAATAATTGATGACCAAATGCGATGGACCCTTCTTCACTCACTTCATGTTCCTCAACCACTAAGCAGCATTTGCACAGCTGACCCTCCCTTCTTGAAAAACTCTCAGTCGGGTGTGGTGGCTCATGCTTGTAATTCCAGCACTTTGGGAGGCTGAGGAGGGAGGATTGCTTGAGCCCAGGAGTTCAAGACCAGTAAGGGCAACATAGTAAGATTCTGTCTCTACAAAAAAATTGAAAATTAGCCAGGCAAGGTGGTGTGCGCCTGTGGCCCCAGCTACTTAGAAGCCTGAGGTGGGAGGATTGCTTGAGCCTAGGCTGTAGTGAGCCGTGATTACGCCACTGCACTCCAGTCTGGGCGACAAGGCGAAACCCTGTCTCAAAACAAACAAACAAACAAAAAACTCCTTTCCTGGCTTGTTACCTCACTCTCATGGCTCTTCCTCTTCCTTATTCCTTCTCCAACTCTTGCTGGTTCCTCATCTCCTACCTGAGCCACATAGCCCGGAATGCCTTGGAGTTCAGCCCTGTCAATCTTCTCCACCTCGACATCCTCCCCTAGTTACTTTAAAAACCTATCTGCCAGTAATCTCCACATTTACATCTCCAGCCCAACCTCTCCCCTGAGCACCAATCAGAGTCTTGTACAACTACCTGATAGATCTGTATCTCAAATGTTTAACAAGTACTTCAAACTTATTGAATCTAAAACATGGCTCTTGATTCTTCTCCTTATAAGTCTGTCCCCCTCCCAACTTTTCTATTTCAATAAATAGTACCAACAACCACCCAGTTGCTCAAGTTCCAAAATGAGACTTTATCCTCAATCCATGCCCCTCCCTGCACCTTCCTTCAACCTCTACACTGAAATCATAAGCAACTCCTCTTGAGTCTACCTCCAAATCTCCAAATTCATTCAGTCTCTGTTATGATACCCTAGACTAAGCCACCATTATGTCCTACCTGATCTACTGAAATGACATCCTAATTCTGTCTTCTTTTGTCCACCTTCAATCTCATCTCCAGACACATAGCAACTAAATCACCCTCCTGCCTAAAATATTCCAATGGCAGCTGGGTGCGGTGGCTCACGCCTGCAATTCCAGCACTTTGGGAGGCCGAGGCGGCCAGATCACGAGGTCAGAAGTTCAAGACCAGCCTGGCCAACGTGGTGAAACCCTGTCTCTACTAAAAATACAAAAATTGGCTGGGTGTGGTGGCGGGCACCTGTAATCCCAGCTACTCGGGAGGCTGAGGCAGGAGAATTGCTTGAAGCCGGGAGGCGGAGGTTGCAGTGAGCTTAGATGGTGCCACTGCACTCCAGCCTGGGTAGCAGAGCAAGACACCAGCTTAGGGGGGGAAAAAATCTTCCAATGGCTTTCCATTACAAAAAGGTGAATGAAGAACATACAAAATCTTCCTCAAAAGCCACATGATCTGGCCCCCATATACCCCTCCAATCTCATCTCCTATCGGTTTCCTTCCTTCTCTCTTCTCCGCTAGTCACCTTGATCGTTTTCTTGCTTCTCATACTTGACAAAGCCTTTTCCTTGACAAAGCCTGGGACTTCCTGTTGTTTCATCTGTCTGAAATGTCCTAACTCCTAAACCTATAAACCTAACCCTTTGCATAAAGAGTTAATTATTCTTTTTGTCCATATCATCCTTGTTCTTATCTCTGTTCCCTGAACTGAAATAAGTGCTAGTGGTAAAACCTTGCTCCCCAATGGATGTCTTCTCTCTAGTCAAGCTGCATGGCTGTGGTTTGGATCAGCTCCAGGGATCTCGGTGAGGATACCAATCCAGTCTTTGACAGGTTCCTGGGATCAGCCACATTGGTTCCTTTCCTTCCTCCCTTTGGGGCCAGTTAATTAATCTATGATTAATTCCCAATACTTTCACGTTTTAGAACAGGGTCAGCAAACTATCAGTAATGACCAGATAATATCTTACTTCTGTGCTTATGTACCTGGTTTTCTGTCTGCCAGCCTTGTGGAGGCTGTTTTGTTTATTACTGTATCCCAATCCCTGGCACGTGGGCACCCAATAGGTTTTTGTGAAATAAATAAATGGAGGAAGTAAATGGCTCTGTCCTTAGCCCAACCTTTTAACCACTATACCATATTGGACCTTGGTAAATGTTCAACCCAAGATGGCACAACTTGAATGTGGTTTTACCCTCAGTCCTCCAAACCTAGAAGGAAGAGTCCAAGAAGCTGGTTATTCCAGGGCAAAAAGAGAGATGTACTATGGAGATGTTGACAGGGATATGGACTAAAACCACTAGAGATGGCAAAGCCTAAAACATAAATAGCAAGTGGAAACCTGTTGCTAAGAGCCAACTACGTGCAATGAAATAAGGCAGTGCTAAAGGAACTCTCTGAGACAAGCCAGAGTCAGGGTCTTCTGTCTCAGGCTTTAGAGACCACAAGCACTGCAGCTCTAGGTAGCAATGTGGCCAGCCACACAACCAGTAAAAATAGTAGAAAGACTGCCATGAATTTTGGATTAATGGACTGTCCCCATCTCCCTCTAGGCCAATGGTTCTTAACTCTGTGGGATCACTAACTTCTTGGACAATTTCATGGAAAGCTATGGATTTTGTCCTCTAAAACAGAATAAGGATATAAGCAAAATACTCTAACAATTTCAGGGAAGTGGCCCTGCCCTTAGGCCTCTGTTCGCATTCCAGTGCTAAGGGGCCAGGAAGACACCATGAAATGGAATTGGAGGAGCTCCATCCCAGAAGTAGGAAGTCACCATCAAAGGCTCACTGAGCTCACAGCACTGAATGTTCACACCACCTTGTCAATGCCTTTGGACTTCTATTCAGATAGGTTTACCATTAGCTATAAATGCTGAGAAGGAAGAAGAAAGGTCCAGCATATGCTAGACCTATCAGGCAGAGACTCTCCAAAGGAGGAAAGTAAAAAGGCAGGAGTAGGGACAAATATTTCTCCCTTATGGTGTGTCTCTACAGTTCACATGGACGGCTCTGCTGTCTATTCTGAAAAGATATGAGCAACAGACAAAGCAGTACATGTTCACACTGATGATCTACAGTCAGGTGGTAGAGAAGTGACTTCTCATAGTATAAAAACCAACAAATAAACTCCAAATTAATAAAATTCCTAACTCAGTATTATTATTTTTGTAAAGGGATTTTATTTTTTATTTATATATTTTGCTTACTTATTTTTTGAGACGGAGTCTCATTGTGTCACCCAGGCTGGAGTACAGTGGCATAATCATGACTTATTGCAGCCTCAACCTCCCCAGGCTCAGGTGATCCTCCCATCTCAGCCTCCTGAGTAGCTGGGACTACAGGCATAATACACACCACACACCCAGCTAATTTTTGTTTATGGTGTTTTTTTCTGTTTTGCTTTTTTTTGTTTGTTTGTTTGTTTTTCTTGAGACAGGGTCTGGCTCTGCCACCCAGGCTGGAATGCAGTGGTACGATCTTGACTCACTGCAACCTCTGCCTCCCAGGCTCAAACGATCCTCCCAACTCAGCCCGCGAGTAGCTGGGACTACAGGCGTCTGCCACCATCTCCGGCTAATTTTTATGTTTTGTAGAGACACACACCCTGTTGCCCAGGCTGGTCTTCAAATCCTAGGCTCAAACGATCCACCCGCCTCAGCCTCCCAAACTGTTGGTATTACAGGTGTGAACCACTGCGCCCGGCCCCTAACTCAATATTCATAAGCTAAGAAAAGAATAGATTATTTTCTTCAGAAAATAAGACTTGGATTACATGTGAGAAAAGACTTCCTAAAAGTACTTTGAGACACTGAAATATGTGTGTATTGTGGATGAAAGAAGTTTGGCAGGGGCCATGACAATGACAGCTGATTATTTCTTACATGGTTGTTAGAAAGGAGTAATTGTCTGACCTGGGCCACTCCAAGTATAGGGTTATCTGGAGGGATGAGGGAAGATGAAAGATCCTTCCCAATTTGGAGTGACTGTAAGGAGAACAAATGCCTCTATCTCAATATGAAGTAGAATTTTCTATCAGTGAAAACTGTCTAAATCTGAACAGGCTGCTTTGTGGGGTGAGTGCCACCTGACAAAAGTGCACATGGACCAGCTGAGTGACCTTCTGACAGGCATGTCAGGGAAAAGACTAGGGTAAGAAGTGGGTCTCTAGGACCTCCTTCTGATTACATCTAACTGCAAAATACTAGGTTTTTGTTTTAGTTTTTTTGAGACAGAGTCTTGCTCTGCCACCCAGGCTGGAGTGCTGTGGCGAGATCTTGGCTCATTGTAACTTCTGCCTCCCAGGTTCAAGTGATTCTTCTGCCTCAGCCTTCTGAGTAGCTGGGATTACAGGCACCTGCTACCACACCCAGCTAACTTTTGTTTGTATTTTTAGTAGAGACGGGGTTTCATCATGTTGGCCATGCTGGTCTCAAACTCCTGACCTCAGGTGATCCGCCTGCCTCAGCCTCCCAAAGTGCTGGGATTACAGGTGTGAGCCACCACGCCTGACCTGCAAAATACTGTTTAAATTATAAAATCCAGACTGGGCACAGTGGTCCACATCTGTTATCCCAGCACTTTGGGAGGCCAGGGCAGGAAGATCACTTGAGTCCAGGAGTTTAAGACCAGCCTGAGCAATAAAGTGAGACCCTGTCTCCACAAAAAAATTAAAAAAAATTAGCCAGGCATAGTGGCACACACCTGTAGCCCCAGCCTACTCAGGAGGTTGAGACAATGAGATTGCTTGAGCCCAGGAGTTCAAGGTTATAGTGAACTATGATCACACCACTTTACTCCAGCTTAGGCAACAGAGCAAGACCCTATCTCTTAAAAAAAAAAATCATCATCATCATCATCATCCAAGGACTGAGTAACACTAACCACACTCAATCCATAACTAATAATTCCCAGTGCTTACATGTTTTAGCACAGGGTCAGCAAACTGTCTGTAATGACCGGATACTATTTTAGGCTCTGTGATCCATATGGTGTCTGTGCCAATTAATCAACTCTGTCACTGTAGCAAGAAAGCAGCCATAGACAATATATAAACAAATGAGCATGGCTGTGTCCCATTAAAACTTTATTTATGGACATTTAAATCTGAATTTCATACATTTTCATGAGTCATGAAATATTACCTTTTGATTTTTTTCCAGCCTTTAAGAAATGTAAAAACCAATTTTACTTGCAGGCTGAACCAAAGCAGGGAGCAGTCCCACTAAGGCCCACAGGCCATAATTTGCTGGTCCCTGTGTTAGAAATTTCATGGCTGGTATCTCCACTGAGCTTTCAAAATGCACAATTCCAGCAACCCCTGCAACTCCATGCCTCAACCTCCTTCCCCCTCATTCAGGAAATATCAAGCAAAGAAAGCATGCTAATTCAAGGCAACAAAAAGAAAAATAGCGACACTGAATTCTCTAAAACTGAATAATCTAACCTGGTTATTGAGAAATAAGGCAACCTCTGGCCAGTGGAGAATGGCAGTAGCTTCTACTTTTATACTATAAGAAAGCCTGTTTTAATACTGACTAATGAGAGGAAAAGTTAGTCTGAATTAAAGACTCTAAAATGCAATTTTATTGTTCACCAAGGAAGTATTACTGCAAAGCAGAAGGCCTAACAGGCCTGTTTTAATGAATAGATGACTCATCTGTAATCAGCGCATTAATTGTTGGGATTCAAATGGGTGCTCTTAAAGTACTGGGAAAAATAGCTTCATTTTTAAAGCAGGTTAAGTATTCCCCCTACAGCCTTTTTTAAAGTATCAATTTGCTTTGCAAACTGTCTCTTTCCAAAGACTGTAGAAGTAAACTTTCATAAAACCCTGACAGATTTATCACAAATTCTATGCTATTAAATTTCAAAGAAAAAAAAAAGCCACATGAATTTGGGTAACATTTTAAGTATTACAATACAAAATCAATGTCATCACTTAGCCTCCCAGTCCCTAGGGTTGACACTGTACCTTTTGCCTTTCAAATTATTTCGGAATTTGTCCTCATATTGGAGTTTTGCCTCTCTTTCCCCAGTCTGAAGATTCAGCCGTATGTGGGATCCTGCAGGGACTGCCTGCCCTAAAAGCCAAGAAGAGAAAACGCTTATGAGATACAAGGTCCTTGGAAGGTCGCCGGGATGGCCAGCAAGCCAACAGGACTTACTAGTTCATGAAGACATGACTCAGCTGTGTTCAGTTACCTCCTCAATCCACCTATCTCTCATAGGATCATGAAGACACGACTCAGCTGTGTTCAGTTACTTCCTCAATCCACCTATCTCTCTCCCTTGAAAACACTCCCTTGAACCACTCGCATATACTCACTTTGCTAATCTATAAGGAAATCTGTAAGGGAATGACGTAAGATGGGCACTTGAATCTAGAGACCAACGTCCCCCAATTAGAACCTGCATATTGAAGCTCTTCTATGTCTTCTTGAGCTAATAAAAGCTTTGTGTTATGTGCAGCAGGTAAGTGGTAGACACCTACTCATTCCTCAGGACATGCTACTTTACTGTCTCTTCCACGACACCCTTCCTGCCCCTCCCCTGACAGTCAGTCCCACAGAACCCCAGACAGCCATCCCACCACCTGCATCTGTTTAATTAGGCTCCTTCTATGAGGCGCTCTCCTTCCTAAGCACAGGGACTGTATTTCCTCCTTTTTGATTTCCCAGCCCTTAGGCCAGGGCTTGGCACATAAAAGCGTGGCACTTAACGTTATGAAAAAGAAGAAGGAAGAGACTGGAAGGCAAGAGGACAGAGCAAGCCAAGGAGGCAGGGAGTGGAGCCAAAATAAACTGAAAACCTACACCCACCTATCTATGGAGCTGATCCACAGCTGGGAAAAACAAGTGTTGTGAATCGATGGGCTATTCCTATGCACTGCACAAAACTACTCAAGTATAGTTAAAAAGCAACTGTGCAGTAGCACATACTACAAATGGAATGCTACACCCATTCATTCATTCATGAAACTGCTGTAGGGATGGAGAATTTCAGGGAAAAGGCTTTTCAACAGATGGGAGATTTGAAGCAAAGATGGTGCTTCTGACACCCGGACTTTGACTCTGCTTTCTCCTGCCAGAGGACAGCATTGCCTTGTTGGTGTTAAGTTTGATTTAAGAACTCAAATTAACGACTTTCAGAAAAAATTCCTCCGGAGGAAGCACACAGCACAAGTTCTCTCAAATAATCAGGTAAACTCAAGTATAGAAGGATAATGATACAGGCAAGTATTCAACAGTTCTCTCAATTCTGGGAGGCCCATAGAGAACTCTGAGTTCCACCAGTCAGTCACTCTATCCCCAATCAAGATTCCAGGGATATCGCACACCATGCTGTTGCTGTTCCTGCCGTCCCACTTCAGTAGGGAGTTTCTGTATGTTTTACTTTAAAAAAATGGGAACCTACATACAGTATATAGAAGTATGTGCATAATGATCTCCCTCTAACCCCAACCATTATTTTCAAGGATAAAAAATACATTCAGGCCAGGCATGGTGGCTCACACTTTGGGAGGCCAAGGCAGGTGGATCACCTGAGGTCAGGAGTTCGAGACCAGCCTTGGCAAACCCCATCTCTACTAAAAATACAAAAATTAGGCAAGTGTGGTGGCAGGAACCTGTAATCTCAGCTACTCGGGAGGCTGAGGCAGGAGAACTGCCTGAACCTGAATGGCGGAGGTTGCAGTGAGCCAAGATCACACCACTGCACTCCAGCCTGGGCAACAGTGCAAGACTCCATCTCAAAAAAAAAAAAAAAAAAAAACGTTCAGAGCGCAGTGGAAAAATCCTTCTCTGGGGTGGCCCTCCTGATAAAGTTGGGGTCAAATGAAGCAAAAAGTGAGTCCCAGACTAGGAATAAAGGGAATACCACAGTAAGGAAGCCCCACGTGCAAATGCACTGACCCAGAACCCAATAGGCCACAGGAGCTGAGGAGAGACTAGGCCACAGAACTAACTGGAAGGGCTGTGGGGGCTGCTGGCTTGGTACCACCAGGAAGCCTGGGTTCATATTCCTAGGATAGGAAAATATTCATCAAACAGCTGCAGAAGATGGTTCTGGGAGGAGATGAGGCTGAATACTGGCAAGAATAACAAAGAACTGGCAACTTCTATCCTATTACTATGATCACAGGGCAAGAGGTAATTTCTTTAGTACTAATCTAATCTCTGAATGTGTGAAGGGGAGAGGCTGCCTCACCTGGAGAGATCCCCAACTGACAAGACAATAGTCCCTTCCTGGATGAATGCTAAACAAGACAATAGTCCCTTCCTGGATGAATGCTAAAATGCCAGCCCCCTTTACTCTACCACATTGATACCCAATCTACCTCCCAAACTGGTTGATTTTTCCTGCTATGTATGTCTTGAATGCATACTCTTCTCTCCATCTTCCCCCACTGCTTTTGTCTGAACCATCACCATCTCTGATCTGGGCCCTATCACAGCTTTCTAACTGGCCTCCCCGATTCACCTCCCAATCAAACTGTTCTTTAAAGTGAATGATTTTTCTTTTCCAAAATACCAAACCGATGTCATTTTCCTGCTTCAAACCTTTTCATGGCTTCCTACTATTCTGAGGATAAAAATGAAAATCCTCAGCCTGGTCAATGAGGCCCTGCAGTATCTGGCCCCGGCCTACCTCTCCAGCCTTGTCCACTCCTCATTCCTGTGCTCTAGGCACACTGGTCTTTTTCCATCCTTCTGAAAGAACCATGCTACCTCCTACCAGGGGGCCATTCCATCTGCTGTTCCCTTTGTCCAGAATAGTCTTCCCACCCTCAGCCTCCATCTCCTCATCCTTCCAATCCCAACTAAAGTCACTTCTTCTGAAAGGCATCCTCTATTTTCTCAGACTAGGTTTACCCGCCTCCAAAAGATTTCACAGCACTATGAATCCTTTATAGCACTTACCACAATCAGTAATTACACATTAGTTTTTTTTATTTATCTGGTGAATATAAATGCTCACCATTTTATCCTCAGGGCCTATCACATGACCTAGCTTATAGTGAACTCTCAATAATCATTTGTTGGTCAAGTGAGGAGGCCCTTGCCTATAGTCCCAGCACTTTGGGAGGCTGAGACGAGGGGATCACCTGAGCCCAGGAGTTAGAGACCAGCCTGAGCAAACAATGAGATCCCATCTCTAGAAAAAATTTAAAATTAGCTGAGTGTGGTGGCTCACACCTGTAATTCCAGCACTTTGGGAGGCCAAGGCAGGTGGATCATTTGAGGCCAGGGGTTGGGCAACATAGTGAGACCCCATCTGTACAAAAAAATTAAAATAAAAAAATTAGCCAGGCACAATGGCATGCTCCTATACTCCTAGCCACTTGGAGTCTGAGGTGGGAAGATCGCCTGAGCTCAGGAGTTCAAGGCAGCAATGGGCTATGATCATGCCACTGCACTCTAGCCTGGGCAACAGAGTGAGAACTTGTCTCTAAATTAAAAAAATAATAATTATTTGTTGAGTGAAAGTGTTTAAAAGAAAGAGGGAATTCCTAGCTGACCTAGAGTTACATGGAAAGGCCAAGAAGGATTTTTACTAGGGCAGGTTGAGTTATAATAGTAATTAGTCATGTTAATAGTTATTTTTAGTAATAATGGTACTAATACTAGTAATATAATAAAAATAGTATTTAAAATTTTCAAACTTTTGATCAAAGTTAGAAATGGAAAAGAAAAAAGCATATGAGTTTATAAGCTTCAGAAGTAATAGGTTATAGTGTGCTAAGCTCGCCAAAGAAGAGGCTAGGTTCTTATGTGAATCTAGTTATTTTGATGAAAATTCCAAAATTACTCCCTTCACATAAGCCACCACAGGGGGCAAGAGCAACCACAATAGCATTAACTCAAAATACAGGCTGTGTTCATTTAAAATATACTAAACACGTCATGGCAGCAGCAGTGGCAAAAGCAACAGGAAATGCAGTATTTCAAATACTTCTCCACTGGGGAAATGTCCAAGTTAGACAGATAGTATAATCTGACCTGTATCCTTCGAGAGCCCCTGTGACAGAAGAAAATGTACCAGAACACAGGGGAAGGGCAAATCAGAGCAAAGAGAAAACAAGATACATACAGGTAACGTGTTAGGGGGATGGAGAGCAAGGGGACAGGCAGAAAATAATGTCTGGATCCAGGAAGGCAAACAGGCCTGCAAAGCCTACAGTATCTGTTTTCCCACCTCCGGCTCCTTCAGAGCTGATCCCAAGGCTGACTATCCTAGCCTAGAAAACCCTGTTCATATTAAGCAGAAGCCCTGTCCATATTGAGTAAGGCCACCTCATGCTTGAATTTTGACTCCCACTGGGACTGTCACTGACTTCAGTCACAGGTCAGGACCCAGATAACAACTCTTGTTTTCTGGGTTGGGGGATAATCTATGGTAGACTGCAACATTGTCACCAATTTTCTTCCTCCCTGCTTGTCACACTCTCTGCCATGTGACTTTACAGTTCCTCCTACTGCAGAGTGTGCCTTCCCACACCTTGACTTTGGATTTTGCTTATCACATGCGTTGGCCAGTGGGATGCTAGCAAATGGGCCGCAAACAGATGTTTGAAATGTGCTTGCATGGTTGTATCATATTCTGCTACCATCATGAGAAGAACATCACTGCTAGCCTTCTGGTCCAAGAAGGATGAGACACCCATGGAGAAAAAACAAGTCAGGGCTTCATGTGCGCATGGTTTATTAAGGGGTGCTCTCCAGTTGACAGGAAATGAGCAGGCAGGGAGGACTTTATACCCCCACCTACCCCCTCCTGGCAGTCAGAGGCCACAGGCTACCAGAGCAGGTGGAGGCAGAAGCTCTGGGCAAAGAAGCTTTGGCTCCTCAGAGGGGTCCAGGAACAGGTGGCAAGAGTGAGTCTTGAACCCCCACAGTAGCTGGGGAAGAAACACCCTCTATGGGAAAAGGAGATCCCAGGAAGTATGGGCAGGGAACCGAAAGCATCTGCTTTAATGGCTGTCTTAGAGTGTGTCCTAGTCCTGTAGGAATCCCATAACAAAGTAACTTAGACTGGTAATTTATAAACAATACAAATTTATTGCTCACAATTCTGGAAACTGGGAAGTCCAAGATCACACCAGCAGTTTCAGTGTCTGGTGAGAGCCTGTTCCTCATAGAAGGTGGCTTCTAAGTGTTTTCACATGGTGGAAGGGGCCAGGAGGCACCCTCAAGCCTCTTCACTAATCCTATTCATGGGGCGTGGAACTCTCATGACCTCATCACCTCCTAAAGGCCCCACCTTCTAATACTATCATACTTGGTATCAGGGGACAACCCAAATGTCCATCATCTGATAAATGAATAAATAAAAGTAGTATATCCATATAATATTATTCACCATTAAAAGGAGCAATAAATACTGATACATCCTACAACATTGATGAACCTTGAAAACATTGTGCTAAGTGAAAGCCAGATACAAAAAAGCATGTATCATATGATTATTTTTATATGAAATGTGCAGAATAGGCAAATCCATAGAAACAGTAGATTAATGGCTGTCAGGGGCTGTGGGAAGGAAGGAATGAGGATTGACCACTGGTGGTCTGGGGTTAGACAGTGGCAGTAATTGCACAACACTGTGGATATACTAAAAAAAAACCACCAAATTACCAAAAAAAAAATCATGGGGGAAATACTTTCAGATTATACAAATCCATCCCTTCACTCTAAAAACCATTGCATGCCATTAGAGGAATCCATCTGCAACACTTACCACTGTGGTAATCATCTCATGGGAATTTGCTACTTCCCTCCTTCTTTACACATTTATTAATTTGGATTTATTTCACTCCAAGAAAAAATTGTCACTCCTCTAATTATTTGTATTAGTATGAACTCATGGATATTTTATTCTATGGGTCCAACACTATTATTATTTATTTTGTTGCTCGAATTGTTTCAGCCTTAGCAATCAGAAGTGCCTTCAGGTTGGCTCTTACATTCCTTTGAAAAATCCTTCCTCCCCACCATCATTTTCTTTTTAAAAGTATTTCCTTACTTTCTGGTTCCATAAGATGTTCCAGGTTCATCTTGTATTTTCCTTTCCCCAGCCCTGGAATCAGCCACTTCTAACGAGCCCTAGTTTTTTGTTTTCTTTTTCTTTCTTTTTTTTTTTTTAATTGGAGAACAGTGTTTAGAAGCCAAGATCTGGATCCTAGGTGTGTTCATTACTACTAGGGTGTTGGTATTTCTAAGCCCTCTCAGTAGACGGAGCTAGAAATGTGTGTGTGTGTGTGTAACAAAATACCTTAGACTGGGTAATTTATAAACAATACAAATTATATATACACACACAAATGTTAATTATATATATGTATATGTACACACACACATATACATACATACATTTGTATATATATATGGTGATAAGGTTTGGCTGTGTCTCCACCTAAATCTCATCTTGAATTGTAGCTCCCTTAATTCCCACATGTCATGGGAGCCACCTGGTAGGAGGTAATTAAATCATGGGGGTGGGTCTTTCCTGTGCTGTTCCTGTGATGGTAAATAAGCCTCACGAGATCTGATGGTTTTATAAAGGGCAGTTCCCCTGCACACACTCTCTTTCCTGCTGCCATGTAAAGACATGACTTTGCTACTCATTCACCTTCCATCATGATTGTAAGGCCTCACCGGCCATGTGGAACTGTAAGTCCATTAAACCTCTTTCCTTTATAAATTACCCAGTCTCAGGTATGTCTTTATTAGCAGCATGGGAACTAATATATATAGTTTAGAATATTATATTACATATATTCTAAACCACATATACATATATGATTTAGAATAACATTCAGGCCCTCCATGTAATCATCAACATTAATGTTGAAGGGACATTGAGTTCACTTTCTCTAATAATCTGTGCCAGAAGTAACAAAAGAGGACATCAACAGATGCACACATATATATACATACAGACATCTATATACATGCACACACCTATATTTCTTGCTATATTATTGTTGTGTGTATAAATCCACACATCTATATTTCTATATTTATCTGTATATATTTTTAAAACTACAAGTTTATACTGATACTTCAGATTCCAATCTAATACATGGGTTCATTTGTCTTCTCACTTTACTTATTTATAACTTCTTTCTCTAACACTGAGAAATCTGCTCTTATTATCTACAATATATTTTTGTTCTAGTATACAAATAAACTAGTTTCAAAACTGTTAACCCATATCCCTGTGAGAAATACATTTATCAAACTAGATTACAGCACGTATGTACGTTCTGTTTTTAGCTTTACATTACCTGGTCAAGATACTGCTTCACAAAGTCACTTGGGTTAGTTCTTCCCTGTCCACTTCATTAAGGTTATGTTATTAATTAGTAATACTTGGTTCATTTGTTAGTATTTGTATTCTATTTTATAGCTCCTGCCCCTCCATATCCTGATTGGCTTAACTATTTATTTGGTGAGCCTATGAAGAGTATGTGAACTATTACTGTAGTTCTAAGAGTCAGAGCTATACAAAAAGAACAGTGTTCTGTTCTCTTACATACTTTTTTTTTGTATAGTTACTGTTTTTTTAAGCCACCAGGCTTTGAGGTGTTTTGTTTATTGTGGCATTCATTCCAATGGTCCCAAAACAAGAAATTAAAAGTGCCCAATATAAATAACAGTTTTTTCTGAAATTATATAGTTTCTTTTTTGTGTTAAAATGTCCTTTTAAAAAATGAGATAATGATAGTAGATAGTGTGTTGTTTCCATGTTAAGGCCCTTAACTCAGCAAAATAAAAAGTTGGCCTTAGTCCTCCAATTTTTTTTTTTTTAAGTTTTTCTGGTCCATAAAACACCACAGCCTAGAAACCACCTCTCCATTCTGCCAATCTTCCCTAGGACATCTGAGAATTATTCCCATTGTACACTTTAAATAGGTGAATTGGATAGTATATAAATTATATCTCAATAAAGTGGTTGTAGAAATGTATTCCTCCACCATCTCTTTTTAAATCCTTGAACAGCAATTAGTCTATCAGACACAGTTCAATGTGACAGTAAATATTTCTAGGGGCCAAGAAAGAGAACTAAGGCTCAAGGGCCTAGACACAGACCCAGGAGTACAGTTCTCGGAATGTTAGGAAGGGGAAAATTAGCCTAGGAAGCCTGAGGCCGTGAAGCACCAGGACAAGAGGAACGCTGACAGAAGGACAGGTAAGAAATAGTGACCAGGAGGTAGGAGCCATGTCAAATGCCCACAGGAGGCAGGAGGCAAGAGAGTGAGGAGGTTCGTCTGTAAGAAAACATGAATGGTGAGGGCTGTGAAAAATGCCCCTTCTAAAAGTATTCCACCTTAAATACAGAAAAGGCAAACAAAACATATGGCCAGTTTGTAACTGCTGTAATGATAGTTTTACCTATTAACAAATTATACCTGGCTCTGTCTTTGACCCAACTCATCCCAGTGTCCAATGCTTAGAAACCTGTCCCTCCCGGACTCCCAGTGACGGGGCCTGCTCAGGTGGTGCCCACAGTGAGGTTGCTGTGGAGCCTGGCTGCCCTGCTTCAACGAAGACAGGCCAGCTGGAATTAATGCATGGTGCCCTTGGGTCTGCCTTGGCATTAAGAGATTTGGTAGTTATGGGACTTCAGGAGGGGTGAAAAGGACAGGATGTCCTCCACAGGCTCCTGTCTGGAAACTTCCCGCTCCAGGGACTTCCAGTCATACGTGGACACAATGGCAGAAAGCCAGAGGCTGCCCTGGCTGGCCATGCCACAAGCCCTGGGACTCTGTTCCTCACTTGGCTATCTTTGTTGGCTGGGTGACTCTAGCCAAATTCCTTTATCTTTCTGAATCTTCATGCCCTTATGTGTCAACCGAAAAGAATTTATCATGTCTGTTTTCCCTAATGTGCTACATTGTTGTGAAGAACAAATGAAAAAAGAACTGTGTCAGTGCTCAGAAGAAATAAAAAGTACGCCAGAAAAAGCAGTCCCAAAAACATCTCAAAAAGGTAAATGTCAACCCGGATGAAGCAAAGACAGCTTATTTGTCAAGTCCTACAGGTAGGTGTTAAGAGTAAAAACTCCCGGTTATGCTGAGTTTCTGAAGGGCAGGAACCAATTATTTGTGCCCACAGCTCAAGCTCAGCTCAAGACACACAGTAGGCCTCCAAAAAGGTGAGCTTGAATGCCAGCTCCCTCTTCCCCAGACCAAAAGGAATACAAAAATATAGAACAGGAAGCAATGCCACTCACCTCACTGGGGCCTCCAAGCTCCTAACAGGGCTGGTCAGAGCTGAGGCTTTACAGGCCCAGTTGCCATGACTACCAAAGCCCTCTCCTCCTGCTTCTTTATTCAAAACCCCCAAACAAGTCCTGGCAAGATCCCTGCCTTACACAAATGAGCATCTATCCTGTCTCCAGGACTTGAACGGAACCAGTAACAAATAACGTGCACAAACCTCTCTAGGGTGCTGAACCCTAAAACAACACTTAATGTTATTGTGTTTTTAAGGGAACCAAAAATGGCGACCTTTTTTTTAAACAGCAAAATACATAATGAGCCATTCTGGATCATAGTTATATTTACGGATTTTTTAGAAGGACTAAACAATGACAAGCTGAGAAAAATAGGAATATTCTCCAAACGTATTTTTACTCTGAATCATAGAGAATCTAGAATCTGGGCCGGGTCTTAGAAGAGTTCTCCAGCACGGCTTCCAGGCAAGGGCAGAAATCCCCAAGCTGCATGAAAGCCGCTCAGAACAAAAGACTCCAGTTTCCCCCAGGGAACAGCTACCCTGACAGCTCCCACCATACCCTTCCACCACTACCCCACTACCCTCCAAAATCTCATCCACGGCACCCTAACCCATGTCTCCTTTCCAGTCCTCAAGGAGGACAAACTACAGCTGGTGACCAACCATTCTACACAGAATTCACAAGAGTAACGCTTTCCACAGACAAGGACTATAATGCTACTTAGATGTCGTGTGTTCTAGTGAGAGAGGTACCTTGAACCATCATCAGCACAAGGCTCAAAGTAACCACATCTAGGACATGGTGAGCCTCTTTCCATAAGTGGCTAGTCCACAAGCATCTCCTGAGGACTGGGCAAGAGTCTGCTCTTTTCCAGGCATTCCTTCTGCCACAGCTTACCGTGTGCCCAGAAAGGGCCACTGCTGTGTTGGGCACTGGGAAGTATACTGGGAAGTGAACAAGACCAATGCCTGCCATTGAGAAATTATGATGTAAATGGGGAGAGAAGTAGCAACCCTTAGATTTCCAAGTCCAGAGAACAGCTTTCAAGCAAGCAATGAGGAACTCCATATGAAGCACCTGGAGCTCAGCATATAAAACAGGCAGACAAGAAGCAGGGAGGCCACTTGGCAGGCTGTTATCATTGTCCTAATCAGACATAATAAAGTCTGACCCAGAGGAATGGGTAGCAAATGAAGATTGAGACAGCAGTAAAGGATGATAGTATTTTGACCAGAAAAACTAGGGATCTTGTTGTGGCCCTGCCAGCCCTCCTACTGAGAAAAGCATCAGACCTTTAAGCATGCGCAGCTACTCACTCCTTCCACCAGCCCAGGGGGCCTACCACAGCCCCCAAATTTAATAAATCCAGGGATGGAATAAAGAAAACTAGGGCTAAAGGGGGCCACTTGCATGTGGAGACCCATCCTGGGCATCTCATACCTGTTTCCTAGCCAGTTGATGCCTCTGCTCCCCTTTGATCTCTACCCTCAATGTGTCCCATGTTCCTCCAAGAAACCAAAGGTCAGGCAGTTGGGAGTACACCACAGCATGGCTATAGCTCTTCTGGCTCTCTAATCCCACTTAGAAATTTCTGAGTCAAAAATACATTTTTTAAAATTCTCACTATAATTGAAGTTAACCCTGAGATACTGATAATAAGCTTTACTTCATAATAAGGAGGGAAACAAATTGGAAGCGAAGGCGTTAAATGTGTCTGTTTCCCAGAGGCCTTAGCACCACTACTGCTCATTTTCTGGAGAAGACTCTTGAGGATTCCAGAGTGCCTGCATTTCCCACCCAGGTACAATTTCATTAGCAGCTCATTAGCAGGAGTGGTGCAACCATTTCTGACTCTTGTTTTTCATATTTATTGGTTAATTGACACTCTGAATACAGGTTGACTGAGACCCAAATGAAAGTGCTAAAAAGACTCATTAGTCAAATTTAAAACAGAGATTGTATTCTAAACATACCCTTTGTTCTCATTTATTTTCCTCAAACAGAAGTCATAATTAATAAAAGGGTTAAAAAAGCAAAGTGCCAAGATATTGTACTTCAATTTTTAATCCTTTTTTCCCCATACCCTATCAGTCCCCAGGAATCCTGTCATCATAATTGGCTCTTATTTGTTCTCGTTTACAGCACCTGTTACCTCCACAGACAAAGATGGTTCTATGAATTATTTCAGACCAGTATCAGCTACTACTGACTTCTACAATTTCCCTAGTGGCCCTGCCACAAAAGCCCCTCAGTTTGGATACTCCCAGCAATGAAGAGGGGAAAAAATCCATAGGGACGCCTGCAGCAAAATTCTTAGGGTAGAATTTCTCTCTAGACCAGCTCTAAAGGATGGGACTCCACATCATTCTATTTATTGTTGGGGGGTGGTGTGTGCAGGGATCAGGGAGGTGAAAATGCCAGAGTGGGAGAAGGGGCAGATGGAGCAACAGGTACAGTGCAGAGACAGCAGTCACAGAAACAACTGGTCCTAAGTCCTTGTCCACCTCCCATTGGGGGAGGCCACCCTCCTTAAATATAGGCAACTTTAACAAAACGAGGTTAGTCACCTGAGCCTCCTTTCACCTGTCAAAGTGTAATGACAATCCAAATTTTCTGCTTTTTAGCTTAAAGTTTTGGATCGTTGGTATTGAGAGACCTACTAAGCAGTGTTGTGCTTTGCTTTCTTCACTTGTATTGCTGGTTTCACTAGAAGGAATTGCAGCCTTTAGCACTTGGATGACCTAGGCAATTGTTCAGCTGGTGGCAGAGGGCACAGACTCAGGAAGATCTGGTTCCAGGTCCAGTTCCACCACTTAATAGCTCTGAGACCTTGAGCAATAACACCTATGACTCATCTGCAGAATGGGCATCAGAGTACCCACTTCACAGGGCTCACAGGGTTCACTGCCAGGAATAAGAGATCATGCACAGGAGATGCTCAGGGCTGACACCAGAGAGTTCTCAATAATGTTTTCTGCCTGGCTCTTGCCTCTCTGTGACTTGTTCAGTTTTCCCAGCTATGAGAAAGAGACCAGGGCCAGGCCATGATAGATGCTCAAACTGAGTGTTAATCGGCTCTCAATACATACTTGATTGAGTTCTGCAGAGGAAAGAAGAGTACATGATTTTTTAGAATATTCATGTCAGGCTGCCTTGTTAAGGCTGCAAAAAATTCAGTAACAATGAGGGCTGCGGGGCATCCAAACTGAGAGGGCAGCAAATGAGCTGTTTAAACTTAGCCTGTACCACATCGAAAACACCCACTACAGCTTTCCTTGGCTCAGCCAACCTGCAGGCCACCAAACCCACTTAAGATGGGTCAGTCTCTGTCCCACTCCCCAAGACATCAGAATAGAAATCAAAGAGGCCATATCCAGCAGCAAAACTGAAGCAAATGTGGGGAGAATTTAAACGAGCACAATGGCCAGCTGGCAACAAAGAAGGGCTTCAGGTTTCCTGATAAACTTAGCTCAGTCACAAACTTAAGCCAGTTTTGCAACAATGCACCAAAGAGCTTATAAAAGCAGCTACCCTGCTCTGGCTTTCTGCTCCTCAGAGGGCTGTGCTGACAGGTGCCCACCCAAGCATGGGCAAGGAGGCCTGGATGTTCTGGGCCAATGCACACAAGGTTGGCGCGCCAGCAAAGCTGCTGCTGTGCACACTTCCAACAAGCAGCCTGCCTCACACCTCCACCCCACCCTCACAACAGCTGATGCTGCCCCCAACTGCACCCCCATACGCCCAATCCTGGGCAACTAATGGGAACTCTGCGCTGTCACTTGATGAGAAACTCTCTACCCACTATACACTCCTGAGTCCTCTCCAAGTACCCAGGCAGAAGTAGATGGAACCTCTGGCCTTGGTGCTCCCTCCTATTCATCGGCAGATTCAGGCCCTACTGACTACTTGTGGTCTGGATCACTTTTGACAGAAGTCATCTCCCAACAAATCATCTCTCTGATATCCTCTTTCAAACTTCCATTTCAGATTTATAAAAGAGAAGGCAAATCCCTCATAACCTCAGGACCTCAGCATTCTGAGCTAGAAAGAACTTCAGGAGATCATGAGACCCAGCCCCCACTGAAAAGATAAATGTTCCCTCCTTGTGCCACTGCAGTTAAGTACAGCATCCCCCAGGACAGGCTTCTTGGCACTCTCCTTCTTACAAACCTTCAGTGGCTCCCTGCTGCCCTTCAAAGTCCCAATAATACTATCTCATGGTGTTCAAGGCCTGCCTAACCTAATGAAATCCTTGCTGATATTCTCTGCCTTATTGCCCCTCATCCACAGGTACCCCATGCTCTGGCTAAACTCCCCCTATGCTTTTCTTAGTCCTTAATGCCACCTCTTTCCTTGCTTTTTGCCTGTCAAATTTCAATGTTTTTTTTTTTTTTTTTTTTTTTTTTTGAGATGGAGTCTTGCTCTGCCGCCCAGGCTGGAGTACAGTGGTGTGGTCACAGCTCACTGCAGCCTTGACCTCCCGGGCTCAAGTGACAATCCATTTTTTAATAGGCTAGCTTGAGCAACAACTCCATGCAGTTTTATACGTTATCTTTCCATCGTTTCAATCTCTAGTGCCTTGCTTATTCTTTTCTAATGACACTTCCTCTATTCATTTTCTCTTAGTCATTTGGCTTCTTGTTAATCATTAAACAGACATTTACTGACCACCTACTATGTGCCAGGTTTTAGGAAAATTAAAAGTGAGACATGGCCTCTCTACTCTTTTTACTTTATTTTTATTTATTATTTTTTTGAGACAGGGTCTCACTCTGTTGCCCAGGCTGGGGTGCAGTGGTATGATCATGGCTCATTGCAGCCTTGACCTCCCAGGCTCGAGTGATCATCCCACCTCAGCCTCCCTAGTACCTGGGACTACAAGCATGCACACCACACCCAGATAATTTTTCTATTTTTGTACAGACAGGGTTTCGCCATGTTGCCTCTCTACTCTTGAAGAGATCACTGGTCTAGTGAGGGAAACAAATCCATAAAAATTATAATACTTGCCAAATTTTCCCCAATAGATTATACTATTCTTGAAGTCAGAACATCTTTATATTCCCTACATTGCTGAACAGAGTGCTTGGTACATAGCGAATGTCCATTGTGTATATGTTCTAAAACAAAGATGAGTGAGCATTATGGAAAGAAAAACAATTTCCTCTTTCTGAAATGTGGGGCAGAAGGATGCATTGTTGCAAAGATAGCCTTTAACTTGGGATAAGGGGAAAATAAACTTCTTATTTTTATATGTATTTTAATTCCACAGCATCACTCCTCAACCCACAAGGAAAATAAGAGAAAGATACAAAGACTGAGAATTGCAAAGACTGAAACAAGCAAGCATCAAAATAGAATGGGAGAGAAGTGTTGTTTAGTTCTTAACTACTACTAAACCACACACATCAGACTTTATCATGGGCTTCAGAGTATTATCACCTCTGATAACAGGATTTGACGAACTATTGGTCATAGCTCTACAACTGCTCTTTATCCTTAAACATTCAAGTATTTCTTAGTTCATCAAGCAGAAGTGGCTGGTGGTTAGGAAAGCAAGAATAAGAACAATATTACTAGAGACCAGCTGGTGAAGCCTCTGAGATTATATGTGAAAGTTTTAAGTACACAATTACATTTTTCTAAAAAGGTCCATAGGTCTCATTAGTTTCTTAGAGAAAACTGTAAATCACTCTCCAAACACATACATAAACATTCATACCCTGAAGAGCCTCTGGGCCAATAATGGCAAGGCCTTGCAGCAACCGGCATCCTAATAACTGTAGGTAAGGATAAATTAGTGCAATGCTTTTGGGCATCTGGCAACATCTATCAAAACTGTAACTGTTCATTCCATTTGACCCAGCAGATGCTATGTCTAGGAATTTATCTAACAGAAATGTTCACAGAAGTGCACAATGATATATGGATAGAGTGTTCACTATAGCATTCTAATAATTGTAAACAATGAGAAGCAATACAAATGTCCATCAGTAAGGGATTTGTTACACAATACAGCATATCCCTTCAATGGAATATATTAGTCTTCAACAAAAAAGAGGGAGCTTTGTACTGACATAAACAAGATCACTAAAACTAAGCAAAAATAAGTTGCATATATATGATTTCATCTTTCTTTTTAAAGAACATATGTTAATGTGGCAAAAGCAACGTTGTCTAATCTACCAAATCCTCACATAAAAACAGACTCTGACTAGAGAGCAAAACTAAACCCATGAGCAACATTTCTATCAAAACCAAGTGCAAAGATACTGGGAAGCAACAAGTTGGCTGAGAGACCTAAGAACAAGAAAACACCTAAGTAGCTGATAGGCATTCACTAAAAATTACAGTGGGCCAATGGGTAACAGCAAGTGAACCTATGTCTAACAGTGGACAAGGACAAGAAGTCTGGGATAGGACTTCAAGGGGCCACAGCTGTCTAGTCCCCTGAACTCTCAAAATTAACCAGTGCTCCCTACCAGGACAGGGCCCCACACTGAGAAAATACGGCTAGAAATGAAATCAAAACTGAGTAGACTTGGATGACAGAAATAAAGGAAACAGAGTCCAGATAAAACTGGAGGAGTAAAACAGAGCCAGGAAACCTCATAAAGCAAGCTGCCATGTTTTTGAACACTACCTGAAAACAAGAGAAGAGAAAACTTTCTCAAGCTTGACTCAGAATGAAAAGGAAAAAAAAAAAAAAAAAGAAGAGAAGAGAAAGCACTATGAATTTAGAAAAGGTAATTAAAGCCATGCTTCTTTCTAAAAGTTCAAGAAACCTAATTTCACATAAAAATGAGCAATAGAAAGTATTATGGTACAATCCTATACAATAAAATTATAATAAAAAGAAGAAGAAAGAAAAGAATAACATCCCTACATACAATGAAAGTAAGCCAGAAAGACATGGCCACAAACATATAAAAACTGTAACTTCCTATTTCAAAATTCACTAAAGACATTTGTTAAATGGTACCAGATACTCAATAACAAAAATCAGAAATGAGGTGCTACAGGCTGTGTATGGTGGCTCACACCTGTAATCCCAGCACTTTGAGAAGCTGAGGCAGCAGGATCACTTGAGGCCAGGAGTTTGAGACCAGCCTGGGCAACCAGGATTTCAGGATCAGCCCAGGTAACACAGCAAGACCTCATCTTTACTAAAAATAAAAAAGTCAGTCAGGCATGGTGGCATGCACCTGCAGTCCCAGCTACTTGGGAGGCTGAGGTGGGAGGATCACTTGAGCCCAGGAGCTCAAGATTGCAGTGAGCTATGATAGCACCACTGCACTCCAGCCTGGGTAACAGAGCGAGATTCTGCCTCTAAAAAAAAATTAAATAAAAAGAAATGAGGTGCTAGAACTCAATGAAGAATCAGAAATAAAAGAACAAATAATCACAATAGAAAATGCCTTAAGATAAATAGAACATGAAAAGGAGGAAAGTTGGAAAAACCAAACAGAAATGGAAAAAGTAAGATTTGTAACAAACTAACAAACAATGAAGAAAGACAAAGAAGGCCCAACATAAATATAAGAAACCCTAAATAAGCAAACAGAATACCAAAAGCCATGTTTCTTTTTAAAAGCTCAAGAAATCTAATTTCACATAAAAATGAGCAACAAAACAGAATTGTAATTCAAGAAAGCTTTCCTGAAATGAAAAAAATACTTAAAACTATGTATTGAAATAACACACTGTATACCTAAGAATACTGATCAGGAATGTCCAACAGTAAGGCATATTCTAGTAAAATAATTGGATTTTAAAGGCAAAGAAAAGATCACTTGGGCATATAAGCAAAAATCAGCAAGTAACTTATAAAGAAAATTAGATTGTCATCAGCGTTTTTAACAGCAAAGCCTACTGCCAGCAGAAGATGAAGTACTCAAAGAAAGAAAATGTGAGCCAAGGATTTTATATCCTACCAAAGTGCTTTGGGATGTAAAGAACACAGACAAAGTTAACATACAAAAACACAGAGATTACTGTTTTGATGGGCTCTTCCTGAAGAATTTACTAGAAAATACATCCCAGACAACCAAAATAACTAAGACCGGTAGTAAAAATTAAATATATAGTTATTTGTATAAATGCCTTAAATAAGGGCTAAAAAGGAAGTATATAATGGCTACTCTGAGAATATACATACAACACAGCTGTTTAAGAACAATGAGAGCACACACAAAAAAATGTTTTAAACTATTTTCAGTAATCATATCAGGGATAGTATTACTGCCATTCTGAAACTGTTGCATGTACAAAATGAGACAGATCAAATCAGTAAAATTATTACATATTCTAATTGTATAATACCCTGTGTCCAGAATCAGGACTCTCAGTGTGGGAAAAAAAAGAGACAGATGTAATATCGAAGAGATTAAATAAAAACCCTGCCAGCCAGAATATGAATAGGAAGTACCCATTTGAATGTATGAGGAATATTATAACATACATTTCCTATCTCTTGTCAACAGAAAAGGCCTAGAAACAATGACCAACACAGCAGTAATGAGCGACCTAATGGCCAGAATGTAGTCTTAAAACTTCTTAGAGACACAGCTAATCCCAGTCCTGGGAAGGAAATGTACAAGACGAGCTTAGAATATCTTGTCAAACCAGACAGCAAGAAAACTATCAAAGACTATTAGAGTAACATGAAAAGAACTCATTTGAAAACCTTCAACTGACCAAAAATCGAACAATTTCAACTTCAATAAAAGTAATAATTACAGTGAATTAAAGCCCATAAAATATGCTTTGAACCTATGAGTTTGTAAAGGGAAAAAAAAAATCATCTTAAATGATCACCTTCAGAGGATCAACTCATTATCTTGAAAACTGGTAAATAAGGAAAAAAGAACCAAACATTTATCCTGTCTTTCCTGTATTAATTTTACCACTGAGTAACAAAATAATATATATGGGGAAATATCTCTTTATAAAAGTAATACAGCTAAAAATAAAAAAGAAATTATAGATTTGAGTATCATCATCTTGCAATCCCACAAAAAGAGAATCAATCAGACATTAAGCACTTCCTAATGAAAGAGCACAAAACTGCCTATAGTTTTCCCAAAGGAATGGAACCTGTGTCCGATGGAGCCTCTGGATCCAGCTGACAATTTGCAAGAAATACAGAGGTTGGAGAAACATGCTGAACTGCATCATTTATGAAATCAGCAAAATTTAGTCTGGGAAATGGCCTGGGCTCTTCAACAGACAATTTATAAGAAGAAGAAAAAAAAAAGCGGGGGATGGGGGTGG
This sequence comes from Pongo abelii, assembly GCF_028885655.2. NCBI lineage: Eukaryota > Metazoa > Chordata > Mammalia > Primates > Hominidae > Pongo > Pongo abelii. The sequence continues at coordinate 147,439,957 of NC_071989.2, forward strand.
GGAATAGATAGGTAACCTGTAGATTCAAAGAGACTTAAAGGATATAACAACTTTTCTTATATGGGCAACACTATAGTCTTGGGTGCAAAACTTAGTCACAAACTATTTTAAAATGCAAAGGAGAAATTATTGCAAAAATCAGGATAGTGGTTACATTTGGTAGGAGGGAAATATTAGTTGGAGGGACCTGCTGAAGTGCTCGGCAAAGTTCTATTTCCTGACTTGGGTGTGACTTCACCTGGTAATAACTCATTAAGCTACACATTTTGTATAATTTTCTATATCTGTGTTTAACTTTATAATAAAAAGAGTCTTAAAGAGTATATGTTATCTCTGGTGAAGAAACTGGACTTAGAAGGACTTGTACTTCCTAAATTATACATTTCTATAATTAGGATTTTTTTATACTGAGCATTCATAACTTTTATTATTAGCATTTTTTTTTTTTTTTTGAGACGGAGTCTCACTCTGTCACCCAGGCTGGAGTGCAGTGGTGCGATCTCAGCTCACTGCAACCTCCACCTCCCCAGTTCAAGCGATTCTCTGCCTCAGCCTCTCAAGTAGCTGGGATTACAGGCACCCACCATCACGTCTGGCTAATTTTTGTATTTTTAGTAGAGACGGGGTTTCACCATCTTGGCCAGGCTGGTCTTGAACTCCTGACCTCATGATCCACCTGCCTCAGCCTCCCAAAGTGCCGGGATTACAGTCATGAGCCACCACGCCTGGCAAGCAAATTTTTATTTATTTAATTTTTCTGGGATTACATGTTGCTAAAACCATGACACATTCATGGAAAAAATACATAATTCCTTTTCTAGGCACAAAATAAAGTACTTCAAAACTATTAAAAGTATAAAACTGTGGCATATATTTTAAAAAGAAAAAGGGGAGGTAGCTGCAAAAAAACAAACCAATCATTTGGTATCTTTTATTATAGGAAGGGTCCATTTGGTCTTCTTTAAAATATGCTGTTATAATTGGGGTCTATTATAAATTATATACCTAAAACGTATTAATACATTCTAAAATGAAAAATAACTCAGAATACTAGTCATAAATAACATACACTATTCAAACACATACTAACACATCCTGCGAAATAGAGATGAATTCAACGAATCAAAAGTATATTGTGAATATAAAACCAGAAATAAATCCATACATGCATTTACAGCCAACTGATTTTTGACAAAGGTGCCACAAAGATAAAATGGGGAAAGGACAGTCTCTTCAATAAATGGTACTGGCAAAATGGGATACCCAAACGTAAAAGAATGAAATTAGGCCCTTGGTATATTTTTCATATACCATATGCAAAATCAAATCAAAATAGATTGAAGACTTAAATATAAGACCCCAAACCATGAAACTACTGGAAGAAAATACAGGGGGAAAGCTCCGTGACATTAGTCTGAGAATGACTTTTTAGATTTGACCCCTAAAATCACAGGCATCAAAAGCAAAAATAGACAAATAGGATTACATCAAACTAAAAAGCTTCTGCACAGCAAATAAAACAATCAACAGAGTGAAGAGACAACCTACAGAATGGGAGAAAATTTTTGCAAACTGTACATCCGATAGTGATAAATACCCAAAATAAATATGGAACTCAACTCAACAGCAAAAAACAAATAACCTGATTTTAAAATGGGCAAAGGACCTAAATAGCCAGTTCCCAAAAGAAGACATACAAATGGCCAATAGGTATACAAAAAAAAGATCAACATCACTAATCATCAGGGAAACACAAATTAAAATCACAATGAGGTATCACCTGACACCTGTCAGAATGGCCACTATCAAAAAGACAAAAGAAAAGTGTCGGCAAGGATGTACAGAAAAGAGAAGCTTTGTACACTGCTGATGGGAATGTGAATTAGAATAGTCATTATGAAAAATAGTATGGAGGTTCCTTTAAAAATTAAAAATAAAACTACCATATGATCCAGCAATCCCACTACTGGGTAAATAACCATAGGAAATAAAATCAGCATGTCATAGAGATGTCTGCACTCCCATGTTTACTACAACATTATTCACAATAGCCAAGACATGGAATCATCCTCAATCTCCATCAATGCATGAAGAGAATACAGAAAATATGGAATACTATTTAACCATAAAATATAAGGAAATCCTGTCATTTGCAATAATATGGGTGAGCCTAGAAGAATTATGTTAAGTGAAATAAGCCAGGCACAGAAAGAGAAATACACATGATCTCCCTTACATGTGGAATCTAAAAAAGTTGATCTCATAGAAGCAGAGAGTAGAATCATGGTTAACCAAGACTGAGGTAGTTGAGGAGGTGGGGTAGAGGCGGGGGAGATGTTGGTCAAAGGATACAAAGTTTCAGTTAGATAGGAGGAATAAATTCAAGAGATCTATTGTATAGCATGGTAACTATAGTTAATAATATATTGTGGCCGGGTGCAGTTGCTCATGTCTGTAATCCCAGCACTTTGGGAGACCGAGGCGGGTGGATCACCTGAGGTCAGGAGTTTGAGACTAGCCTGGCCAACATGGTAAAAATACAAAAAATTCTCCAGGCATGGTGGCGGGCACCTATAACCCCAGCTACTTGGGAGGCTGGGGCGGAGGTTGCAGTGAGCCAAGATCACACCATTGCACTCCAGCCTGGGCAACAAGAGCAAAACTCCATCTCAAAAAAAAATACATAAATAATAATATATTATATTCCTGAAAAATGCCAAGAGAAAGAATGTAAAGTGTTCTCACCAAAAATATGATAACCATGTGAGGTAATGCATATGTTAATTAGCTAGATTTAGTCATTCTACAACATAGCTATACTTTAGTTTGTTTTGTTGTTTAAGACAAGGACTCACTCTGTCACCCAGGCTGGAATGCAGTGGTGCAATCACAGCTCACTGCAACCTTGAACTCCTGGACTCAAGAGATCCTTGCGCCCCAGCCTCCGGAGTAGCTGGGACTACAAGCATGCATCACCACACCCAGCTAATGTTTTAATTTTTTGTAGAGACAAGGTCTTACTATGTTGCCCAGGCTGGTCTTGAACTCCTGGGTTCAAGCAATCCTCCTGCCTCGGCCTCCCAAAGTGCTGGGATTATAGGCATGTGCCATCATGGCTGGCCTATTTATACTTTAAAACATCATGTTGTACATGGTAAATACATACAAATTTGCCTGTCAATTTTTAACAAATAATATACATAAATAAAAATATAAACTATATATTCACAATGAAATACCTAACAGATATTTGCTTTTGCAAAAAAACAGATATTTTGCAGGGTTAGGCTTTACAAGGAAATGGTCCAGAAGTCTGGGAACAGGGGCCTTTCGCAAATGCAAACCAACAAACAAGATGCTGAGTTCAACCTCAATGCCTTTATTCCCACATGACCTTGAACAGAGCCCTCATCTGACCAGCCAATCTGACCCTCAAGGATTGCACAGGGAAGCCAGAGTGAAAGAGGATGTGTACTTCAGGAGGATTTGCTCCCACATTGGCAGTAGTTTGTGAGGTGGGAGTGGAAGGGATTAAAGAGTTTTTTAAAATAGGAATCATTTCCCTTCATCCCCTCTTGCCTTCAGAACTAAGCATCTCTCTCTTTTTTTTTTTTTTTTTTTTTTTTTTTGAGGTGGAGTCTTGCTCTGTCACACAGGCTGGAGTGCAATGGCACAATCTTGACTCACTGCACCTCCGCCTCCCAGATTCAAGCGATTCTCCTGCCTCAGCCTCCTGAGTAGCTGGGATTACAGGCACATGCCACCATGTCTAGCTGATTTTTGTATTTTTAGTAGAGATGGGGTTTCACCATGTTTGCCAGGCTGGTCTTGAACTCCTGACCTCATGATCGGCCCGCCTTGGCCTCCCAAAGTGCTGGGATTACAGGTGTGAGCCACCATGCCTGGCCAGCATCTCTTTTTATGAGGTTATGTTTAATGCTAAACACCCATTATGACTGAGAAGCAGAAATTACCAACCAGAGTCTGAAAGCACTATCCACAGAAACCTCTGAAAGAAGAGTGTCCTAACCAACCTGGACAGGGTTCAGTGCAGTTCCGCCTGGAGGCAGATGGATGGAAGCATGACTTTTTAAAAACTCCCATCCCCTAGAACTTTATTTTCCCTCTGCAGCAGGAGATATCTCAAAACAAGGACATTAGTCCAAACTACTCTACAGAGGAAAAGCAATAATCCAAGGACTTTTCTGAGTATGTGGCAGCCACTGAGATGCATGAAAATGATACGTGTGCCTAGTTTTTATGTCTACTCCTACTAACTATGCAAAACTGAAACTAGTTCCTTAAAAACAAACTGCTCCTGGACACCCTACACAGTCGCTGCCACCTCCCTGACTCTGCAGACATCAATAACAGAGCATGTCATAGGGAATAAAACACGATCATAAGATAATGCTACATAAATGCTAGTGTGTTTATGGGGAATAAATGTTAACGTAAAGCAGGAATATTTATTTTCTATGTGGGAGATGGTGATTCTGTGTGTCAATGCCCCATTATACTGACTTGATTTTAGTTTTGCCAAATCACTAAAATATTTCACAATCTCATTTTGGAGGCTGTGGCTGTCATAATGACAGAACCTGCAATGACCTTTCACAAGGTCTACTTTCCAGGCATCTGGACTTCACAATCTCCTCCATTCTAAGGTTCCATTTTCCCAGGAAAGAGGCACAGTAGGGCACGGAAGCTGGCCAGTTGTGATTCATTCCCAATACGATCTGCCAAGCAGGCCCATCCATGCTCTTGGTATCTTGAAATTCCAGAGAAGCTAGACTTCAAGTCCTTCCCAAGACCCTAATGTCCTGTCATTTAGTCCCTTCTGGAAGTTGCTTAAAGTGACATAAGGGAAGCAGCTAATTTACAGTCCTATTCTTTTAATCTTGGTCAGCCAGATTTTCACAGACATCAGTTTATTTCACTTTATAATATATTAGACAAAACAACAGTACCGGAGTCAGTTCCAAGGCAGCAACTCACTCTCAGGGGTTCTGCTGACATTTATAAAATGATCCTATTTCTCTCTTGTGTTTTATGTTATCAGCTAAACCTGTCAACTTAAATTACTGCCTTGTAACAAAATCAGAGTTATCTATTACTCTGGTATGTGTACATTTCTGAAGCTTTGTACCTATATCAAGTTTTGCAAGGGTAGAAAACAAGACCATAAATAAACAAATGGAAAACAGAATATGTTACCATTACTTTAGTAACAGAAGCTAAAAGTCAAATGCATTACATGGAAAGCCACTAAAACAGCCAAATATATAGACCTTGGGAACAGCAAAGCTGATACTGATAACAGTCATTTGCGCTTTGCCCCATCCTGCAATCAGTCTCTGGGCTACAGCACCTCAGAGTTCCTCCATTTCCAATTTGGAGGAGTAAATTTGATTATTCCTAGGGCCTGTGACAAGTGAGTAGACATATAAAAAACTGAGGACACAATGTCAAAAAGCTCAGATTTATAGGCACTTCATTATTTCACCAGTACAGTGGACTAAGAAACCAATTCCCCTTCTATCGGTATGGCTAATGGTCACTCTTACTCAAAGACCACTGTGACCTAAACTGAGCAACAAAAGAGTCACCAGAAAGAAAGAAAAAAGCAATTCTCGGCCAGGCACAGTGGCTCATGACTATAATCCCAGCACTTTGGGAGGCCAAGGCAGGCGGATCACCAGGTCAGGAGAGGAGATCAAGACCATCCTGGCCAACATGATGAAACCCTGTTTCTACTAAAAATACAAAAAACTGGCCACGCATGGCGGCACACACCTGTAAACCCAGCTATTCGGGAGGCTGAGGCAGGAGAATTGCTTGAACCCAGGATGCGGAGGTTGCAGTGAGCCGAGACCACACCACTGCACTCCAGCCTGGGCGACAGAGCAAGACTCCGTCTCAAAAAAGAAAAAGCAATTCTTCCCCACCACCTCCCACCCTGCCCCAGGGCTAATTCTGGTTCTTTAACTATTCCCTCCCCCACATTCAATCTAAAAACAAGTTGCTTCCCAAATTTTTCTGGGATTTCATGTGGCTTAATACATAATACCTTTATGAACAAAATACAATTCCTTTTTTGGATACAAAATAAATAAATCACTTCCAAACTACAAAAAGTATAAAACCGTGACATATATCTCAATTTCCCCTACATTTCTATTATCCAAACCCAAGCCAAGATTTTCTTGTTATTTTACATTTTTAGACACTTTACAGTGACCCAATCTACAACAAAACTCCATCTCCCTAAACTGTTGTTTTACGGACTGTGATTCCAGTCTAGCAACCTTTTTAATTCTCTCAGGAACTGACTGTTTAACCTCCTTAGCTTTTCCCAACAGCTACTACCATACCTCTTAAGCTCAGAAACAGAGATCTCACCATACAGCAAGAACTTTCCCAAAAGCCTCCTCTTTGAGAAAACCTCAACCTGAAAGGGCAGAGTAGAGGGCACAGTTCCACACAGAAGCACCAAAACAGTCACTGGAGTGATGGGAGTTGAGAGATATCAAAAAGATACTTGATAACCCCAACACATCCAAAATCCTACTAATCAAATCTCATTGTTACAGAGTCAGCTCTTTGATCCAAATCTTCAGCTTATGCTAGGCCAAATCATATGCTTTAGTGCATATGATTTAGTGCATAAATCTCCTTAGGAGGAGGAGATTGTAGTGTGGGGGGGAGTGGTATACATGATTGTGCTTCCTCATCATCCTCATTCTCTCTAACACACTCCAGACAAACTATAGCACAGAGCAAGAAGGCACTCAACCAGAGGGGGACTGGGAGATGGGATATTTAGTTTGGGCCCTGAGCCACTTGTGCAATATGGATGTATTTTTCCATGCAAAATCTCACATTCACATCTCTGGGTACACAAACAATATTTGGTTACTGCACACTCTTCTTTGACCAATCTCACCTTGCCTAAAAATAGTTACACAGGGCTAAGCCTGGTGGCTCACATGTGTAATCCCAGCACTTCAGGTTTCCAAGGTGAGAGATCTCTTGGGTCCAAAAGTTTGAGACCAGCCTGAGCAACACAGTGAGATCATATCTCTACCAAAAAAAAATTTTTTAAGTTACAAAGAATTATAACGGGCAAAAATTGTAATTGACAAAAAACTTCCTAATTCTCATTCCAGGTTTCAAAGGAATTTAAAAAAAAGGGGGAGGGGGCCTTAATTTCTGGAATCATCTCTCCTGAAGCCCTCTAGACTTGATTTTTTGAATATAGGTCTTGAAAGCTAAGCATTTTCTCAGCTGATCCTTTAGATTTCACCAGACCTGCTTTCTCCACCCCTTCCTGCTGGGGAGACGCAGAACAGCAGGAGGAGGCAAGGCAACTTGCAGAGGCCAGCTGCACGACTAGTTGCGGCTTCTCTGCTCGGCCTCACAACCTGCATGTCAACTCTTCCCGTTCCCAGTGGATAAAGAACCGCTACCACATTGCACACATCAAATGCCAGGCAACACGAGGCAGAGACCTGGCATTATTGCCAGTGGCTTTAGCTAGAAAAATCTAGCACTTTTCACTTGATGACTTTCAATTAACAAAACTGCCAAATAATAATGATAGTCACCAAGCAGCTGTTTAAGAGATACAGTGAGAGAGAAGACACTGTGTTTCCACATCAGCAGTCAATGAAGCTAGACCAGTACTGGCCATTCACTTTCTAGACCAGCACTGTCCAATAGAACTTTCTGCAATGACAGAAATGTTCTATATCTATGCTGCCCATTACAGTAGCCTCTGGTCACATGTGGCTTTTGAGTACTTGAAATGTGACTAGTGATACTAAGAAACTGAATTTTTAATTTTTATAATCACAAACGGCTAGTGACTACCATATCAGATAGCACAGAAGTAGATCTTCATTTCACAAATAGTGCATCCCTGGAATATTGTGGGGGCCCAGTGAAACATCAAATGAAAAGGGGCTTTGAGAGGCATGGTGGGCAGCACAAGCATGAGTGGAATCCTGGTGCCTTGCAGCAAAGGTCCCTTGGGGGACTCAAATCTGGTTTACCACACTGAGTACCTCCTGCCAGTTCCAATTCAGGAGACCCTGAGCCAAGGAGTAAACAAGAGCAGTGGCTCTCCAGAGTAGTCAGCTAGGACACCAGGGGCCCATTAGCACTACATCTCTTCTGAGGACAAGAATTATGGGTAATTCGCTCTCTCCATAGCTAATTGTTATAACAGATACCCAACTCCCTGAAACAAAAAAGCTCAAGGGCCATCTCCATAATTGAAAGGAAGGCTGAGTATAATTGAATGCAAACATAAATAATGGATAAAAACAAGTACAGAATGTGCTGCCCTCCCAAACAATTCAAGAGAACTCTTTCAGAGATGGAGGAAGACAGGATAGAAAATAACTTACTAACAAAGGGCAAAGGGACAATGAACTGCACTGTATTTTAGTTCAAGTGGCTGCAAATAGAACAAAGTGGAAAGTTAAACTCTACTGAATAATGTCTTATGAGACTAACTAAAACCAAAAGTTCAAAAAAGTAAGAAAATCACCTCACAATCATTTTATTCATATACAGCCCTTGGGGTTTTCCCCATTTCTGAGGTTTGAAAGAATCATCTCCATTAGCAAATATGCACTGGCTACACCAATATTTTACAATGACTTTTTTCTTCCCCACACAAAGTCCAACTTTAGAAAACCAAAAGCAAGTACTTGAAAACCTGGGATTCCTACTTTCTCTCATGTACCCACAGCTATCATCTCTCAGCAAGTCTCCAAAGCCTATATTTACACTTCTGATCTTAAACAAAATAATTTCTTACGTAACTGAAAGCTACCAACTTTACTGGGGGTGGGGGGTGGCACATATTATTGTACTTGGCAATAGACTGTGAATGATGTATTTTTCTCCAAATAAAACTAAATATAAACATAAAGCTTGCTGGATACAGATTTTACCACCCATTGGACACACTAATGAAAACAGTTAAATCATTAGGTTTTTTATTAAGAAGTTAACATACGTCTATTCATTTTCACACAATGCATACAGTGTGGACACAAACGGATCATTCCATAGAAAAAGCTGTGGGCTAATGTTGTCCTGAAAGATTGAACACTGGCTAGCTAGATTATGCCAAGTCCTGGCTAGAGCTTTTAATCTTAATCTGACTACTACTGTTCAGTCTCTGCCAAAAACCAACCTGACAGAGCAGATATTTGAGAAAGACAGCCTAAAGGACAGACTCTTTATGTATTCTACTAAGAGGATTCTATATTGCACTCTAGTACCAGCTTAAGACAGAAGCGTACTCACTAGATTTGTCCCATAAAAGACAAACTCATACACCACCACTTGTATGTCCTCAAATTTTGTTCAGGGTCTATTACATAAGGAACAGACTGCAAAATCCATTTCTGTCTTTTCTGAAACAAGCTTGTCATTGTCCCGTACATGGTTAATCTCTATGATAAAAATGCTTTTAGATCAATTCTTACCAGCATCAGGAAAAAGCTGCTTTCTCAGCAGACAACTGACTGCTGAGAACTATTAGCTTTTTAATTAAGTGACAATTATGTGATTCATCATATTTCCCTTTTTCTCTTGGCTACCAGGATGTTCAGAAACTATATTTAATATTTGGAACCTATAACCAAAGTAGCCAAGTTGGTTATGATATTTGTTTTTTTGCCAGTCCCATACCCATAGAATTTAAATTAGTTTCAATTTATATTTAAGCAGTCTTCCATATATGTGTATTTTACTAAAAGCTAATTAAAATCCTTTTTATTAGCAGGCAGCCCTAAAAAAGAGTTGGACTACCTCACTGAGCACAGCATTAACGACTGTTATTGCAATATGGCGTCAATGTTGATTCACGTGATAAATTCCTGTCCTACGACAGACATTCAAGGGAAGGGAAGTGGGTGCACGCAGGGCACTGGGAAGGGCAGCATGCTACAGGACACAGAGTCACTCAAGAATAATGAAGGTGAGAAAATGCCCTTTCAAAAACAATTAGATGTGGACTGCAATATAAATTTTTTTATTTATTTTTCTGAGACTGGGTCTCACTCTGTAGCCCAGGCTGGAGTGCAGTGGCACAATTATGGCTCACTGCAACTTCTGCCTTCTGGACTCAAGCCATCCTCGTGCCTTAGCCTCCCAACTAGCTAGGACTACAGGTACACGCCTCCATACCCAGCTAACAATATAAATTTTAGACAGGGCAGATATTTTCTACAAATAAGAAAACATGACAAAGAGCTCAAAAAACCCTCCCTAGTTCTTGGCCCTCTACATTGTACCACCCTGCTGTGCCATGAACCACTGTCATGAATGGAGCCTCCGTAGACTATGTGGATGGCTACAAGAACCACAGAAGACCAGGCACGGTGGCTCACACCTGTAATCCCAGCACTCTGGGAGGCCAAAGCAGGCAGATCACCTAAGGTCAGGAGTTTGAGACCAGCCTGGCCAACACGGTGAAACCCCATCTCTACTAAAAATACAAAAATTGGCCAGGCATGGTGGCACAAGCCTGTAATCCCAGTTACTCAGGAGGCTGAGGCAGGAGAATCGCTTGAACCCAGGAGGCAGAGGTTGCAGTGAGCTGAGATCGTGCCACTGCACTCCAGCCTGGGCAACAGAGCAAGACTCTGTCTTAAAAAAAAAAAAACACTGAGACCAACCCAAGCCATTCTCATTGCAGCCTAGTAAATATGTACAGAGGAAGTGAGAAGACTTCTAATCTTTAACAGCATAAGGGGGAAGAGGGCAGAATTCTAAAAGAAATCTAGCATTACAAATTACCACCTGGTACTGGGCATTAGAATAGCTGCTATACACACATCATCTTGTTTAATTTTCACAACAATCGTATGGGGTAGGTATTCCCATTTTACAGATGAGAATTCTTTGGTTACACAACTAGTACAATTCAAAAAATGTTTACCAAACACAAATTACCAGGCATTTTGTATCCTGCAACTCACAGTGGTCCCTGCCTAGAGCAGCCTTCAGGCTGATGATAGAACTGAGTCTCTAATCAGGTTTGTGTGGCTTCAAAAGTAGCTCTTCTATTGCCCAACACTGCCTCTTCTCTGTGTCTGAGCCAGGGTGAGGGTATACTGAGTCTGACAGCACCTTAGGAACAACCAAATCCTGACTAGCCGTCAACACCTCCCCTGCCCACCCCAAGAAAGCTGATAGAAACAAAATAGGAAAGTCTCTCCCCATGTGCTACAAGTCATTTGATACAAAGACCAGAATCTATGTTCCAAGATAGGGCCTGGAAGCCCCTGCAAAGCAGACATTATTAAAGCTCAAAAAAGAAATTGGTGGAGACTGGTAAAATAATGGATTCCCTAAGGGCTGAACAGCTCAGCCCCTTTGGTCCAAAACCCTTCTATCATTCTTCCTGTCATTCTTGGAAGGCAGCAATCCACACTTCAATTACTTGGTGTCTTGATGAACTGCTGAACTGAATTTATCTAATGCCAGGTTAGGGCCAAGGTTGCTATGTGGGAATGGATTCCTCTAGGGATCAGTAGGAACACACGTGAAACTTCCAATCATGTTCTTATCAGTCATAATCAGTGAGATCCTAGTCAGGAAGCTGATCATGGATTAAGCCCATCAGATCAGCCCCATCAGTCATATAGCTCCAGCCATGGAAAGTCAGTCCATCTCGAACTAGACAAACAGGAAGGCCCCAGGATACCAAGGAGAGAGCAGGCCAACTCAAAAAGCACTGAAGCAGCAGTCTTTGAGCATGGGCACTGGGCCAGGCCCTGCAGGGGCTCAAGGATTCAAATGATACCAACTGCTCCTGATTTAGGAGCAAGAAGCAGGGAATAAAGCAAGTCCATAAATTACTGTAACCTAAGGCTTGATGTGAGCTTCATGAAAGAGGGTGTGGAGGGGAAGGGGAATATAAGTAAGAGCACCTGCCACTGGGAGAAACTAGGGAGGTGAAAATTCAGATGTACCTTGAAGGTTGAGGACAACTTTTTTTCTTGCTTTATGTTTTCTCATCACTACAAAAATATACAAACATTATTTTTAAAAAATCAAATGTTACAGGAATATATTCTCACCCTGTAATTCCCATAATCATCATTTCTCTTCAAGTATAGTAATTAACAAGGGCACAGTTTTGATTTTTTTCTCTATATACATTTACACTTATCACTAATAATTTTTTCAAGAATGGAATCATACCATACATACTGTTGTGCAACATGCTTCACCATCTAGCAGCATGCCGTGAATAGCATTCTGTGGCAACAAATGTACATCTCAGCAGTGCCACAGTATTCCATTGCAATGGATATAAAAGAATATGGTTTTAACAGGTAAAAATGATACAGGCTAAGGGACAGGAGTAGAGAAGGAGAGAAGAGAAAAAGCTACAGGGTGAAAAGTAGCATGAACAAAAACAGGGAGGAAGGAAAGTCCAGGGCACAACCAGGGGAAACAGAAGCAGTCCCATGGCTAGAAAATGAAGTGAGTGTGTACAGGACCATAGTGGAAAGAAAGGGGGAGGTTGTGGGGCCTCACAGTTCAGGTTGAGAAGTTGGATCTTAACTCTAACCAGTGGGAAACCACTTTGGTTTCTTCAGGGAAAAATCTTGTGACAATAAGAACAGTGGCTTTGAAAGACTAATATGGTGGCCAGCAATTGTATGATGCACCGAGAGGCAGATACACCTGGCATTGGGAAAACTAGGTAGGGAGCTGTTGGCACAGCTTTGAAAGAAGTCATGGAGTGGAAACATGAGAGAGCAGTGGGAATGGAAATAAGTGATGGGACAGAGCAATGCAAGTGACTAGGCTGGGAGAAAGGAAGGAAGGAGATGCCCAAGTTTCAAGGTGAGGTAACTGGGAGAATGCTGATGTCATGATTCAACAGGAAGAACGAGTTTGGAGGGAAATTATCATAAGGCTGGTTTAGAAGACTGTGGAGCACGAATGGGACAGGCAAATATATACCAGGGGCTGAAAACATGGGATGGGGCACAGTGAGTGAGGATGAGGCTGGAAACATAGGCTTGGACGTCATCTGCATGGCAATGAGAGCTCAAGCCAGAAATCTCTGAGGCAGAAAGTGAAGACAGAAGAAACAATATTTATGACAGCCTTGATAAATGGCTACATCTTTCCAGATGAAAGAAGAAAAGGAGTCAGGAAAGAGCTAACAATGGACTCCAGTGAAACAACAGATGTAGAAGCAATTTGCCGGCCGGCTTGGTGGTTCACATCTGTAATCCCAACACTTTGGGAGGCCAAGGCAGGAGGATGGCTTGAGCCCAGGAGTTTGAGACCAACTGCTCTCCTGGGCAACATAGTGAAACCCTGACTCTACCAAAAAGGAAAAAAAAAAAATTAGCTAGGTGTGGTGGTGCACACCTGTGGTCCCAGTTACTCAGGTCGCTGAGGCAGGAGGATCCCTTGAATCTGGGAGGTCAAGGCTGCAGTGAGCCATGACTGCACTGCTGTACTCCAGCCTGAGCAACAGAGTAAGACCGTCTAAAAAAAAAAAAAAAAAAAAAGAAGCAGCAGCAATTTGCCAAATTTAACTTCTATATAAATGAGTTTCATTATTTTATTTTTATTTTATTTTATTATTATTAGTTTTTGAGACGGAGTTTTGCTCTTGTTGCCCAGGCTGGAGTGCAATCGCACTATCTCGGCTCACTGCAACCTCTGCTCCCAGGTTCAAACAATTCTTCTGCCTCAGCCTCCCAAGTAGCTGGGATTACAGGCATGCACCCAGCTAATTTTTTTTGTTTTTAGTAGAGATGGGGTTTCACCAGTTGGCCAGGCTGGTCTCAAAATCCTGACCTAAAGTGATCCTCCTGCCTCGGCCTCCCAAAGTGCTGGGATTACAGGCATAAGCCACCGCGCCCGGCCATAAATGAGTTTTAAAATAAATTATTGGCTAGGCACGGTGGATCATGCCTGTAATCCCAGCACTTTGGGGGCTGAGGGTGGATCACTTGAGGTCAGGAGTTCAAGACCAGCCTGGCCAAAATGGTAAAAACCTGTCTCTACTAAAAACACAAAAATTAGCTGGGTGTGGTAGCACGTGCCTGTAATCCCAGCTACTTGGGAGGCTGAGGCAGGGGAATAACTTGAACCCGGGAGGCAGAGGTTGCAGTGAGTTGGGATCATGCCATTGAACTCCAGCCTGGGCGACAGAGTGAGACTCCATCTGAAAAAGATAATAATAATAATAATTAATTAATTATATTTCTTTTTTTAAAAAAATTACATAAATAGAAATGGGTCTTGCCATGTTGCCCAGGCTGGACTCAAACTCCTGGACTCAAGCAATCCACCCACCACAGCCTCCACAAATAGCAGGATTACAGGTATGAGCCACTGCACCTAGCCAATATATTTCTTTCTTCATCCCCAACTCATACTCCACTCCTTGGACTAACAACCAGACATCAACACCAGCCCAGACCCCAGGACCCTAACTTCCACCCTCTAGGCATTACTTCATTCCTAATCCAACATCCTGCTACAGTCCCATCTCTTTCCCATATGACAACAGGGTAAGGGAATCAAAGGGGTTGGTAAGTATCTTAGAAATGACAGGTGCCATGAGGTCCACGCTGTGTGGGGAAGAGTGAGGCCACAAGGACATTGAAAGACTGTAAGAACCAAGACAGGCCTATAATCCCAGCTACTTAGGAGGCGGAGGTGGGAGAACTGCTTGAGCCCAGGAGTTTCCAGGCTGCAGTGAGCTATGATGATGCCACTGCACCCCAGCTTGGGTGATAGAGTGAGACCCTGTCTCAAAAAATAAAAATAAGATGGCTACTGATGGGCTACAGTCCTGGCTCCCCGAGGTGAAACAATAGGCTTATGGGAATTGGGGGAGCAATCATATTGTTTTGAGGGAGCAGTCATACTGTTTTAAGTTCCGGGAGAGAAGACGATAGAGGAGGTGAGGCTGACAGGCTATGAGAGGAAAATGTCAGAAGTAGGGGAAGGCCACAGGAGAAGTGGGTATGGACCCTGGGGTTTCTCAGGATATAGGAGCAACTGGGCTTAAGAGAAAACCTTCTCCCTTACACCAAGTTCTCTAACAATGGGAAGAAGAAAAAGCCTCCTCAGGGAGAGGTTACCAGACCACCCTTCCACATCCCAAGTGGCTAATGTGGCTAGCATCCAGCCACCCACCCACAGCCAGGTGCTCACTCCCTCCCTCCTCCAAACCAGCCAAGGCAGCTGGCATCCATGTCTACCATAACGTGGGTACCTCCCTGGCCCACCCTGGGACACTGCCTCTGCTCCAGGTTCTATCCTTCGCCCTCTCTTTCCATGCTAAGCAATCATTAGGCCCGTGGAGCTACTGCCACCGGAGCTCAGACTCCTCTGAAAAGATGACAGAGAATCTGACCCTCTGCTTCCTGCTGCTGTTCTGCCCACAATGATTCTTTCATTCACTTGTTCAGCAAACAGTTGCTGACTGCTGACTAGGTGCCCTTTCCTTTTTGTCATTTCTCTAACAAATAACAGTGAAGTCAAAAATACCATGATACATTTTCAAAATCCAAATCATTCCTGGTCAGTTGACTGGCTGACAATAAAGCCTTTCTAATAAGTGGGATTTCATTCCCCATGGGAACACATGCCCTGTCCTCAAATGCCAGGGCTGAGCTCATTCTACCTGAAAAGCAGAGTGTAACTTCTGATGCCACCTCCACTACCCCACCCAGCTCCTGTCCATCAGCTCAGTTTCTAAGAACAATTTCTGGGGCAATAATGGGAAGAGTCCTTGTGAAGAAGTCCAGTGCACATATGTCTGGACTCCAAGCTATTCCAGCTGGACTCCCAACTAGACTGCCTATACTGTGGCAGATAAGCCCAGAATCCTCCATGGCCCTTTCAAGGGAAGACTTGGCTTTGGTCAGCAGACAGTCTACAGTTTTCAGCTTCTGCAGGGTCTGCCTCAGTTGCAGAGAGCTACTTTGCATGAAGTCATGATTGTTTAGGGCAGCCTGTAACTAGTGACTGAGCCAGGCATGGATATAAAAACCTAACCATTTTGGCCTAATTCAGGATCATCTGAAGGACAATACTCACTTCAGAACTCCTCACTGGGATGCACAAGACTTCATCAGGCTTGCATCAAAGTTTGACTGCTTCCTCTGCCCGATCCTACTTCCTCCCCCTTCCTTTCGTAGGGATCGATCTCTAATAAACATACTGCATTCAAACCTCTATCTCAGCATCAGCTTCAGGAGAACCCAACCCAAAACACTTACCAAAAGTTTTTCAAATTTGAGAAGCTGCTACACCTTGTGGGTTCTGTTTGTGGCAGGACTCCAAGCTCTAGTATATACGGTTGGAACACTCTCTTAGAAAGGAGGAGGCAGAAATAGTAAATATCCCCTCTGTGACTATGTAACATTTGAAAGACTCCTGAGAAGACCTTTTCTGAACTGAAACAGTGGGAAAATATTTCAACTGTCCAGCACCACCCATAAATCATAACCACATTCTCTAGTTAGCACATACTAGTCAATACTCAATCACTAGTTCAGATTCTTACCCTTCCCTTGAACTTCTGACTCTCCACTCTCAGTGGAGGCCTGGCCTTCTACATCACAGAGCAAACAGAAGCTGTCAGACAGGGTCTCCCTAGCTTCCCACCAGCAAACGGATGGAGTCCACCTTTTGAAGAACTTTACTTCTTACCCACCCTCTCTCCTGAATCTTCCACCTGTCCCTATGTACTAGAGTCTCTCATCAGCATTTATAAATAGTTTTTTTGTTAAAAAAGACATAAAGAGTCCATCAGCAGATGAATAAACAAATTTGTCCATACAATGGTATCTCCATACAATGATACATTATTCAGCCATAAAAAGGCATGAAGTATTGATACATGCTACATCATGGGTGAACTTCAAAATTATTATGCTAAGTGAAAGAAGACAGACACAAAAAGTCATGTATGTATGACTCCATTTACATGAAATATCCAAAATGAGTAGATCCATAAAGACAGAAAGGAGCTTTGTGGTTGTCAGATGTTAGAGGATAGGGAAATGTGGAGAAACTGCTCAGCGAGTATGGGATTTCCTTTTGAGGTGATGAAAATGTTTTCGGATTAAATAGAAGCGGTGATTGCACAACATAATGAATGTACTAAATACCACTAAGCTTCTCACTTTAAAATGATTAATTTTATATTATATAAATTTAACCTCAGAGTAAGAAAAAGAATAAAGAAAAACTTCCCTAGACCTCCTCTGGGTAGCATCTTTTCTCATCTCCTTTCATTTTTCTTATACTGACAACTTCTCAAGGAATGTCTAGACCTCCTTACCCACCATTCACTCCAAAGCCCACTCCACACCACTCCACTCTCACCCGGTGACAACCACTGATGCTTCCCACTCCTCCCCTCCTGAGATTTCTTGACAGCACATGACACAGGAGGTCAGTTCCTCAGTCCTAAAGTAAGTATTCTTCCCTGACTTCCTTGAGACTGAATACCTGATGAGTTCCTGCCACTACAGCCTCTCCTTTGCCAGCTCACCCTCTTCTACCTGACTGTTAACAGTTGAAACTTCTCAGGATGCTCTTGATTCTCTTCTGGGGCTCATCAGTTCTCATGTCTCCAACTGCCATCTAGATACACATACACACAAACAGGAGTGCACAGAAATAAAACTAGAAGGACCTACTAGATAATAAAACATATTGCAAAGCTTCTATAATTAAAATGGCGTGATACTGGTGCATGAATAGACAGAATTACCAATGAAGCAGAAAAGAACATTCAAAAACAGACCCAACTGCACACAGAAATTTAATATACAGTAAGAGCAGCATCTCAAATCTATAGGGAAAGCACTTTTTTTTTTAGACAGGGTCTTGCTCTGTCGGCCAGGCTGGAGTACAGTAGTATGATCATAGCTCACTGCAACCTCAAACTCTTGGGCTCAAGCGATTCTCCCACCTCAGCTTCTGGAGTAGCTAGGACTACAGGCATGCACCACTACACCTGGCTAATTTTTTTTCTTTTTTGTAGAGACAAGATCTCTCTCTGTTGCCCAGACTGGTCTCAAATACCTGGCTTCAATCCATCTGCCCACCTCAGCCTTCCAAAGGGCCGAGACTGTAACAGGAGTGAGCCACTGCACCTGGCCAAGTCAAACTTTTTAATAAGCAGTATTGGGATAACTCAACAGACATACTGAAAAAGGTAAAAATTAACCCCATGTCTTATGCCTACATGTCAAGATAAATTCCAAACAAATTAAATCTTTAAATATATAAAATGAAAACATATAAGTACCAAAAGAAAGCATAGGTCAACAACTCTATAATCTGGGAGTAGTAAATAACTTTCCTAATTATAATTCAAAATCCAAAAGAAATCACAAAAATATTAATTTGATTATGCAAAAATAAAGTTTTATAAAAAATAAAAATGCATGGAAAAATATCATAAGCAAAAAAGACAAACGTCAAACTAGGTAAAGTATCTGCAGTTTAATATTATAGACAAAGTGTTAATATCCCCAATATATAAAGAACTTTTAAAAAATAAGGAGAAAAAGACCAAAAACACAATAGAAAACAAAGACTACAGATATAAACAGGCAGGTCACAGAAAAAGAAATACAATGCTATTTAACTCTATGAAAAGATGTTCAACTTTGCTCATCACATGAGAAAGGTAAAATAAAACTACAGTAGAAAACTGCTTTCCACCTATTAGGTTGTAAGTACTTTGCAGGCGAGACTAGGGAAACGAAATTTGCATATACAGCCCCTATAAAGGGGAATTTGACAATATCTAATAAAATTATAACTGCATTTACCCTCTGACCCAGAAGTCTGACTTCTAGGAAGTGATTGCAAAGATATGTTGGCAATAACCTGGATGAGCCTGGAAGTAGATTCTTTTCCAGAGCCACCAGAAAGGGACACAGGCTGGCCAACACCCTGGTTTCAGGCTGTGAGACTCTGAACAGAAGATTCGGCTAACCAGGACCTAGATTTCTGACCTACATCAACTATGAAATAGTAAATGAGATGGTGTTTGAAGCCACTAAGTTGGTGGCAATTTGTTTCACAGCTGTAATCTGCAATACAGCCCTGCAGATGGGGAAAAGGGTTCACACCAAGGCTGGAAATGGGAGTAAGTGGGCTGTGTGAGATCTTAGGCCATCTAGTTTGGCTGAAACAGCAGACAGGCAGAGCTAAGGACTTAGAATAGCTGAAGTTCTTGAGGCCAGCCCTCCTTGCCTGACCATCCAACGGGAGTATGGGAGCAGGAGGTGAAGAAAAAGGTCAAGGAGGAGAAACCCCTGGTAGGCTGCATTGCTGGTACTGATAAAAAGCATATGATCACTAAGACTTCAGATCTACCCTAAAGAATCTATAAGTACTTCTGTTTCTTCTACTTTTCCTTCTCCCTCTAGGCCTCCCCTCCCTTCTTTCCTGGACACTCAGACTTTAAACTGGATGGCCTTGAAAAAGGTAGGAAAAAAATTTTAACATAAAGGGAGCCCATTATTTGGTAGAAATTTCTCCTTTGTAAGTTTTCCTTTTATATAAGTCTATTTCTGTAGATAAATTGAACCCAACTGTGATATTTAAATCGTTTTAAGAAGTACATTCTGTTTTACTTGCAAAAAGAAGGGACCCTTGGCCTCTTCCTTGAGACAGGCAAAATGGAAGGGGATGCAAGATACCCTGCTTATTTATCTCCAAAAGAAATCTATAGCCCCAGGCCCAGCCCAATTTTTGTGCCCAGCAGGAACAGGTCTTTGTTCAGAGAACACCACAGGTATGATGGGCACCACACCAAAAACAGAAAGCAGAACTGCTACATCTTTGGGCTCAAGACAAGGGGAACATGAAAACAACAGGAGATGGAGAGTGCCAGGCACAAGGGAAATATCTTTTATCTTACATTTTGTTGCTCCTAATGACCTTGTTCAGGCCTCAAATCAGTATGACTTCATTCTTTGGGAAGTATATTCTATGGAAGCTTTAAAATATATTATGAGGTTGCTATGGTTTAAATGTGGCCTCCAAAGTTCATGTGTTGGAAACTTAATCCTGAATGTGACAATGTTGAAAGAGGTGATTAGGTCATGAGGGCTTTGCCCTCATGAATGATTAATGTCACTATCACAGGAGTGGGTATGTTTTCGCAAGAGTAGTTTATTAAAAAAGCAAGTCCAGCTGGGTGCAGTGGTGTGCCCCTATAGTCCTAGCTTCCCTACTACATGGCAGGCTGAGGCGTGAGGACTTGCTTGAGCCCAGGAATCCAGCCTAGGCAACATAGCAACACTCCATCTCTTTTTTTTCCCCCTCTAAAAGGCAAGTTCAGCCCCATTTTGCTCTCTCTCCAGCACCTGCTCTGTCACCACATGATGCCTTTGGCCACGTATGCCACAGCAACTAGGCCCACAACAGATGCAGCTCCTCAAACTTGGATATCCCAGTCTCTAGAATTGTAAGAAATAAATCTATGCTCTTTAGAAATTACCCAGTCTCAATTATTCTGTTACAAAAGCATAAAATGTACTAAGACAGAGACAAATCAAGTTCTAACACAGGGAGACAGGTGCTATTGAACAGGTGCTGCCCACAATCCAGAGCGCAGTTAGCTCCATCTCTCTTCCCACCCTAACCCAGTCCATGTGTGTGAAAAGGTACTAACCTCACACCATCTCCATACCCTGGCATTGCGCTGAGGATAGAAGAGATTGGTTCTTCTCCATGATGGTTAATGGAGGTCTTCAAAACTCTTTCAATCCCTCACCCATTACATTTTTCTAAGGTACTTTTAAATCCTTTCAACTCTATATCTACAACTCATTGTGTGAGGTAAATTTTCTTTCATTTGTCCCAAATTTAATTCCTTTGGGATCACATGATGTCAGGCTCTACTGAACAGGATTTGTTGAACCAGTCCACATTCCCACTATCTTTACCCTACAAATTTTCAGTGCATGGCAAAGAGAAGCTCAATACATATTGTGAGCAGATGAATTTTCCTTCTCTGGCTTTACTCCACATCAAAGAGTCTCATGCTTTCCCCACTGTCTTCAAATCCACACATACTCCACATCTGTCATGGGCTGAACTAGAATCAGAGATAGTGTTCCTCCTCTCAGGAAGCCAGTCCTGGATCATGTTTCAGGTTTAAACATGAAATGGGGAGGGTATCATCATAAACCAGCCCTCATCTGCAGCAGAAACAATTTCTGCCAGGAAAGTAGTAAATGAAGCTATTTATTTGCTCTTCCTGCTGATGGAGTGAACACATTGTGTTTCTGTACAACCCACCTCCAACCTGACTCTCATTTCCATGCTGAGCAAAAGTGGAAAAGAAACAATAGGAATCACATCCCCATTGGAATGGGAAACCACTGGAAATCTCAAAAGAGAAACAAAGGCCTAAACACAAACTCACACACCTTAAGAATAAACAGGTGATACAACAGAATTCATTCTATCATTCATTAGCAAATCTTTATTGAATACTGTTATGAGCCAAGCACAGCCTTGGGCTCTGAAGATCTAGGTGTGAGCAAGACAGACCAAAATCTCTGTCCACTCAGGGCTTACATTCTAGTAGTGGAAACAGACAATAAACAACATTAAGTAAAATCTATAGATTAAATAATAAGTGCTAAGGAGCAAAATAATGCAGGGAAAGGGATATGAAATGTTAAGAAAGGCTAAAACATTTTTGAGAGGGTAGACAGAGATGGCCGCATAGAGAAGGTTACTTTTGCTTTTTGGTATTATTTTGGACTTACAGAAAACTCAGTGATAGTAAAGAGAGTTCCTAGAATTTCTGTACAACATTTACTCAGCTTCAGTTCCCTTAATGCTATCATCTTATATTACCATAGTACAGTTGTCAAAACTAAGAAAGCAACATTGGTACATTAGTGTTAACTAGACTCCAGACTCTTTATGTTTCACTAGTTTTTCCACAAATATCCTCTTCCTGTTCCAGCATCCAATTCACAATACCACAATGCATTTACATGTCATGTCCTCTCTGGTCTATGCCAGTTTCTCAGTCTTTCCTTGTTTATCAAAACCATGATAGTTTGAAGAGTACTGGTCAGGTATTTTACAGAATGTCCCACCATCTGGGTTTGTCTGATGTTTTTCTCATTAGACTGGGGTCGTTGGTTTTCAGGAAGAATACCACACAGAGGGAAAGTGTCCCTTTGTCTCATCATACCATAGGGTGCATCATATCCACATGACAACACTGGTGATATTACCCTGGCTCACTTGATACCCTTGATCACAGGTAGTACTTACCAGATTTCTCCACTGTAAAGTGACTATTTTTCCTTTTCCAAAATGTGTTCTTTAGAAATGAGTCAGTAAGTCTAGCCCAACTGGAAAGATGTAAGCTCCACCTTCTAGAGGGGGGAGTATCTATATATATATTATTGGAATTCTTTTTTTTTTTTTTTTTTTTTTTTTTTTTTTTTGAGAGCATCTCACTCTGTCTCCCAGGCTGGAGTACAGTGGTGCGATCTCAGTTCAGTGCAACCTCCGCCTCCTGGGTTCAAGCAATTCTCGTGCCTCACCTCCTGAGTAGCTGAATTACAGGCATGCGCCACCATACCCAGCTAATTTTTGTATTTTTAGCAGAGATGGGGTTTCACCATGTTCGCCAGGCTGGTCTTGAACTCCTGGCCTCAAGTGATCCCCCTGCCTTGGCCTCTCAAAGTGCTGGGATTACAGGCATAAGCCACATGCCCAGCCCTATTATTGGAATTCTTCTGCAAGAAAGATTTAACTTTTGGCTGGGTGCAGTGGCTCACGCCTGTAATCCAAGCACTTTGAGAAGTGCAAAAAATACAAAATTACAAAAAATACAAAAATGAGTCATTGTGGTGGCGCACACCTGTAGTCCCAGCTACTCAGGAGGTTGAGGTGGGAGGACTGGTGGGAGCCAGGGAGGTCGAGGCTGCAGTGAGTCATGACTGTGCCACTGCACTCCAGCTGGAGCAACAGAGCAAGACCCTGGGTCAAAATTTTTAAAAAATTTAAACAAAGGAAGATTTAACTTTTGAGAAGAGACAGAACAAGATGGTGGAATAGAAGGCTCCATCAATCGTCCCTCCTGCAAGGACACCAATTTAACAACTATCTGCACAAGAAAAGCACCTTCATGAAAACCAAAAATCAGGTGAGCATTCACAGTACCTCTTTTAACTCTGTGTCACTGAAAGACGCACTGAAGAGATAGAAAAGATAGCCTTGGATTGCTAACGCCCACCCCCCCAACAGTGGCAGTGTGGTATGAAGAATGTCTTTGGGCACTGGCAGAGGGCGAGCACAGCAATTGTGAGGCACTGAACTCGGCGCTGTCCTATTAGAGCAGGTAGAAAAACTGGACCAAACTCAGCTGACGCCCACCCATGGAGGGAGCATTTAAACCAGCCCACACCAAAGGGGAATCACCAATCCCAGCAGTTTAAACCTGAGTTCCCACAAACCTTGCCGCCACAGGCTAAAGTGCTCTGGGTCTCTAAGTAAACTTGAAAGCCTGTCTAGACCTCAAGGACTGTAACTCTCAGGTGAGTCCAAGTGCTGAACTGGACCCAGACAGTAGACGGTGGGGTGGCAGAAGGGTGGGAAACACAATCTCCTGAGACACTAGCCAAGGCGCCTAAGGGAATCCTGGCATCATCCGTCCTCTAACCCTAGGCTGTACAACTCACAGCTCCAAAAGAGGCCCCTTCCTTCTGTTTGAGAAGAAGAGAGAAAAGAGTGGGGAGGATTTCATCTTGCATCTTGAATACCAGCTCAGCCACAGCAGAACAGGGCACCAGTCAGAGTTGTGAGGCACCTGTTCTAGGCCCTAGCTCCCAGATGACATTTCTAGACACACCCTGGGCCAAAAGGGAACTTGCTGCCTTAAAGGGAAGGACCCAGTCCTGGCAGCATTCATCATCTGCTAACTGAAAAGCCCTTAGACCCTGAATAACCAGCAATGATGCCCAGGTACCATGCTGAGGGCCTTGGGTAAGCCTCTGAGACAGCTCAGCCACAGGTGGGTAGAGCACCAAGCAGGCCCCTGGGGTCCCAGATTCCAGGATCTGACTCTTGGATGACATTTCTGGACCTACCCTGGGCCAGAAGGGAGCCCACTGCCCTGAAGGATGAGTCCCAGGCCAGGCAGCATTTACCACAAGCTGACTTAAGAGCCCTTGGGCCTTAAGGGAACATCGGCAGTAGTCTGGCAGTACTCCTCATGGGCCTGTAGTAGTGGTGGCCACACTTTCCAAAGGTGGCCTTTGGAAAGGGGAGCGAAGACTGTGTCTTGTGGTTTAAGTGCCACCTCATCTGCAATACCACAGAACACCAGGTAGATGTCTAAGGCTTTTTACTCTAGTCCCTGACTCCCAGGCGGCACCTTTAGAGCGAGGTGCCGTCTGGGAACTAGTCCCACACAGCACCTGGGGGAGCTGGCTGCCCTGAAGGGAAGGATATGGGCCTGGCTGGCTTTGCTACCTGCTCATTGTAGAACCCCAGGGCCTTGAGTGAACATAGGCAATAGCCAGGGAATGGTTACAGCATTGGAATAACCTAAAGACTCCCCCAAAAAACTATTAGAATTAATAAACAAATTCAGTAAACATATCAAATCAACATACAAAAATCAGTAGCATTTCTTTTTTTTTTTTTTTTTTTTTTTTTTTAGACTTCTCACTGTCACCCAGGCTGGAGTGCAGTGGCTTGATCTCAGCTCACTGCAACCTCCACCTCCCCAGTTCAAGCAATTCTCCTGCGTCAGCCTCCCGAGTAGCTGGGACTACAGGAACATGCCACTACGCCTGGCTAATTTTTGTATTTTTAGTAGAGACACGGTTTCACCATATTGGCCAGGCTGGTCTTGGACTCCTGATCTCATGATCCTCCCACCTCAGCCTCCCAAAGTGCTGGGACTACAGGAGAGAGCCACCGTGCCCAGCCCTAAAAATCAGTAGCATTTCTATATGCCAACAGTGAACAATCTGAAAAAGAAATTTAAAAAGTAATCTCATTTACACACATAAAATTAAATATCTAGGAATTAACTTAACCAAAGAAGTGAAAGATCTCTAGAATGAAAACTATAAAACACTGATGAATGAAATGGAAAGGGACACCAAAAAATGGAAAGAGATTCCATGTCCATGGATTGGAAGAATCAATGTTGTTAAAATGTCCATAGTACCCAAAGCAATCTACAGATTCATGCAATCCCTATTAAAATACCAATGACATTCTTCATAGAAATAGAAAAACCAATCCTAAAATTTATATGGAACCACAGAAGAACTAGAATAGCCAAAGCTATCCTTAGCAAAAAGAACAAAACTGGAGGAATCACATTACCTGACTTCAAATTATACTACAGAGCTATGGTAACCCAAACAGCATGGTACTGGCATAAAAATAGACACATATGCCAATGGAAAGAAGAGAGAACCCAGAAACAAATGCACATGCCTACAGTAAACTTATTTTTGACAAAGGTGCCAAGAACATACACTGGGGAATAGATGGTGTCTTCAATAAATGGTGCTGGGAAAACTGGATATCCATATGCAGAAGAATAAAATTAGACCCCTATCTCTCACCATATACAAAAATCAAATCAAAATGGATTAAATACTTAAATCTAAGACCCCAAACTATGAAACTACTACAAGAAAACATTGGGGAAAATCTCCAGGACACTGGTCTGGGCAAAGATTTCTCGAGCAGTACCACACAAGCACAAATAACCAAAGCAAAAATGAACAAATGGGATCATATCAAATTAAAAAGCTTCTGCACAGCAAAGGAAACAATCAACAAGGTGAAGAGACAACCCACAGAATGGGAGAAAATATCTGCAAACTACCCATCTGACAAGACACTAATAACCAGAATATATAAGAAGCTCAAACAACTATAGGAAAAAAAAACTTAATAATTCCATCAAAAAAATGTGCAAAAGATTTGAATAGACTTTTTTTACTCTGTCTCTGTTTTTTTTTTTTTTTTTTTTGAGAGGGAGTCCCACTCTGTCACTCAGGCTAGAGTGCAGTGGTGTGATCTCAGCTCACCACAACCTCTGCCTCCCAGGTTCAAGTGATTCTCCTGTCTCAGCCTCCTGAGTAGCTGGGATTACAGGCACCCACCACCACGCCTGACTAATTTTTGTATTTTTTGTAGAGATGGGGTTTTACCATGTTGGCCAGGTTGTTCTCAAACTCCCAACCTCAAGTGATCTCCCCCTCTCAGCCTCCCAAAGTGATGGGATTACAGGTGTGAGCCACCACGCCTGGTCTGAATAGACATTTCTTAAAAGAAGACATACAAATGGCAAACGGGTATATGAAAATGTACTTAACATCGCTGATCGTCAGAGAAATGTGCATCAAAACTACAATGAGATATCATCTCATCTCACCCCAGTTAAAATGGCTTATATCCAAAAAACAAGCAATAGCAAATGCTGGAGAGGATGTGGAGAAAAGGGAACCCTCATACACTGTTGGTGGGAATGTAAATTACTACACCACTATGGAGAATAATTGGAGGTTCCTCAAAAAACTAAAAATAGAGCTACCATATGATCCAGCAATTCCACTGCCGGATATATACCCAAAAGAAAAGAAATCAGTATATCAAAGAGATATCTGTACTCCATGTTTGTAGCAGCGCTGTTCACAATAGCCAACACTGGAAGCAACTTAAGTGTCCATCAACAGATGAATGGATTTTTTAGAATGTGGTACATATACACAATGGAATACTATTCAGTCATTAAAAAAAAAAATGAGATCCTATCATTTGCAACAACATGGATGAAACTAGAGATCATTATGTTAAATAAGCCAGGCACAGAAAGACAAACATCATATGTTCTCACTTATTTGTGGGATCTAAAAATCAAAACAATTGAACTCATGGATACAGCGGGTAGAAGGATGGTTACCATAGGCTGGGAAAGGGAGTGGGGAAGGGGAATGAGGAGATAGGGATGGTTAATGGGTATTAAAAAAATAGAAAGAATGAGTAAGACCTACTATTTGATAGCACAACAGAGTGACTGTAGTCAATAATAATCTAACTGTACATTTAAATAACTAAAAGAGTATAATTGGACTGTTTATAACACAAAGGATAAATGCTTGAGGGGAAGGATACCCCATTCTCCATAATGTGATTATTACCCATTGCATGCCTGTATCAAAACATCTCATGTACCTCATAAATATATACACCTATAATGTATGCACAAAAAGTAACATGAAATTTTTTTAAAAAGATTTAACTTCTTCTCCCCTAGTCATTTATTTAAATGAGTTTAGACTCATGTACATTTATTTTATAATTTGAGTTATAATCCAATATTACCTTACTTATTTTGTTGCTTCATATCAATTCAGCTTTGGACACTGGAAAAGAAAGTAAGTCACTTCTGAGGAAAGACTAAGGGAAGTGAGAGAGCTAGCCACAAAGCCATCCAGTAGAAGAACATTCTAGGTCCCAAGGTGTGACAGCCTGATGTGTTTAGGGAACAAGAGCAAGACCAGAGTGACTAGAGGAGAGGAAATGTAAGGGAGAGTAGCAGCAAATGAAATGACAGAGGTGATGGTGAGCCGCATCATAGAGCTGTGCAGGCCAAAGGAGGAGCTAACCCTTACTTTATGTGAGAAGGAACACCAGAGGATATTTCTGAGCACAGGAAGGCATGGTAGAAGGATCACTGGCTGCTGTATTGAGAAATGACTGCAGGTAATTAGGACAGAATGAGGGAGGCTAGTTAGATGTCTATTCAATAATCCAGGTGAGAGATCATGTGACCACAGGCGTGATGAGAAGTGGTCAAATTCTGGATATATTTTTTGAAGACAGAGCTGTTGGGATTGGCTGTCAGACAGAATGTGGGGTCTTAGAGAAAGAAAGGGGTCAAGAATGACTGTGAGGATTTTGACCTGAAAAATTAAAGGGATAGAATAGCCATTAACTGAAGTGGGGAAAGTTGCAGGAGCTCGGTTTTAGACATGTTAAATTTAAGATGCCTATCCAAGTAAAGGTGTCTAGTAGGCAGATGGATCTGAAGTTCAGAGAAGCCTAGGTTGGAGACAAAAAGCCTAGGAGTCAGCATACAGATGAAACATGAAGCCATCAGACTAGATGAGTCACCAATGCCTTAAGTGTAGACAGAGAAGAGCACAGGTCCAAGGACTGAGCCTGGGGCATTCTGGCACTAAGAGAAATCAAGACTTTCTTACCTTCCCTTTAATCATACAAATGTAGCAAGTTTTTTTTCTCATCCACTGTGTACCTAGTACTGCTCTGGATCCCCTAACTCTCAGAATATAACCTTAACTCTCCCTCACCTCTCTGTAATTCTCCATCCTCTGTTCTGTGCTGCCGTACACCTGGTCACCATCATAAGACAGTCATTACTGCCACCACCTCTTTGCAAGCTGCTCCTCCCACCTGGAAAACCCTTTATACTCCACCTCATCAAATACCAGCTTTTCCAAGCCCCAACTAATCTCCTATCTTTTCTCTGAAATTTACCTAATTATTCTCACAGTGAATGAGCTTCTCCACCAAAGCAACCCTAACACTCCAATGACTACCAACATTGAACTTAATGTCTGTACAATCAGATATTTATCAGTTATTGACCTGTGTGGCTAACTGTATATAAACTGTGTATAAATGCTGTAGCTTCCTTTAAGAAGAAAAGCATATCTACCTTTTCTCTTCCCCCCAAAATAGCCTAGAACAAATACCTACCATATAGCAAGTGCTCGATAAATTGTGTGTGAATTGTTTCATGTCAATTCTGTTATTCAATCAGTCACCACGCTCCCTGAGAGTACAGACCTGTTTTGTATCTCCTCCATTTGATTCTGGGTTAGACACAGGTAGGTAGGCATTCAATAACTGCTTGCTATCAAAGGGGATGATGACAATGTGAGGTCTCTGGGGACCTTACGATCTTGGCACAAAACAATGAGAATGTGTGTTCTGTTCTTGCTGCCCATCTCACCTGAACCCAGCTATTTCCTGGACAAATAAGAAGAATCCAGGGACCACATAGAGAAGAAATTCCAGGGCATCTGATGTTAGTGCAGAGAGATACTCAAAATCATGGTGTTATCTAAAACGCCTGGGAAAGTGGTTGCCCTCGCTGAAATGCTGGGCGAAAAGAATCAGAAAAGACAAGCACTTCTGTGTGAATCCTAAGAACACAGAGAATACATCAAAATAAATACAAGTATATTCACTAACGAATTATTTACAACAGTGAAAAACTGGAAACCATCTAAATGCCCAATCATAAGAATTAAGTATAATTTGGTATATTCATACACTTGAATATATTAAAGAACAGCACCTGGAAAATGTTCACTTTATGCCTAAGGCTCACTTTATACCTATGTGCCGGAGGCTCTAACTTTCAATCTCCATTTCTAAAGGGAAAGTAACTGTCTCAAAATAGTCTGTACAGTATGACTGCACTTTTGTGCAAACAACTGGAAGAACACAAGCCATAATGTTAATTTTGCATCTGCACAGTGGGATTTGGGTGATTTTGTTGTTGTTGTTGTTGTCTCCCTTTGTGTTTTTCTATGTTTTCCAAGTATTCTGCTTTGAAAACATATTACTTTGTCAGCAGGCAAAAAAAAAAAAAAAGAGAGAGAGAAAGTCATTTTAAAAACAAACATATAAGAGCCAAATTCTCAACTCTCTAGGCATCTGACTGCTGAAAGTATCCTACTTCCAACATAATATGCAAGAATCCTAAGGTCCAGCCCCCTCCTCCCATTCCTTCCCCTCCCATACCACCCAAGACAGAAAACAGATGAAACTAAGATCAAGAGCTGCTTTTTTTTTTTTTTTTTTTTTTGAGACAGAGTCTCTCGCTCTATCACCCAGGCTGGAGTGCAATGGCACAATGATCTCGGCTCATTGCAACCTCCGCCTCCCGAGTTCAAGTGATTCTCCTGCCTCAGCCTCCTGAGTAGCTGGGATTACAGACATGCACCACCACGCCTTGCTAATTTTGTATTTTTAGTAGAGATGGGGTTTCTCCATGTTGGTCAGGCTGGTCTCGAACTCCCGACCTCAGGTGATCCACCTGCCTCAGCCTCCCAAAGTGCTGGGATTACAGGTGTGAGCCACCGCGCCCAGCCTATCAAGAGCTTCTTAAGGGAAAGAACCTGTCCTTTTGATCTTTGGTCTCCCACCTCAAAATTCTCAGCACCCTGTGAGGCATTAGGCGCTTAAGAAAGGGAAGGAAGAAGATGTAGTGAACTTACAAGGCATAGATACCACTATTGCAATGACATCCCCACCCAAGGTACCGCTCCACCCTATTCTAGGTCTGATCCCTTTCCCTCCTATCTCTGAGCATTGCACAGGCCTGTCAAACAGCTCTTAGAATAAGAGTTCTGATTTGTTGCACCACAGCAAGTATTCTTCTTTTGCCTTTCCCCCTACCCCTTTCCTTCCTCCCTCTTTTCAAAAGGTGATCTTGCCTTTCGGCTAGTACAATGTGCTGCACTGAACCAGCGTGCCAGTCAGTCTGTGGAGAATCAGAGAGAATGAATCTGAATAATAAAAGCCAGAACAAGGTGATACCTTGGAGAGGGACTTGGTGTAGTACCTTCAATTTAGAACCTCATTTCAGTGGCTAATGCAGTTGTTGGAGACATTAGCCTAATTTTTGCCAAGAGAGTCCAGCAACACAGCAGTACTAAACATGGGCACAGAGGACCCTGCTCATCTCAGAGACAAAGTGTGGAGAATGAAATTAGCAGCACTGCACTTCTGGTGCAGAGGAAAGCAAATTCTCACTCCCCTCCCCCAATTCATCACCAATCATCTTTAAAATGAAAAACACAGAAATGTGTGTGGGAGTCAGCATAAGCATGAAGTTCAAGGGAAGCCAGGACCCTGAAGAAGCTCCCAGGAGGCACTTATGGACTACGGGAAAGTTAATTTCAAAGGATATCCAATAAATGCTGCCCTACCACAGATCTTGTCATTGCCAAGCCCTATTTGCTGCAGGCCTGGGAAGGCTCCAGAATCTGCTGGCAGGTCAGTTCGTTGAGGCCAGAAATGGGAAGGAGAGCCCACGAAGGCCAAACTGGAAGAAAGAGGCTCAGCTCTAGACACATCTACACAGACTGGGGTGAGGGTTCCTAAAACAAGTGCTTCCTATTGGCTAGGTTAAAAAGAAGCCACACCTGGTCTGGTCCAGATTTGTCTTAAGTCTCTCCCTATGTGTCAGCCTCCGTGCTGCAGGAGGCAAGCAGCTCAGGACCTTTCACTCTGCTGTAGCTGTGAGCCTTTAAAGACGGGAGCATGTGGCTCAGAGGTAGCAACAATAATCGTAGGTAACAGACTCGGCAGGAGCCTCCTGGCTCCTCCTAGACCATGCCAACAATGGGTCGAGCATGGGTGTCCCCGGCTAGCCAGGCTGAAAAAGGCACTCCTTTCTCTTGTTCTAACAGGCTGGTAGGCCAGAAGTCCTCTCTCTGTTCCTGCTGGTCTCACTGCCTCTGATTCCCCAAAGTCCCACTCTGCTTCTTACTCTGTTATTCAGGGTCCTTTTGTCTTATCCAGAGATGGGTAAAAGGAAGACAAAGTTTAACCAAAGTCTTCACAGACAAGGATTTTCTAGAATCTAATGCCCCTTTTCCTCTCCTCTCCCCTAGCAGAGGGCAAAGGAAAACCCAATGTTACCAGTAACTCACTTTCAACAGTATCATGGCCTCACCAGCACTAGCCTGGAGGCCTCAACGACCCTGACATATCAACATAATGACAGACACAAGGACACCTGTATATCCAGATCCTTGAGTGGGTTAGTAAGACTGCCAATCTTTTTGTTTAAATTGATTCCCAGGTAGGCTGTGGTTAAGGATTAAGGCTTAAGGCCTAGGCACTCTGCTATGACCTCACTGTATTTAACGCAGCAGTAGGCACATGGCAAGTACCCAAACACCTCAGGACTTGAACTCTTCCCAAGGGTCTCTCTGTGAAGTCCCAGGAACGTGAGAGACTGTCCGCTTTTCCTGACAGATACTGAAGGCCAACCCTAGAGAAGAAGGAAGGGCTGCTTAGAGGAAAAGCGGAAGAAATGAGAGGCTAGGCAACCCAGACTCCACCCAAGAAGCACACGCAATGAGGGGAGCAGGGCAGGGATAGGGGGGCAGGACTCACTCTCCGTACACACAGCCTGCCTGCCAAAATTTACTGGATGGCAGGAATCCTAGATCTGTGGGTGAGGATTGAGTCATGTTATGAATCTCCTTTTTCTAAGCAGCATGTGAAAAAACTCCTCCATCTCAGGAAGAGAAGGTGGGGAAGAGGGGGGCGATATGTGGGGAAGGTGGTGGTCGGCAACTGGAAGCCCAGATTTCAGTCTAACGCTAGAAGAGCCTCCTCAAATTACAAGGGGTCCATTCCAGAAGAAGCTAGGCAGGCCAAGGAGGCTGGACTGTGGCTTTGGATAGTCAAAATACCACTGACATGAAACTGTATCATCGCAGTGTTGATAATTTCCCTGGAAGAAGCAAATCCT
Source organism: Pongo abelii (assembly GCF_028885655.2). Lineage (NCBI taxonomy): Eukaryota > Metazoa > Chordata > Mammalia > Primates > Hominidae > Pongo > Pongo abelii. The sequence goes on from NC_071989.2 coordinate 147,472,580, forward strand.
CCCATAACTATAAATCAATCCCTCACTGCAACTGCAGAAATCTATTAAAAAAAAATTCAGCTGTTACCAGAAATTCTAAATGCTTGGCACTAGAAGCATAATTAGGGAAGATTCTGAAAGGTGTCCTGAGGCTGGCCATACAAGAACAGAGTAGAAAGGAGTTATATACCCTTAGAAAGCTCATTTAGGGAATGGGCTGTGCATAATGTATGCAGGCCCGGGAGTGCAGACATTCCCTCCCGGCGGCCTGCTCAGAGGCAGGCTGTGAGCCGCGACACTGGCAGATGGCTGCCCCAGTAGCAATCTTGCACGCTCCAACGGCCGCCTCCTCCAGTCCACCCTTGAGCACAGGCTTATGTTCCCACGAGGGGTGGAGAGCACCAGCAAACATTACCCCCAAAGAATAGTGCCTTTCCCTAGGGAAGGTAAACATTTCCATCAGAAGGCAGAAGCCGGCACAAGGCAATTTCTCTCTGTGCAGGGAAAAGGAGCCACAAACATAAAGTTGCTCAGTCAAAAGAGACAGATGATCTCTGCAAGCGAAGCCGTGCCAAACTGTCTGTAAAGGGTTTGCACATCCATCAGCATAAGTAGCTGTGTAGGGGAGGGGGAGGCAGGAGTGGGGTAGGCCCACTCATGGTGCAGGACTCTCAGGACTCAGAAGCCCCAAGAGAGGGGAAGCCGGTCATTTTTCTGCTAGGGCTCTAGGCTGAGCAAAGGTGCAGCAAAAGGCTTGATTTCCAGCAGATTCTCTCTGCTCTCTCAATCCTCCCAATCCATACCCAAGGTCTGTCCACTTCAAGCCTCTGCATTCACAAGGTTTCGGCGCCATTGGCTATTCAATCTTGAGCCAGCCACTTCTCCTTCCCACTGGCATCCTCCACCTTTTTAAAGTCACGTGTGACTAAAAGAGAAATGGCAGTTCACTAGTCTTATGCCTAAAATAACCTACAGAAAAATATGGTTTATGAACTGTCCCGTAATACAATACATAATTCAGAGCCTAGCCATTTGTCCCAGTATCGAGTAATCCACATACATCCCAAGGGTCTGACAATAAAATTTGTAAATCAATAGCAAAAAGCAGCATACCTTAGCCATTGAGTTAAAATACAAAGAATGTTTTTTAGCATTGATTTTTTTTAACTTGGAAAATATGGGCTTCTGAGGGTAAATGCTTGTAAGGGAGTTGTGTGCTAGAATGAAAGACTATACTTTCCAGAACCCCCTGATAGCTGACTTCAATGCAAAAATAAAAACTCCAAGACTCACATTCTTCCAATGATAATAATGGCTTTCTTCTACAAACCCTGCTATTAGCATGACAGGGATGGCCACATCAGTCATAAGAAAAGCACATGTACCTTTTACACTTAAGAAAAGCAAGCAAAATATCTGCTTTGTGCAAAAGCAAGGCACTTGGCAGGAAAGAAAATAATAAATTATTGCAAAGGCTTGAACTTATTTTTCTTTCTCTGGATGATCAAACAATGAGCGTAGGGGTAGGCATCACAATCCACAAACATACTGCCATAGTGATTGGTGCTTAGGTAGTAGGATAAAACAGGCAGAATTTCATTTATATTCCAAAGAACAGAGACAAGTGCCCTGATCACTCAGCCCTGCAGAGAGTCCTAATGCCACATGAGTGGCCTCCTCCCCAGTTGCTGTATGGCACCGCTGCAGGATCCGATCTGGGGTGTGTGTCTGAATTGCTATCTGACCAATTATCTGCCTAGAACAGACCTTGCCCTGAGGATGCAGCAGGTGTGCAGGTGCTTAAGAGGCAGGTGTTGGGATCCCTGAGTAAGAGCCCTCCCTCTGACATGGGAGGCAAGACTGACTCAGGTGTTACCTGTTATGCTGGGGGAACAGCTACATCCTGGTGAGTTTCTCCTTTACTTAAAAAGATCACTTAGACATTATTCTATTTTAGCTCTTTATTTTGAAACAATTTTGGACTTAAAGAAAAGTTGCAAAAAAAAGTAAAAAAACACAGAGTTCCCATATACTCTTCATCCAGATTTCCCTCCTATTAACATGTTATAAAACTATAGGACAATTATCAAAACTAAGAAATTATACAACAGTAGTAACTAAACTATAGACTTTACTTGGATTTCACCAGTTTTTCCACTAACGTTTTTCTCTCTTGCACAGTCTAATCCAGGATATCACACTGTATTTGGTGGTCATGTCTCCTTTGTCTCCTCCAATCTGCGACAATTCCTCAGTCCTTGTCTTTCATCACCTGGACATACTTGAAAAGTGCTGGTAGTTATTCTGCAGACTGTACCTCAATTTGGATTCATCTGATGTCCACTGATTTTTAATACAACAGAAAAAACAGCAGCTAACATTTACTGAGCTATTACTATGCACCTGGCATTACAGTAAACATTTCATGTTTACCTTATTTACTATTTAAAATAACCCTCTGAAGTAGGCATTATTACTACCCCTATTTTACAGAGAGGGATAGTTCATTAATCTTTACTGTAATTAAGTAACTTTCCAAGCTACTAGCTATAAAAGACAGAGCAGAGTGTGAACCCAGGTAGACTGACTCTAAAACACTATACTACATGCTATATTCAAGGCACGGCAGCAACAATCAAATGCCAAAATACAATCTGGGCTCAGCTCTTGGCCATTCCGTCTCGGAAGAACGTGTCTCACTGAAGAAAGGGCATTATAGGCTTTATATTTCTTCCAAAGAAGACGAAATACTCCACTTGAATTTCTGCCCATATAACCAGAAGATTTTTTTTTTCTCTTGACAAGAAGCACCTTCCTGGATTAAGGGTAAAGAAAAGGCCATTGTTCTCCTGAGACCTCACTCTGGACTGGTGCCAGATGGAGGGAAAAATAGATGAGCATGTAGGTGTGCTCAATTCAAGAGAGTTCTATTCCGAAGCCTTTTCAAGCGTATGGAAACACGGAGGTCACAAAAAGGAGAAAAAGCTCCTGGGATTGTTTTTTTTCCCATGTTATGCCCAGAAATATCCAATGACGGGCAACACAAACAGACACCTTGTCGTTAGTATTAGGATCTTTGGGAAAGTTGAGGTACAAACTATTCATGTGGCACATGGTGTGTGTGTCAAGGGACAGGGCTGTGGGAGGCAGGCTGGGAAGAATTCCAGCTGCACTCCAGGATTTGTTTTTAATGCTTATGACTTTAGATCACTCAGTTCCACAGACTTGATTTTTCCCAAATCCCCTCTCTGGCAACGCTAATGTGTTTTTCCTCTAGTTCTGACGGATCAGTGAAATACGTGGCTGGAAGAATAGGCTAGGAAATCATTTCTTTGATGCTAGCAGAATTGAGAAAATATTCCCCCAGCTACGGACCTCTCCATCTATTCATCCCTGCCACCTGCCAGTCAGCTGCAGGTAGAGGCAGCTAGGAAGGTAAGGTGGCAGGGAGGGCAGGATGTGAAGGAGGGGAAAAGGGAAAAGAGCTGAGAGCATGAAAACAAGGAAAAGACAAAAAAAAAAGAGTATTGTGTTCAAATGGCCACTTTAGAACCAAGACTTTCATTGATATGCATCAGCAGTGTCAGATGAAGCCAGCAAATAGGTGAAAAACGCTCAGCCTTCCTTAGAACTTTTCTTCTTCTCTTCACCCCACGAAGTACATCCCTCAACTTCAAAACTAAGATGGACTCCTGTAAATGAAACACTTTATCTGGGTGCCTCCATTACTGCCAGCTTTGTAAAAGAGCCCTCCCCTTTGAAATCTACTGTTCTATACCTAACTCCAAAGTATCCTCAGCTAGATACTTTGATCAAATACTGGAAGCTAAAATGCTAACTGTCTTTAGGGAACAATTCCTCCAGCCTCTACATCTACAATTTAACCCAGTGGGAATCTAAAGCCAGCTAACAACCCTCAAATCACACTGCACACAGGGCTGCTTACTCCACTGTGTTTAGGGACATCAGAATCAATCCCTAAGACCCAACCTAGAAACCCAAATAGGGCAGCTTGATAATTCTGTGTCTGCTTGAATAACTTCCCCCTTTCAGTGTCAAAGGCCCCCAAAATTCACATTATTTTGTTCCCATGTAGACTTCAAATAAAACTGCTTTCAGATCATGACCCCGCAGATTCCATCTTCAGAAGAAAGGAAATCTGGGAAAAGCAATGAGATCTGAAGCCCCTTTACCAATGGACCATGGGCTCCAAAAGAGACCAAGAGAAAACATAACTACTCCCTTATGGGGTATCTTGAGGCCTTAATATACACAAAGCACCTAGCACAAGGGGATGTTAAAAAAAAAAAAAAAGTTTTCTTCCTTTCACCATCCAACTGCTAGACTGGAATTCCTGGGTCCTATCTCCCCTCTGTCTTTTTTTTTTTTTTTTTTAGTAAACCCCTTCCATTCTAGGATCTCCTCAGTCATTTCTTGGTCATGAGATACTAGACAACCTTCTCATCCTCTAAGAGCCTGAATGACTTGGCCAGGCACGGTGGCTCACGTCTATAATCTCAGCACTTTGGGAGGATGAGGCTGGCAGATCATGAGGTCAGGAGTTCAAGACTAGCCTGGCTAGCATGGTGAAACCCTGTCTCTACTAAAAATGCAAAAATTAGCCAGGCATGGTGGCGCGCGCCTGTAGCCCTAGCTACTCAGGAGGCTGAGGCAGGAGAATTGCTTGAACCCGGCAGGTGGAGGTTGCAGTGAGCCAAGATCACACCATTGCACTCCAGCCTGGGTGACAGAGCAAGACTCTGTCTCGAAAAAAAAAAAAAGAAGAGCCTGAATGACTTGACCAAATTGGGAGATGATGGAATAGAGATTAAAAAGATGATGTTTATATAACATTTAGAGGGCTACTGGGGTGGGGAGCAGGGGTCGTTTCTTTTTTCCCCTAAGGAAAAAGAACTTTATAAATATACCATATTACTATTCCTTAAAAACTCACCTCTGCCCAGATAAACTCATTATGGCCATAGGTAATCAAATCTGAAAACTTTTAATCCAAAGAAATGGTTCTCTTCTTCCAAACAGCTGCATTACACAAACCATAAACAGACTGTTCTGGGAATTAAATAAATTAAACTAAAACTCAATCTTTGTTTGCCCAAATCCATATATTATGGGAAATAAGGCAAAACCAACAACTTACGAGTTTATGAATAATAACAAAACAAAACCCCCACATGAACAGAAATATAATCAGCTTGATTAGCACCCAGGCAACAAAAGGCTCACAGAGCCCCTGCACACAAGGCAGTGCTTCATGTGGGCTCTTGACAGGCTGCCGAAAGATCAGTGGCTAGTGGGGTGCCATCCCCACCCTGCCCTGTGCACTGCCAGGGCCTCAAAGAGTTCCCTTGATGTTCCCTGTCTTCAGAAGAGGGAAGGTTGGAGCAGGTTCAGAGGAGCTTCCAAAAAGCTCTCCAGAGCTTGCCAGAAACCTGGCTTCACAAAGCCCCACAGGCCAGATGGACAAAAGTCTCCCTTACCATACCCAGAGACAACCTAAGAGTCCCCAGAATGATCTGCCTATCATTCCTCAGACTCCAGCCATCTCACTGTCCACCTATGTATGCACTGCCCAGGGCTCAGATTACTCAAGAAAGTCAAAAAACGTCACCCACCACAGTGTCAGGTTGTCAGATGTTAACTGGACCTTTCCTAATACTGGGTGATGCTCAGTTCTGACCTCTTGGTTGTCCAAGCACCTTCCCCACAGTAGTTCTTCCCAACCTTCCATTTCTCAAGCACCCAAATGGGTACTTCTCTTTCATCGCCCAAAGCAGAAGACCATCCTCAGCTTGGCTCAGAAAACTGAAGACATCTAATAGGAGCTTCTTCAATTTCTGTCTGTATCCCTACCACCTTTCTGTGTCCCTTTCTAGCCTCTGCTTCTAATTTCTCAGTCTCATCACATTTATGAAGCCAAGACTGTCCATCTGCTACCTAAATAACTTTGCCCCATCAATGATCTCCTCTATGGGATTATAAATCTGTCAACACTGATTCCTTTCCCCTCTGCCTTCCAACATACACAAAACCTCTCTCCATCCAGCTCCAATGACCCCACCACTGAAGCCTTTCCTTCAGTGTCCTCTGCATTCTCACTGAGCCACCTTCCTGTAGGGGGTCCTCCATCACTATAAGCCCAGGTGGGCAACCTCTGTCATGCCCACCATGGTATCCCTGGCATCAAGCACTATACTTCTAGGAGTTCAACAAATGGAACATGAAATGAACAAGTTTTTTGATATGGCTATCTCTAACTTAAATTGCCCCTTTAGTTCTCCTCTTCTACTATCAAACTCTTCAAACCCAGGAGTTTACATCATCTTTCTTCATCTCCTCATCTCCCAGCACAGCTCCTGGTTGGATTCTATGACAGACTCATCTGTTACACTTAAGTTTCACACCTTTAAATCTACTGGCTTGTCAGTTCTCCTGATCTCCTCCCTCCCCCTCACTGGCCCCCACCTCTGACAGAGTGGATGCTGCCCACCCCCGCCACCTCATTTTTCCCATACACATACCTGCCACTCCAGACAAGCAGATATACTCTCACTTCAGGTCTCTCTTCATATTATCCCCACCAACACCACTACTCATACTTTGTTCTCTTCTCTACCTAGTGAAGTACTATCTCTAAGTTATAGATCAATTCCTACCTCCAAGGCTCTGACAAAACTAAGAATGCAACGGGTTCTGGGAAAGGGCCTCTCATTCAAGCTCTAGGTCAGCCCTTGAGAACTACTCCTACCCTGGTTAGTCTTAACCGTGGAGATGCCCTGGGCTGTCTTGGCCAGTGGGGTGAGGCCAATATTAGAAAAGGAAGCAAAGTCAGAGCTACAAAGGTTCTCTGAACTAAAACAAAGTCTGTGGCATGAGGGCTGGGACTATTTTGGCAGCTAGTTTTCCATCATCCCTACTTGGTCTAAGTTTTCCATCTCAGCCATTTGGGTGTCCCAACCTTTGAGAGTTGAGGCTATGCCACGCTGCTCAGCACTGCTGATTAAACCTCAGAGAGAACAGGTGGATAGAAGCAGGGGAAGGGGAGGATAAGGGCTTCAGGGTGCATATTAAGCATACAAATACTTGTTAGAAAGAGGATGCCAACAGCTGCTCTCCATCACCACCCAAATGCACAGATTGCAAACTGGACCCTGGCCTGTCCCATCCGGGTAATGAAGGCCAAAGCCAGGGCAGAGATGCTTTGGTGCCAGAGCAGAACTCAGCCAGCCGGCTGCAAAGTGGCCTCAGTCTTGGCAGTGGCTGTCATGGAGGTTGCAGGCCTTCCTGGCCTGGCCTCCACCTGCTCTCCCAGAGGGCTGTGGGATTTAGCTGCTGAGGGGCAGTGATCAGCCATCATGAGAGACTAGTGAAGAGACCTCCCTACATGAGAAATGAGGTCTCTCTGCAATGAAGAGATCTAAAATGTCCTCATGGAGCCTCCTGGGGCCTTCCTGTATTCCAGCCCACCATCTTTTTTTCTCTCCTAGTACAGGATAATTTGAAGCCTCAGAAACTGCTCCTACAGGCCTCAAGAGACCTGGCATCCTGCCATCCTCCAAGTGGTTCTCCCTAACAAGCTTGTATTACCAAGGAGCAAAGGAGATGCTCAGAGTGGAGAATGCTTAACAAAGGCTGGGAAGGTGGAAGTTATAGAGGGAGGGACTAGAAGTATAGGTAGAAGAGGAACAAATGAAGTTCTAAGGAAATCCCCAGAAGACTAGAAAGCCCTCAAAGTAAGAAGGGTGGCACTGTGCAGAAAGAAGTAGCACCAAAAGTAAGCTCTGTTGAATACTTCATCCTGAAAAGTTGCCAGAGATAGCAACTTATGTCCAAGAAGACAGACCACCCCAACAGAATCAGGCTGTTTCTTCTACTTAGCCCCTGCCCCACATTTCCAGCACTGTGCTTGAGCCAGGGTGAAACATCATCCAACAAAGACCCCTGGCTATCCCCCTCCCTTAAGTCATTACTTCCTTAACAGCAGCTAAGAAGTCTCACTGTCACACTTTGATGAGCCGCAGGGGCTTAGGCATGAAGTGTCCTGAACAAACAACCTCACTCCCACCCAATCTCATGGGCCTCACATGTGTGTGCATGTCTGTGTATGAAGGATGGGACAGAAGAGATTATACCCTTGGGGACCATGGGGAATGAGACGACCTGTAAGGAAGATCCCTCCAGGATCAGGGAGGGAGAGAGGGTCACCTGCCTCCTAACCACAGACCTGGGGAGGAGGCAGAACACACTGGGAGTTTTGCCCCTTAGTCTCACCTTCATTGCAACTGTGGTATAATAAAAAATATGTGTAGTCTTTGACCCTGGTTCCTGGCTCATTGTTTCTAAAACTCTTGGAATTTTTTGAGCCATAAGAGTGCACTTTGTTATTCCTACCAAACCCCTTTCAACTATGGGGCTTTTATACTGATTAGGTGACTCTTGGTTGGAGGTTCTAAATAGCTTCAGGATGGAGGCTGGTTGCCAGAAATACCAACCCAGGATTAGAGGGCTGGAACTTTCAGCCCAGCCCCCCTCTGACCTCAGAGGAGGGAAGGAGGACTGGAGATTGAGATCAATTATCAATGGCCAATGCTTTAATCAATTATGCCTACATAATAAAACCTCCATAAAAGCCATGAAACAACAGGATTCAGAGAGCTTCCTGAACTCCACTTGAGCATGAGGGTTGGCGGACACACTGAAGTGCTAGGAGGCTCTGCACACCACTCCCTACCCCCACTCCAATATCTTGCCCCATGCATCTAACTCTTCCGTTTGGCTGTCACTGAGTTGCATTTTCATAATAAACCAATAAACATAAAGTGTTTTCCTGAGAGCCATTCTAGCAAATTATTAATGTCAAACCTGAGAAGGAGATTGTGAGAATTCTCAATTTATACCTGGTCAGTCAGAAATACAGGTGGCCCAGGACTTGCAACTGCCATATGAAATGGAAGCAGTCTTATGGACTTAGCCCTTTATCTTGAGGGATCTGAGACTAATTCCACGTAGACACTGGCAGATTTGCATTGAATTGTTGCACACCCACTTAGTGTCAGAGGGACTGGAGAACCACACCGCCCCTCCAAAGCTGCAAAGAGCCAAAGGCCCAACAGAAACAGTGTCACAGAGTCACCCAGACCAGAGTCAGGTGCTCCTTCAGACAGATGTCCAGGGCCTGCAGGAAATCAGACTCCTCTCTTAAACACTTGAAACCAGAGTAGTTGGTCTACTATAAATGAGGTTTTTAAAATTCAGTTCCCTCTTATTGCTCGTGCAGATCTGAAATGATCTGACCAGATGGCTGGTGCTCTATAATTCTTGGATTGCTCTCATCAGTTGTTGATGATTTGGATTTTTTTTCTTTTTCTTTTTTTTCCCTTTCATATGAACGTGTTCCTGCACAGGCTTCCTGCGTGCTCACATTGAGTGGGCTCTTTGTGCTAATGCCAATATTTCAGAGACTCTCACAGCCGCCTGGAGTCAGATCAGGTCAATAAGGAGCCCCAGGTCTGCTCCTGGCTGGCTATGCTTCCCTGAGCCCACATGGGGGCCAACATGCAGCACTGGGTAATGAGCAGAACAAGGGGGCCTCTGCCAGGGCTGCCTCCTTACCTCCACTTCCCCTTCAGGTCCCCAAGGAAAGGGAGGTAGCAAAGGTGTATATACATAGATATATATTTTTAAAAAGACTATGTTGCCAAGGCTGGAGCGCAGTAGCTATTCACAGATACCAAGGTACCAATGATGCAAACTCCTGGGCTCAAGCAATCCTCCCACCTCAGCCTCCTGAGTAGCTGGGACTACAGTCGCACGCCACCATGCCCAGAACAAAGGTATATACTTTTAAATGACAACTATAGCCACTTATTGAATATGGCCTATGTGCCAGGCCCTGTGTTGAACATTTTACATATGTTAACCTTGTTTCATTCTCACATCATCTCTGTGAAGTAGGTATTATATTTTCATCCCTATCTTCAGATGTGGAAACTAAGGTTCTGAGATTCTAAGCAACCTGAGCAAGGCCACACAGCTCAAAGAGAGAGCTGCAGGTGGAGTTGGAGATTCAGCACCATAAAATTTGATGAACTGCCCCACACAGATCTCAGGGTTAAAGAGAAAAGGCCCTGGCCTTGCCATACCATCCTTTATGCCCTCACTGAGCATAAAATACTTCCACCAGGACATCCAAAACACTTTGGTGGCTGTTTTTGTCTTTGTTCTCTGTATCCTTTGTAAGATTATGAGCTGGATAGAGGGCAGGGGTCACGTCCTTTTTGCTACACAAGAAGATGGTATGGCACAGTGGTTAGGAGCTGGGGCTTAGAGCCAGACAAATCTAGGTTTGAGTCCCAACTCTACCACTCTTTGGTTGTTTGGCTGAGTCCTTCCTTCTGAGACTCAGTTGTATCTGTAAAAATGAGGACAGTTATAGCACCTGCCCTCAAAGCATGCCTGGCAGAGTCAATGCTCAGTAAATGTGAGCTATTACCTACATTTCTGGCTATAGATGATGCCTGGCACAAAGTAGGATCTCAGAAGATGCCCAGGGTGCAGAAGCCCATTGAAGTGGCTGTGACCAGCATTCTGTAATACCAGCTGCACAGGTACAAAGTCCTAGTGTTCAGCCTCAGGTCCTCAGCCTCAGGACAAATTCCTGAGTTCCCTGCCCAGAGCCCACAGGAACTGCCAGCAAACAGTTTTCCTCTGCTTGCTTGTGAACAGCTAATGCTGTATCCACACTCAAATGCTTGCTGTGCCTCCGTAAGGTGAGGCAAATCCCAAAATAAACCAGAAGAAAGAGACAGGAAAATCACTTCTAGGAACAAGCAGCTCCCAGTGAGGATGCTGACAGTAATAACCCGGGCAGGTAGACTTCAGGAGATTCACCTGCAGCTGTTCCAGGACTGAGTGACTGGGACCCAATTCCTACCTGGACTGCAGGGAAGGCCTACGAAGTCATGAGTTCGTCCCCTGGTGTTCCAGGTAGCAGGCAATCTGGAAATCTGCCTTCAAACGAGCACAGCAAAAACAGCCCACGAACCCTAGTTCCCCTCTTGGGAGCCTAAGGACAACACAGCTGTGGTCCTCCCTTAAGAGTCCTGAGGGGACAGAAGGTACTGAACTGGAGACAATAACTGTCCATATAAACTTGCCATTTTCTTAAAGTCCACCATCTTCCTGTGCCATGTCACTGACTCTTAGACAGGAAACACTCTGCTAACCCCTTTTGCTCATGCTTACCCTTGCTCCTTGATCAAAGTCTCTGTTGAGGGAGGGAGGACACTGCATGAACATGCAAGTCTCTTCTTCACATCATAAGTTCCCTTTCCCACATAAAGCCATAGGGACAGAAGCCTACATGCTCATGTACCCTCACCGGCATCCAGTGATTCCACAATGGGATTGAAGGGATGGCCAAGTGGAGAACTTACCACAGAAAATCAGAACAGCTGTGTACTGAGTGAATTCTCCATGTTAGGAAGTAGGCAGAGGGCTTTGCATCTACCATCTCACTCCATACAACAGCCTCTGCAGCAGGCAGGGCAGAACACTTCCCCCATGCCACCCCATGCAAAACCAAAGAACAGAAATGTTCTGTGACTTGCCCAAGACCCCCTAAGTAGCAAAGCTAGGGTTTGAACCCCAAACTGGCTGAATCTAGTCTGTCCTCTTTACCACTAAATTACACCACCTCCCCATTTACCTACCCATCCAGTTCCCAGGACTGGCTACATTCCTTTTAACCTTTAGGTAGATGTGTTGGGAAGCTCCCAGGCAGAATTCAGAATGTGGTAAATTAAGTACCATAATCTGGTTGAAGGCAAGTGCCAGCTATCCACACACACCCTTGAGAGGTCAGTTTCCTAACAGTATACATAGAAAACATATCAATTCTTTACTGGGGCCTCCACTGGTCTGATGCCATGACACCAGATTCTGAATCACCCCACATCAGATACTGAGGCCAGAACAAGCCTCCCACCAAACCTCCCCTCACCAGCCCTGCTTCTGAGATGTAGTGTAGGCAAAAAGTGCTCCTGGGATGGGGCAGGCATGACTGGAACCAGAGTTGCTTTGCCCTCTGAGCTACAGGGCCTCTGCGTCTGGGTGCAACTGCAACACACCAGCCTTTGGGACAACTCCAAGGGAATTTTGCGCAGAAGAGTTTACCAGGGACTCTTGAGAAACTCCAGGGCAGAGGGTGATGCCAATGAAACATCAAGTTAACTGTAAAAATCAGTGCTCTACTCAAATTCTCCAGGAGTCTCTCAGAGTCCACAGCCCACTCTTGTCACACAGGCTCTGGCTGTACCTCCCCAAGGATAGAGAGAGGGGCTCTTTTTAGCCATTAATAGCAGCCCCACTGCCCAAAGGGGTGGGCAAGGGGTCAGGGTCAGAACCATCAACATTGTTCCGTCTGCAACATGAACCAGGATGCTACTAGATGAAGGGAGCTACTGACTCAACTACAGAAACAGATAGAGTAAGAGTCGAGGCCACAGGACATTGACTTCCATCTGCTCCAGGAACTTGCCTGGTTAAAAGTGGTACAAGAAGGCCAGGTGCGGTGGCTCACATCTGTAATCCTAGGACTTTGGCAGGCTGAGGCAGGTGGACTGCTCGAGCCCAGGAGTTCGAGACTAGCCTGGGCAACAGGGCAAAACCCAGTCTCTACAAAAAATACAAAAATTAGCTGGGTGTGGTGGCTTGCACCTATAGTCCCAGCTACTATGGAGGCTGAGGTGGGAGGATTACTTGAGCCCAGGAGGCAGAGGTTGCAGTGAGCCAAGATCGCAACATGGCACTCCAGCCTGGGTGACAGAGCAAGACCCTGTCTCAAAAAAATAAGTGACACAAGCAACACTATATACATAAAATCAGTGGATACAGTCCGTATCTTCCATGCCCTACCCCTGACAGCCTCTGGTTTTAGTCCTTAAGGACCAGTGGGACTAAGTTCTCAAGTGAAGCCAGGTTGGGGAGGGGTGGGTGGTGGCAGGCAGAGGTTGGATCTGCTGAACCCAGTACCTCTATTCCTAAAAGTTCCCTCTGCTCAATGCCATTAGCTCCCACCTGGCTTCCTTGGTGCTTCATCACTCTTCTGTGGCAGCAACTACCCATGTGCAAACACAGCAGGAGCAATACTGCTACCAGAAAGCTGGCTGGCACAGCAAATGCTGCCCTGCCAGCACAGCAGCAGTGGGGGCAGTGAGGACATGGTGATGAATATCGGCAAGAAGCTGGTGAAACTACACTGTGGCAGCTGCTGGGGCTTGCCATCCACCTTGCGACTCCTGAGAACAGTCCCAAGTGTCGGAGTAGTAGGCTCCAGCCAAGGACAGCTAGGACTGGGAAGAAATGGGAAGAGAGTGGGCCCAGGCTCTGGGGTCAATGGCACAGGGCAAGTTAGCTGGATGACATAGGACAAGTTGCCTAACCTCATTGAGCCTCAGTGCTTTCATCTGAACATAAAGATAATAATAGTTCCTATTATTGTGAAAATTGAACAAGATTACGCATATGAAGCACCTAGTACAGTACCTGAATATGGTGAAGACTCTGCAATTGTTGACTATTCTCACTATTTTAAGCCCTGGGCCCAGGCTCATGAAAGGATTAGAAAATTGTTCCTTCTGAGGATGCACTATTTAAAAACCAGGCCAGGACCAGCCTGTTTCTTGGCACAGGTTCCTTTAACAACAGAATACTCCTGCCCCACACCAGTGCTCAGGACTCTCCCAAGAACAATATTTCAGCAGCACTGAGCCGAGCAGCAGAGCCCAAAATAGCATTTGCACAGCGAGGCACATGTCACTGCCTCTCTGGTGCTTCAGAAGTGCAGGGAAAGAAAGTTTTCAATCACTTGCTCAGAAACCACGGCCACCCACCACCTGCCTTCCTAAGATGCTAAGCAATCTTAGGGCACTAAGATGCTGCAATCTCTATTCTGCTGGAAAACAAAGGTCCCTGAGCCCTGCAGCAGCAGCTACCACTCTGACGGAACATGCTGTTTCCCTCCCGCAGGCCAGAAAGGAGCAGCCTGAAGGAGCAGCCCTCTGGGGACAAAGGACATATGCAGTTTGAATTCAGAGTGTGTTTTGTGGGGATAGAGCTGGGCCTGATACCTGGCCGAAGGGCCTGCCACTCATGCGTCGGGTGGAACACCTCCAGGACTTCGGCATCCAGCTCCTCCTCGGCTTTGGTTTCTTTTCTCTCCGTTTCTTTGGTGCTGCTCTTCTCTGGGTTGGTCAGGGCAAACTCCTTCTGAGAAAAGAAAACACGGGAAATGACCCACCGCAACTAGGCGCCAGGTAAGCAGAAAAAAAATGGCCTAGGGTGGCACGTTCTTTTCCTCCATGCCCCTCTCCCCAACAGCCAGATATGTCTGGACACTCGCAATTCCTTTCCCAAGGTCAGCCTCAGAACCAGCACATGTGAGGTGATATGGCTAAATGAATGCAGCATGTTGTCCTGTGTGTATGTGGTACTTTTGAAAATGCATAGGGAATGACTCTAGAAGATCCCATGTATCTTGAGCAGGTTAAGGGAACACATTAGGGACAGGGGCTGGCAAAACGAAACAATAAGAGCCTTTTACTTTTTGACATGCTATTATACTGTTTGATGTTTAAAACTCGCACGTATTATTTTTACAATAAAAATAAACATATTTAGAAAAGAAAAAAACACATACATGAATGGGAGAGTAAGGCCTCAAATGGCCACTACAGATGTACAAAAGCTAGCAGCTAAGGCCCAACTGATTCCCAAGCAGCCCAGCAGGGCACAATTCCCCAGTGTGCCTATCAGCCATTGCAAACCATGGAGGAAGGGTGTAACTGGGAAGGAGAGAATCCAGCTGGGCTGAGGGAGGAAGATGCTCAGGTTGGAAACCACTTCCTAAAACCTGTTTCCTTCCACCCTGTGCAGAACATAGAGGATTAATGAGATGGTGTCTCTGGAGCATCCTCAGCTCAGGAGACAGAGACGCAAGATAAACACAAAGTATTATTCATTTTGTTCTTTCCTGGATTCTCATCCTTCCTATCCCATTTTAAAACCTGTTCTTACAAAAAAAGTAATAAGGCCTCAGGAAATTCGAACCAGAGGGTTCCAGAGCTCTGGGAAATTACATTTGGGAAAACAAGCAGGAACCCACATTAGCACATGGGGAGGTATTTCAGCCTGCCCACCTCTCATGTCATCACTTTTTCTCTGCTTCCCAATCCCTCCCCTAGTAATAAAAAGTATATTTCTTGGAATCTTCCTAGGAGCCCAGACCCGTGCTGGGTACTTTACATAGATCTCATTTTGGTCTCCCAACAATTCTAACCATACCTGGGAGATGTTATATGCATACATCTGGAAAGTTATTTAACTTTCAAATAACACCTCATTCTCAGCTGGGCGTGGTGGCTCACGCCTATAATCCCAGCACTTTGAGAGGAGGCCAAGGCAGGTGGATTGCTTGAACCCAAGAATTCAAGACCAGCCTGGGCAACACCGCAAAACCCCATCTCTATAAAAAATACAAAAAAATTAGCCAGGTGTGGTGGCGTATGCCTGTAATCCCAGCTACTTGGGCGGCTGAGGCAAGAGGATCGTTAGAGCCCAGGAGGCAGAGGCTGCAGTGACCTGAGATGGCACCACCACACTTCAGCCTGGGTGACAGAGCAAGACCCCGTCTCAAAAAAAAAAAAAAAAAAAAAAAAGTGCCTTGCTCCAGATAAGGACTCTCTCCTGCCTGGGTCCCTCAATGTCTGATCTTTAGTTGTCAAGGAAAGGTTAAAATGTTAAGGTGCTGGTGATGACAATGTAGAGCCCCTCCAAGAATTTTTACATTTTAACAAGAAATAAAAGCATGAAATTTAGATGGCAGAATTTCAGGCCTTACTAAGGACCAATAAGGAAAATATCTTGGCAAGAAGAAGCTCTCAAATCTAACCACACCTGGGAGATGTTATATGCATAGTTACGAGAGGCACTGACTCCAGCATAGTGGTTAAGATGCTGGAATAACTCAAATCCCAGTTTCTTGTGTCTCGGGAAAGTTATTTAACTTTCTAAGCTTCAGTTTCCACATTTTCAACATGAAAATAATAACATCTAGCTCATAGTTAGATGAGGTACTATATTGTAAACCACTGGCTTTGGGTACATTGTGGCTGCTACTGTTATTACTTATGAAGGCAGTCATAGATTCCAGGCTGTGTTGTGACATCCAGGAGTGACTATACAATATGGCATCATTCAAGCAGGTCACCTGTGCAGCCTGGTGTCTCAAACCCCTCCTATCCCTTCAACTTAAAGTTTGCACAAATCTGAGCTCAAAAGAAAACTAGGAATAGAAGAATAGGTGTGCTTATGAGACTACAGAGAAGACAGACTGGCAGGAGGCACCCTCCATTCTGAGGACATGGACATCAAGGACTTCCAACAGCTGAGTTTCCAGAGGACAGGCACCATGACAGTCTCCTTCATCACCCCCATGCCTAGCACAGGGCTTAGTTTGAAGCTGCTGAACAAATAGATGAATGAATGCCCCTTCCCATAGGCAGGTGTGTCTTCTGGGTGCCTTAGACTGAGGAAAGCCCAAAGAACCTGAGTCTGCTGCAGGTACTTTCCTCACATTCCAGAACAAAGACCACCCTGTCTGCTAAGTACCCAGAGCCTATGTACACTAGGATCAGCCCTAGTCAGAAGCATTAGACTGCAGGACGAGGAGAAAGTTAATAAAATTTACCTTAGAGGTGTGTCAATGAAATGCCCCGGGGGCCAGGCAGGGATGCAGGGAAATCAGTGGACCAGGTGTAAACGACAGGGAGTGGTGGGACTGTAGAAACTGGAGCCCTCCTGCCTTGACTAAGGGAAGCAGCTGCTACTCAGCTGGTCTACCACTGTCACGCAGGCATTCAACTTGAAAACAGAAATCCAGATTTTTATGTGAAATGTTCTTATTTTTAGAACACTAAGAGGGCCAAACCAAAATATCTAAGCATCAATTTGCAACCTTTTTTTTTTCTTTTAATTTTTAGTGGAGACAAGGTCTCCCTATGTTTCCCAGGCTGGTCTTGAACTCCTGGACTTAAGCAATCCTCCCTCCTCTGCCTCCCAAAGTGCTGGGATTACAGGCATGAGCCACCACGCCCAGCCTCAATCCTTGTTTCAGTTTACCTATTAGCCGGGTAATTTCTGGCAGGCTGTAAGCAAGCAGCCCAATTCTCATCAAGAGAAGCAGAAAGGGGCAAGGGAGATGGTGATAAGAAGGTAGCACAGGAAGCCCTTCAAAATCCAGGTAGGCTGATGTTCATTTTAACTACTAAGGGTTGGGAAAGCCTCTTTTTCTAGATTTCATTAACAAGATTAATAGAGTGGATTCAAGAAGGAGGGTTAGAATGAGACTGATGAACCACCGAGCTACATGCTTCAAGTCCTAAGGAGGCCAGACTCTTTTGCAACAATCCTGTCACTGTTCAAAATGGTTTTTGCACCTCCTCTTGGTATCATCTTTGAACCAGATTTTAAGACACAAACACAAAATCTGTACATTTAAAAGTACATTTTAAAGTACACCTCAGTTTTTAGTGGAGATTGACATAAAATTGGTTCTCCCCTATCTATGCTCACCCTGTTCACGAGACCTGGCTATAAGAGCTTTAGATGCTTTGCCCAAAATACACCTAGCTATCCTCAAAGGCCAAGGGCTCAGAAGCATTGAGAGAGGTTCAGTGATATGAACAAACCACAGGCTGGACAGTGAGCTCAAAAGCAGAGTTCCAGAAAAGGGTTGGAGAAAAAGCAGCATCAAGAGGATGAGGTTGTAATGATAACAGCAGCTACCATTTATTAAGCCCTGATCATATGTCAGGCACCGGGGCAAGACGCCTTCCATTCCTCAATTCATCCAAGTGTCATCTGTGAAGCACATCATATTAGTCCCATAGGACGACAGATATGGGGCTTTTCAAAATCACACTTTTCAGAAAAGCAGAGCAGAGATTGAAGTCCAGACCTGCCTGGCTCCAAAGCCCATACACAAGTTTTGACTCACTGCTATGATTCTTTCTTGGTCAGATGTCCTAATAAGTTGTGCCCTGAGAGCTGAGGGAATGACGCTGGGATACTGAGATCACCTTAGCATATCTACCAGCACATGCCTTTCCTCGGCAAAGACTTCCATGGGCCAGGTAAGAAACCACAGTCCCAGTGAAAGAACAAGCACAACTAGCCTCACTCTGCCTAGGCAGTGTCCTGAACAGGAGAGAGAGAGAGGCAGGCCAGCCCTTGGTCATCCGTGAAGTAAACCCCGTGCTCTGGTGCCTTCCAGCTGGCTCCTCAGGGCTGCCTTCCACGCTGGATCATCAGTGCTCTCTTCTCCCTATCACCATCATTCCAAATACCAATTTCCTCTCAAGTGACTGGCAAGAAATCCTAGCTAAGGTGTTAGCTGACAACAGCTTACCATGTCACACTTCCTTGCGCTTGTATCCGAATAAGAGATTCTTAAAAACCAAAGCCTTCAAGATCCAAGAGAATGAATGAATCTCTAATGGTGGGTTGACAGACACTGTAACAGAGACAGACTGCCAGGGCAACATTTTGGGACAGAAGCCTGCCTGACACAGCCCAAATTAAACCATAGAAGCAGCAGCCCCATACTAAAAAACAACAGCAGACATTCATTAACCATTTATTGGCCATATTGTGCCAGTTTCAATGGCAGGTGCTTTATATATAATCATATTTAATCTACACTAAAACCTTAACAGGGAGGCACCAACCTTGTTTTACAGATTAGGAAACACAGCTCAGAAAGGGTCAAATTGCCAAAGTGGGAGGCAAAAGGGATCTTATGAAGGGCCTGTGCTCCTTCCACAAGGCTCCACTACTGTACCCGCCTCATTGTTTACCACCTTTTTCAAGGCCAGTAACACACAACCACAGTCCTTCAGCATCTACATGCCTCTTGAAATGTGGCATCCCGGGGAAGTACCACAGCAGGAGCCAGGAAGGAAAGCTGGCTCCAGATCATACTCTGATACACACAGCCGGCCTTTCCTGGGTGGGCATTAACCTGCCCCAATGCCTTTGGGGAGGACAATTCCAGGTCATCAGGAGCACTTACCTGGACTCCAGGCTCTGAAGAAAGGATCATAACCACCTCCACCCCATTTTCACTGTTGTGAAGGTGGCTGGCTGCATAATTTAGATTTTAAATGACATCAGGGCAGCAATTTTTATGGTATGAGAGAAAAGATGCTTCAACTCCTACTTGTGCTTAGCACATGATGAAAGATTATGACAAATGGATACAGCTTAGGAACAGACATAAGGATAAAAGCAGCTTCTGTTGATGAAAGTCAGTATTAACATTTTTCTGAGACTAGACTCAATAGAGCTAATATAAATGGGCCAGAATAATTATGCTCTGAAAGCTCATCTATTTGGTTGGACTATTATCCAAAAGGGACTTCCTAACTCGGTCCTTAAGTAAATTCATCAGCATGCCTTTGTTAATTGTGCATCTGCTAAAGCTCACGATGGGGAGCACGGCATCCTCATGAGCTACAAGTTGGGGAGGGGACACAGCCCTGGTCCCTCAAGGCTCTTTTCTGGGCCATTCCACCACCAACCCATGCCAGAGACAGCCCCAACCTCACGCTGTAGCCAGTCCCATTCTCAGGGGCCCCTGGGATCCCATTCTTACTGTCCTTGAAGAAGAGGCAAATAAACAGCACCAACAGGATCTCAGAGGGCATTAAAAACTCAAAAGGACTCGTGACTCCTAACTGTATGTTTTCTCCTGCTCCACAAAGTGGGGGGAAAGGCAGAGAGGAAAAAAATGATTTCAGAGAGAAGGTGGAAACTTGCCATGAGCCAGAGGTGAACCACAGCTAAGCTGGATTGTTATTAAATTCATCACAATTGTCATTTGCACTTCAAGGACCTCCCGCTCCAGAGCTTCCAGCGCTTTATCCAACATTTAGTGGGAGCCCTGGGGGTTGGGGAAGGTGGCCAGGGGAGGGTGAAACTGTCAAATAACTGACAGTGGGAGCTTATCAAGGGAGAGGAGAGGGAGGGCATTAGGAGCTGGTCAAGGGCAGGCTGTTGCCAGGACAAGCCGAGTAAACAGGGCCAGGAACCCTAGTGTGCTGCAGCCAGGCCAAGCTCAGGGCCTTTTTGGGCATTCTCCTCCTGCCAGTGGCAATGGCAGAAGCCCTGAGCAGTAAGCTCTAGGTTAATGAAGTGTGGCCCAGAAAGAACAGGGAGCTACAGACAAAAGGAAGGAGGATACAGAGATGGAGATGAACTGAGAAAGTACAAGGGAGAGAGGAGTAGAGGAAGAAAAAGAGTCTTACTTGGAACTGATGCCCATCACACAGGCACTCAGCTTTTGGGCAGAATCCTGACATTCATAGCTCTCATAAACTGGCTGTGTGATTTTGGCCAAGTTACTTAATGTCTCTGAGTCTTAGTCTTCTCCTCAAAAGGAGAATAAAAACTGTAGCTGCCTACTTCATAGAGTTGTTGGGAGGATTAAATGAGAATACATATAAAGCACTCACTACAAGGTTTGGTACATGGAAGATTATAATTA
This sequence comes from Pongo abelii, assembly GCF_028885655.2. Classification (NCBI taxonomy): domain Eukaryota; kingdom Metazoa; phylum Chordata; class Mammalia; order Primates; family Hominidae; genus Pongo; species Pongo abelii. The sequence goes on from NC_071989.2 coordinate 147,493,179, forward strand.
TGAATTTATCATCATCATCATCTTTTCCCCAAAGGGAAACTGTCATAATCTTTAAACAGAGGCCAGAAGACACAGGGATGGGGAGGAAGAAGTCTACCTACTCCATGATCCACTGCCAGCCACACTCACATAAGAAAGAAACATAAAAGCCCACCCTACTCCCACAGCAGCCCTGGTGACAGGAAGGCCTTCTCAAGACTTCATCAAGGATCCCTCCCATTTGCAATAAAGATATTTACCAGGTTCTGATGACTGAGGCAGAAGGGGAAGCAGGCGGCCATCAGCAGCCCAAGCAGCATGCCCAGAGGAGCCATCCTAGATGAAGGCAGGCTCTGGGGAGGGGTAGTCAGGGACCTGCAGGTGCAAGCATAGACAACAGAAGGTCAATGAAAAGCTAGTGCTTGGTTCCCCCGCACTGTGATTCCCATGTCATCACTGGCTCACATGTCAGACATTTCCTGCATAGAGGTATAATGAGTCTTCTACCACTTCTAGATAATTCTGAAGCCTCCATCTCCCATGGTGGGTCCAGCCATCCAACAAGAGATATGCCCTGGCTAGAACCATACAGTCGATCGGGAATCCTGCATGAGCTATCACAGCCCTGGTCCCTTCCTTCTTCATTAGAACTGGTTATCAGGTTGTGGCAGGTGGTCTTGACTATGATAAGGAGAGAGGGAAACTAACCAACTGATCTGCATGTGAACAAACATGGGCACAAATCCACATAAGCCTTTGTAACCACCCACTTCTAAAACACACCCATTATCCTACCTGAAGACAGATGGCATCAATATCCTCTAAGACAGCAAAGTTCGATATTCCCAAGTCACAAAACCTCTCACATCACATTTCAAACAGTCAAATCAAAGTACAAGCCCCAGTAGCTATTAAAAGGACAGGCAAAGGTGGGAGGATCACTTGAGGCCACAAGTTCAAGACCAGCCTGCACAACACAGTGAGACCCTGTCTCCACAAAATATTTAAAAAACAAAAAAATTAGCTAGGCATGGTGATGTGAGCCTGTAGTCCCAGCTACGTGGGAGGCTGAGGCAGGAAGACCACTTGAGCCCCAGAGGTTGAGGCTGTAGTGACCCATGACTGCACCACTGCACTCCAGCCTGGGTGACAGAGTGAGACCCCATCCCTCCAAAAAGAAAATTTAAAGGATATAAGGATGGAAGGACATCCCATGTTCATGAATTAGAGACTTCATACTGTTAACAACAATACTACCCAAAGCAACATACAGATTCAGAGCAATCTCTGTTAAAATCCCAAAGGAGAAACTCATCCTAAAACTCATATGAAATTTCAGGGGACCCAGAATAGCCAAAACAATCTTAAAAATGAAGAAAGGGCTGGGTTTGGTGGCTCACACCTATAATCCCAGCACTTTGGGAGGCCAATGGGTGGAGTGCCTGAGCTCAGGAGTTCAAGACCAGCCTGGGCAACATGGCAAAACCCCATCTCTACCAAAAATACAAAAATTTGCTGGGTGTGGTGGCACATGCCTGTAGTCCCAGCTACCCAGGAGGCTGAGGTGGGAGGATCACGTGAGCCTGGGAGGCAAAGGTTGCAGTGAGCTGAGATCACACCACTGCACTACAACCTGGGCGACAGAGTGAGTACCCATCTAAGAAAGTAAAAGAAAAAAGTTAGAGGACTCACTCTTCCTGATTTCAAAACTTACTACAAAGCTACAGTAATCAAAGGGTGATACTGGCATAAGGATGGAGAGACAGACCAATGAAATAAAATTGAGAGTCCAGAAATAATCTCATATATGGCCAATTTTTGACAATGGTGCCAAGACCATTCAATGGAGAAAGGACAGTCTCTTTAACAAATGGTACTGGGACAAGTGGATATCCACATGTGTAAGAGTGAAGCTGGGGCCAGGTGTGGTGGCTCACGCCTGTAATCCCAGCTGAGGTGGGCAGATCACAAGGTCAGGAGATCGAGATCATCCTGGTTAACGCAGTGAAACCCCATCTCTACTAAAAATACAAAAAATTAGCCGAGCATTGTGGTGGGCGCCTGTAGTCCCAGCTACTCAGGAGACTGAAGCCAGAGAATGGCATGAACCCGGGAGGCGGAGCTTGCAGTGAGCCGAGATCACGCCACTGCGTTCCAGCCTGGGCGACAGAGCGAGACTCCGTCTCAAAAATAATAATAAGAAGAAGAAGAGTACATACAGTTGGACCCTTACCCTATATCATTTATAAAAACTAACTAGAAATGAATCAAAGACCTACATTTAAGAGCTAAAAGCATACAACTTAGAAGGAAACATAGATGTAATCTTAACGACCTTGGATTTGGCATCGGTTTCTTAAATATGACACCAAAAGCATGGGCAACAAAAGAAAAATAGATAAATTGGATTTCATCAAAATTAAAAAGCTTTTGGGTCTCAAAGGATATTATCAAATAGTGAAAAGACAGAATGGGAGAAAATATTTGTAAATCACATCTCTGTTACAGGTATATTGTCCAGAACATGTTGAGAATTCCTAAATCTCAACAATAAAAAGACCAGTATCCCAATTTAAAAATGGGCAAAGGCAGGAGTTCAAGAATAGCCTGAGCAACATAGCTCATAGACCTCTTCTCTAAAAAAACAAATTAAAAATTTTAAAAATTAGCCAGGTGTGGTGGTGTGCACCTACAGTCCCAGCTACTTAGGAGGCTCAGGTGAGAAGATCTCTTAAGCCCAGGAGTTTGAGACCTCAGTGAGCTATGACAATGCCACTGTGCTCCGGCCTGGGCAACAGAGTGAGATTCTGTCACTAAAAAAAAAGTAAAAAAAATTAAAATGGGCAAAGGACTTGAATAAACATTTCTCCAAAGAAGATATACAAACGGCCAATAGGGACATGAAAAGGTTCTCAACATCATTAACCATGAGGGAAATGCAAATCAAAACCACAATGATACACCACTTCACACCCACAATGATGGCTGTAATTTTTTTTTTAAGTAAAATAACAAGTGTTGGTGAAGATGTGGATTAACTAGAACCCTCGTACATTGCTGGTGTAGATATAAAAGAGTGCAGCCACTTGGGAATAGCTTGGTGGCTCCTCAGAAAGCTAACTATAGAATTAACATATGTCCCAGCAATTCCACTCCTAGGCATATCCCCCAAAGAATTGAAAACAGGGACTCAAACAGATATATGTACATCAATGTTCACTGCAGCATTATTCACAATACCCAAAAGGTGGAAACAATCCAAGTGCCATCAAAAGATGGATTTTCAAAATGTGGTGTATACATACAACGGAATATTATTCAGCTGTAAAAGGAATGAAATTCTGATACATGCTGCAACATGGAAGCTTGAAAACATTATCCCAAGTGAAATAAGTCAGACACAAAAGCTCAGATATGGTATGATTCTAATTATATGAAATATTTAGAACAGACAAATTCATTTAGATAGAAAGTAGAAAAGCAGTTACCGGGTTAAGGAAAAGGGGAAATGGAGAGTTACTCCTTAATAGGTGAAGAGTGTCTATTTGGAATAGTGAAAATATTCTAGTAAACTAGGATAGAAGTCAAGAAAACTTAATCCAAATTAGCAAATGATCTAGGAAAGAAAGGCAGAAAGAAAAACAAAATAAAACAAGCAAAACAAACCAGAAAACCTTAGGAAAATTCAGGATGTGTCAGTATTAGCCCAGACCCTTATAAGAGGTTTTAATATTTATCCCTCAGCCCCAGTATACCTCATTAGGCAGTTTACTCAATTGAGGCTTAAGTGAGTTAATTACAGGGCAGCACCTCTGAAGAATGTGGTGTTTACCTTTTCTCTATCCCACTCCTGCCACATTCCTCCCTGCTTCACCTTAAGAAATTGGACCTGTGGAGTGATTGCAGTGGGACCCAAAGCGTGCCTGAACCCACTCTCAGAAGTCATTACCCCTCTGCCCTGCCCACATCTTCTCAGGGGCCGAAAGAAACTTTCCCTAAGGACATCTGCAGCCATGAAGGAAAACAGCCCTGCTGGACCGCCACTGTGCTAAAAAAGCACAGCCAAATGGAAAAGCAAAGGCTCAGGTACTAAAAATAGCTGCTACACTCACCCAGCAGCAAAAGCCTTAGCTTTCTGCCAGTTCCCCTCCTCTTTTTTTGCCGACAAAATGGAACGGCTGAGTGCCACGAGAGCTTCCCCCAGCAACCTGGCTCCCTGGGGCACCAATCACACTGAAAGACAGGGATTGAGTTCACAGCACCACACTAGGCTCTGGATAGGTGACTGGCCATCCCTGGGTGTGAGCAGGAGAGGGGCCAGGCTGGGTGAGGATGAACAAGGGCAAAGGGTCACCGCATCAGGAGGGAGAAGGCTAGGGAGGCTAGGGAGACGGTTCCTGAGAGGGCACAACCCTAGAGCTGCCTATACTGCTCTAAACTTTTGTTAACGCTGCAGCCTTGGCTGTGGGGAAAAAAAAGAATAAAGAATAGAAGTGGGGGACTCACAGCATTATCAGGACAACATACAATAAAACAAAGATTAACCCAAAGCCACAGATGTCCCTCCCCTTCCATGAGATACTCATGTGTATACACACACAGACACACACACACACAGACACACACATACAGACACACAGTTATGAGCTTCCTTCTTACAGCTAGGGATCAACAACGAAACTGGTGCTGGGGAAAAAGAAGAGGAGGAAGAGCTAAATGAGAAGGAAATAGTCAAGGGCAAAGGAGACAAATGAGCAGAAGGGGGAGGCCCAGAAGGGACTGAGGAAGAAGAGGTCAGGGGCAGCTGATGCACACACAGCAGCTTCCCCCACTCCTTGGAGTGGGAAGAGGAGTGGAGGGTGAGAGAAACGGCAGCTCCCACAGGGCTCCCAGCCGTCTCTGTCTCCTGCACACACGCTAACACTGTCAGAAACATTTTCTGCCAATACTAAGGATGAGAGATGGATTCACAAGTGGATCCTTCATCTTCCCTCAATAATTCCACATGGACTGCACAGCTGACCCAGTTATTGCCTCCATATATTTTTCCACAAAACAGGGAGAGAGAAAGAGAGGACAAGAACATGGAGCTGAGGTGGGCAGTGGGAGAGGGATGGGGAGATTGAGAGGACTGAGGAGAGACGTAGGTGAGGCTGGGAGAAAGGTGTGAGATAGTTTCTCAGGCTTCACAGGGGCATTCAGAGAGCAAGAGCAAGTACAAACTCTGCAGCATGCAGGCATGGAAAACAGTGTTCTCCGTCCTTTTAAGGCCTGGCCTGCAGCCACGTCACCTGGTCTTGGTCCTTACTCAAGAAGTGGCAGGCATAGTTTGCCCTGGGCTTTATGCTAAAGCTGAGGGAGAAGGGAAAGGGAAGTGGCACACAGCTATGCTTTGCCAGGATGGCCCACCATCACAAGCAGGGACAGAGGCAGCAGCAGTGGCAAAAGCCAGCTGCGGTCCCTGGCATAAGTAAAGCCAAAGTCATGGCATCCCATTGAGGCACAGTTTGGCACGCCTGGCCTGATGATAGTGCCATTCCCAAACCACTTGCCACCCATAAACTCTGGGTTCGCCTGATCAATGGCCCCTGCATATCCTGCAAAAAAAAAAAATCCTTATCATCATCCTTGGTTTTCAATGGAGGACAGACATACATCTTTACGTTTATGTCCCTCTTCTGACATAAAATACCATCACTCCGTCCAGGAAAGGGGAAACTATTTCAGTGTCTCACCAGTAACTCTTTCCTTAAGTATCCTTGGGCTTTGGGACAGAAGAGATAATAAGGTACTTGAGATGCCCATTTTTCTATCAAAAGTATCCATTTGTAGGCTGTACCTCTGCTTAAATAGAGGTTGGATGCACGCACCAATCTGTATTGCCAGTTTACTGCAGCCCAGAGCAGATGTTTGGGGAGCAGGTGGGAGAAGGCCACTCAGCCCCCACCTCTCTCAGTGCCTCATGTCTTCCACACAATTCAGACAAGACTGGGGGTGGGGATTGGGCCCTGTGTAAACAAGGCGTCTCTTCTTAATGTCTTTTCTCCAGAATGGAAAACAAAAGAATGGGATGAGGATGGCAAGAAGCCAAAAAAGGGAGAGGGAGCAGTATTGCTGGATCTCTGGCAGCTTCTGACACACCTGGCAGGACCCATGGGCAGTAGCTGAGTTTCAGGACCAGAGCACAGAAAGAACTGGAAAAGGTTCTAAGTGTCCTGGGCAAGCAAAGCCAACTCAGTAGCCTGCCATGGAGCCCTTGGAATTCCATCTTATAAAATGCTCATGTTATTAACCTACACTGTATGTTCATGTATTTGTTTTCCCGAATCTCCTGGGAAAAGTGAAAGGGCAAGAATTCCTACTTCCATTTTATAAGGAAGAAACTGAAGCAAAGAGACAAAAGAAACAAAAACACTGGGTAGTATAACACATGGACTTGGAGTCAGACAGACCTAAGGCCAATTCTTGGCTCTGCCACTTCCTAGCTATGTGATCTTGGACACAACTTCACTAGGCCTCAGTTTCTTCACCTATAAAATAGGTATATTAAGAATTTCTACTTCAAAGGTTAGTAGCGAGGATTAAAGCAATGAATAGGAAGTACTTGGTACAGCACCTAGCATCTAATCATCACTCCATTTTTTTATTAGTTGTTTTGTTTGTTTTCTGAGACAGGGCCTCACTCTGTCACCCAGGCTGGAGTGCAATGACACAATCTCAGCTCACTGCAACCTCTGCTTCCCAAGCTCAAGCAATCCTCCCATCTCAGCCTCCTGAGTAGCCGGGACTACTACCGAGTAGCAGATATGGTGTGCCACCATACCTGGCCTTTTTAAATTTATTATTTTTGTAGAGATGGGGTTTCACCATGTTGCCCAGGCTGGTCTCGAACTTCTGGGCTCAACTGATCCATCCATGTCAGCCTCCCAAAGTGTTGGGATTACAGTCCTGAGCCTCGGTGCCCAGCCCACTCCATCACTGGAATGGAAATGATGACTGCTGCCCTGGACCTGCAGCCCATCAGGGCCAGGCCAGACAACTACTCTCCAAAGCTCCTGCTCCCTGTTAGATCCACACACTCTCCAGCTGACCCATGCCTCAAATGAGGACCAAAGCCTTTTGTTGGGTAGCTACTCCCATGAGGTAAAGCAAATAAATGTTAAAGGATGACCCTCCTGGCTGAAAACGGAGACACCCGAGGCAGTTTTCTGCTGAGCCCCAAGGCAGACCCAGCCCACTCAGTGCTCTTCCTAGCATATTGGCATCCAGAGAGCCAAGCCACCAACATGCAGAACGGCCAGCTGCAGAAACAGCTGTAAGACAATCACCTGCTTTACAAACTGAAGGTTAGAGGATGAGCTCTTCCACAGACACACATTCATTACTATTTATGGGCTGCACAAACTCATATGCGCACATACAGTCACTCACCTCTACACAAACAGAAGTGCACTACCTAATTTAAGCAGACAAATATGAAGCTGAAGAAACAATGCAAAGAGGACGCTGAAAGGACGCCCCTGACAAGGGAGAACAATGTGCAAAGGCTTAAGAAAAGAAATGGAATTTTAAAGAATAATTTGAAGGACAAGAAAAACAAGTTTGTAGTAGTCAGGCAAACAAGCTTTTCCCCCGAGACAATACTAAACAGAAAGTCAAGAGGTAGACAGCAATTACATGGAAAGTCTTTGAAAAGCAAAACAAATGTAGCTTCTAACTAGTCCAGCCCCCAACTGGAAAGGTGGCTGGACTGGAACATCCCTGAGCCAGTGGCCATTTGTACAATGGGGATAATATCTCCCCTATGTTTTGAAGTCATGCCTAGGGACAAGCAAAGAGTGACTGCTCTCAACAAACCCAAGGCACCCAAGAAAAAAGGTTATTAGAGGAGGCTGTTGGAGGGTAGAGGGTTCATAATGAATCCAAGCCTCTGCCTAACCAGAGAGCTACAAAGAGCTACAGAGAGCTACAAAATCCACTGTGCAGCCTGCAAGGGAGAACAGTGGCAGTACAGATGTTAGCCCTGCCAGAGGGCACAGGGAGCCAAGAAGGGCTCCACAGGCCCAGCTGGGAATAGACACCTGGAGGGAAGGCAACATGGGATGGGATGAAATGGGAAGGGCAGTGAGGGGCATTCCTAGCCCTTTCTCTGTACTCCCAGAGGTGGAACATGACCTACTCCATTCCCACTCCAGTAGAGAAGAATACAGATCTTCAAGAAGGGAGCTAAACAAACTAGAAAAAAAAAAAAAAAAACTGCAATCACAGAGACAAAAGTTAGTGCATCCAATGAAAAGAAATCACATGACACGATCAGGCATGGTGGCTCACACCCGTAACCCCAGCACTTTGGGAGGCCGAGGCAGGCAGATCACTTGAGGTCAGGAGCTCGAGACCAGCCTGGCCAACATGGGGAAATCCCATCTCTGCTGAAAATACAAAAAAATTAGCCGGGTGTCATGGTGCACGCCTGTAATCCCAGCTACTCGGGAGGCTGAGGCAGGAGAATCTCTTGAACCTAGGAAGCGGAGGTTGCAGTGAGCCGAGATCATGCCTCTGCACTCTAGCCTGGGTGGCAGAGTGAGGCTCCGTCTCAAAATTAGAAAAAAAAGAAATGACATGACAAGCAGAGTGACTCAATAACAAGCCTAGCCTGGCCCTCTCCAGATCTGTCCTACTTGGCCACAGCTTTCAAAGAATCTGAATGCTAGAAGTGAGCTTAAGGCTCAATCTTTATTTGGACTGCTAAATACCCAGAAGACATGGCAGGCACTCAATACCTACATAGAGAACAATTGGAATTCAATGCCATTAGGCGTGAAACTTATCAATGGATCTGGGAAGGCTGTGGCAACCTCATACCTGTTGAAGACGAAGAGGTAGACAGGGCTAAGGCAGGGCAAGAGTTTCAGTGCTATCAGCACAGAGGTGATCATCAAAGCAACAGGAGCAGAGCGACTATCTTTCTAAGGAGAAACCTTAGAGAGAAAAGGACCGTGGGCCAAGCATAGTCTTCAACTCATGGCTGCAGGTTAGGAAAAGGGAGCAAGCAAGGAAATCAGAGGAGCAGCCACACGATTAGTGCAGAATCATGAGAGTGGAGAATCATGAGAAAATCCAGTTGTAGGCAACAATGTCAGGAGATCAGTCACTGGATTTGGCAATGAGGCAGTCAGAGGGCCCTTCAAAAGAGTGTCCACATATGAAGACATAGAGGCACAAGGGTAGGCCACTCCAAAAGGCTCAATGGGTCCACTAAATTTTGAAGATTTGAGGCCACATTTCTAAATGTGATTTTTCAACATTTCACTGAAGTCTTAATGAGAAAAGAAAAAAAAATTCCTCCATGGGTGCAACAGAGGGATTCTTCAATGCCATACATAAGTTCCTACGATTGATGAAGAGCTACCCCACGACACACATGACCTCAGGACAATGATGGGCATCAGTCACTCCAGCAGAAGGAGGGGGCAGGGAGGTAAAATTTCTAAGAAGAAATTCCCATCAGACACAATCCTACCTTCTCTGGGCTCTCAGCCATGCCTCAGACTACCCGGAGGCTTTAGTCCTTACACTTTCTGGAACTGTAATAATAACTGTAGCAATAGCCATGGCAGAGAGACAGAAATACCGCAGTGCCACCCCTTCCCCCAGTATTCAAATATATTATCTGGGCATCCCAGAGGAAAATTAATTCTGTCAAATAATAATTATAGTCAACATTTATAGAGAACTTTCCATGTTGCGAGCAAAGTATTAAGTTCATTTCCTCTTCACGACAACCCTCTGAGGTGGTTCCAATATGCTGCTCATTTTACCCATGAGGGGACCAAAATTCAGAGAGGTTAAGTAACATGCCAGAGTTCATGCAGCCACAGAGCAGTAGAGTCAGAATTCAAAGCCAGTTTGGCCCCAAAAGCCATGCTCTTTCCACAGCCGTGCTGTCTCTCAAGGGGTCTGTGAAATCAGCCACAGAAACTGGACTCATCATTTTATTTGTTCTGCAACAGTATAAATAAAAAGGCACATTTTGTGTCAGGACAGAAATTTTTTTTTTAATTTTATTATTATTATACTTTAAGTTTTAGGGTACATGTGCATAACATGCAGGTTTGTTACATATGTATACATGTGCCATGTTGGTGTGCTGCACCCATTAACTCGTCTTTTAGCATTAGGTATATCTCCTAATGCTATCCCTCCCCCCTCCCCCCACCCCACAACAGGCCCCGGTGTGTGATGTTCCCCTTCCTGTGTCCATGTGTTCTCATTGTTCAATTCCCACCTATGAATGGGTGCTGGGAAAACTGGCTAGCCATATGTAGAAAGGACAGAAATTTTTAAATGAGCCTACTGGGGCCCTCTTGTGGAAAGACCCACCTCTACCATGTTCTAGTTTCTGCACCACACACAAACACACACCACACACACACGCACACACACACATACCACACACAGGCACCTTGATTACTAAATGCCCTTGGCACAAACCAGCCAAGGCATAGGCACAGGCTTTCCAGAAGAAGAAATTCCTTGACTCAGATTGCAGCCAGGCTTCCTTTGTGACTTGATCCCTTAAACTCCTATCACTCAAGCTTCCTAGCTATACATGAAGCAAAAGCATCCCTGCTCCCCTTCATGGAGCCCAGTGCCAGGCACACACACACATATATACACACACACACACAAACCACAACCACACACACCATGTATATACACACACCCAACTGTCGGGTAAGAACTTGACACCTCACCCCTCCATGCAGAAAATACACAAGACAGAAGTATTTCCACATGGCAGACAAAGACAGAGTCTTCTTTGGTGAATGGGGCTTGCCTAAGCATACCAGCAGTTGACCAGATGAATCAGAGGAATACTCAGGTCCTAGTCTGTACTTTCCAGTAGGTCCTAGACTGTAAGCTCCTAGCAAGATACAGACAAGGGGACCTACTCCTTATACCTGATCCTTGACCCTGCCTGAGGTACCGGGAGTGATCAGCCCATGTCTGATAACAACCAAGGTTACCAGAAGCTCCATTCCCTTCCAACCCACTCCAGTGTAATAGGAAGAATGCAGACTCTGGATTTTGAGCCAAGTCTCCCCTACTAGCTGTGTGACTTTGGGCCAGATGCTTAACCTCTACAAGTTTCAACCCCTTCATCTATAAGGGGACTTGATAGTAACTATTTAGTATGACTGTCTGTATTAAATGAGATGACATAGAGCATATAGCACAGTGTCTGACACAAAATGAGGGCTCATAAAGCTTGTAGCTCTCACTACTATTATTAGAGAAAATTCTGAGCAAAGAACAGGATAAGCAAAAGCAGCGAGGGCTTCACCCCCATACAGAACTGTCTTCTGTTCTGACAACCAAGCCCCTCTTTGGAGACTAACTTCCCTGAGCCACAAGTCGGCCCACACACCTGGACTATACTCTGGGTGGTTACAGACACATTTCCATTGAAACCTTTAAGCGATGCTGGCTGGCTCTGCATCAGTGCCAGCTGACTGACATCAGACACTTCAGAGTCCCGCTTCCTGATGACTCAGGCCCGTCTCCAAATTCCTGCTGCCACTCTCCTACCTCTAAGGGGGAGTCAGGGAGAGTAGGAACAGCCAGGGCAAATGCAGCTGACCTAGACTGCTGGACCACTGTAGACAGATGCAGCTAGCATCCAGGGAGTAAGGGTCCCAGGGCTTTTCCTCCCTCCCCTTTTAAAACAGTAACTGGATCTCCTGACAGTACGCACGATGGGCTTTCTCTATAGCCTGCTCCCAAAGAACACCAGGGACTTTCACACCACAGTCATCCAGATACCACAGTCAGGGTTCGAGGGGAGGAGAGATCAGAATTCATGTTTCCTTTCCCCTGCTGTCTCTAAGCTTCCAGAAAACATCAGGGCCTCTTAAAGGGGCTAAAATTGGGAAGAAGGTATGATTTCCAGTCCATAACTCTAAAGGAACTATCTGCTAACTGGTAAGTACAATTTGTTTGCCATTTCAATTGCAAGCATTCAGCATTCACACTCTAAAAGCAAATACCACACAAAGATAATTTCAGCATTAATGTCAGTTCCTTGAGCACACTGGGCACCATACTATGGAACAGAATATACAAAAGATATTGTCACTTGCCTCAGGTGGATGATGTCCTGTTCACATTCAGTGGATAATGTGGCCTTCCACATCTTAGTCTCAGACAGCATAATTATTAAAAAGAAAAGGCCAGGTGCAGTGGCTCACACCTGTAATCCCAGCATTTTGGGAGGCCGAGGCAGGTGGATCATATGAGGTCAGGAGTTCAAGATCAGCCTGGCCAACATGGTGAAACCTCATCTCTACTAAAAAATACAAAAATTAGTTGAGGCTGGGTGCAGTGGCTCATGCCTGTAATCCCAGAACTTTGGGAGGCGGAGGCAGGTGGATCACTTGAGGTCAGAAGTTCAAGACCAGCCTGGCCAACACAGTGAAACCCCGTCTCTACTAAAAATACAAAAATTAGCCGGGTGTGGTGGTGGTTGCCTGTAATCCCAGCTACTCGGGAGCCTGAGGCAAGAGAATTGCTTGAGCCTGGGAAGCAGAGGTTGCAGTGAGCCGAGATCGAGCCACTGCCCTCCAGCCTGGGAGACAGAGCAAGACTCTGTCTCAAAAAAAAAAAAAAAAAAAAAAAAAAAAAAAAGACACTAATTACAACTTTGTAATAATGAGCTAGGCAATAATTAGGGTACTCCTTAAACTAATTGGGGAGCCCCAAGAAAATAGCATTTACTTACAGAAACACTTAGCAACAATATGAGGATGGGTCACCAAGCACAGGACTTGCTACTACCATGTTGGTATCAACTATGTCTTCCAGGTAAGTCAGCAACTGAAACATTTTATTTTTAACATGCCTGAGAGCCCAAGACTATTTATAATACCAGATCCTTAAAAACTTGAAAGGGAGATGAATTTTAAAATGTACACATTTACATATGTGGGCAGAAACACAAAAATCAGATGCCTCTCAACACAGCTCAGGGAGCCATAACTCATGGCTTTCACAATCCCACCTAACGCCCAGAGAAAATCCGGGCACCTTCTACAAGGGATGGTAGGAAGCCGGGTAGGTAGCCAAGAAACAAAGAAACCTAAACTCAGCACTTGGCAGGACAATTAAGGAGCAGAGGATTTTAAATGCATTGTTTCTGACTCTAAATATGGCTACATTTATTACCAATTTGGGATCAGAAACCACATTTAGTTCTGTCATGACCACATGCTAAAAATATTAAGCAGAGTATTGCCTAGGAAACAGCAGTTCTCCCTGCTGTGGCAGCTCCACTTCAGAGCCATCTCTGCCATGGTCACAGGGTTTCCATCCTGTGCTTTGCTGAGAGCACAGTTACAAGCAGAACTGACACTGTCCTGCCAAGACTCCCCCCCGCATTTTAGAAGGCAGCAATAGGAACCAGAGCTAGGGACTGCACAACCTCTCATCCTCTCCAGGGCTGTTTTAGGTGTCAGTGAAGCTCTATTTCATAGGCCTATAACGAGAATCCATCTGACTGGGAGCTCCACAGGGGGAGGGACAATTGTCTGTATAACACACTGCTGTCTCTTCATTGCCCAGCACTTTGCCTGGCACTCAAAAAATAGCCATTGATTTAATAAAATCAATAATCTAAAAAGAACCATCTGGAAGACTACAATGGAAAATAACACTGCCATTAAAATAGGCAAAAATATGGACTGTAGTAATACATAAAAACAGATGCTGGCCAGGCACAATGGTTCACACCTGTAATCCCAGCACTTTGGGAGGCCTAGGTAGGAGGATGACTTGAAGCTAGGAGTTCAAGATCAGCCTGGGCAGCAAAGTAAGACTCTGTCTCTACCAAAAAAAAAAAAAAAAAAATTTTTTTTTCATTAGCAGGGCATGGTGATGCACCTATGGTCGCAACTACTCAGGAGGCTGAGGTGGGAGGATGGCTTGAGCCCAGGAGTTCAGGGCTGCAGTGAGCTATGATCACAGCACCGCACTCCACGTTGGGCAATAGCGAGACCCCTATCTTTAAAAGCAGGTGCATAAAAAATTGTTGAGTGGAAGTGGAAGCAGCAGAACCTAATGGCACACATATGTAAATTACTACTTTGGAAAGAAGTGTGTGTGGCCACCTCTATGATCATATGTGAACTTAGAATTATGGAAAACTGTGCTCAATGGAATCTTTCACTCTGAAATGTTAAGTATCTAAGAAAACACTTTAAAATACATTATTTTCAGCACAGAACCTACTCCCGTATCACCTGACTTGTTGTGATCTCTTGGATGGCTCAGAGGCCTTGTTCTTGTTCAGCAAACCCAAAATCAGACCATACACTCATCAGCCGAAGGAAACAGAGAACACATGGAAAAAGCCGCAGTCTTAAAGTCCAACGTAGCAACCTGACCCTGTCAGGGCAGTTTCCAGTCTGCATAATCAGAATGGCTGGCTGTCCAAACAGGTGGCCAAGATGGAAGTGTCAAGACAAAAAAGTATGGAAAAGTTCACCTGGCCCAACTTCAAAGCCAAAGCTTCAAAAAGGTAGGAGCTTAACAGGCACTTACTGGCCAGCAAGGTGCCTGTTAAGAAGGGTAGCAGTACACCAATCCTTCTCAAACTCTTCACAAAAACTGAAGAGAAGGGAAACACTTCCTAATTCATTCTATGAAGTCAGCATTACCCTGAAACCAAAGCAAGACAGAGACACTATAAGAAAACTCCAGACCAATATCTCTTATAATAAACATGCAAAAAATCCTGAACAAAATACTAGCAAGCCAAAATTCAGCAGCATATTGAGAGAATTATACAACATGATCAAGTGGTGTTTTATCCCAGGAATACAAGAGTGGCTCAACATATGAAACGCAATCAATGTAATACATCACATTAACAGAATGAAGGAAAAAAACCATATGATCATTTCAATGGATACTGAAAAAGCAATTGACAAAATCCAATACCCTTTCATAATAAAAAATACCCAATAAACCAGGAATAGAAAAGAACATCCTCAACATAATAAAAGGCATATATGAAAAACCCACAGCTAGCATCATATTTAATGGTGAAAGACTGAAAGCTTTTCCCCAAAGACCAAGAACACGACAAAGATACCCTCCTTTCACCACTTCTTTTATTTATTTATTTATTTATTTTGAGATGGAGTCTCGCTCTGTTGCCCAGGCTGGAGTGCAGTGGCGCGATCTCGGTTCACTGCAAGCTCTGCCTTCCGGGTTCACGCCATTCTCCTGCCTCAGCCTCCTGAATAGCTGGGACTACAGGTGCCCACCACCACACCCGGCTAATTTTTTTTGTATTTTTAGTAGAGACAGGGTTTCACTGTGTTAGCCAGGATGGTCTCAATCTCCTGACCTCGTGATCTGCCCACATTGGACTTCCAAAGTGCTGGGATTACAGGCGTGAGCCACCGCGCCCGGCCACCCACTTTTACCACTTCTATTCAACATAATACTATAAGTTCTAGCCAGGGCAATTAGGCAAGAAAAGAATAAAAGGCATCCATATTGGAAAGGAAGATGTAAAACTATTCTATGTGCAGATGATATATACATATACATATGTATATATACATATATATGTGTATATACATATATATACGTATATATGTATATATACGTATATATATGTGTATATGGTTTTTTGTTTTGTTTTGTTTTGTTTTTTGAGATGGAGTTTCGCTCTTGTTGCCCAGGCTAGAGTACCGGAGCGTGATCTACGCTCACTGCAACCTCTGCCTCCTGGGTTCAAGCGATTCTCATGCCTCAGCCTCCCAAGTAGCTGGGATTACAGGCACACATCACCACACACAGCTAAGTTTTTGTATTTTTAGTAGAGACGGGGTTTCACCTTGTTGGCCAGGCTGGTCTCAAACTCCTGACCTCAGGCGATCCACCCACCTCAGCCTCCCAAAGCTCTGGGATTACAGGCATAAGCCACTATGCCCAGCCAATGATATGATCTTATACATAGAAAACCTTCACAAATCTAGCAAAATAAAACCTGTTAGAGCTAATAAATTCAGTAAAGTTGCAGGACATAAAACCAACACACAAAAATCAGTTGTATTTCTATATCCCAGAGATGAATGATCCAAAAAGGAAACTAAGAAAGCAATTCCATTTAAAACAGTATCAAAAAGAACACTTAGGAATAAATTTTGCCAATGAAGCAAAAGACTTTACACTGAAAACTACAAAACGCTGCTAAAGAAATAAAAGAAGATCTCCATTCCAATTTTTCTGTACACACACACAAATAAATAAAAACACATTTTAGGTTCATGATTCAAAGATATGATATTGCTAAAATGATAGTATTACCCAAAGCAATATGCAGATGCAATGCAATCCCTTTCAAAATTCCACTGGATTTTTTGCAGAAATGGAAAAACCCATCCTAAAATTCACATGGAGTTTCAAGGGACTCTGAATACCCAAAACAATCTTGAAGCAGGAGAACAAAACTGCTGGGCACAGTGATTCATGCCTGTAATCCCAGCTACTTGGGAGGCTGAGGCAGGAGGACTGCTTGAGGCTAGGAACTCAAGCCTGCAGTGGGCTATGACAGCGCCATTGCACTTTAGTCTGAGTGACAGAGCAAGATCCCATCTCTTAAAAAAACAAAAACAAAAAACAGCAAAGTTGAGGGGAAAAAAAGAACAAAGCTGGAGAATTCACAAGTCCAATTTCAAAACTTACCATAAGGCTAGAGTAATCAAAAGTGTGGAAATGATGTAAGGATAAACATATAGACCAATGGAATAGAATTGTGAGACCAGAATTAAACCCTCACATCTCTGTAGTCAACTGATTTTTACGAAAGTGTTATTGACTAAAAAGGGATTTTTAAAAGACGAAATTTAAAAGGCTAAAACTGGCAGGGTGCGGTGGCTCACACCTGTAATCCCAGCATTTTGGGAGGCTGAGGCAGGCAGATCACCTGAGGCCAGGAGTTCGAAACCAGCCTGGCCAACACGGCAAAACCCCGTCTCTACTAAAAATATAAAAATTAGCCAGGCATGGTGGCGGGCACCTTTAGTCCCAGCTACTCAGGAGGCTGAAGCACAAGAATCGCTTGAACCCTGGGGGTGGAGTTTGCAGTGAGCTGAGATTGAGCCACTGCACTCCAGCATGGGCAACACAGCAAGACTCCCATCTAAAAAAAAAAAAGTTAAAACTATACAGTTCTTAGAAGAAAACATGGGCAAAACCTTCATGACCTTGGATTTGGCAATGATTTCTTAAATATTACACTAAAATCACAGGTGGTAAAAGAAAAATAAATTGAACTTCATTAAAATATTTTAAAATTTTTTGTGCAAAAGATGCGATCAAGAGAATGAAAAGACAAGGGAATGAAATAAAATATTTGCAAATCACACATCTGATAAGGGTTTAATATCCAGAATATAGAAACAACTCCTACAACAGAAAGACAAACAACCTAATTTTAAAATGGGCAATAATCTTGAATAGACATCTCTCCACTGATGTACAAATGGCCTGGAGGCACATGAAAAGATGCTCAGTAACATTAGTCATCATTAGAGAAATGCCAATCAAAGCCACTTCACACCTACTAGGTATGGTTATAATTATTAAAGAAAAGGAAAATAACAAGTGTTGGTGAAGATGTGAAGAAACTGGAGCCCTCATACATCACTGGTGGGAGTATAAAATGTTGCAGCTGCTATGGAAAAGTTTGGTGGTTCTTCAAAAAGCTAAACATAAAATTACCATATGACCCAGCAATTCTTTGCTTAAGTAGATACCCAAAAGATGTGAAAACAGTGACTCAAACAGATGCTTGCATGTGAATGTTCACAGCAGCATTATTCACTATATCCAAAAGATGAAAATGACTCAAACAGCCATCACAGATAAGTGGATTTTTATAAAATGTGGGTGTGGGTTTGGGGGCGTGTGTGTGTGTGTGTGTGTGTGTGTGTGTGTGTGTGTGTGTGTGTGTATGTGTGTGTGTGTGTGTGTGTGTGTGTGTATCTCCAATGGAATATTATTCAGCTGCAAAAAGGAATGAAGTTCTGATACATGCTACAATATGAATGAAACCTTAAAACACTATTCTAAGTGAAATAAGCCAGACACATAAAGGACAAATATTGCTGGGTGTGGTGGCTCACTAAAGTGGGAGGATAGCTTGAGCCCTGGGGTTTGAGGCCAGCCTTGGCAACACAGAGAGAGACCTCTGTTTCTTAAAAAATAAATAAAAAAAAAAGAGGCATCATAATGACAAATTTTATGCTTTGTGTGTGTGTATATATGTATATAAGTGTGTGACTGTGTGTGGGTATGTATACGTATATGAGAGTGTGTTGTGTGTGTGTTTTGGTAGAGATGGGGTCTCACTATGTTGCCCAGGGCAGTCTCAAACTTCTGGGGTCAAGTGATTGCCCCACCTTGGCCTCCCAAAGTGCTGCGATTACAGCCATGAGCTGCTGTGCCCAGCCTTATGCTGTATATATTTTATCACACTAAAAAATTAAAAAACAATGTAAGATTGCCCATGAGTTAGAAATTGTTGAAACTGGACATTGGGTACATGAATACATTATATTGCTTTCTTCTAAAAATTTAAGAAGGCCAGGAATGGTGGCTCACACCTATAATCCCAACACTTTAGGAGGCCAAGGTGAGACAATCACTTGAGCCCAGGAGTTCAAGACCAGCCTGGGCAACAAAGTGAGACCCTGTCTCTACAAAAAATTTTAAAAATCAGCCAGGCATGGAAGCACGCACCTGTGGTCCCAGGTATTCAGGAGGCTGAGGTGGGAGAATCATTTGAGCCCTGGAGGTGGAGGCTGCAATTAGTCACGATGGCACCACTGTACTCTAGCCTGGGTGACAGGGTGTACTCTGTTTCAAAAAATGTTTAATAAAATAAAAATAATAAAAATAAACTTAAGAAAGAAAAAAAGGATCTTTTCTGTAGTTTTTTGGTAAATATTCTTTGTCAAGGTAAAATCCCCTTCTTTGCCTAAACTGCTAAGAGGTTTTATCATGAATGTGTGTTAAATTTTATCAAGTGTGTTTTCTACCTCTAAGATTATCATATAGTTTTACCTTTAACCTATTAATGTGGCTAATTTTATGTATAGATTTTCTAATATGAAACCACCCTTGAATTATTGGGATAAGCTCAATTTGGTCAGATAATCACTTTTATTTTCTGTTGGATTTTATTTGCCGTATTTTGTTGATTCTCTATGTACTCCCATAATTCTCTGTGCAACTATCATAAGATCCACAAAACTGTACTGTAAATATGAATTGCCTGAGTACATGGACTCCTTCCTCATCCACTGTTTAATCCCTAGTTAGGTCTAACACACAGCAAGTACTCAATAAAGGTATGGCTGATGAACAAATAGGTGAATAAATGGGTGAGTGGACAGACGAACAGATAAGCAGATAAACACCTTAATCCAGAAGAGTGTCACTTGCCCTGGCAGGAGTACAGAGCAGCTCTTTTCAGGCAGGGAGACTTCCCAAGGGGTTTCCAACCACTCCAAAGAGGTATCTAATCTGTCTGTGGACAACTCAGTTTGTGTGCAGATCTGTAAGCTGAACCCTACCCTGAGACACTCATCTCACCACTTACCCTCATCAACAACACTCTACAGATCAGTGACTGCCTTCACCAACAAGATACAGCCCTGGTATCACAGCACACCACACAGCTTAGATCCTATGCTGGGGTTGAGGGGAAATGTGGCTTCAAACTCAGTGTTCCTCCCAGTTTCAGAGTTTATTCCCAACAATCAAAATGGCCTCATCCCAACCCTGATTGGCACAGCAAGAGTCCATCCCATTAACAATTCACTGCCTCAGCACTACAGAGGAGGAGAGCAATCAGCAAGAGAAACAGATGAATTATTTCAGCAGCTGTAAATTATGTGTTCTCTCTTCCCCTCCTCCAAGCCCATGTTCAACTGTGCCCCACGCCTCCACACTGAACTTGGGTCTGTCAAGTATCTATGTCAACTGCAGTAACCAAAGTTAAGTTCAAGAAGCAATATTAAAAAGCACTAATTAGCTGATATTTAAATAACTGTGTTTAATGTCAACAAAATCACACTTTAAACATCCCCTAGTCTATTAGTTGCTTAATTAAATTCCTTAAGATCCTTGGACACTAGCACAGAGCACGCTGCCCTGGGGAGCCATTCCCAGGCCCTGGCTTTGGCAGGCTGTGGAAGGGGAGGAGCCCATATCCCTGGGGAAGTGCCAGGAGAGCCCTGGTTTTCTTCTAGGGTCTCCTAATGAGGTGGCTTCTCTTCACAGCTCTGCTGGTCTCCATAGGGCAGCAAGAACATGACAAATAAATACATTCTGAGCATGGAGAAGTGCCAAACCAGACTACAATTTATTTTTTAAAGTGCATTTAAAAAAAAAAAAAAGCACACATAAACCCAAGAGAGTTACTTTTCCCATCTGGTATCTGTTCTCCTTAAGAGTGGTATATCACGAAACATTCAGGCACGTGTACAGGGGGTACACAATAGGATTTGTGACAGCAGGTAGGGTCAGGGGGCCCTGCAAGATGCCACCAACCAAATCCCAGCCTGCCAAGAGTCATCAGCCTGCAACTGACAGGGGTACAGCTCAGCCAATAGCAGTGTCCTAGGCTGGAACTTGCAAAGGGACTCTGGGTTCCAGTGGGTGAGCTTCTGATAGGGATGCCAGTGGGACCCCAGGAAGTCTCTCCTGCCACAGTAGGCTCCATGGGCATGGCTTGCCAGCCAGCCTTCTCACCAAACCAGATTTGCTATAAGGGGATGACATGCCAGCTACCTGCCCAGGTAAACATATCCTGGAAACAGGCTGTCTCACTAACTGCCTCCAGGCAGAGCACATTCAGCCAAGGATCAGTAAGCATTAGGAGTCTACATTTTGGGCAGCAGATGCTCCGAACCCAATCCCACTGGGTCATGAATAAGAAAACATCATTTTAAGAGCAACAAGGGTGTGAGAGAGGCCAAGTGGCTGTCCCTTGCCTCACTCTTACAACAAGGGCTCCAGTTCTTTCTAGTTTTCTTACAGAACTACCAACTCACCTCTCAGTAAGTCTTACTTTTTTGTCTCTATCACTCAGCCCCTTCCTACACCTTCTATTTTGCCTAAAGGGCTTGCCCTTCTGCAAAGTAGGAGGCAATTCTTTCCAATTATTCCATCCTGTCTCTCACTGCTCAGGGATTCCTCTTATGGCAGCTCTCCTTAAAACAGCCACCGCAGCCCCTGGTAATGCCAGCGGAAAACACTGGGTAGAAGAAGCTTGGTTAATATCACAGACTCTCACCCTGGAATGCAACCACTCCCATTAACAACTAGGCACAAACCCTGGCCTCGGAGAAGCCAGATGCTTGGGTTGTAGCTCACAAAACTGTGAAGAGCACCCAGGAAAAAAAAAAAAAAAAAAGAAACTATGCTGCCCAGGCACATTGTTCACTTTACTACTTGTGGTTACACACCCACGCCAAAGCCATTTCAACCCCAGGTGAGCAGTTAACAGTCACGCCAATCTGGAAAAATATATTTTTGCAAAAACGTTTTTCACTCTCCCATACAGGAAAGCTACCAAAAGAGCAAATATTTGTGCTCTATGAAAAGATGAATAAACCCATACTGCCTACTAGGGACCATACATCAAGTTGCCACCCCAAACACATCCAAACAGAAGATTATTCATCCTTCCACACATATTTGTTTGAGACCTGCTGCAATCCAGACATGTGCCAGGTGCTGCAGATACAAATAGGGGTCCTGTCCTCCAGGAGCTTCCACACAGGCAATGGAGATAGATTGACAACACACACTCTTAAGGAGAACAGATACCAGATGGGAAAATCGGCAATTACAGCAAACACTGAGTTGAAAAGAGCCCTGACAGAGATGACTCTGAGGCAGAAGAGAACAGACGTCTCATTCAGGAGATGGGGTCAGGGAGGACTTCCTAGAAG
This sequence comes from Pongo abelii, assembly GCF_028885655.2. Classification (NCBI taxonomy): domain Eukaryota; kingdom Metazoa; phylum Chordata; class Mammalia; order Primates; family Hominidae; genus Pongo; species Pongo abelii. Next base: position 147,515,189 of record NC_071989.2, read on the forward strand.
AGGTGAGCTTTGATGATTAAAAGGGGAAAAGGAATTACAGAAACAAAGACAATAAGAAAGGCATCCTAGGCAGGACAAGAGTGGTTTTTTAAAGGCCTGGAGGCATGAAACTAGGAACATGCATTAATTTCAACAATATATGCTGGAGCAAAGGGCTTATGGGGAGCAGCATGATGATATGCAAGACCTCTTTGCCAGACAGGTTAGATAGAGTTCAAACACATAGCTCACTGCACTGTCTTAGCAAATCTCCCCTTTTTAGAACTTCTCCGTGGTGAATGAGAGATAAGAGAAGGGAGAAGGAAGCCTGCTATAAGCCTGCAACTTGGATAACAGAGTCACCACAGTTTGTGACCTCTGATTATGAATTCATTCCTGGCAGCTCAGTGGTTTGTTAGCTCTTGCAAACTCTCAACTTCTATTTCACTTAATAGAAGGAGCCAGTAAACAGAATTTGATGTTGGACTGTATTATCTACCCATAGTGGCCTAAACCCCAGCGGATAACTTCAACAGAAAAGCAGCCTGAGATTTTAGGTAGTCTTCCTGCCATCTCTTCTGGGTGATATGCCTGCTGTACTCTCCTCTTGTATGTTCCAAACTGAAGAAGTCCAAAGCTCAGCTCCTGCTCTTCCCTCCACATGTCTCATCCTCCTCCAGGACTGCCTAGTTCTACTGCACACGCTGGAAACCCAAGACCTCTCAATCCCTCCTCTCCCTTCCCTGTCTTCTATCCCCTACTCAGCCATCATCAACTATTGTCAATTTTATCTACTAAATATGTCCCTCCCCCTATGCTCCTGTTCTCATGCCCAAATTGCTATAGCCACTCCCCACTTCTCAGGTAGGAGCAACCCTCGCAAGCTGTCAATGAGGCCAGACTGAAGCAGAGCAGGAAAATGAGGAAGCCAGAGGCACATGGATTTGACGAATCTCTCATTTGCTCAACTCAGGGTTTCTGGAATACCCAATATCCAGTCTCCTGAACCCCTCCTAAAGGCTCTCAATGAAAGCCACTTTCTTCTTCAGTTGAAGAGAGGCACTCAGGGAGCCTATTCAATAGCAGTAACAAGCTAGAACGTGGGCTGCAGGGAAGGTCTGGTGCTGGCATGAGTCCTCTGGAAATGTCAACACTTTGGGAGCCTAGCCCAAAGCCAGGCCTTCAATTATGGGAATTATATCCCAGGCAAGGCAAGCTTGGCTCCCCACAGCCCCACCACTCACAGCGCACGGAGACATACTACACAGCCCCTGAGTTGAAGAGCCTTCATCCCTACTCCCTCTGCCACCCTCCCTTGCCATAAGGAAAACCATTTGATGAAAGCAGGTAGAAGGCAGCAATTTTCAGGAGGAGGATGTTGGTATTGATAATACCTTGAACATTTTCCAAAATAAAGGACAAAATAGGTATTGAAGAAGAAGGAGAGATCTGACCATGCCTCCCAGCCTCAACTCAATGGAAACCTTCCCTTTACCCCATTCTCAACCATTGGCCCCCACACCAGCCTAGAAGGAAAAAATATATGTTGAATGAACGAACAAATGAATGAAGAAATGAATAAATAGACTGAGGACAGAGGAAGGGGGCAACAGGAGAAAAAGAAGACCCTGCTCAAAACTCTCCTTTTCATTCATTCAGATATCTCCAAGCACCTACTGTGTACTAGTGCAAGGTGCTGGGAACACACAGGCATGCATCAACTGTGAAAGAGAAGAATGATTGGGGAGAAAAACACACTCTATCTCTCTGGAATGGTGTCTTTCCAAATGCTACTTTAACAACACCTCCTGTTTTTCTGACATTAAAGCCATGCCAAACAGCATACATGCAAACAAAAACTTCACATTTTATTGTATCCAGTACTGTGGGGCCTTGTGGTTTCTTTTCTAAGGAAAAACTCGTCATTCATCTCCTTGATTAAAAATTTATCTAATTTGGCTTTCATTTAGGTAGGTACAAGGGGAAAACACAGATTCACAGGGAGAACTTGCCCAGCAACAGGACTGTGATGAGCTCCCGCAACTGCACAGTTGGGTCCCAACCCACCACCAAGGAAAGAAAATTAAAAAGCTCAGAACGTGGAGTATAAGCTCTAGCCAAAAGGAATTATCTTCCCACAAGCATTTCTGTCGGATTTTTGGTTAACGGAAAAGAAAACTTTCAAAAGAGAAGGAAAGGAAACCCCAAGGATATTTAACATATAACTTAGAATTTCTATATTTTTCAAATTCCCTTGCAGGGAGAAAAGGCAAAGAAGTCTTTATTTCTCAATCCTACTTTTCAAAACTTTTCCGATTGATATAACATTGTCATAAAAAATTTCAATTTGTAGAGGGCATGGAGCAGAGGAAGGTGCAGTGGCTGAGGAATTTTAAGCTGCTGCAAAGAGACTCTGAGGTGAGAGCAGGCAGAGCTGCAGCAGAGGTGGGAGCAGCAGCCCTGAACACCACGGGCTTGGCAATGGTGCCTTGGGCCATGAGTCTAAGATCAAACACCAGGGACTCAGGCCTGCGCAGGCCACGCTCTCCACACGATTCTTCAGGTTCCTATGCTCAGACAGTGATTTGGAGTAAATGGTCAGGCTTTAATGCAACGTCAAAGTATCCTGGGGTAAAAGATCAGCAAATTACAAGTATACATCTTGATTAAATGTTTATTTAGAATGTAGAGGGATTGGCCAGGCACAGTGGCTCACACCTGTAATCCCAGCACTTCAGGAGGCCGAGGCGGGTGGATTGCCTGAGGTCAGGAGTTCGAGACCAGCCTGGCCAACATGGTGAAACCCCACCTCTACTAAAAATACAAAAATTAGCCGGGCATGGTGGAGGGTGCCTGTAATCCCAGCTACTCAGCAGGCTGAGGCAGGAGAATCCCTTGAACCCAGGAGGCAGAGGTTGCAGTGAGCCGAGATCATGCCACTGCACTCCAGCCTGGGTGATAGAGTGAGACAATATCTCGGAAAAAAAAAAAAAAAAAGAATGTAGAGGGATTACTCTATAGCCAGAGCATGAATCGCACCCTATCCTTCCCTGCTTGAAACCATTCAATGGTTTTCTAGGACCCTCAGAATAAAGGCCAAATTCCATACTCGCAACCTGTCACCATCCAGCCCTGATCAATATCAGCAGCTTCATCTCTTTCCTCTCCCTGCCTAGAGTTGGTCTTTTTTTTTTTTTGAGATGGAGTTTTGCTCTTGTTGCCCAGGCTAGATGAGTGCAATGGCACGATCTCAGCTCACCGCAACCTCTGCCTCCCGGGTTTAAGGTATTCTCCTGCCTCAGCCTCCCAAGTAGCTGGGATTACAGGCATATGCCACCACGCCCGGCTAATTTTGTATTTTTAGTAGAGACGGGGTTTCTCCATGTTGGTCAGGCTGGTCTCGAACTCCTGACATTAGGTGATCCGCCCCCCTCCCCCTTGGCCTCCCAAAGTGCTGGGATTACAGGCATGAGCCACTGCACCTGGCCTAGAGTTGGTCTTATACAACATTTCTTACAATGCTGAAGACATCTCGTCTCCCACCTCCAGGCTTTTGCACGTGTCATTCCCTCTGCTTGGAATGCCATTTCTCCTCCTCTTTATCTGACAAATTCCTACTCATCCTAAAGGCTACAGCTTAAAAGACACTTCCACTTTGAGGCCTTCCCCAACCCTCCCCCCTACAGCAAATTCAGTGCTGCCAGAGCACCTGTACTTCTCTGATCATAGCATTATTATACTTTCTTATATAGTTGTCCTTCTCCCCTTCCAGACCTTAACCATTGCAAGGACAGAGACCATGTTCATTCTGCCTAACTAGCCCAAGACTTGAGACAAAAGAGATGTTTAATAAATTATTGAGATGATTTAGAGTCTCTGTTAGACTCACTTCTCAGTTCTATCCTGGTTCACCCCCTAAGCCAGTTACACGCTTGCCACCACAACACCCACTTGCCTCCACAGAGCCCTCACATTTCTGTCCTTAGTGGATGGCTCACTGAGGCCTTGACCTTAAGCATGTTCATCAGCTATCTGTTGCAGCATTTGCTATCTGATGGACACAGTGTTAAGTAACTGAGATACAAAGGTGACTACGCTCCCCCTCCTGCCTTCTAAGAGGAAAAAAAGGGGCATATAAACAAATAATCACCACATAGTATGACAAGTGTCATAGCAGTGAGATATCGGAATGTAGGTGTTGTTAAACCATTTTTCCCAGTTCTCCTCTTTCCACAGTACCCCAAGCTAACTGCACACTGTCCTTCCTCATTCTCACAGACAGAAATCCTTCCAGTGCTCTTTCCCCGAGTGTCCAGCCCAGACCCGACTTCTCCAAGCTGGACTCCCATTCTGTTCCAGGTTAATTCAAATTCTTTCTGGCTTCTGCTTTCTCGCCTTCTTCAGTTCTTTTCTCAGGCATCTCACATACCTCCCTGCCTCTTTTCTCATCTTGAGCCAACTTGTCCAAACTAGTATTTCTCCATCTCCTCTCTCAACTGTCTTGGATGACAACTTGGCATTTATAAGACACCTGCATTTACACAAAATGTACATAACAGTCTCTGTCTATAATGAAGAAGGGACTGAGCCAAAATATCAGGTAAAAAAAAGGCAAAATAAACCTTCATCAACAAAGTTTTCTCCTTCTACTGCTTCCTCTTACAGATCCAAGTGCTAGGGCATCATGGCCCTCAGAAGATGTTCCCAATTCTGTTACATTTCCAGTGAGGTTACAGTGCCCTTTACTCACTAACGCCCAGGCAGTGACCCTCTGGCCTGCCCTTTCAGTCTCTCTGAATGCTAAGGCCACTCTATCCAGCCATGTGCTCATTTAATCAACATGTTCTGAGCACCCCTGTGAGCCAAGAGCCATGTCTACCACAATGCTGTGCACGCTCTGTACATAACACATGCTTGATTAATGTCTGTGACTGAATCACTGATAAGAAGGAAACCAGGTGAGCCTCTCCTGCCCCTTGCCCAGGAATACCCCAGTGTAAAAAATATTTTGCAATATAGCTGAGGTCAGAATCCCCACCCCGAAAGCCTCTTATTCATCTAAGCCTAGACCAGGGAGACCTTTACTCCAGCTAAGGAGATGCTGACACAGCCCTCACATCACCAAGCCAAGTTAGCCAGAGAAACCAGTGTTGTAAAACACTTTTTAATCAAGTGACTTGTCTCCTGTTAGTGTAGATTTAAGGGAAATTTTTCTCAAGGAACCACAAATAAATGGAGAGGAAGAAAAGAACAGAAACTAATGAACATAGTAATTATCCCCCAAAGTTGCAAATCAGAACAATTCTTCACCTGAAGACAAGTACGAAAAACAAGAGTAAAATGCTTCAGGGATGTGTTTGTGAAACAGCAAGTAAAAGAAGAGATAAAATGTATTTACAGTACCTCACTGGGGATACGTATCTTTTGGCTGATAGCTAACAGATACTAAATACCACTGTAAAAATAATATTCTTCTATCCTTCATTATGCAGTTATAGTTATCCACAGGAAAGCAGGAACATAAACTATTTTGAATGGTAATTAGGAATAATTTCAGAGTTCAAGTTTATTCTTAGATTTCTGGGCACAAGTAGGTATGAGCTGGGTTAGGCCCACTGTATTAGCCTGCTCAGGCTGCTCTAACAAAATACCACAGACTGGTGGCTTCAACAACGGACAATTTTCTCACAATTCTGAAGGCCAGAAGTCCAAGATCAAGGTTCCAGCTGAAGACTCTCATCTGAGCTTGCAGATGGCTGCCCTCTTGCCATGTCTTCACATGGCCTTTCCTCAGTGTACGCACACACATACACAGAGCAAGAGAGAGAGAGACAGAGAGAACGAGCTCTCGAGCTCTCTTTAATCTCTTCTTATGGAGACACTAATCCTATGGGATCACGGCCCAACCCTGATGACTTCAGTAGGGTGACGTACTTCTTTACACCTTAGCCTTACGTACTTCTTTACACCAAATACAGCCACACTTGGGATTAGGACTTCAACATATGAATTTTGGGAGACACAAGCATTCAGTCATTAATACCCCCTAAAGGGAGAGACCTGTTCCCCCAAAGACCAGCCCATGCACTGATAAAAGAAAACAGAAGACTGGTTAAGAGGGTGGCCTTGGGGATACCTGCAGACCATAGCAGGTGACAGCCAAGGACTCCAGGGCATAGGAGGCCAAGGCAGGCATGAGGGGGAACTGTCCCAGGTCAAATAAACTTTTTTTTTTTTTTTTAGACAGTCTTACTCTGTTGCCCAGGCTGGAGTGCAGTGGCGTGATCTGGGCTCACTGCAACCTCTGCCTCCCAGGTTCAAGCGATTTTCCCACCTCAGCCTCCCAAATAGCTGGGATTACAGGCACACACCACCACGCCTGGCTAATTTTTGATTTTCAGTAGAGACGGGGTTTCTCCATGTTGGCCAGGCTGGTCTTGAACTACTGCCAGGTCAAACTCTTAAGGAATTATCCTCTCCCTTTCACAGAAGATGACTAAATAATAGTAATATAAAATATATGTTTAGGTAATAATAATGCTTTCTGGATACCAGGCATCAACTACATACCTGGCACATTTCCAAGTGCTTAGCAGGCAAGATTTCATTTAAATCTCATGGCAATTCAATACAGAATATTTGATAATCATTTTTATTTTACAGATAAGAAAATAAGTTCACATTGATGAAAGTCACTTGCCCAAGGTAACCCAGTATGGTAGGCAGAAAAATAACATCCCAAAGATATCAGGTCCTAATCCCTAGAACCTATAAATATTACCTTATTAAAAAAAGAAGAAGCCAGGTGTGGTCACTCACACCTGTAATCCCAGCTACTTGGAAGGCTGTGGCAGAAGGATCCCTTGAGCCCAGGAGTTGAGTCTAGCTGAGGGAGGGAATAAGAAAAAAAAAGGATCTTTGCAGATGTTTTTACATTAAGGAACTTAAAATAATTATCCTGGATTACCAGCATAGGCCCTAAATCACAAATGTCTTTATAGGAAAGAGGCTGAGGGAGATTTGACAGAGACACAGAAAAGAAGGTGATTGAGATTTGTAGACATTGGCCTTGAAGACAGGAGTAATGTGCCCACAAGCCAAGGAATGCTGTTAGCCACCAGAAGCTAGAAGCAGCAAGGAAGAACAGATTTTGCCCTACAAGGTATAGAGGGAGCACAGCCCTGCCAATACCTTAACTTCGGCCCAGTGACACTGATTTCAGACTTCTGGCCTCCAAAACCATGAAAGGATAAATCTCTTGTTTTAAGCCACCAAGTTTGTGTTCATCTGTTACAGTAGCCATGTGAAACTAACACACCCAGCTAGCCAGACTCTAACCTGGGTCCTGTGACTCCAGGCCAGCACTCTTGAGCCCTGTGCCTTGCTCCTTTTCTATACACAGCCTCCCCAAGCCAGACTTGTCCACTCTCTGCTGGGTGACCCTGCCAAGAATTGAAGCAATCAGCACTGACAGCTCCTCTGCTGCAAAGCCTTCTGATGAGCCTCTTCTTTCTCCCATCAACATCACAGCAAAAGCTTATCAGAGACTGATTTATCATCTTGATGTTCTAATTATCAGGTATGGAGAGAAATAGTCCAGAATCTATCATCCGCAAGAGAAAGTAAATCAAACTGTCTAACAAAGGTTTTCATCTAATTTTTTGTTTGTACTTGTTTTTCCAATCACTGAGAAGTTCCTAACCTTTGTTGCTCTGCTCCATCCTGCCCACAATTTCTCCTTTCCCACAGAGACATGTTTGGAAGGTATCAGACCACGAGTAACTCAGTTTCCTCTCTGCCCCCTTAGAAGGACTGCTATTCACCACTTTGACTTCCCAGGAACACCAAGAGAAGGAGTGAGCCACCTGAGTCCTTCTCTGGAAGTTTTCAGGATGAGTGTTGGTGTGAGCAGGCTGGCCCAGAGGTGCCTCAAGTTAACCAATTCTGGAATTAACAAGCAAGCTAATAAATATGTTGTCAGGACAAAGGTAAAGCAACCCAAAATGCACTTTTTGAACCTATTCTGACAAGTGTGGTTCAGCTTTATTTATTTTATGACACTTCAAAATGCAGGTGGAGAAACACAGCAGTAGGTTTTGTAAAAATAATGATGTCTTGGTAACAGAGGACACTGTGGCTGCTGTGGCTATGAAATCTTTGCAGAGGAGCCAGTAGAACCAGTTTGGGGTTCCTGGGAGAAAAATCAGTTTGGTGGAATAGCAGAGGAAGACTTGGAATTTACTAATGTAGTACAACAATAGTTAATTCATTAAAGTACCCAGAGTTCTACTTTTCTTTTTGCTAGATGCTTTTCCTCTCCCTCAACCCCATGTCTTCTTTCAATCCTTCAAGGTTATTCTAGCAACTCTCTACCTTCTTTTGTCAAGAAGGTTCAATCTGATTTTTCATCAGTATCCCAAAACAATTATAGCTAACATTTAGAGAGTTGCAAAACTGTGTTCACAACAATCCTTCGTCATAGGAACCATTATTATTCCCCTATTACTGATGAGGTAGCTGAGATCAAAGAGGTTAGGCCACCTTCCCAAAGTCAGAGAGCTAATCAATGGCAGAGCCAGAATTAGAAAGCAGGTCTGACTCCAAAGCCCAAGATCTTAACTACAATATCAAACTGCCTGCCTCCAAATGACACCAAATGAATGGGGGAAGGTTACTAGTGTCAGCTAGAGAAGAACTAAAGGAGACAAATTACACATCTTTGGGTGAGCCTCTGAAGTGCTCAGAAAGACTCACAAAAATATTCTTAGAATTCTGTCTAGAAAATTTCTTCCATTCCTGCATTCTCAGAGAGAATCATCTTGAAAATGCAGTTAGTCCCTAAGAATCCTTGTGGGAGGCAAATGGATCTAGAAATGACAGCAAGCTTACCCCTTCCCCAGATGAATCAAACCCCTCGGATTTAGCAGTACCTGAAGGGAGCCCACCCCTGCTCCCTCCACCTGCCTGATCTCAGCAGGCTGTCACCAGCAAGATCCTCATTCATCCCACCATGAGGGAAATAATGGGAGAGTTCCCCAGTGTGGGGGGGAAAACCAAAAAGTAATGTAAAAAGAAAACGACTAAGAAGAGAACAAAGCTCTCTCAGTTAATGGCAGATGAGAAAAAAAGGTAAAATAATTTTTTAAAAAAAGAAAAGAACAAAGCTCAAGCTCCTATTTATTATGTATCTGCAGGTTCTAATTTTTTAAGCTTCTTAAGATATTCTGGCTCCAAATTAGTTTTCTTTGCTTAGTCCTAGTTATTGCTTTAGCTCTCTTCAAATGGGCCCCTAAAGATGTTGAAAAAATGTAACTGAAAGGTTAAATAAATAAAGCTGAACCACACTTGTCAGAATAGGTTCAAAAAGTGCATTTTGGGTTGCTTTACCTTTGTCCTGACAATGTGTTTATTGCTCTGAAATGCTATTTTGTAACTTTATAGGATATTACCCCAGAACTAATCATGGTAAAGAATTTCCCATTCCCCCTGGCAACAGGGCTAATGGAGGCTACAGGGGACAAGGGGAAAGAAAGATGGTACTAAAAGAGAGAGAGGAAAAAAAAAAAAAAAAAGGCCCCATCTCCTCATTTAGCAGCACATGCACAAAACAGTTTCCCAAATTCTACCCAAATCACTAGGCTAATACTGATGCCATCCAATTCCAAAGCAACATGTCACACATGACACTGTCCTTTCTGATGGAAGAAAGGCCAGCAGGATGCGAGGAGGTAAAGAATTGGGGCAGCAAAGAGAGGGGATGGAGAAGAAATATAAACCATAAATTAGGGCCGGAAGCCCTGCTGCTTCTCCTGCCAGGAGCTGGCAAGGAAGGACTGAATCAAGTTTCTGAAACGTAAGACCATGAAAGGGGATGTTAAAATAAATTGAGAGAAAACGGGAAAAGATCAGAGGAGAGAAGAAGAGTCTTATTGCACCAGGTTTGCAATTTGTCTGCTTTCTGAGCTGAAGCTCTGAGTACCAGATTTTTTAAGATTTATTTTAAGAGCTTTGAGGCTTCTTGGGGAAAAAAAAATCACTAATTGTACCTCTTTCAAAGTTTCCAGAATTTTGCTGCAATGGAGGGTATTTGCATGAAGCAGGACAAGTTCCTCTTAGAGAAGTGCCTATTCTTTATAACACAGTTGTGCTTGTGTGTGTGTGCATGTGTAAGAGGAGAGAGACCTTTCCCCCACAGTAGTATATTAGTCCATCAGGTGCACAGGTGAAGAATACAGAGGCTGATCCACTAAATTCTTGTGAACACAAAGGTTGGCAACTGATTTTGAAGTTCTTACTCAGGATTTAAGAAAGAAGAGGAAATCAATGCAAGTCGAAATAAAAAGAGATGCAAGTATGTTTACTTTCTAAACAAAACAAAAACCCTCAACCTAAAAAAAAAATTCCTTTTAAAGGCAGCCTCATTAGGCATCACAGAAGTGCAGGCCATTACCATCCCTGAAGGTCAAGAGCATCTCAAGTTTGGGGACTCCGGCTGAGGTACCATTACATGACACAGAATCACAAATAACAGTCACAGTGGGGTGGGAGAGCCTAATGGTGCATTTTACCCATCCCAATCACATTTCCACAATCACACACACACACACACACACAAGTTATAGCCTGGAGGAGTAGAAGAGATGGAGCCTAACATATTACCTACAACCCTAGCCAGAAGACAGCTGTGAAAACTTCCTAAAGAAAACACTGCTTTGAAGAACTGCAGAAACAACACAGGGGCCAGGAAACAGAGCAAGTGAAAAAAGATTAAAGGAATGAAGATCATCATTTAGCACAGAAAAGACTGAAAAGGGGCAGTAAAAGAAGTGAGAGGAGCCTTAATAATGATTTTTGAGCCCAAAGTTGATTGAGAGAGCCACTCTACCAAAAAGCTGTTCTACCAAAAAGCTATCTTCTGGTAACTACTAGAACCTTCAAATCCCTGTCTTGCTGGCTTATAGCTGAAATGCTTGCATAAAAAATGGAGCGAGGCCAGGCGTGGTGGCTCATGCCTATAATCCCAGCACTTTGGGAGGCCGAGGCAGGCAGACCACCTGAGGTTAGGAGTTGGAGACCAGCCTAACATGGTGAAACCCCGTCTCAAAATGCAAAATTAGCTGGGCGTGGTGGCACACGCCTGTAGTCCCAGCTACTCAGGAGGCTGAGACAGGAGAATTGCTTGAACCCAGGAGGTGGAGGTTGCAGTGAGCCAAGATCATGCCACAGCACTCCAGCCTGGGAAACAGAGCAAGACTCCATCACAAAAAAAAAAAAAAAAAGGGTGGGGGCAGCAAGAGTTTCACTAAAAGGGGACTTCTACATAAGTTTAAACATAAAGACTATTCCAAAAGGATAGGGGATAGTCAGTAACTAAAGCAAGTTAATAGTAACAAGAATAACAGGCTGGGCGCAGTGGCTCATGCCTGTAATCCCAGCAATTTGGGAGGCCGAGGCGGGTGGATCACCTGAGGTCAGGAGTTCGAGACCAGCCTGACCAACATGGTGAAACCTCGTCTCCACTAAAAACACAAAATTAGCTGGGCATGGTGGCGCATGCCTGTAATTCCAGCTACTCAGGAGGCTGAGGCAGGAGAATCGCTTGAACCTGGGAGGCAGAGGTTGCGATGAACGGACATCGCACCATTGCACTCCAGCCTGGGCAACAAGAGTGAAACTCTGGCTCAAAAAAAAGAATAACCAAATACCCTCAGTCAGCCACAAGGCCAAGTCTTTAAATAAGGGAAATGAAGGAGAAAGCTAACAAGCAGGCTGTCCAATATCCTTCATTTGAGAGCCTTATAGTGAAGAGTAGACAATATCTAAGTCAGGTTAAAGGTAACCATGTGCTTTGAGAAAAGGAAAAGGAGAAGCCAGCTTCAGGTGGGAAAAAGGAGCCCTAGACATGAGTAGAGACCAGTATCTGCAGGGCTACAGTTCTCAACACACGAAGAATTGTTTTTAGGAAAGCTAATGAACGTCTGTTGGCTAACCCTGTTCTAGACACTCTCTCTTTCTCATATCTATCCCTGGGATTTTATTATCTTAAGAACCAGGTCTTTGAGCACCAATAACATTTAGGACTCAAACATTTTCAAAAGTGACCAGAGTCCCACATCTTCCTTACTCCCAGGAGCTTGGAGCACTTCCCTAGAAAAGCAAAGAATTAGAATTGCTGACCAGGCGCGGTGGCTCATGCCTATAATCCCACCACTTTGGGAGGCTGAGGTGGGCAGATTGAGTCCAGGAGTTCGAGACCAGACTGGGCAACATGGCAAAACCCCATCTCTACTAAAAACACAAAAATTAGCTGGGCATGGTAGCATGCTCCCGTAGTCCCTACTACTTGGGAGGCTGAGGTGGGAGGATCATCTGAGGCTGGGAAGTGGTCGTTGCAGTGAGCCAAGATCATGCCACTGCACTCCAGCCTGGGCAACAGAGAGAGACTCTGTCTCAAAAAAAAAAAAATTAGGATTGCCTAGGCCTTACCAGGTGGGCACACCAGCACTGAGCAGTCCCCCTACAGTCTCTACAGCTCCCAAACGTACAGGCCCTATGAAAGGAGAACAGTTACACTGGCCAATATTTGCCGTGAAAAACCAGGCCACTACCAGAAAGAGAAGCACTATCCCCTCTGACCTCTCCATGTCTCAGCCTGCCACCCACTCACATTCTGTGAATTTGTTTCTATCCGGCCATTGTCAATTCCTGTCTAATGACCTTATCTAAGAACTTAGGGAGTACTACAAAAAATGTCAGTAAAAAATCAGAGTGAGATCAATTTGCTATTCCTGGTGAGCTTTTGTGTTTGTTTTATTCCAAACCAATTCACTAAAGCTTGCTTCCTTATGACAGAAATCCTAAAAATCAATGCTCAAAGCCTAGCAACCACAAACTCCCCTTTCCAATAACAAAATGCTAGGAAGAAAGAGAGCCACACAAAATGAAGGAAGGGGAAAATGGCCTCTCCACAGACTGTTCCAATTAATGGGAGTGGAGGAGCACAATAGTTAATGAACAAGAAAGAAAATCATCTTGATTACATTTATTTAAGGAACAAAGCAGTAGGAATGTGAATACCTGTGTACCCAGGTTCAGTGTAATAAAAGAACACATTCTCGTTCACAGCTCATTCATTCAACAAATGTTGTTTGATCATCTACTATATGCCAGGTACCTTTCCTAGGACTGGGAATACAGCTGTGAATGTGACAAACAGATCTCGTCCCTATTCTCATGAAACTTACGTTCTAGTGGAGGGAAAACAGAGTCAACAAGAAGCAGAAAAGCAAGAAAAATATCAAGTGGTTAAGTTATGGTGACTTAAGTAGTCACTTTATACCAGATAAAAGGAAGAGCCTTTCTTGTAAGTAACAGCAGAACTGAGCTGAGAATGACAAAGAGCTCATCTAATGAAGATGAGAGAAAAATATTCTAGGCAGAGGGTACAGGTGGAGCAAAGGCCCTCTGTTTAAGAAGCAGAAAGTAAGTTACTGTGTCCAGACACAGAAGGCAAGCAGAAGGGAGGTTAGGAGATAAAAGCTGCCAAGGAAGGCAGGCAGGGATGGGAATATGAAAGGCCTTATAACCAGGGTAAGGAGTTTGGAGTTGATTCTAAGTATGATGGTGAGCCCAAAGGGTGTCAGGCAGCAAGGTGACGTGCTCCTTAAGAAATTGAGGGAAACTGATAACTGATTCCAAGATGGAAACTGACTTTTCAGAAAAGTTATCTAACCACAGAAATTTAAAAGTTTAATTTCCCAAAAGAAATGCTTCACTGTTTTGTTTTTTGGTTTTTCGGTTTTTTCTTTTGTGGAGACAAGGTATCGCTCTGTCACCCAGGCTGGAGTCAAGTGGCGCCATCTCATCTCATTGCAACCTCCGCCTCCCGGGTTCAAGCGATTCTCCTGCCTCTGCCTCCTGAGTAGCTGGGATTACAGGTGCCCACCACCACGCCTGGCTATTTTTTGTGTTTTTGGTAGAGATGGGGTTTCACCATATTGGTCAGGCTGGTGTTGAACTCCTGGGCTCAAGTGATCTGCCCGCCTCGGCCTCCCAAAATGCTGGGATTACAGGCATGAGCCAATGTGCCTGGCTGCTTCACTATTTTTTAACTTATCAGTTATTAAATATGCACTAAGTGAAGGGCACTGTACTAAATGTATTAAATATTGGGTTGGTGCAAAAGTAATTGTGGTTTTTGCCATTTAAAACTGCAATTATTTCATCCTCATCCAGCACTGTAAGTAGATATTATCATCTCACCTATAATTCCTATAATTCACGCCTATAATTCCAGCACTTTGGGAGGCTGAGGCGGGCGGATCACTTGAGGCCAAGAGTTCAAGACCAGCCTGGCCAACAGGGTGAAACCCAGTCTCTACTAAAAATACAAACATTAGCTGGGTATGGTGACGTAAGCCTACAATCCCAGCTACTCGGGAGGCTGAGGCACAAGAATAGCTTGAGCCCAGGAGACAGAGGTTGCAGTAAGACAAGATCGTGCCACTGCACTCCAGCCTGGGCAACAAGAGAATGTCTCAAAAAAAAAAAAAAAAAGATATTATCATCTTCATTTTACAGATAAAGTAACCAAAGTCCAGACAGGAGGGGAAATAACTTGCCAAAGGCCACGCAACATGTACATGGCACACAGCCAGGACGGGACTCCAGGTCTCTCTGACTCAAAAGAGCCAGTGCACCAAGCTACTTTCTCTAATGACCTCATCCCTTCCCTCACAAGAGGGAAGAGAAAAAACAGTTCTTTCTGGTTACTACTCAAAGCTTCTGCCATTGCCTTCTCTCTACTTGAAGGAGCTGCTCATCTTCCCCAGTAAGGGACACAGATTGAGGCCTGACTCCAAATACCTTCTCCAAGAACCTTCCCTAACAAGGCAAACCCAACTCCACTGTCCCTATGTCGTTAGTCAGCCTCTCTCAGCCCCTAGGGTCGGGCCCATGGGTTCTGTCCCTAATGAAACTTGAGCTCTTTAAAGGCATTACAATCTTCACCATTCATTGAGCACCTACCATGTGCCAAGCACATGACCTCCATTATTTCATTTCATCCTAACTGCCCCAGGAGGTGGGTATCAGTACACACTTATTCAGATGAAGAAACTAAGTCACAGAAGTAATAAGAACAAAGTCCAAAAGCTAGTAAGGAAGAGGATTCTGGGAAGATGGTAGAGTAGAAAGCACTGAGGACTAAACTCTGATTTTATCTTGCCCAAATTCCTATCTAAAAGGTCTGGGGAGTCATGTCCTACAAACCGTAAATTCTCATCAGATGGGTTTTATTTAACCATGTATATTGCGACTTACTTTCCAATCTGACTCTGGCATAACAAGGAAGAAAATAAAAGTATTTTACCCCAAAACATGTTTCTCTGCCATATCTTGAAATGGCCCTGCAAAGCGATCCCTTGTGGGAAAAATCCACATATTCTATAGAGAATCCCCTACCCCCTTGTTTTCCTTTCTTCCTTCCTTCCTTTCCAGATCCAGGAGATAATCAACTAAGAGTCAGGCATTCTTTTAGGTCCGATAAGAAACATTTTACAACCTGCTCTCTCTGAAGTGTGCAACCTGAGAGCTTCCTCTGCACAATAAAACTTGGTCTCCACAATCCTTTATGTTAACCTAAACATTTCCTTTCTATTGATCCCAGGTCTTCAGATAAACTCAACCGTCAAACAGAAAATGTTTAAATTTACCTATAGCTTGGAAGCCCCCGCTTTGAGTTGTCCCACCTTTCTGAACCAAACCAACGTATTTCTTGTTTGTTTGTTTTTTGAGATGGAGTTTCGTTCTTGTTGCCCAAGCTGGAGCACAAAGGCGTGATCTCGGCTCACTACAACCTCCACCTCCCAGGTTCAAGCAATTCTCACGCCTCAGCCTCCCGAGTAGCTGGGATTACAAGCACATGCCACCACACCTGGCTAATTTTTTGTATTTTTAGTAGAAACGGGGTTTCACCATGTTAGCCAGGCTGGTCTTGAACTCCTGACCTCAGGTGATCCGCCCACCTCAGCCTCCCAAATTGCTGGGATTACAGGCCAAACCAATGTCTGTCTTTTTTATTATTTTTATTTATTTATTTTTTTGAGACGGGGTCTCACCCTGTCACCAGGCTGGAGTGCAGTGACGCGATCTCGGCTCACTGCAACCTCCGCTTCCTAGGTTAAGCGATTCTCCTGCCTCAGCCTCCTGAGTAGCTGGGACTACAGGTGCATGCCCACCATGCCCGGCTAATTTTTTTTTATTATTTTTTAGTAGAGACAGAGTTTCACCGTGTTAGCCAGGATGGTCTCGATCTCCTGACCCCGTGATCCGCCCACCTACGCCTCCCAAAGTGCTAGGATTACAGGCCTGAGCCACCACGCCCGGCCTGTATTTCTTAAATGTATTTGATTGATGTCTTGTGCCTCCCTGAAATATATAAAACCAAGCTGTACCCCGACCACCTTGGGCATATGTTCTCAGGACCTCCTGAGGGCTATGTCATGGGCCATGGTCACTCATATTTGGCTCAGAATAAATCTCTAAAAAATATTTTACAGAGTCTAACTCTTCGTCAACAGCACAGAAATCTGTCTCCCTAACTAGACAACAACTGCACCGACAGAATTTGTCTGATATAAATCAGAGTCATGTGCTGCACATTTCAGTCAACAACAGACCACTTATGCGACACTGGTCTCATAAGATGACAATGGAGCTGAAACATTCCTATCACCTAGTATTTACTATAATATACTTTTTATTGCTATTTTAGAGGGTATTCATTTTACTTATTTTTTAAGAGGGGCCAGGCACAGTGGCTCATGCCTGCAATCCCAGAGCTTTAGAAGGTCAAGGCAGGAGGATCCCTTGAGGCCACAAGTTCAAGATCAGCCTGAGCAATACAGCAAGATCCTGTCCTTACAAAAAATACAAAAATAGGCGTGGTGATGCATACCTGTAGTCTCAGCTACTTGGAAGGCTGAGGCAGGAGGATTGCTTGAGCCAAGGAATTTGGGGTTGCAGTGGGCTATCATCATGCCATTGCACTACAGCCTGGGCAAGGAGTGACTTTTTTTTCTTTTTCCTGAGACAGGATCTCATTCCCATAGCCCAGGCTGGAGTGTGGTGGCATGATAGCAGCTCACTGGAGCCTCAACTTTCCAGGCTCAGGTGATTTTCCCACCTCATCCTCCCAAGTAACGGGGACTACAAGCACACACCAGCACACCTGGCAATGTTTTTGGGTTTTTTTTTTTTTTTTTTTTTTGAGACAGAGTCTCGCTCTGTCGCCCAGGCTGGAGTGCAGTGGTGCAATCTCGGCTCACTGCAAGCTCTGCCTCCTGGGTGCATGCCATTCTCCTGCCTCAGCCTCCCAAGTAGCTGGTACTACAGGCGCCCGCCACCACGCCCGGCTAATTCTTTTTTTGTATTTTTAGTAGAGACGGGGTTTCACCGTGTTACCCAGGATGGTCTCGATCTCCTGACCTTGTGATCCACCCACCTCAGCCTCCCAAAGTGCTGAGATTACAGGCGTGAGCCACCGCGCCCGGCCTTTGTCTTGTATTTTTAGTAGAGACTACTAACATGGTTTCGCCATGTTGCCCAGGCTGATCTTGAACTCCTGGGCTCAAGTAACCCCCCCGCCTCAGCCTCCCAAAGTGCTGAAATTATAGGCGTGAGCCACAGTACCCAGCCAAGGAGTGGCTTTAAAAGAAAAACAAAGTTAACTGTATACCAGCCTCAAGCAGGTCTTTCCAGAAGAAGGCACTATTATCACAGGAAATGACAGTTCCAAGTGTGTGACTGCCCCTGAAGACCTTCCAGTGGGACTAAATGTGGAGACAGAACATATAAGATGCAATATCATGACATCAACAACTGAAAGGGGTGAGAAATGGAGCTGTTGAAGAAGCAGAGTTTTGTATGCTGTTGAAGTTAAGCTATTATAAATTCAAATTACAGTGTTATAACTTCAGGATGTTAAATGTAATGCCCATGGCAACCACACAGAAAATAGCTAAAGAATATACACCAAAAAAAATGAGGGCCGGGTGTAGTGGCTCAAGCCTGTAATACCAGCACTTTGGAGACCAAGGCAGGCAGATCACTTGAGGTCAGGAGTTTGAGACCAGCCTGGCCAACATGGTGAAACCCCATCTCTACTAAAAATACAAAAATTAGTTGGGGGTGATGACATGAGCCTATAATCCCAGCTACTCAGGAGGCTGAGGCAGGAGAACTGCTTGAACCCAGGAGGCAGAGATTGCAGTGAGCCAAGATCATGCTACTGCACTCCAGCCTGGGCAACAGAGTGAGACGCTGTTTTAAAAAATAAACAAAAATAAATAAATAAATAAATAAATAAATAAATAAATAAATACCTAAAACTTACACGGGACACAGCAAAAGCAATACTAAAGGAGAAATTTATAACTATAATGTTTACATTAAAAAACAGGAAAGATCAGCCAGGCGCAGAGGCTCACGCCTGTAATCCCAGCACTTTGAGAGGCCAAGGCGGGCAGATCACAAGGTCAGGAGATCGAGACCATCCTGGCTAACATAGTGAAACCCCGTCTCTACTAAAAATACAAAAAAAATAATAATTAGCCGGGCATGGTGGGCAGGCACCTGTAGTCCCAGCTACTCAGGAGACTGAGGCAGGAGAATGGCGTGAACCCAGGAGGCGGAGCTTGCAGTGGGCTGAGATTGCACCACTGTACTCCAGCCTGGGTGACAGAGTAAGACTCTGTCTCAAAAAATAAAAGAAAAAAAAACAGGAAAGATCACAGACGACAACCTAACTTTACAATTTAAGGAACTGAAAAAAGAAATGCAAACTAAACCCAAAGCTAGCAGAAGAAAGAAAATAATAAAGATCAGAGCTAAGATCAATGAGATAGAGAATAGAAAAATAATAGAAAAAAATCAACAAACCTAAAAGGTGGTTATGCAAAAAAGATCAACAAAATTGACAAACCTTTACCTAGATGGACTTTTTTAAAAGAGGCTAGGCACAGTGGCTCACATCTATAATCCTAGCACTTTGGAAGGCCAAGATAGGATTGCTTAAGCACAAGAGTTCAAGACTAGTCTGGGCAATATGGCAAGATCCCATCTCTACAAAAAATTTTAAAATTAGCCAGGCATGGTGGAAGGTGCCTGTGGTCCCAACTACTTGGGAGGCTGAGGCAGAAGGATCACTTGAGCCCAGGAGGTCATGACTACGCCACCAAACTCCAGCCTGGGCAACAGGGTGAGACCCTGTCTCAAAAAGGAAAAAGAGAGAGAGGACTCAAATTACTAAAATCAGAAATCAAAGTTGGGCCAAGTATGGTGGCACATGCCTGTAGTACCAGGTACTCAGGAGAATCCTTTGAGCCCAGGAGTTTGAGACCAGCCTGGGCAGTACAGCAAGACCCCATTTCAAAAAAAACCAAAAAAGACTGCAGGGTGAAGTGGCTCATGCCTGTAATCCCACCACTTTGGGAGGCCGAGGCAGGCAGATCACCTGAGGTCAGGAGTTCAAGACCAGCCTGGCCAACATGGCAAAACCCCGTCTCTGCTAAAAATACAAAAATTAGCCAGGCATAATGTTATGTGCCTGTAATCCCAGCTACTCAGGAGGCTGAGCCAGGAGAATCACTTGAACATGGGGAAGCAGAGGTTGCAGTGAAGCGACATCATGTCACTGCACTCCAGCCTGGATGACAGAGTAAGACTGTGTCTCAAAAAAAAAAAAAAAAAAAAAGAATAAAAGAAAAAAATAATGAAAGTGGAGATATTACCACTGATTCTACAGAAATGAAAAGGATTATAAGAGCATACTAGGCCAGGCACAGTGGCTCACACCTGTAATCCCAGAACTTTGTGAGGCCAAGGCAGGCGGATCATCTGAGGTCTGGAGTTGGAGACCAGCCTGGCCAACATGGCAAAACCCCATCTCTACTAAAAAATACAAAAATTAGCTGGCATGGTGGCACGCGCCTGTAGTCCCAGTTACTCAGGAGGCTGAGGCAGGAGAATTGCTTGAAGCCGGGAGGCAGAGGTTGCAGTGAGCAAGATCGCACCACTGCACTCCAGCCTGGGCAACAAGAGCGAAGCTCCATCTCAAAAAAAAAAAAAAAAAAAAAAAAAAGAATGTACTATGAGCAGGTGTACACCAACAAGCTTGATAACCTAGATATGGACAAATTCATAGAACCAAAATCTACCAAGACTGAATCACAAACAAATAGAAATTCTGAATAGACAGACCTGTAACTAGCAAGCCAACTGAACCAGTAATCAAAAATCTCCCAACAAAGCAAAGCCCTAGACCTGATGGCTTCACCAAACATTTAAAGAACTAACATCAATCCTTCTCAAACTTTTCCAAAACATCGAAGAGGAAGGAATACTCCCTAATTTATTCTCTGAGGCCAGCGTTACTCAGATACCAAAGCCAGACAAACACTACAAGAAAACTACAGACCGGCCAGGAGCGGTGGCTCACGCCTGTAATCCCGGCACTTTGGGAGGCCAAGGCAGGCAGATCACCTGAGGTCAGGACTTCAAGACCAGCCTGGGCAACATGGTGAAACCCCGTCTCTACTAAAAATACAAAAATCAACTGAGTGTGGTGGCGCATGCCTGTGATCCCAGCTACTCAGGAGGCTGAGGCATGAGAATCATTTGAACCCGTGAGGTGGAGGTTGCAGTGAGCCATGATCTTGCCATCGCATGATCTGGGCAACAGAGCGAGACTCAGTCTCAAAAAGAAAAAGAAAACTACAGCCCTGTTTCTCTTATGACCTTTTTTGTGAGATAGTGTCTTACTCTGTGGCCCAGGCTAGAGTGCAGTGCCACAATCACAGCTCACTGCAGTCTCAAACCCCTGGTCTCAAGCAATCCTCCCACATCAGCCTCCCAAAGTGCTGGGATTACAAGCATGAGCCACTGCACCCTGACTCTTTGCCACTTCATAAGAAGGTGGCCTTTCTTTCAGTTTCCAATAACATGTTCCTAATTTCCATCTGAGGCACCATCAGAAGGGCCTTTACCATCCAGATTTCTATCTACATTCTGATCAAGACCACTTAGATAATCTCTAAGAAGACAGAGGCTTTCTCTACAGCTCTCTTCTGAACCTTCATCAGAATTACCCTTAAGGCTCCTTTCATGACAATGCACCTCAAAACTCCTCTAGCCTTCTACCCATTACCCAGTTCCAAAGCTGCTTCCACATTTTAGGTATCTGTTATAGCAGCACCCTGCTTCTCAGAACCAATTTCTTAGTCCACTCAGGCTGCTATAAAATAAAAATATTTTAGACTGGATAATTTATATATAACAGAAATTTATTGCTAACAATTCTAAAGGCTTGGAAGTCCAAGAACAAGATGCCAACAGATTCGATGTCGGGTGAGGGATCTCTGCTTCATAGACGGCACCTTCTTACTGGGTCCTCACATGCAGAAGAGGCAAGGAAGCTCCTCGGGCCTCTTTTATAAGGGCACTAATCCTATTCATGAGGGTGGAGCCCTCATGACCTAATCACCTCCCAGAGGAACCACCTCGAGGGTTAGGTTTCAACATACGAATTTGGAGGGGACACACATTCAGACCATGGCACTATCATTATTCCCCATTTAGAGCTGAGAAAATTAATGGGCGGGAAAGTGAAGTAAATAGTCCAAGGTCACAGAGCTTCCAAGTGGAGAAGCTGAGATTCTTTTTTTTTTTTTTTTTTTTTGAGACACAGTCTCGCTCTGTCACCCAGGCTGGAGTGCAGTGGTGCAAGCTTCGCTCACTGCAAGCTCCGCTTTCTGGGTTCATGCCATTCTCCTGCCTCAGCCTCCCGAGTAGCTGGAACTACAGGCGCCCGCCACCACAGCCGGCTAATTTTTTGTATTTTTAGTAGAGACAGGGTTTCACCATGTTAGCCGGGATGGTCTCGATCTCCTGACCTCAGGTGATCTGCCTGCCTCGGCCTCCCAAAGTGCTGGGATTATAGGCGTGAGCCACCAAACCTGGCCTTTATTTTATTTATTTATTTATTTATTTATTTATTTATTTATTTATTTGAGACTGGCTCTGTCACCCAGGCTGGAGTGCAGTGGCACCATCTCGGCTCACTGCAACCTCCGCCTCCTGGTTTCAAGTGATTCTGCTGTCTCAGCCTCCTGAGTAGCTGGGATTACAGGCACACACCACCGTACCTGGCTAATTTTTGTATTTTTAGTAGAGATGAGGTTTCACCATGTTGGTCAGGCTGGTTTCGAACTCCTGATCTCGTGATCCACCTGCCTTGGCCTCCCAAAGTGCTGGGATTACAGGCATGAGCCACCGCGCCCAGCCGAGAAGCTGAGATTCTAACTAAAGTCAGCCCCAGTCCAAGGGCCAAGCTCCTAACCACTATGCAGCATGGCCTTCCAGATGAATAAGTGAAAGGAGTAGTGGGCAAGGCCACAGTATCACTAAAGAGTCTGGTCTAGGGTCTATACCCGCCCACCATGCACTTAACACTTGGTCTGGCAGCACATAACTCTGACCCAGTTTTCTTTATGCCACAGGCAACTCCTGTACCTCAGTTTTCCTGGCCACACAGTGGGAGGAACAACTCCAGCCCATTTCCGGCCCTCCAGACATTGGTTGCCGCCAAGAGAGAACATGTGCACATCTACATCAACCAGAACTGAATGTTACACAAACCACAGGTGCTGGCTTTGCTAACTTGGCACATCACATCTCTGGTAGTTGCCAATGTCAGTGGCTTAAGTGGTCCAAGGTGAAGGGGGTAGCCCTTACCCAGTAGTGACAGCCAAGAGAGGGATGGTGACACAGCAGGTTACAAAGGACTCTGTAGCTGTCAGCCGTTAACATGTGACAAGCCTGAAACCTCCAGGCCTTTTTCTGTGCAGATGGAAAGATGCCAAGCGCTGGCACCCTGGGCCACCATGTCTGCTGAGTGGCCAGGTGCCCCCAACAACACACTGACTACTGGCACTGAGAGAGCACATGAATCAGGAGGAACAAGGCCACACTAAAGGAGATTAGTCTCAAGATTACCATTTAGCTGACTGAAGGAAAACAACCTATTACAGTAATGTTCCTTTTCTGATCTTCATTTTCACCCCCTCAACAAAATCCATCCAGTGTCCAAAAGGGTGCTGCTCATTTGCAAATCCAAAACCACCAAAACCACCACCAACTCTCCAAAGGCTTCCCCTGTTCTCCAGGTAAATATGAAATGCCTTGCCACAGCTGACAAGGCCTGCCCTCACCAACCCCTCCAACCTCAGCTGGCTCCTCTCACTCTCTGTGCTCCGACCATACTTTTAGTTCCTCATACAACTCCCCACCCGCTGCCTGCTTCCAGAGCCTTTGCAAATCTAGGCCCTCAGCCTGAAATTTTCCTCAACCTCCTGTCACTCTGCTTGGTAAATATGTGTTTGCTCTTCACAATATTCACTCGAACATCACTTCCTCAAAGAAGCCTTCTCTGATACCCTCTTAGCCCTAGGACCAAGTCAAATCCCTCTCAAATGTTCTCAACTCTTTCTTTCAATACACTTATTCCAAGTGTAATTTTACTAACTTTGACATATTCATCAGTACACTCTAAGCAGGAACCCTATCTGACACTGTATCTCAGGGCCTAACAGTGTCTGGAATGTAACAGATGCTTTATATACATTTGTTGATTGAAAAAATAAAATTTCAGAGAGAAGGAAAACGAAGCTGTATCCAAATCAAAGAGTTCTACTTAGAGCTGTTCTCCTCCCTACATGACCTTAAGCCAAACTATTCTCTCCCCTTCCCTCTTTCTCTCCCAAATTCTTACAGAAGTTACTTTCTGTCCTGACATTCTTTAAGCTGGTAGTAGCTATAGTGATAAGCTGGCCTACAGCCAGAAACAGTCTAAAAAGATATCACCTTGTCTGAGTGTTCCAGGCTTCCAAAATAAAAGTTCCCAGCACAAGACCAGGCAGGCACAAACACAAAAGCCTTTCCCCAGTAAAGACACTGAACCAACCAACCAGGACCCCCTGAAAGAAATGAGTAATCCCTAGGGCAGACAGTGCCCCCTGAGTGATCCACCCAAAGAAAGAAGGGAGGGGAGGCAAGGCTACAGGGGCAGAAGCAGGCATTCTGTGCCCTGATGAGATTTTAAACCCTCTTTTACTCCTTGGATGAAGCAGAGATGTGCCCAAACACTAAATATCAAAGTCTCTCCTGATGAGGCAGCTTCAGAGGAGGTCCACAGATTGTGGCTCAGAAAAGCAATATCAGCAACTAAAGAAGTTCGCATAAAGCTCTAATTAAGGCCATTTTCCCTCTACAGAAGCAGGAGGATCTTCTCCTTACCCTTCTCTTATGTAGGGTAGGCAGGTAGGGGGTGGCACGAAGGGAGGCAAAAGTATTTTTTGAGCACCACTTAGTGCCAGGCATAGTGACAGGTACTTTATAGACAGGGCTATTAATAAAAAACAAATGAGAAATGAATAAGCACATACACAGATGGGTAGCTGATGCTCAGCGAGGTTAGGCAACTTGTCCAACTATTGAATGGTAAGGTCAAGGGTCGCACCCACAGCCAGATGTGGTGGCTTATACCTATAATCCCAACACTTCAGAAGGCCGAGGTGGGAGGATCACTTGAAACCAGGAGTTCAAAACCAGCCTGAGCAACACAGCAAGATCCCATCTCTACAAAAAATTAAAAGATTAGCCAGGTGTGGTGGCACATGACTGTAGTCCCACTACTAGGGAGGCTGAGGTGGGAGGATCTCTTGACCTCAGGAGGTCGAGGCTGCAGTGAGCCAAGACTGTGCCACTAAATTCCAGCCTGGACAATAGAGCAAGACCCTGTCTCTTTAAAAAAAAAAAAAAAAAAAAAGTTGGCCAGGCACGGTGGCTCATGCTTGTAATCCCAGCACTTTGGGAGACCAAGGTGGGTGGATCACTTGAGGCCAGGAGTTCGAGACCCAGGAGTTCGAGACCAGCCTGACCAACATGGGGAAACCTCGTCTCTACTAAAAACACAAAAAAATTAGCCAGGCATAGTGGTGTGCACCTGTAATCACAGCTACTTGGGAGGCTGAGGCAGGAGAGTCACATGAAACCAGGAGGTGGAGGTTGCAGTGAGCCGAGATCATGCCATTGCAATCCAGCCTGGGCAACAAGACCAAAACTCCATCTCAGGGAAAAAAAAAAAAAAAAAAAGTCACACCCAGCTTTGCCTGAATCAGACTTTTTTCTCCTACCCCAATGCTGCCTTTGTGGGTCATCTATTAGCCCCACTCTGCTCCTCACCCCTTTACCACCACCTTCCTAACCAGAATTGGGAATGTAGCTCCTGGTAAGCTCTCCGGCAAAGAAAAGTCTGTCTTCCATGAGCACAACCCACCACAATTGATACATACAAAACTGAGATGCACCACCACTTCCTAGGTTTGGAGCATAGTTTGTTGTAGGGAGCAAAATTCATCATCTGCAACTATGGGCATGAGGCTGGATTTTCTGAAAACCCAAAATGAGACCACAGTCATGAAGTCTCTGCATTTCCCATAACCCACAGCTCTGGGCACTAGGATGGTATTCCTGCAGTGTAGCATGCCTTAAACCAAAGGATGGTGTGCTCCATCACACCATCAGAAAGACAGTACCTGCAGGGTAGACAATCCCAGCTGAAGTCTCCATAGCTCCTCTAGCTAGGCAGAGAGGGTAGCAACTCCATACCTTAGTCACCTGCCTCCACACAGCATCTTCTGCAAGGTTAAGCATCCATTCATTGTGCTGTAGTTCAAGGTTAACCCTTCCCCCTGCACTCATTTCAGGATCTGCCTCTTATCAAAAGCTGTGCCAGCTGATTATTATAATGATAACTATTATGCCATTATAATAACATTATTGTGCTTTTTTCCTGCACTTGACATCTGTTGGCTGATAGGTTTAAACAGTACATAAGCAATAATTATGCAGTGCTCTCTCCTTTCCAACCAAGCCTCTAGTGTGACTCTTAATGTTACATCCAACTGCAATAAATGCCCAACCCGAGCAGCAGTGGGAAACATGGCTCATCTGGGCTCACCCACCATGCCTCTAGTCACAGTGCCAGAAACAGAGGCTCAACTAGGTCCCTAATTGTTAACATGCTCCCCTGCTCTCCCAGGGATTTGGGGGA
Organism: Pongo abelii; assembly: GCF_028885655.2. Taxonomy (NCBI): domain Eukaryota; kingdom Metazoa; phylum Chordata; class Mammalia; order Primates; family Hominidae; genus Pongo; species Pongo abelii. The sequence goes on from NC_071989.2 coordinate 147,541,338, forward strand.
AATACTATCCAGCAAGCAATTTATTGTTGAAAACCCCCGCAGGGCTGGAGGAGTTATGTACAGTTCTCAGTACTGCAGAGGGGCAAGCAGTATCAAATCACAACAGCACACACCACCACAAGAGAAGAAGCACAGGAAAATGCATTCCTCCACTGGGAGTTCTCAAACAAATGATTTCCAGAGAGTCATTCTGCCTGGTTCCCCACACACAGTTCTTGGCAACTGCTGGTAAAATTGGCAAAAGGGAGAGGAGGGGTAGGGCAGAGGGCTATCTCCAGGCTTCTATTTTGAAGTTGAGAAATCACTAAACTGGCTGCTCGGCCTTCTTTATAGGACCCACCAGAGGCCAGGATAGAGTCTGTAGGCCAAAGCAGAGAAGTCCCGCCTCCTGTCAGCCAAAGCCCTTGCATCTACCTTTCACACTGTTGATGACAATCAAGGTAGAAAAAAGATGTGAGATTCTATAACTGCAGACTATCAATATGCCTGAATTACACATTAGCCCTATTAAAGTAAAGGCAACCCATAGCAAGGCTTCACTAAAAAATGATGTTAAAACAAACCTCACCAGGGGACCAGGGCTGGCTTGTTTTGTTTTCTACGCTGTAATACAGTTTTTGTTTTCTTGTTTTTTTGGTTTTTTTAAGGCAGAGAAGGGGGTAGAAGGTTATTTGAATTTAAACGAGCAGTAAACACTATAATCTGTGTGCAAGGAGAAAAGGAACATTCAGAAGTGCCAAGTGCAGCCTCTTGGGACATGTGTGGCCAGGGCAGTAGTAGCCCGGCGGGCTTTCTCCTTCAGCCTCAACACGCTGCTCTCATTGCTTGGGAGCAGGCAAGCCAGGAGGCAAGGTCCACGCAGCACAAAAAGGCACTATTCCCTAGGTCTAAGGAGAAGATTGCCCTCTCAGAAGGAAATTAATATGACACAACACAGAATGAGCAGGGCCAGTCATCCACAGAAGTCACCTATCTAAGGAGGGGGTTTGAAGAGGTGTTACTCAAGGCATGGACCACATCTGTCTCATTCATCACTGTATTCCCAGGGCTAAGCAGGTCCTGGCACACAATGGGTACTCAGCAAATAATGGTGGACTGAATGGTAACCAGAAAGAACCCTTAGGTTGGAAGCCACTGACAAGAGCTAGAATCTAACTGTTCCTATTGTAACCTGTGGTAACAAAAGAGCCGTGGACGGCAAAGAATATATAAAGGGAGCCAAGAGAATAAAAATGAGCCTATCTCCAGTACCTGGTGTCTTAATAGACTGACAAGTGTATTCTGGTCAGATTACAATATAGCCCTAGAAGAACAAAATGGGAAGGAGAGAAGGGGAAGAAGGAAGAGTGAGAAACAAGTGAGACAAAACATTTATTGAGTGCTTACCATGTATATATCTGAAAACCCCAGGGGGTTTCACAGATGAGGACACAGGAGCAGGGAGGTTGAGTAGCTCCTCTGAAGTCTCACGGCTGTTACATGGTTTAAATCTGGGTGTATCTGATGCTATGATCCAAAAGCTTTCCACCATAATTTGCCTTGGTTTCCTCCAGAGGGGAGCTGGCTTCCCAGCTAACCTCTCCTACAGAGGAGAGAATGCTCTTACATGTCCACATAAATCAACTTAGTCGTCATGTTTATTGGAGTTAGTTAACTGGAACTGTGACTTGATGGTCTCTTATGAATTTCACATGCCTGAGGCAGGCCCCCAGGAACTGAAACCTGGATGAACTAACTAAGTTTACAGGCCTGCAAAGCTGCACACCAGTAAGGCCCTAAGTCATCAGCTGGTATTTCTTTCTAGGGCAAACCTCTCTGGCCCGGCACAGGTCAGGTCTGGGTAAGGAAAGAACCTAAGCATGACCTCTACATGCCCCCAAGTTCTCCTTAGAAATTACAAAGAAGCCTTCTCTACTCCATGCTATGTCAGCAATACACAGAATTCTATTTGAAGGCTTTAAATTCTGATTTAAGTAGGACTAACAGAAGTAAAAAGCCAAGGATTTCTGCATGGTCCTTAGAAGCAAATGAGCCTTCCTTCCATGTCCATGGTGCTCCTGCCTCCCCGGAGTTTCCAGAGACCTTCCACACCCATGATGTCAGGTGCAGCAGAGTAGAAAGGGCAAAGTGATTTTCCATATTGTATTCAGAAGAGACCAGAGGTGAGAATCAGCCAGTGCTCCTAATGGAGGTGAATACCCTGGACAAACTCAGAGGCAGCTTAGGTTGTACTAAAAAACATTTTCAAGGTTGTTTATTGCACCTCCTGTATGAGGGCTTTCATCAGTTAAAATGGGTTTTTTCAAAGCACAGGGAAGCTGATGATTCACCCAGGTGCACAACAGCTGCTGGGAAGACCTGTGGGAAGAGGCCACCTAGCAAAGGCAGGCTGTGTATGGTAAGAAGGGTCTCCAAGGAATGCCCTACATGCCAAGCCACATGCTGTCAGGATATTAATCCAAACCCATCTTCCACACTTTACACTGTTTACTCTCTCTGGGATGTGGAGCATTAAATTATATCCAAGGACTACACAAGTCCTTCCAACTCTATTCCACACTTACTTCTTTGCTAAAAAGATCTGTAACCTGGAAACAAAGCCCTCTGCCTAATAGCAGCAATAATTCTCCGCGAAGAATAGGAAGCCAGACTGTCAGTTCAAACTCTCCTAAAAGGTATTGCCCCATTGAAGCTTTAGTTTAAGTTTCTCCAAAAAGTGGAGAAACCTACTACTGATCCCCTTTTCCCAGAGATGACAGGCCTGTGTAACTAAGCGTCCTGAGAGGAGGGTTCAAACCAAAAGAGGAAAGAGGAATCACCACCACTCCATTCCTGCCCTAACTGCAATGGCCCTGGAAATGGTAAAGAATTCCAAAGAGGACTGCCTCATTGCTACAAGAACTAAGAACAAGCTACATGAATAGGAGACAAAGCTACCTGGATTAGTCACAGCCCTACTCTGGCTAGCGGTATGACCCTAAATGGGTCATTTAGACTCTCCGAGCCTCCATATTTTACCACCATAAAATGGGGATGTTGTGTGGCCAGGCACAATGGCTCATTCTTGTAATCCCAGCACTTTGGGAGGTCAAGGTGGAAGGATCGCTTGAGGCCAGGAGTTCAAGACCAGCCTCAGAAACATAGCAAAACCCCATCTCTACAAAAAAATTTTAAAAAATTAGCCAGGCGTAGTGGCACATGCCTATAGTCCCAGCTCAGGAGGCTGAGGTGGGAGGATATCTTGAGCCCAAGATTTTGAGGTTGCAGTGAGCTACGATCACACCACTGTTATTCCAATCTGGGTGTGAGTGAGACGTTTTCTCTAAAAAAACTACAACTAAAAAATAAATAAATGGGGATGTCATAAGATTCAGACTGAAAACAGAAAAATTTGAAAACAGTAAAATATTGCACATACTTTACACCTGACTGTTATTCCAAAGACCCCTGCATGAGAAACCCTAGGACATTTCTAGGGAGCAGAGAGGCCAAGCTGTCACATCTGAGAGGCAGTCTACAGTGACTGGGTCCGGTTGTTTACAGAGAAATCCATACATCAGGAGTAAAGTGAGGACAGAGTAAAATTTGAAGAGAAGACCACACATGGGTCTGCTCAGCTACATTTAAAAAATAATACAGCAGGTCTCCAAATAACATTGCTTCGATCAACATTATTTCCTTATAACACCGATGAGAAAAAAATAATTGTTTCCCAGCCAGGGCCACTGCTTGTGTGGAGTCTGCTCATTCTCCCCATGTCTGTGTGGGTTTTCTCTAAGTCCTCAGTCACCTTCCACATCCCGAAGACGTGCCTGTTAGGTTCTCTGGTGTGTGTAAGGGGTCCAGTCTGCATGAGTATCAGGGTGTGTGAGTGTACCTTGAAATGGGATGGCGTCCTGTCCAAGGCTGGTTCCTGCCTGGCGCCCTGAGCTGCCGGGATGGGCTCTGGCCACCCAAGACCCTGAATTAATCAGGTCGTAATTATCTCACTTGTTTTTATTAATCCTTCTTAAAGGTATTTATAGCTCACATTTATCCCAATTTTTAATATTAGAAGTGTTTTGGTCTTTATTTAGAAGTTTGGTCATGTTTCTGTAACAAGAAATATTCTGTAGGAACTTAACTCTTGTTTATACCAATGAGCCATAGTAAAATTGGTTTTGTATACATTTCACTTAAAGTCACAGTTTCCAAGAACTTATGACCGATGACAAGTGAGGACTTACTGTATATGCATATGTTTCAAATTTGAAAAGGCACACAAAGACATATAGTGAAAAGTAAGTCTCCCTCCTCCCCCATTCTCTACTTACCCAGGGCCTCTCACTAGAGACAAACTGCACTGCTTTCAGTTTCTCATGTATTCTTCCCGAGATATTCCAGGCAGTTAATTTCTACTGGAGATGGGGATATCGTTTGTGGCAACACTCTCAGACCTAGAAGGTGATGCCAGGCAAGTAAGCACTGATGGAGCACTTAGGGACTATGAAAAAAATGAGACAGCCAAAGGATAAGATATCACCTTGCAAAAGGTTCCATGGAGATGTAGACTTCCTTCTGGCTATTATACTGTTTTGCCCCTTGGCTGACCACATTTAAGCAGTGATTCTGTCCAATGTATTTCCCTTTCAGTTGTATTTGTTCACCCAGAGCTCTTTCTCAGAGATGTCATTAACAGAAGTGGCCTCTGGGACCTTATGCTGCACCAGCCTGACCACCAGGCCCTTCAAAGTAGCCAGAAGCAGGAATAACCATCAAACCTGCCTCAGTGGAAGCTGAGCAAAAGGGCAAAAAGTGCAAAAGTTCTTGAGTCACCATCTTTCTAGGGACAAAAGTTGCTTTTCATAGCCCAGTGAAATCAGAATATAAGGGAGGATAAAGCCCAGACCATAGATGTTCTACAGGGCCGAGCCCAAGAGATTAAGTCACTACCCACAGACAATTATAGGACACTTTTATCTAAAGATAGGCTTTCACCAAACGCCCTCAAAAGTTTTCAAGCTATGTCCTCCCCTCCCCCCACCTTTATTATTTTACAAGGAATTTAAATGTGTGAAACTCCAGCCTCTGCCCAAAGGATACAGATGAGTAGCCTATAGGTCAAATCTAGACCACAAATATGCTTTGGTAGTCCCTAGAGATTATGAATATCTGGCTTCTCATATGACATGAGGAGGCCATACTCACCCATGACGATAGGCTGAGTAGCAGCCACCCCTGATGAAGCACATAAGCACTCTGGTTTGACACAGGCCCACCATTCTCTGTTGCCTCTCTGTTCCCAACTTGGCCCTAAAAACATCTGAGTTGGAGACTCCTAGCCAGTGAGTAACACAGGAGGCTAAACTGGCAAGTACATCAGCTGACCAAATAGCAGGACTCTTGAATTCATAAACATTTATTGAACACTCTCTATGTGCCAGGACTGTGCTGGGGATTGGAGGCATGAAGAGGAATGACAGATGCAGTGTCTGCCCTCTAGGAAGTTCTAATCCAATTGAGTGTACAAGGCTTACTCTAAGGAATCCAATGCTTCAAAAACAAAGGGCTCTGGGAATGGAGCATGTGAACTCACTGTGGCTGGGAATCAAGAAATGCTTCAGGGAAGTAGGATTTCAACAGGATTGTTATCATTTCTTAAGTTTTCATGTAAACATCCATTCAACAACCATTTATGGTATCCATATTACACTCAGCATTATGCTAAGAGACACATTAAATCACAACCCATATCCTTGAGAAGCTCATATAAAAAGAGACAAACATCATACCATAATAAAAGTGTGCTGAATTCTATAATAAAGGTGTTGCAATGGGGATACAGATAAGGACACATCAGGTAAGGCTCACTGAAGGTGGCAGCTCTGCAGCATAAAGTAGGGAACTGGCTGGGTGCAGTGGTTCACGCCTGTAATCCCAGCACTTTGGGATGCCGAGGCGGGTGGATCACAAGGTCAGGAGCTCGAGGCCAGCCTGGCCAACATGGTGAAACCCCGTCTCTACTAAAATTACAAAAATTAGCCAGGTGTGGTGGTACATGCCTGTAGTCCCAGCTACTCGGGAGGCTGAGGCAGGAGTATCACTGGAACCCGGGAGGCAGAGGTTGCAATGAGCCGAGATTGTGCCACTCCACTCCAGCCTGGGGCAACAGAGCAAGACTCCATCTCAAAAAAAAAAAATAGTAGGAAACTAAGGAGAGAGTACTCTGGGCAAAAGAACTGGCAGAGACACAAACATGAGGCATACTCAGAGGACCACATGGATCAGTTCATCAGGAGCAAGGGGTACACGTGGGTGATGGTATGGGACATATTAACTAAAATGGTAGGATGGGTATACACTGCAATAGGCTTGGAACACCAAGACAACCTGATACATTTGGAATTTATTCAGGAGCTAGTGGGTGCCATTGAAGGCTTCTGATATGGTTTGAATTTGTGTCCCCACCCAAATCTCATATCAAATTGTAATCCCCAATATTGGAGAAGGGGCCTAGTGGGAGGTGACTAAGTCATAGGGGCGGATTTCCCCCTTGCTGTTTTCACAAAAGTGAATTCTCACAGGATCTGGCTGTTTAAAAATGTGCAGCATGTCCCCCTTGCTCTCTTTCTCCTGCTCCAGACATGTAAGACATGCCAGCTTCCCCTTCACCTTCCGCCATGATGGTAAGTTTCCTGAAGCCTTCCCAGAAGCAGAAGCCTGTACAGCCTGCAGAACCATGAGCTAATTAAACCTTTTTTCTTTATAAATTACCCATTCTCAGGTATTTGTTTATAACAGTATGAGAACAGACTAATACAGCTTCCAAGCATAAGTATTCTCTGATAAGCACAATATATAGGAAGACCCAAAGTGGCAGTGGTATATAGTGTCCTGGAGGAAGCAAAAGCAAGAAATAAGAGGGCGCTTCTGTAATAATTCTGGAGCACAGTCACAGGAAACAGGAGAAGCAACAAAACTAGGTAAAAAAGATACTGCAGAGGCTCGCTAAAAAAAAAAAGACAATGGCATTTTCTTGAATGTACTAATTCCTATTGTTTACCAATTTAGATTGGCCTTCCCTCCAAATAGTGAGTTTTTTTACCTTATTTGTTTCATACAGAGAAGTAAGGCATGGTCTATAGTCATAGTGCTTGGATTTTTTTTTAAAACTCAGCTTGAGATCAAAATAATGGGATTGGCTCCAGGGGCTTTTTCCTCACTCCCTTGCTACATGGAACCAGTTGTACATCTCAAAGAGAGAGACAGTCAACTTGAGCACAAAATCTGGGTCAGTGTATGTGACTGTGCCTCCGTGACTTTGCACAAGGACCAGAAATGAGCATACAAATCAGAGGAAAGCAGTGACAAAAGTCAACATTCCCTTGATGAGCTAATTGCTTCATGTCTGGCTGAAGAGCAGAAAGCAAGAGATAAGGAGAACACACTATCTGAGGGACCAGGCAGGCTCTGGACTAGCCAGCCCTACTCCAATAAAATCGCCACGTCAGACACTGCCCCCGAAACAAGGCCTGCTGGCTTGAGCACCTGATGAGAGAGAACCTGAGAAAGATAAGCACTAAGCTGAGTAAAGAAGGAGATGGCAGAGAAGCAGCAAAGCTCCTTGCTACTCATAACTTTTAGTTATTCAGCACGAACTACCTATAACTATTGATATAAATAATATAAATACCAACCAACTAAGACAACAATGAGGTGATGGTTAAGATAAAACTTGCTTGGTCAGCATAACCTATCCTGAAACTAAGACGTGGCTCAGAAACTGGAAACTATTGTTGTCAATAATGATGACAACACAGAGCATTTACATCAGGGGTCCCAAACCCCCGATACTAGTCTGTAGCCTATCAGAAACCCATCCAAGGAGGTGAGCAGCGAGTGAGTGAGCAAAGCTTCATCTGTATTTATAGCTGCTCCCCATCGCTTGCATTAACGCCTGAGCACCGCCTCCTGTCAGATCAGTGGCAGCATTAGATTCTCATAGGAGCACAAACTCTATTGTGAACTGTGCATGCAAGGGATCTAGGTTGAACACTCCTTATGAGAATCTAATGCCTGATGATCTGTCACTGTCTCCCATCACCCCCAGATGGGACCGTCTAGTTGCAGGAAAACAAGCTCAGGGCTCCCACTAAGTCTACATTATGGTGAGTTGTATATTTCATTACATACTATAATGTAATAATAATAGAAATAGGTTAGGCATGACGCCTGTAATCCCAGCATTTTGGGAGGCCAAGGCAGGTGGATTACCTGAGGTCAGGAGTTCAAGACCAGCCTGATCAACATGGTGAAACCTCAACTCTACTAAAAATACAAAAATTAGCGGGTGTGGTGGTGCACATCTGTAATCTCACCTACTCAGGAAGCTGAGGCAGGAGAATTGCTTGAACCTGGGAGGCAGAGGTTGCAGTGAGCCAAGATTGTGCCACTGAACTCCAGCCTGGGTGATGGAGTGAGACTCTATCTCAAAAATAATAATAATAATATAAATAAAGTACACAATAAATAAAATGCGCTTGAATCATCCCCAAACCATCCCCCACATCCCCCAGTCCATGGAAAAATAGTCTTCCACGAAACTAGTCCCTAGTGCCAAAAAGGTTGGGGACTGCTGTTTTACATTGTGCCAGAGGAAGCACCATATCTATTCTCTGAATTCTTAAGATAGCTATAAAAATACATATTACTATTCCCATTCAACAGATCATAAAACTAAGGCTTAGAGAAAATAAGTAACTTACAATCTGACAACTAGTAAGTAGATATTAGAACGTAAATACAAGTGAGTCTGACTCCAAAGTGTGTTTAAACTACTCTGACATACACTCATTCCTTCTCTCTTTCTCTTAGAGATGTATTGAAGGTTTGCTTGGATCACCAGATAAGGTCCACTGTTACATCTGGCCTCATTCTTTACAGAAACGCACAAGTCTGGCCTGAGCACTATTTGTTTCTAATACGAAGGAAGACTTCAAATTCATTTCCTCTGAGGTAAGAGCAAGAGAAAACACATTTCGACATGAGTAGGAGGAAAAACAGCACGACAGCAAAAATCTTCAACCATGAGGGTATAAGATCATGCACAAGGCAGTAAGTGGAGACAGGGGCTCCTCCTTCCCAGGAGACTTTTAACTGCAAAAGCATCCTGCATCTTTACAATGCTTTAAACAATTCTAACAACTTCTATGGCCACACTTTGTAAGACCCCTAGCTTGTGTCCCAGCTCCAACACTAGAGTCCCACTATTATGTGGGTGGCCTAAAAAAGATCCTACCATTAGGTGGCCCACTTCACTTCTCTGGGGCTCAGTTTTTGTTGTTAGAAAAATAAAAACCTATCAAATGCAAAATGGAGGCATTGGGCAGTAACAGAACTAGAAGTGTATCTCCTGACTCTTCACTCATCCACAGTACCACAAACAGCCAGCCCTGATGTTTGCAAGGAAATAAAGATCTCTATAATATCTTCCAGCCCAAAACACAATCATTTTAGACTTTAGCAGCTGGGTCCAAGGAAGGAGACTTAACTTCAAGAATACAGTCAAACCCAACTCCCCATGAGTATGAGATGGGGTGTGGGGAAAAACAAGAAGCAACCTTAGGCCAGAGACAGTGGCTCACGCCTGTAATCCCAGCACTTTGGGAAGCCGGGGTGAGCAGATTACCTAACGTCAGGAGTTCAAGACCAGCCTGGCCAACATGGCAAAACCCCATCACTACTAAAAATACAAAAATTAGCCGGCCATGGTGGCAAGCACCTGTAATCCCAGCTGCTCAGGAGGCTGAGGCACAAGAATCACTTGAACCTGGGAGGCAGAGGTTTCAGTGAGACTCCATCTCAAAAAAAAAAAAAAAAGCAACCTTAAATACCTACTTACTACTTACGAGCTGGCCCCTTAAGCTTCCAATACACACTATCCACAGCACTCAAAGCATGACCAATCAATGTTGTCTGTATCGATTGTCCTACTTTACGTTATTCCACTGGGCTGAAGCCTGCTAGTTTTCTAGTTTGGTCAGATGGCTGCTGTCCCCTTGGGAGCCTCACAGAAACGAGACTATCCCCAGAGGTAAAGAAATGTCCATTTAAAAGCCCACTGGTACAGCTGGGCATGGTGGCTCACACTTGTAATCCCAGTGCTCTAGAAGGCCAAGGTAGGGCATCACTTGAGGCCAGGAATTTAAGATCAGCCTGGGCAATGTTGCAAGCAAGACCCTGTCTCTTTAAAAAAAAAAAAAAAAAAATTAAATTAGCCAGGCATGGTGGTGCACACCCATGGTCCTAGCCACTTGGGAGGCTGAGGTGGGAGGATCACTTGAGTCGAGGAGTTGGAGGTTGCAATGAGCTATGATCACACCACTACACTCCAGCATGGGCAACAGAGTGAGACCCTCTTAAAAAGGGCCAGGCACAGTGGCTCACGCCTGTAATCCTAGCACTTTGGAAGGCCGAGGCCAGCAGATCTTGAGGTCAGGAGTTTGAGAACAGCCTGGCCAACACGGTGAAATCCCATCTCTACTAAAAATACAAAAAGTAGCCAGGCGTGGTGGCAGGTGCCTGTAGTCCCAGCTACTCGGAAGGCTGAAGCAGGAGAATCACTTGAACCTGGGAGGCAGAGGTTGCAGTGAGCCGAGATCGCAACACTGCACTCCAGCCTGGGCAACAGAGCAAGATGCTGTCTCAAAAAAAAAAAAAAAAAAAAAATCCACTGGTGAGTGAGGCATGGTGGTACATGCATGCAATCCCAGCTACTCAGGAGGTTGAGGTGGAAGGACTGATTGAGCCCAGGAGTTCAAGACCAGCCTGGGCAACATAGCAAGACCCCATCTCAAAAAAAAAAAGTCCATTGGCATTAGCTTTCCTCACCAGAACTTTAGGATGTATCTCAGATTATTCTTCCAGTTTCTAGATCTCTTTCCCATCACAAGACTGAAGGAGCAAACTACTTGCAGAGATGGAAGTAGCCAGATGTGGAGATCAGTTCACTGACCACTTTGATGTTGTTCTGCCAGTGATGATAAGTGGTAACCAAAAGGGATGATCAAGAACTTCCTCAGTCACAACATAGCGTGTGAGCAGACCTCAGAAACATACCCCTCCCTGTTTCTCTGTAGATGTGAAATGTGAAATGTGACAAGGGCCAAACATCAGACTCTTCCCAAAGGTTCCAATGTCCAGTCTGGGGACACCTGGGCCAACACAGCAGCCCCAGCTGTGAAGATGGAAGGTTCAAGACGCATCAGAGAAGCAGATGGTAAATGGACCACCTCAAAATTCAAAGACTGGAAGAAAATTAAAACAATAAAGATAAACTTGGCTGGGTATGGTGGTTCATGCTTAATAATCCCAGCACTTTGGGAGACCAAGGCAGGAGAAATGCTTGAGCCTAGGAGTTCAAGACCAGCCTGAGCAACACAGTGAGACTATCTCTACCAAAAAAAAAAATTAGCCAGGTGTGGTGGCACATGCCTGTAGTACCAGCTACTCAGGAGGCTGAGGCAGGAGAATCACTTGAACCCAGGAGGCAGAGGTTGCAGTGAGCCAAGATCACGCCATTGCACTCCAGCCTGGGCAACAAGAGCGAAACTCAGTCTCAAAAAAAAAAAAAAAGGAAAGGAAACGAAAAAGCTTGTGGTACTAGTTGTTTCTTCTGGATAAAAAACTGGCCTTGATGACTATATTAAAGAAAGAATATCAGATAAGACCATGCATTCTCAATGAGTGCAGTATCAGCCCAGAAGGGGTGAAAATTGATTCTTGGGGGAAAAAAAGTTAAATATTACAATGGTTTGTGGCCATCCAAAGGGCCACAATACAAAAACAGATACACGGTACATCTGTGGTATTAAAATTCCATTGGGGATAGCTGGGCATGATGGCTCATGCCTGTAATCCCAGCACTTTGGGAGACTGAGGTGGGCAGATCACTTGAGGCCAGGAGTTCAAGACCAACCTGGCCAACATGGCAAAACCCCATCTCTACTAAAAACACAAAAATTAGTTGGGCATGGTGGTGGGCGCCTATAATCCCAGTTACTCAGGAGGCTGAAGCACAAGAATCACTTGAATCCAGGAGGCAGAGGCCACAGTGAGCAGAGATCACACCACTGCATTCCAGCCTGGGTGACAGAGTGAGACTCCCTCTCAAAAAAAAATTCCACTGGGGGAGTAGACAATTAAGGGAAAAAAAGTCTCAAAATATGATAATGAACAGAAGGTTGAAAAATAATTAGATGAACCCAAAGGTTGAGTCTTAGACGAACCCTAAGGACAGAGTGTTCATTAATTTGTATAATGGTCATGGGTAGGGTAACTAACTTGCCCTGGTTTGCCCTGGACTTTCCTACTTTTGGCACTAAAAGTCCCACATATGGATATCCCTCTGTCCTGGGCAAACTGGCATGGTGGTCCACTCTTCTCAAGAGAGAGATCAATGAAGGCATTCCCATTTCACAAATGAGGTGACACCAAGAAACACAGTGGTTGTCACGGATTCACAGCACTTTAGCAGCATTCCTGAGGAAAGGCTGGCTCTTTCCGTTTGTCTAGTCCTATGCTCACAACTCTCTGCCCCTGACTTCTACTTTGGCAGAGAATGTTACTCATGAATTGATTATGCCACTTCCTTCTCAATACCAAAGCCAAGGGCAGTATTAGGAGGATGAAGGCAGACATGGCCAGCCAGCACAATCACACCCTTGTCTTACAGCTGCCTGGTGGAACCTGAAGGAACTACAAGTCTAGGCTGAACATGTTTTGTTGCTAATGGATTCTGGGTAGAAATTTGCAAAAGTAAGAATGCCAGGTGTAAACTCCTCACAAGCTAGGAAAATTCCATGAGGTTCTCCACATGTGTCTGAGCAGCCCGAATCTTTTACAAGGTTTTTGTCCCAAAGATGAACTCAGTTACTGCTTATGCTAGGAATCAGGGGTTACCCAAAGCCTCACTCTGAATGGCAACAGGCTATTCTCCTACTCCCCTACTCAGCAGTGAAATCCTTGGTGAAAGTAAAGGAAGAAAAGAAAAGGGCAGGCTATTCCCTCTTTAGTCTACGTATAATTAAAATACAAGGCTCTCTGCTGTAGAAGACTAAGGTTTGCAGTTTAAGGCCGACTCAGAAAAGGATAAAGTATTCATCCTTGCTCAGAAAGAGAGATTAGCTCCACAGGATCGGTCTCCAAATTGACACCAAATCCAGGAGTTAGAGATGGCTGTGCTACAGAGCGTGATCCAAGCACCATCTGGAGCCCCCAGAAAAAAATCCCTAGGAATAGCGACCAAGGGACTAGCATTGTAAGAGAGTTCAGATTAGCTCTCCTGAAAAGAGGCTTACTACAAGAGACTGGCAGACAGCCTCTGCAGCAAAACTTCACTTAGGAAAGGATAGAAAATGAATGAAGAAAGACAGGGGGAGGCTGAGCAGGTCAGAGTATGAATCCACAAGTATGTGAAAAAGAGAATCCACCTATTTCGAAAAAGTTACAACTTCCTTTAAGAGCCTTTTTTTTTTTTTGAGACAGAGTCTCTCACTCTATCACCCAGGCTGGAGTGCAATGGCACAATGATCTCGGCTCATTGCAACCTCCGCCTCCCGAGTTCAAGTGATTCTCCTGCCTCAGCCTCCCGAGTAGCTGGGATTACAGGCATGCACCTCCACGCCCGGCTAATTTTGTATTTTTAGTAGAGATGGGGTTTCTCCATGTTGGTCAGGCTGGTCTTGAACTCCCGACCTCAGGTGAACTCCACCTGCCTCAGCCTCCCAAAGTGCTGGGATTACAGGTGTGAGCCACCTCACCCGGCCAGAGACACTCATGTTGTTTTGAATATTCTCATTAACGGCAAATCTTCATTCTTTGAGGGTGAAAACATTTATTGCATTCCTATGTCCCAAGAGCTTTCATGTGTAATATGTCATTTAACCACCCTTCAAAGTAAATATTATTCCCAGGTTTTTTTTTTTTTAGACAGAGTCTCGCTCTGTTGCCCAGGCTGGAGTGCAATGGTGTGATCTCAGCTCACTGCAAGCTCCGCTTCCCAGGTTCACACCATTCTCCTGCCTCAGCCTCCCAAGTAGCTGGGACTACAGGTGCCCACCACCTCGCCCGGCTAATTTTTTGTATTTTTAGTAGAGACGGGGTTTCACCGTGTTAGCCAGGATGGTCTCGATCTCCTGACCTCGTGATCCGCCCACCTTGGCCTCCCAAAGTGCTGGGATTACAGGCATGAGCCACCACGCCCGGCCCTATTCCCACTGTTATGTAGTGGTACATTGAGCCCCAGAGGTGAAGTGACTTATCCAAGGTTATGTGGCTAATAAGTGGTAGACTCAGAATTAAAACTCACGTTCACCACCCTCCAAAAATCTGTTATTTCCACTTCATAAGAACTGTTAACTCATCTGAAGACAAGGCAGGTGACAAGGTTGCTTACCCATGCCATTCGGGGTTAAATATATATAGGCTGTGTGCAGTGGCTCACGCCTGTAATCTCAACATTTTAGGAGGCCAAGACAGAAGCAGCGCTTGAGGCCAGGAATTCAAAAACAGCCTGGGCAACACAGCGAGACCCTGTCTCTACAAAAATTAAAATTACAAAATTAGCTGGGCCTGGTGGTGTGCCCCTGTAGTCCCAACTACTCAGGAGGCTTTAGTGAGAGTATTACTTAAGCCCAGGAGTTCAAGGTTGCAGTGAGCTATGATTATGCCACTGCACTCTGGCCTAAGCCACAGTGTGAGACCCCATCTCAAAAATAATAATAATAATAATAATACAGTATGGTTTAATATATTAAAGAAACTGATCTCTCATATGGTTCAAAAAGGTCTCTGAAAACAATTCCAGAGGTGGATTTTCAAAACTGCCTTGGACAACAGCCACATCACTTAGGCACACCATCCTCAACTCCCACCACCTACACCTGCACACATCACCCTAAAGGAGAACATTCATTGGTGGATTAAGTTCCCACATGTCAGTTATTTTAAAATCCATTTTGTTACCTTTCAGTTTCACTTAATTAGCCTCTTCTCCTGCCAATGAAACACACCAGAGCTCACAGTTGGCCTCAGTAGAGAAGTAATAGCTGGCCTTCAGAAAACAGCAGGGAAGAGGAAGTAAGTGGGAATCAAAGTACTAGGGAACTTTTCATTCCTGGACTGCCACATCCCTACTAAAATTTCCATCACCTGTAAAATGGGAGCAGAAAGTCTCTTCTATTGCCAATTTCATTAAAACAGCACATGTATTCATGAGCAGATTAAATTCACTAAACAAATGAAAGAAAGGGGAAATAAATGTGGTGTGGTAACACCATCTTAAAAACCCGAGAGCCATGTTCTCAAAACCACAGACCAAGTTCTGACCCATGTTATACAAATATCAATCCCAATATCATTACACTCTGGCTCCCATCAAAATCCTACCCAATCCCCAAATCTGGCTATACTTTTATCAAAAAAGAAAAAAACTTGGGTGGGGTGAGAGCAGAAAAGACAAACACAACAAAATATCTTTCACAATGTCAAAAAAAAACCTGTTTATATGCCAGGCGAGGTGGCTCATGCCTGTAATCCCAGCACGTTGGGAGGCCGAGGCAGACGGATCACCTGAGGTCGGGAGTTCGAGACCAGCCTGATCAACATGGAGAAACCCCGTCTCTATTAAAAATAGAAAATTAGCCGAGCACGGTGGTGCATGCCTGTAATCCCAGCTACTCGGGAAGCTGAGGCAGGAGAATCGCTTGAACCTGGGAGGCGGAGGTTGCTGTGAGTCGAGATGGCACCATTGCACTCCAGCCTGAGAAACAAGAGCGAAACTCCGCCTCAAAAAAAAAAACAACAAAAAAAAACTGTTTATAAACACATCACTTTCTTCTCTTAGCAAATATGTAAGTTTCATTCTCCTCCTGTCTACTTAGTTTGGGTTAACTTAACCCCCGCCCCATCTCTCAGATCAGTTTATGTTTTTATTTAGGTTTATTGAGGTGGGAAAGCCAACTGAACTTTAATCGAAGCCAGGCATTTAAAAATACTAGAAAACTGATCTTACATATATAGGTAGTCAAATATTTTTAAAAGACATCAAATGGCATTCTAATTCCTCCGGTGCAAAGAAAGCCCCAGCCTCACAGGTGTTAGCATTTCCTGATTCCTAGCTTTTCCCACTCAGAGCCCCATTCCAGGGGCTCATATGTCAAGTCATTCTCTCCTGACTTCTGAAGCAGGGATTTTCAAAGCCAGGATTCCGGGACCACCTGAATGAGAACCCCCTGGGGTACAGCTGCCCACGCACCATCTTATCGGAAATCCCAGGGAATGGAGCCCAAGGCTTATGCACAAACCCCCTAGACGATCTGAGAGAGAACACTAACCAATGTCTGTAACCTCTAAAGGCAAATTTTCCAGGACAAAGAAAAACAAGCAATAAGAGAGTAACAATAATTCCACATGGGAAGAGACACAAGGGTCTCGGAGATCAACACCAAGCCACCCCTTCTTCGGACAGATACGGAAACTTAGGCTGGGAGAATGAAATGGCAAGGGCACTAAAAACAGGTGCGGAGCCAAAGCCAATCTCGAATTTCCACGGCCTCATCTCCTGCCAATAAAGAGGTGAATGGAGACATTCTGAGTGGGAAAGATAAGAAAGGTGGGCCTTCGGCAGGGAGCCCCGGGCCCACTTGGACGTCCCGCTTTGGAGACAGTAGTGAGGATGTGTGGGTCCCGAGAACACTGCTGGGAAGGCGCCGAGGCCGCCGGCAAGAGGAGGCCCAGGAAGCGCCCTGAGCCCCCCGCCCAGCTCCAGGGCCGGGCGGCCCTCACCGCCCCTACCTTCGGCTTCCGGCAGCCGAGTGGCAGACACAACTCCCACAATTCCAGGCGGCCGCAGCGGCGACCAGCTCCCCCTGCGCAAACGCGGCCGCGACCGTCTGAGCCCGTGAGCTGGCAGCTGTTACGTTGCTCGCGGCCTCGCCCAATCGCGGGCCGCCAGAACAGCGCGCAGCGCTCCCCGTGCCCTGCACCGAAGTGGGAGCCCCGCCCCTACCCCCGCCCCCTGCAGATTCTTGCACGAGCTGCCCCCGTGCCCCTCCGCTTGGGGAGGGAGGGCTGAAGAGATACCTCCACGCCTGCTTCTGCTTCCAGGCTGGAACTGCGAAGTTTCCTGTCTGATTTTCCAACAGTGTAATTATTTCTAGCGGAAGGACCCTCAGAAAGCAATCAGAGGGGTGCGGAGTAAAAATAAATCAAGTTCTTGTGACTCAGTTTGGGACAGAAGCCGAGAGTCTCCAGCAATAAAATTTCTCGCAAATTCATGCAAAATAGGACACCTTTAAGTCACTCACTTTATATACTTGCGTAGATTTTTTACAAGGACCAGTTATTTTAAAAATAGCATCAGGCGGCCGGGCGTGGTGGCTCACACCTGTAATCCCAGCACTTTGGGAGGCCCAGGCGGGCAGATCGCTTGAGGCCAGGAGTTCAAGACCAGCCTGGCCAACATGGTGAAACCCCGTCTCTACTAAATATACAAAAATTAGCCAAGCGTGGTGGCGGGCGCCTGTAATCGCAGCTACTTGGGAGGCTGAGGCAGGAGAATCGCCTGAACCCACGAGGCAGAGGTTGCAGTGAGCTAAAATCATGCCACTACACTCCAGCCTGGGTGACAGAGTGAAACTCTGTCTCAAAATCTAATAAAATAAAGGTCACTTGCGATTCTGATTTTTTAAAGACAGAATCTGTGTCCCCCAGGCTGGAGTGCAGTGGCACGATCTTGGCTTATCACAGCCTTGACCTCCCAGGCTCAAGGGATCCTCCCTCTCAGCCTCCAGTAGCTGGGACCACAGGTGCGTGCCACCGTTGCCAGGCTAATTTTTTTTTTTTTTTTTTACAGACAGGGTCTCGCTATGTTGCCCAGGCTGGTGTCAACGCAGTTGTAATTCTGCTGTACCAGTGAATATCATACTTTCTGTGCCAGGTGCTGCATATATATTATATTTACTTACAACGTCCTCTGAGCAGAATGGTCATCCCGTTTTTATAAATGGGGAAGCTGACGCTCAAAGAGGCTAAAGGAGTTATACAAAGTCATACAGTCAGGAAGTGATAGAACTGGGAGTTAAAGCTAGATTTAGGTGTCTCCAATGCCCTGTTCTCTTTCCACTATTCCACTTTTAGACCTTCCCCTTGCCTAGACATGCTTAACCTGATGAGTAAAAATGACTGCCCCCTCCTGCCCTCAGAGCCCCCACACAGTGATTCCTGGTCATTCATGAGTGGAGAAAACAGTAATCCAGACAGTTACCTCCCCAAATGGCAAGTATTTCCCAATAGCAAACAACCTATTTCTGGACTTCCCTTCCCTTTTCCATGTACTCTATGAGCTTCTAGCAGACGATTTACCTTCTTGATTATGTTTACTTCAAGCAGATGGGAAACTGACTTCATAGCCACTGAGCAAACCTTGGTTACTAGTATGGGAAGGGAGAACAAGCCCCTGGGCAGTAGTTCAGTGAATAGTGCCAGTTTATGAGAAAGGTCTAGATAAAACACCTAGGGCCTGATTTGGAAAGAGAACAGCTCACTTTTCCCCTGGAACACCCAGGAGACCAGTGAGAAGAACTGGGCCTAAGAATAATTCTAGCTTATGTCACTGCCTAGTACCATAAGTACAGATAATAAATGTTCAACAAATATTTCATAAGTGATAAATTACAGAATGAACATATAAATTATAATAAGACTGGCACGAGTTATAAAAAAGATGTTAATAAAGTGCTACAAGAGTAAGAGCCTTAAAAATAGATTAAGCTCAAATCTTATAATAGCATGAATAAATGAATGCTTGGGCCAAGAGAAGAGTCCAGCTGAACACAGCTGCCAGCGCTCAAAGCGGGGCCTTTCTCCTTGGGACAGATCTAACCAGCTCAGGAATGTGGTAGGAAAGGGATAGTCTGTCTCCCACTGCCACCCCAGGCCTGGTCTCCAAACCTTGAAAAGCCCTGCCATGGTCTGAATGTTGGTGTCTCCCCTAAATTCATACATTGGAACCTCATATCCAATGTGATAGTATTAAAAGGTGGGCAGGTTGGGCCAGGCATGGTGGCTCCTGCCCGTAATCCCAGCACTTTGGTGGGCCGAGGCAGGCAGATCACAAGGTCAAGAGATTGAGACCATCCTAGCCAACATGGTGAAACCCTGTCTCTACTAAAAATACAAAAATTAGCTGGGCGTGGTGGTGTGCACCTGTAGTCCCAGCTACTCGGGAGGCTGAGGCAGGACAATCGCTTGAACCTGGGAGGTGGAGGTTGCAGTGAGCCAATATTGCACCACTGCACTCCAGCCTGGCGACAGAGCAAGACTCCATCTCAAAAAAATAAAGTAAAATAAAAATGGTCAGGTTGAAGGGAGCTGCCTTGCCCCTTCTGCCATGGAAGGACACAGTGATCTCCCCTTCCACCATGTGAAGCAAGGCAGCAAGGCACCATCTTTGAAATAGAGAGCAAGCCCTCACCAGCCCCTAAATCTGTTGGCACCTTGATCTTGGATTTCCTGGTCTGTAGAACAGTGCACAGTAAATTTCTGTTTGTAAATTACCCAGCCTAAGGTGTTTGTTATAGTAGTCCCAACAGACAAAGACATACCTTGACAGAACTACCTTCTCAGAGGAACTTGCTCTGAACTTGCTCTGAAATCAAGCCTCTTGAGTTGCTGAAGCCAGTGTGCAGGGTTGAACCTAAGCAGACAGCCTCTACTTACACGGCCTTAAGCAAGGAGGCCCACTGTAAAGGTGAGAAGTTTGGGTCCAAGTCCAGTGATCACAGTGGGTGCTGGAATTTTGGTAGTCTCCTCTCTGTTTCCTTATATAAGTCTTGGAATTGAGCAAAAGTAAGTTTAAAATTTCCTTTTAGGCTGGGCGTGGTGGCTCACGCCTGTAATCTCAGCACTTTGGGACGCTGAGGCAGGCGGATTACCTGAGGTGAGGAGTTCAAGACCAGCCTGGTCAACATGGCAAAACCCCGTCTCTACTAAAAAATACAAAAATTAGCAAGCCGTGGGTGGTGGGCACCTGTAATCCCAGCGACTCGGGAGGCTGAGGCAGGGAGAATTGCTTGAACCTGGGAGATGGATGTTGTAGTGAGCCAAGATCACACCACTGCACTCCAACCTGGGTGACAGAGCAAGACTCTTATCTCAAAAAAAAAAAAAAAAAAAAAAAAAAATCCTTTTAAATAAGTAAACGACAGGCTAAAAACCACCTCTCTCTTGCAGTTCTGTTGGAGAGTTTCTAGAATCCCTCTTCCACTCCCCAGAAGAGCAAAGGAAGGCTTGGAAGGGTAGAGAGCCTGAGGAATCACCTTCAACCTGGCCACCATCAATCAAATCAAAGGAAACCACAGCACCTACCCCCAGAGCCCTGGCTAGGCGGAGATTTATAATCAATTTGGCCTTCCTCAATGAGCAGAATATGTTGAGTAGATCATTTCTCCTCTGATCAGCCTTTCTCTATTAATCTCCCACAAGCCTTATACCCTGTTGTGTGAAAGTATTCCTGGCTTCAGGAGTTGGCTCCCTGCTCTCTCTGGATGGGTCTCAAATGTTGAGTGGGGAGCAGGAGCCCTCACTTTGTCTCACCACTGTATTGATCTGCCTCCTCCCCTCGGCCCCTTCCTCTTTGCCCACCCAGCTTTCACCACACAACTCAGATCCTGCTGCCAGGAGTCTCTTCTGGACTGCAGACATCTTATTCACTTGAACATGAGCACCAAGCTACATGCCAGCCATTGGCTGTGGGGGTACAACTGTGAAACAGTCCTACTGGTTCTTACCCTTGAAGAGCTCAGGGTCAAATGAGAGACACAGAAATGTAAACAGATCAAAACAGCCTGGCAAGCACCATTTAACAGAAATATTAACAGGCTAGGTGCAGTGGCTCATGCCTATAATCCTAGCACATTGGGAGGCCAAGGCAGGCAGATCACTTGAGCTCAGGAGTTCAAGACCAGCCTGGGCAACATGACAAAACCCAACTCTACCAAAAATAAAATAAATTAAATAAAATAATTAGCTGGGCATGGTGGCACATGCCTGTGGTCCCAGCTACTCGGGAGGATGAAGTGGGAGGATCGCTTGAGCCTGGGAGGTGGAGGTTTCAGTGAGCTAAGATTGCACCACTGCACTCCAGAGGTTCACATTGCTGTCTTTTCAGATCCCTCTTCTGAGTAAAGCCCTTTCACATTTATCACCTTGTTTGTTCCAGACACCTCTGTGAGGTAGGTGGGGCAGATTTATTTTGCAGATAAACAAAAACTCTTCCCACTGAACTCTTCAGAGCTGTGTTATCCAATATGGTAGCCAATTGCCACGTTATTTAGATTTAATTAAAATTAAATAAAAGTTAAAATACAGTTTCTTATTTACACTAGCCACATTTCAAATGCTCAGTCCACTATACTGTACAACAAAAATGATGGAACATTTCTATCAAAAAGCTCTATTGTGGCCGGGCATGGTGGCTAACGCCTGTAATCCCAGCACTTTGGGAGGCCGAGGCAGGCGGATCACCTGAGGTTGGGAGTTTGAGACCAGCCTGACCAACATGGAGAAACCCCCTCTCTACTAAAAATACAAAAATTAGCCGAGCATGGTGGCACATGCCTGTAATCCCAGCTACTCAGGAGGCTGAGGCGGGAGAATCACTTGAACCTGGGAAGCAGAGGTTGCAGCAAGCCGAGAGCGCACCGTTGCACTCCAACCTGGGCAACAAGAACGAAACTCCATCTCAGGAAAAAAAAAAAAAAAAAAGCTCTATTGTATAACAGCGCTTGAGAGGTCCTGAGAGGCAGTGCTAGGGCAGGGGTGTGAAGCCAGAGCACTCAGCATTCCCAGAAAAGCTAAGTCAAGCGGCCAACATAGAAGAAACACGAAGCTAAGGGGCATTCCAGGGGAAATCAAGAGAACTGCTCCCCAACCAGATTCCCCCACTTCCTGGGCTGCACTCAGATGGAGTGGGTTGCTGTGGCCAAGGCAGGGCAGAGACCAGATGATCTCTACTGTGGGACCCAAGCAGCACCTGAGCAGCTTCTTCCTGGCATTCAAGAATTCTAGATCTCTCCACCCCAAGAGGCTTCAAGGACTCCAGTAACTGTGCTTTTCTCTGTCTCTGGCTCATTTCTGAAGGCCTCAGAAGCAGAAAAGGGGGAGAAAAAAAAGCATTTCCAGCCCCTCTGAAAGGGATGTGAGGGTTCTGGATGGCAGCCTCCCACCTGCTTGGAAGTCTTTGGCAGCTCCAAGGGGCTTGGGCCAGAAGAAGGTCAGTAAATTTAAGCTGCATTTGCTCTCAGCTAAACAAGCCTTTCTGATTCAAAGGAAAAACACTCAAAAGAAGGGACCCAGAAGACACACAAGATTTCAAAGTGTTCTCACCAAACAGCTTCCCACTGAGGCCAAAGCGAAGCCCCAAGAACCATGACTGTCTCCAGAAGCGCCTTCAACCACACACCTATTAATGTACACAGACACCTGACACCAATGCACTGCCTGCAGACACCCACAAAAGCACAGAATCACAGGAATCCGTACACAGGGCAGACACAGCCACAGCCCTGTCCCAGTTATCTACTGCCGCATAACAAAGCGTCCCTAACTTGGTAGCTTAAAACAACAATAATTTATTTAGTAGTTTGGATAAGGCTTAACAGGGAAGAGTTGACCCTGTTCCATACACTATCAGCTGGGGTGGCCCAACTACAGGAAGATGCTCACCCTCATGGCTGGCAGTTGATGCTGGCTGCAGGTTGGAACCTCAGCCGGTACTGTCAGCTAGGACACTGACAAGCGGCCTCTCCAAATAGCTACTTGGCCCCCTCACAGCTTGGTGGCTGGTTTCCAAGAATGAACATCCCAAGAGAACACGGCATAAAAGTATCTGGTATTTTTATGATCTAGCCTCAGAAGTCACATAGCATCACTTCTGCTGTACTCTATTGGTTGAGTGAGTCACAAAGGTCAGCCCACATTCAAAGAGAGAGAAAGAGAACCCACCTCTCATTCAGAGGAGTATTAATATCCTATTGTAAAGAGAACATGTGGGATGGGCTGTATCCTGGCAGACACTTCTGGAAAATACAGTGTGCCACAAGCCCTGGCATACACACTTGTGAACACAGCTTACACATTCAGACTCACACACAGCACATAGACATGTTTATACATGTAGATAAAACATTCTGAATCCACTAACATGAATACTGTCACACAAAGATATGCACATTGCTACAGGTGTATTAATTATACAACTAGACATGTATAATCAGATGTGCCAACTTACACATGTAGAATAGCCTTGAAAACCCTAAGAGATCCTAAAGAAATCAGGCTGGAAGGCCAGACACAGTGGCTTACACCTGTAATCCCAGCACTTTGGGAGGCCAAGGCAGGTGGATCACCTGAGGTCGTGAGTTCGAGACCAGCCTGACTAACATGGAGAAACCCCATCTCTATTAAAAATACAAAATTAGCCAGATGTGGTGGTGCATGCCTGTAATCCCAGCTACTCGGGAGGCTGAGGCAGGAGAATCGCTTGAACCTGGGAGGCAGAGGTTGCAGTGAGCCAAGATCGCGCCATTGCACTCCAGCCTGGACAACAAGAGTGAAACTCCATCTCAAAAAAAAAAAAAAAGAAAAAGAAAAGAAATCAGGCAGGAGAAGATGGAGTATAACATAGATGTCAGCTGTCCCCTCCCCCTCCTCTGTTTCCCTACCAAGAAGTAATACCTACAAAAGTATGAGTGTGAAACGCAGAATTTACCAAAGATATCATAGGGGTGATGGAGGAGGAAGTTAATATCACTCCCCCCAAGCAAACAACTTGAAAGCCCACAAGAACAGTCCCTGCCCCACAAGTCCCTCTCCCACCCCATATCGCCTCCGTGGATCACTTTTTACCTCCTCTTTCCCTTGCACTGCACCCATTCAGCCAGTTCACATCTCCCTCTTCGTCACATTCTCCCTCAAGCTTCCAAATTCTTCACCCTTTTCTCATACAGAGCGGTTCAGATTTGCTTTGACCCATAATAAAGGGTTGATGTAAAGACAGACATCAGATGTAAAGGAGACGACGCTCCCTCTCATGGGCCGCTTGTTCTCTCACTCTTGTCATCTGCATCACACCCAGGTGTCTGATGAGCCAAGAGCAATTCACTCTACATTCCAAATTTGGGACAAGCCAGGTTGTCTGGTAACATAGTTTGCATATTTGTCCTCACCCAAATCTCATGTTGCAATGTAATCCCTAGTGTTGGAGATGGGGTCTGGTGACAGTGTTTGGGTCATGGGGGCAGATCTCCCTTGGCTTGGTGCTGTCCTCACCATTATGAGTGAGTTCTCATGAGATCTGGGTGTTTAAGTGTATAGCACCTCCCCCGGCCTTGCTCCTGCTTTTGCCATGTGGCATACCCGTTCCTGCCTCACCTTCCTCCATGAGTGAAAGCTGCCTGAGGCCTCCCCGGAAGCTGAGCAGATGCCAGTGCCATGCTTGTACAGCCTGCAGAACCGTGAACCAATTAAACCTCTTTTCTTTATAAGTTACCCAATCTCAGGTATTTCTTTATAGCAATGCAAGAAGGGCCTAATACAACTAGAATAGTTCATTGTAATCCTCACCAGCATCCCCCTCGCCCTTGCCCAACCTGGAAGAGTCCTCCTATAAACCAAGCCACTGCAGGGCTGTTGTAGGGCAGCCTATGTGGACCCCATCCCTGGTCCAATCTATACCTACCCCGACACAAGAGCCAATGCTGTTTCCTTGAGCAGGGAGCTGCAGAAGGGATGGCGTCTGCTGTAAGAAAATCCTGGGCATGATGAGTGTGGTAACCGACCACACCAGCACAGTCCTCAGTGAGCAAGCCAATGATGGGAGAACCCTTCCCTCTGCTGACACCGTCTCTAATAAAGGTTCCCAAACGCCAGAGCTCTGGGAGACCACATGTGAATAAAGATTGCTGTGCAGCCTGTCTCAGAACATTAGATAATCGAATCCAATATAATTGTCATCAGAGAACATGAATTTGGAATTCTGTAGCAGTTAAGACAACTTTGGAATCAGACAGGGCCAAGTCCTGACTGCCTCTCACTTGCTAAGCAAGTCGCTCAACTCTAACCAACCTTAGAAACTAGCTTTCTTATCTGTAAAATGGAGATGATATTAGTACTCACCTTAACCATTATTATGGAGATTAAATGAGATAATGATACAAGTAAAGCATCCAGCCTAGTGCCTGGCACACAGGAAGTTCTGAATATATCTTAGCTATTTTTTTTTTTTTTTTTTTTGAGACGGAGTTTCACTCTTGTTGCCCAGGCTGGAGTGCAATGGTGCAATCTTGGCTTACTGCAACCTCCGCCTCCCAGGTTCAAGCAGTTCCCCTGCCTCAGCCTCCCAAGTACCTGGGATTACAGGCATGCGCCACCACTCCCAGCTAATTTTTTGTATTTAGTAAAGACAGGGTTTCACCATGTTGGTCAGGCTGGTCTCGAACTCCTGACCTCAGGTGATCCACCTGCCTCAGCCTCCCAAAGTGCTGGGATTACTGGCGTGAGCCACCGCACCCAGCCGATCTTAGCTATTATTAGTACTACTCTTTTCCATGCCTGTTGGCTACACAGACATTGTGCTAGAGACTGAGCAAAGTTAAATCACACACAAATACATGTGTAAGTACTTACAAACTCACACGGGATTCTGCTTTATATCCCTACTTAACATTCCAAATAATTACCTCACTCTCAGACCTACACACACATTATACATCATGCCCAGGCTATATGGATGCTTTCATGAAAAGGTTGAAAGAAGAGGTAACCTTTGTCTACTCAGGTAGACAAACCCTCCCTCCAGCTAAAAATGAGACACACAGGAAATGAGAAGTGTGGGAATGTTTCTGGACAAGATAATTTTGGGGACTTTTCTGGGGAAAGGAATACTGCATCCTCTGAGCTGGGGGAGGATGACAAGTTGAATGTGGTTTTTCTCAGAAGCGTCTTTATTACTCCACATATTGGTGCACAAAATAGGCTGACTCAGGCAACAAGAGGTTGGCCACATGCAACTAATCACTCTTATTTGTTTAGCTTTTGCGGCTTCCCATTTCCCCATGGCCTCTGCAGAGATGCCCAGGGTGAGAGGCATTAGCTCCAGGATCATTATGGAATTATGAGGCCCATCGAACATTCATTAGAGCCACTGCTGGGAAGTAAATCTTCCTCAGCTAGGACTGGGTTGCATAGCCATAGGAACCCTGCTTCATTCTCCTAACACCTGCTCCTCAGGAACTGGCAGGGGTAAGAGCTGGGGAGTGGAGTGAGGTTGAAGGGCCCTTCTCCAGGGCAGGGGATCTGAGGGCCACGGCCTTGTCCACACCTCACCCTGGGCAACAATGACAATAATAACCTAATGTTAAGCAGAACATTACAGTTACAGTTAATAAAGTTTGCTCACATTCCTTATGCCATTTAATTCTCACAGGAATTCCGTGAGATACCTGTTTTGTTGCCCCTCATTAACCAAAAAGGAAACTGAAGTCCAAATGCGCTGAGAGATGCAGCATAGTGCTGGGCGCACGGCAGCCCCAAATTGGAATGTGTGGACCTAAGTGCTCCCTAAGGGTCCAAGAAGCCCCCAGCCTTGATTTAGCTCCAAATCTAATACTTTCATATCACAAATAGGTCAGATTCCACCTGCCAGAGTGTGTCCATTAGTTAACAAGTTTATTGAGTTCACGTGCTGGGTGCTGTGCTATACACTGGGAATACAATTGTGAGTGAAGAGACTGTTAAAGATGGCCTCAAATTCTTTGCCACTCCTGTCATCAGAAGGTGAGGTATCTTTCGTCTCCCTTTGAATCTAGGCTGGCCTGTGATTGCTTTGACCAATAGAGTACAGAAGAGGTGGTGTTATCCAGTCGTGAGCCTAGTCTTTTTCTTTTAAGACGGAGAGTCTCACTCTGTCGCCCAGGCTGGAGTGAAATGGAGTGATCTCGGCTCACTGCAACCTCCGCCTCTCGGATTCAAGCAATTCTTCTGCCTCAGCCTCCCAAGTAGCTGGGATTACAGGCGCGCACCACGGTGCCCAGCTAATTTTTGTATTTTTAGTAGAGACGAGTTTTCTCCAGTTGGCCAGGCTAGTCTCAAACTCCTGACCTCAAGTGATCCGCCCATCTCGGCCTCCCTGTAAAGTGCTGTAAAGTGCTGGGATTACAGGCGTGAGCCACCGCGCCCAGAAATGAGCCTAGTCTTTAAGAGCTTCCACTTCAGTCCCTTGGAGCCCCTAGCCACTCTGTAATAACTCCAACTACCTTGACAGAATGTGGAAAGGGAGAGGGGCCTGGCTGAGAGCAGCTTTCCAGCCTCCTACTAAAGCACCAGACATGCGAGTAAAGCCCTCTTGGATTTTCCAAACCACACCAGCCTATATAGCTAGTGTGCCACTGAGAGGTCCCAGTTGATATCACATAAGACAGAAGAACTTCCCAGCCAAACCCTTTCTGAATTCCTGACCCACAAAATTATGAGATATAACAAAATGGTTGTTTCAGTCCATGGGTTGGCAAACTTTCCCTATAGTCTTTGATGAGCCACATACCATCTCTGTCACATATTATTCTTGTTTTTTGTTTCATTCTTTTTTTTTTCACAACCCCTTAAAAACATTTTTTAAAAAAATTCGTAATTTGCCAGCTATACAAAAAAAAAACAAACAAAACTGTGGGCTGGGCACGGCGGCTCACGGCTGTAGTCCCAACACTTTGCGAGGCCAAGGCAGGTGGATCACTTGAGATCAGGAGTTCAAGACCAGCCTGGTCAACATGGTGAAACCCTGTCTCTACTAAAAATACAAAAACTTAGCCAGGTGTGGTGACGCTCACCTGTAATTCCAGCTACTCCAGAGAATGAGGCAGGAAAATCACTCGGACCCAGGAGGCAGAGGTTGCAGTGAGCCGAGATCACACCACTGCACTCCAGCCTAGGCAATAGAATGAGACTCTGTCTCAAAAACAAAAAACAAAAACAGACTGTGGGCTGGATCTAGTAAATGGGTCCTATTTCATCAGACTGTTTTAAGCCATGAAGGTATAGGGTAGTTTGTAACCTAGTAATAGCTAGCCGGAACAGTCCCTTCCTTCAGGAAGCTAAAATTCTGCATGTAAGACAGGCATGAAACAAAAAATAAACAATAATTAATCAGATTACTACACATAAAGGAGATAAGCCAAGTGCTATGGGACTTAATGTCATTGGGGGCTCCAGGAAAGGCTTCCCCCAGAAAGCAACACTTAACAGTTGAGATTTGAAGGATCACTTGAAGTTTTCAGGTTAAGAAAAGGAGTTAAAAGTATACTGTGGCTCAGCCATTTTGGCCCAATGTGGAAACTTCTGAAAGGCAATACTTTCTCCAGAACTCTCTACCAAATCGACCAAGAGCCTGCATCGTGACTTCTTCCTCTGCCCAATTCTGCTTCTGCCTCCTTCTTTTCACAGGTGTTGTTCCACAATAAATATCTTGAACCCTAAACTGTTTCAGTGCCTGCCTCCAGAGAACCCAACCTGCGATGCTGGCAAAAACAAAAAGAGATTTTTTTTTTTTTTGAAACGGAGTCTCGCTCTGTTGTGAGGCTGGAGTGTAGTGGCGTGATCTCAACTCACTGCAACCTCCGCTTCCCGAGTTCAAGCGATTCTCCTGCCTTAGCCTCCCGAGTTGCTGGGATTACAGGCACGCGCCGCCATGCCCAGCTAATTATTTTTGTATTTTTAGTACAGATGGGGTTTCACCATGTTGATCAGGCTGGTCTCGAACTCATGATCCGCCCACCTTGGCGTCCCAAAGTGCTGGAATTACAGGCGTGAGCCCAGCCTTTTTTTTAATTGAAACAATCTTGCTCTGTCGCCCAGGCTGGAGCGCAGTGGCAGGATCTCAGCTTACTGCAGCCTCTGCCTCCTGGGATCAAGTGATTCTCCTGCCTCAGCCTCCTGAGTAGCTAGCATTACAGGCGTACACCACCATGCCCAGCTAATTTTGTATTTTTAGTGAGAAGAGACGGGGTTTCGCCATGTTGGCTAAGCTGGTCTCAAGTTCCTGACCTCAAGTGATCTGCCTGCCTTGGCCTCGCAAAGTGCTGGGATTATAGGAGTGAGCCACCTCGCCCGGCCAAAAAGAGAATTTATTGACTCATGCACAGTTATCCATTGCTTAATGACTGGGATATGTTCTGAGAAATGTGTCTTTAGGCAATTTTGCCCTTGTGCAAACATCATAAAGTGTATTCACACAAATCTAGATGGTATAGCCCAGGGATCCTCAACCATGGACTGGTACCAGTCCATGGCCTGTTAGAAACCCGGCCTCACAGCAGGAGGTAAGCAGCAGGTGAGCAAGCAAAGCTTCTTCTGTATTTACAGCCCCTCCCCAATCGCTCACATTACTGCCTGAGCTCCGCCTCTTGTCAGATCAGCTGCAGCATTAGATTCTCACAGGAGCACGAGCCATATTGTGAACTGTGCATGTGAGGGATCTAGGTTGTGTGCTCTTTATAAGCATCTAACTAATGCCTGATGATCTGAAGGGGAATGGTTTCACCCTGAAACCATTGCTACCCCCCATACTGCCACCCTACTCCCCACATCCATGGAAAAATTGTCTTCCATGAAACCATCCATGGAGCCAAAAAGGCTGGGGACCACTGGTATAGCCTACTATACACCTAGGCTATACAGTCTAGTCTATGCTCCTAGGCTACAAATCTGTACAGCGTGTTACTATACTGATTACTGTAGGCAATTGTAACACAATGATAAGTATTTGCGTATCTAAACATATCTAAACAGAGGACCGGGCATGGTGGCTCACACCTGTAATCCCAGCACTTTGGGAGACCGAGGCGGGTGGATCACCTGAGGTCAGGAACTCGAGACCAGCCTGTCCAACATGGTGAAAGCCTGTCTCTACTAAAAATACAAAATTAGCCGGGTGTGGTGGCGCCTGCCTGTAATCCCAGTTACTTGGGAGGCTGAGACAGGAAAATCACCTGAGCCCGGGAGGCAGAGGTTGCAGTGAGCCGAGATTGCACCACTTCACTCCAGTCTGGGTGACAGAGCGAGACTCCATCTCAAAAAAAAAACCAAAAATACAAAAATTAGCCAGGCATGGTGGCACACACCTGTAATTCCAGCTACTCAGGAGGCTGAGGCACAAGAATCACTTGAACCCGGGAGGGAGATGTCGCAGTGAGCCGAGATCGCGCCACTGCACTCCAGCCTGGGTGACGGAGTGAGACTCTGTCTCAAAAAAAAAAATTAAAATTAAAAATATCTACATATAGAAAAGGTACAGTGAAACTATGGTAGTATAATCTTATGGAATGACCATCGCATATGTGATCCATTATTGACCAAAACATCATTACATGGTGCATGACTGTAATTGAAAAGTCCACGGGTAACATCTTGAGCTTCAAGCAGAGGTGGATTCAGAGCTCCAGCTTAACATGATATACAGACTTTCAGTTCTAAAACCAGTAAAGTCCCAGGCAAACTGGGACAATTAATTACTGTAGCTCCAATGTGTAAACAGGTCTTGGTGTCTCCATTTCTTGGCTCTGCTTTCAGCTGAGTTGGATAATTCAGTCTCCGGATCTACACATAGCAAGACAGGACAGCAGCTCCAGACCCTATATTCTCTCAAGTTGGAGTCCTGAAAGAAAGGAACTAGTTTGCTTCCCTCATGACTCCAAAGAATTAGAGTGGGTCTTACTGGCTCTCATTAGTCTACTTGAGACATGTGTCCACTGTTTAATTTTATCTGGTTTAGTTTTTTAAATTGAGATACAATTCACATTCCATAAAATTCATCTTTTTAAAGTATGCAATTCAGTAGTTTTTAATATATTCACAATGTTGTATGATTATCACCACTATCTAATTCCAAAACATTTCTGTCACCCTAAAGAGAAACTCTAGGCCAAGTACAGTGGCTTACACCTGTAATCCCAGCATTTTGGGAGGCCAAGTCAGGCAGACAACTTGAGCTCAGGAGTTTGAGACCAGCCTGAACAACATAAGAAACCCCTTCCCTATAAAAAATACAAAAATTAGCTGGGCATGGTGACGAGTGCCTATGGTCCCAGCTACTCCAGAGGCTGAGGTGGGAGGAGTGCTTGAGCCTGGGAGGCAGAAATGGCAGTTAGCCACTGCACTCCACCCTGGGCGACAGAGCCAAACCCTGTCTCAAAAAAAAAAAAAAGAAAAAAAAAGAAACCCTATACTCAGTAACAGCCACTACCCATTCCCCCTCCTTCCAGTGCCTGGCAACCACTAATCTTTCTGTCTCCACAGGTTTGCCTATTCTAGATATTTCATATAAATTGAATCAAATAATATATGGTCTTTTGTGTCTGTCCTCTTTTGCTTAGCATAATGTTTATAAGGTTCATCCATGTTGTAACATGAATCAGTACTGTATTCCTTTTTATTGCTGAATAATAGCCCATTGTATGAATATAAAAAAGTTGTACATGAATGTTCATAGCAGCATTCTGCTGCCAAGTGGTAGATAGTTGGGTTGCTTCCACTTTTTGACTATTATGAATAATGCTGCTATGAGCAGTCATGTACACTTGACCCTTGAACAACACAAGTTTGAATTGCAAGGATCCACTTATACGCATATTTTTTTAACCAAATGCAAATTGAAAATACAGTATTCACAAGATGTGAAACCTGAGTATATGGAGGGCTGACTTTTTGTACACTCAGGCTCTGCAGAGTCAACTGCAGGACTTGAGTTTGCGTGGATTTTGGTGTACTCGGTGTCTGGAACTAATCCTTTGCCTACACTGAGGGTTGATCATACAAGGTTACCTAGAAGTGGAATTGCTGAATTGTACGGTAACTCTATTTATGTCCCCATTCTTGAACCAATCACTGTGGCCTGAGAATAGAATGGTATGAATGATTTAAACCTAAGTCACAGGTTCTTTTTTGTTTGTTTGTTTGTTTTTTAAAGAGAGGGTCTAACTTTGTTGCTCAGGCTGGAGTGCAGTGGCACAATCTTGGCTCACTGCAACCTCTTCCTCCCAGGTTCAAGTGATTCTCATGCCTCAGCCACCTGAGTAGCTAGGATTACAGGCGTGTGCCACCACACCCAGCTAATTTTTGTATATTTAGTAGAGACAGGGTTTTGCCATGTTGGCCAGGCTAGTCTCAAACTTCTGGCCTCAAGTGATCCACCTGGCCCAACTTCCCAAAGTGCTAGAATTACAGGTGTGAGCTACTGCGCCCAGCTTATGCCACATGTTCTACTCCTGATGCTGAGGATGGAGTTGGTTTCATTAGGACCACAGGGAATGAAAAGAAAATGATGGTTCACCAGGAAGAAATGGGGTACAGTTATCAGATGGAGGATGAATGGAATCTAGGCAGCAAATCTACAGATGGCCATTGCAAATCGCTGTATTAATTGAATGCTCACTATGAGCCCGGCACTGTATTAATTACATGCATTATCTCATGTGACCTTTACAACAGCCTCATAAGGATTCTATTATTCTGTTACTCCCCTACAGATGCAGAAACTGAGCTCAGAAAAGTTGAATAAGTTGCCCAAGTTTATATAGCTGAAAATTGAGTGTTTGAACCCAGGTCTGATGCAAAGTGTCAGAGAAAAACAGATCTTGAGTTAGGCTAAAATATACCTGCTAAAGCCTCTTTTGCATCATTTGCCCAATATTTTTATAATCATTGGGGAAGAATCTGTGTAACCAAAAATTTCCTTTCACACCAAGGACAGGGAAGAACAGGTTTTTATCATGAAAAAAATCATAGTTGACATTTTTTCCCTTTAGATTTCCAAGTAAGCTTCCCAATTTTGTCAGATATCACATTATTGGCATTGAGATTAAGCAGCTATATTTCTCAGAAAGTCTCCATGCTTTTTGTCACCACTCATCTTTTTCTAACAGGCCTAGAAATTCAGCTAAATTCTGCTTGTCATGAGATTAGGAAGTGCAGAACTCCACACCATGCTCATAACCTCCTCCAGATATGATTTACAAGAGCTCTTCTGTAGTCCTCATAATGAGGACCTGGGGCTAGGGATCTCTGACTCCCTACTCTCTACTCCTGTGGACCAGAACCCCAATGGTGTGAGATGAATGGGACAGAAGATGTGAGGCAGCCAAAGAGTTGAAGAATATAAGAAGTTGCATTTCATTGCCACCACCCGCCACCAATTCCAAAATGTCAGTCCTTAGAGTATCACAGGAGAATAACCTCATATTAAACTGTATACTGTATTAAGTTTCATACTAAGCTACAAGCTTTAGCACCACACTGACTCCTCCTTGAGAGACCCCATCCCACTACCCCTCCTCCCTAGTACACACACATCGCCATCAAAGCAACTTGCATCCCAAACCCTTGAAAGATTTACTGCCAGTACTGCAGACAAATCAGTGAATACCCGGCAGTCGATTCCAAAGACAGGATGCTCATTTGCATGAGGAGTTGCATGTCATTTGCATTATATTTGCAATCCATTTGCATATCACGTCTGCCCTGTCAAAATGTACATAAATGCTTTATACTTTCACTTTTTTTATTTTCTAAAGAGGACTACGCCCCCACATCCTGCCCAGACTGTCTGGGAAAATTACTGCTTGAGTATTCCCAGCTTAATTGTGAAGAGCCTCACGTGCCATACTGAGGCGATTTCAAACTGTGGAAGAGCCCCAAGGATGTCAGAACCTAGCTTGAGAAACTTCATTCATTCATTTATTCAACACGTCTTTATTGAACACTTATGATGTGCACTGTTGTTCTAGGTGCTGCAGATATATCTGTAAACAATGAGATGGAAAATAGTTACAGCATTAAAAGTTAAATGCTGTCATTTCAGAAAATCATTTGGCACCAACCCAATCAATACATAATGCAAGTGCAAAAAAAAAAGGGCACTAAAATCTCCTGAAAGTGCTTGGTTATAAGGTCATCCGGGTGTTACAGACTATGCTTATATCATTATTATTATTTTGTTAAGATTAATCCTGGCCGGGCATGGTGACTCAGTCTGTAATCCCAGTACTTTGGGAAGTCAAGGTGGGAAGATTACTTGGGCTCAGAAGTTCGAGGCCAGCCTAGGCAACATGGCAAAACCACGTCTCTACAAAAAATACAAAAATTAACCAGGTGTGGCTGTGCCTGTAGTCCCAGCTACTCTGGAGACTGAGGCAGGAGGATCACTTGAGCAGGGGAGGTCAAGACTGCAGTGAGCCATGATCCTGCCACTGCATTCCTGCCTAGGCAACAGAGCAAGACCCTGTCTCAAAAACAAAACAAAAGATTAATCCTGAAATTAAAACAAATAGTAAGCTCCTTATTTTTTTCTTTTCTTTTCTTTTTAAAATAGAAACAGGGCCTCACTATGTTGCCCAGGCTGGTGTCAAACTCCTGGGCTCAAGTGATCCTCCCACCTTGGCCTCCCAAAATGTTGGGATTACAGGCGTGAGCCATTGTGTCCAGCCAGTAAACTTCTTAAAGTTTACTCAAGGCACCTGAGAATGTGTCCCCAAGGGATCCATGAACTGCAAGTTTGAGAAACACCAATTAAGGAGCCATTAAACAATTTAAATAGGGAAATAGCCTGGGTTTACATCTTAGATCACTCTGCAGCCATGTGGAGGGAACGTTGGAAGGGGTGGAAGGCCAGAGGCAGATAAACCAGTAAGAGGCTTCAATAATCTAGGTGTGACTCAGATGTGGGACTGTCCACACTGTCAGCCTCATAAATCCTGTGGCCCCTTCACTGATATCCATCTGAAATCAAGTCACACCACACACTGGATGGCTTCAGAAGTTTTCAGTGAAAATTTGTACAGTCATGGGGGGGGGTCATAACATACATTGTTTCAATTGAAAATTCAGCTTTGAGGTGGTCACAGTGGTTCACACCTGTAGTCCCAGCACTTTGGGAGACTGAGGCAGGTGGATCACTTAAGGTCAGGAGTTTGAGACCAGCCTGGCCAACATGATGAACCCTGTCTCTACAATAGGACAATATGAGGGGTGGTCTCCTCCCTTACAGGGAGGCAGAGGTTGCAGTGAGCCAAGAACGTGCCACTGCACTCCAGCCTGGGCGACAGAGTGAGACTCCAACTCAAAAAAAAAAAAGAAAGAAAGAAAGAAAGAAAGATGGTTAGAATGGATTGCCTGGTTTAGATGCTCAGAGGTGCCCAGACAGAGTCTGGTTCAAAACCCAGGGTGATACCAACATATAAAGAGAAGAAGGGTAGTGAAGGGAAGCCCAAGGGGAGGACATGTTGAGCGGGGTAGAAAGTATAGCAGAAACCAAGAGAAGAGTTTCAAGAAAGAAGGAGCCAGCAATATAAAACTCCACGGAGAGGTCCAGTATGAGGAAAACTGGAGAGAAGTCATTGGATCTAGCAATTAAGGTGACTTTCTAAGAGCAGTTTTGATGAGGGCTCATGTGAAACACTTTTTTTTTTTTTTTTTTTTTTTGAGACAGAGTCTCACTCTGTCGCCCAGGCTGGAGAGTACAGTGGCGAGATCTCGGCTCACTGCAAGCTCCGCCTCCTGGGTTCATGCCATTCTCCTGCCTCAGCCTCCTGAGTAGCTGAGACTACAGGCACCCACCACCATGCCTGGCTAATTTTTTGTATTTTTTAGTAGAGACGGGGTTTCATGGTATTAGCCAGGATGGTCTCGATCTCCTGACCTCGTGATCCACCCGCCTCGGCCTCCCAAAGTGCTGGGATTACAGGCGTGAGCCACCATGCCCAGCCAGAGACACTGTTGATTACCGACCCAAAAGCCATTTTCCCACTCTTCTTACTTACTTGCCAAGACCAGCTCAGTTGTGGAGACCTTAACCCAGCAGCGCTAGAGGAATTAAAGACACACACAGAAATATAGCATGTGGAGCTGGGCACGGTGGCTCACGCCTGTAATCCCAGCACTTTGGGAGGCCAAGGTGGGTGGATCACGAGGTCAGGAGATTGAGACCATCCTGGTTAACATGGTGAAACCCTGTCTCTACTAAAAATACAAAAATTAGCCGGGCGTGGTGGCGGGCGCCTGTAGTCCAGCTACTCGGGAGGCTGAGGCAAGAGAATGGTGTGAACGCAGGAGGCTGAGCTTGCAGTGAGCTGAGATTGCGCCACTGCACTCCAGCCTGGGAGAAAGTGCAAGACTCCCTCTCAAAAAAAAAAAAAAAAGAAAAAGAAATATAGTGTGTGGAGTGGGAAATCAGTGGTCTCACAGCCTTCAGAGCTGAGATCCTGGAACAGAGATTTACCCACATATTTATTGACAGCGATCCAGTGATAAGCATTGTTTCTGTAGATTGTAGATTAACTAAAAGTATTCCTTAAGGGAAACGAAGAGATGGGCCAAAATAAAGGGATGGGCTCTGGCTAGTTATCTGCAGCAGGAACATGTTCTTAAGGCACAGATCGCTCATGCTATTGTTTGTGGTTTAAAAACACCTTAAGCGGTTTTCCGTCCTGGGTGGGCCAGGTGTTCCTTGCCCTCATTCCGGTAAACCCACAACCTTCCAGTGTGGGTGTCATGGCCATCACGAGCATGTCACAGTGCTACAGAGATTTTGTTTATGGCCGGTTTGGGGGCCAGTTTATGGCCAGATTTCGGGGCCTGTTCCCAACACTTACTGGCAGGTACTGCCTCACATTATAAGGCCTCCAAACTGCTAGATACTTTGCCAAAACCCCTCCCCAACCTCCTTTAAACCTAGGGGTGGACATGTGACCCAGTTCTGGATAATGGAACTTGGGAGGAAGTTTTCTGGAAGATTCTGAAAAGGATTTTCCTCCCTAATACAATAAATATGTTTAGGGAGAAATCTTTAATTCCTTTTTTTTTTCTTTTTTTGAGATGGAGTCTCCCTCTGTCGCCCAGGCTGGAGTCCAGTGGCGTGATCTCGACTTACTGCAACCTCTACCTCCCAGGTTCAAGTGATTCTCATGCCTCAGCCTCCCAAGTAGCTGGGATTACAGGCGTGCACCACGATACCCAGCTAATTTTTGTATTTTTAGTAGAGACAGGGTTTCACCATGTTGGCCAGGCTGGTCTCAAACTCCTGACCTCAAGTGATCTTCCCGCCTCAGCCTCCCAACGTGCTGGGGCATGAGACACCATGGCCGCCATCCCTTGCTTTTCTGCCTTGGGAGTTGCCATGTGAGTTCATGCTATTCAGAGCTGTGACAGCCATCTTAGGACTATGAGGAATAAGCCCAAGAATGGAGCAAATACTTTGAGGATAGTGAAGAGGAAAATGAGAAAAAGCCTGGCTATATGATGACATTACTAATGGCTGAATTAACCAAACCTGGACCCACCTATCTCTGGGTTTCTTGTTATATGAGATAAATAAATGTCCTTACTACTTAATTCACTGTTGGTCAATTATTCCATTATTTACAACCACAATACATGGTGGCCAGAATTACAGTTATTGAGGAGGGAATGAAAAACAAGAAAGTAAAGATACTAAGATATTCTCCAGTGGTTTCTAAATGCCAGTCAAAAAACCACCTGCATTAAAATCACATGGGGCTAGGCGCAATGGTGATAAGTTTACATGCCTGTAATGCTAACACTGAGAGGGTGAGGCAGGAGGATTGCTTGAATCCAGGAGTTGGAGACCAGCCTGAGCAAAAAAGGGAGACCCTGTCTCTACAAAAAATAAATAAAAATTAAAAAAACTTAGCCAGGTGTGTTGGCGTGTGCCTGTGGTCCCAGTTACCTGGGAGGCTGAGATGGAAGGATCACTTGAGCCCAGGAAGTTGAGGCTGCAGTGAGCCATGATTGTGCCATTGCACTCCAGCCTGGGCAACAGAGCAAGACCACGTGTCAAAAAAAAAGAAAAGAAAAATTACATGGGAGCTTCTTTATGTCCTTTATTCTGATAATATTCTGATTCAGTGAAGTCAGCACAGAGCCCAGGGATCTTCCTCTTTAATAAGGGCCTCAACTAGTACACCATTTTGGAAAATCATTGTCACTTTTTTTTGTTTGTTTGTTTGAGACGGAGAATCTCACTCTGTCGCCCAGGCTGGAGTGCAATGGCGCAGTCTCAGCTCACTGCAACCTCCGCCTCCCGGGTTCAAACGATTCTCCTGCCTCAGCCTCCCAAGTAGCTGGGACTACAGGCACCTGCCACCACACCCAGCTAATTTTTTTGTTGTATTTTTAGTAGAAACGGGGTTTCATTATGTTGACCAGGCTGGTCTCAAAATCCTGACCTCGTGATCCCCCTGCCTTGGCCTCCCAAAGTGCTGGGATTACAGGCCATGAGCCACCGTGCCCAGACTTTGTTTTTTGGGTTTGTTTGGTTTTTTAAAATTTTTTTTTAGATGGAGTCTCGCTGTTGTTGCCCAGACTGGAGTGCAATGGCGCGACCTCCGCCTCCCAGGTTCAAGTGATTCTCCTGCCTCAGCCTCCCGAGTAGCTGGGATTACAGGCACCTGCCACCATGCCCAGCTTTTTAAAATTTTATTTTATTTTTTTATTTTTAGTAGAGAGGGGGTTTCACCATGTTGGCCAGGCTGGTATTCAGCTCCTGACCTCAGGTGATCCACCTGTTTTGGCCTCCCAAAGTGCTGGGATTACAGACATGAGCCACCATGTCCAGCCTATTGTTACTTTTTTTTTTTTTTTTTTTTTTTTTTTTGAGACAGGGTTTTGCTTTGTTGCCTGGGCTGGAGTGTAGTGATTCAATCATAGCTTACTGCTATCTTAAACTCCTGGGTTTAAGCAATTCTCCCACTTTAACCTCCCGAGTAGCTAGGACTACAGTTACACACAACCATGCTCAGGTAATTTAAGAAAAAAACTTTTTTTTTTTTTGTAAAGATGGGGGTCTTACTCTGTTGTCTCACTCTGATGGAGACTCTGAGTCTCCAACTCCTGGCCTCAAATGATCCTCCCACCTCGGCCTCCCAAAGGGCTGGGATTACAGGTGTGAGCCACTGCATCCAGCCTTACTTATAAAACTAAACATACACCTATCCTACGAATGGCAAATCCACTCTTAGATATTTTACCCAAGAAAAATAAAAACATATGTCCACAAAAAGACATGCATGAGAATGTCCATAGCAACTTTTAAAAAATATAGATAGGAGTCTTACTTTGATGCACACACTGGTCTCAAACGCCTGGCTTCAAGCAATGCTCCCGCTTCAGCCTCTGAAGGTGCAGGGATTACAGGTGTGAGCCACCCTGTCCAGCCCATAGCAACTTTATTTACAACAGCTAAAACTGGACACAATGTCAAATGATCATAACAGGAGGACAAAATAAATTGTAGACAGGGGACAATCTATTATAAGGATTACCAGCCAGATGTGGTGGCCCATGCCTGTAATCCTAGCAGTTAGGGAGTCTGAGGCAGGAGGATCATTTGAGGCCATGAGCCTGAGACCAGCCCTGACTCTACAAAAAAAAATTTTAAATAGACAGGTGTGGTGGCACACAACTGTAGTCCTAGCTACTCAAGAGGCTGAGGTGAGAGGATTGGTTGAGCCCAAGAGTTCAAGGCTGCAGTGAGCTATGATTGTGCCACTGCACTCCAGTTTGAGCAACAGAGCAAGACCCTGTCTCTTAAAAAAAAAAAGGGCCAGGCACAGTGGCTCACATCTGTAATCCCAACACTTTGGGAGGCCGAGGCAGGCAGATCACAAGGGCAAGAGATCGAGACCATCCTGGCTAACATGGTGAAACCCTGTCTCTACTAAAAATACAAAAATTAGCTGGGTGTGGTGGCGGGTGCCTGTAGTCCCAGCTACTCAGGAGGCTGAGGCAGGAGAATCGTTTGAGCCTGGGAGTCAAAGGTTGCAGTGAGCCGAGATCTCACCACTGCACTCTGGTCTGGCGACAGAGCAGGACTCTGTCTCAAAAAAAAAAAAAGAAAATTAGAAAGGTACAGAGAAGATTAGCATGGTCCCTGAGCAAGGATGACAGCAAATTTGTGAAGCGTTCCATATTTTTAAGAAAGGATTACTAAGTAGCATTGAAGGCCTGATAACAACTGAAAATCAGACATTGGAGCTAGTGAACACAGTTTTGTGGTTTTCTCTAGTAGCCTGGAGGCAAGAGGGAGAAACAGAGAAAATGAACCTTGTCTGATCTACTTGTGGAAATTAGAGTAGGAGGGACAAAATGACCAGAGGCAAAGGAACTGGAGGTAGTAGTGAGAATGGAGGGAAAATGACTCTATTTGTCCAAGAGCAGTTTAGAAACATACTGTCTGGAGCGTCCCTTGTTCTGTTCCCCACACTTCTGTGCTTCATGCCTCCACCTGGACTCAAAGGTAAGAAAATCAGCTAATCCTCTTTGTACACTGGGACTCAGGCTTAAAGGAGAGAAGGTAGTAGAAGCCACAGTTCGTGTTAAAAGGAGGCTCAGCAACAGATCCAGGGCAAGGCAGGGGTGCCCCTGAGATGTTGCTCTAATATGGGAATGCCAGGAAGGGTAGGGGCAAATCCTGACTTTGTGTGGCCACCAAGGAGGAGGATGCTGCTCTGAGGGTTTGAGTAGCTGTCATCTGTGATATGTGGCAACTCACGGCCTGAAAAATTAATTGGGCTGCTCCAGATAGGAAATAAAATGAAAATTCTGTCCAAGCAGGTGTCCCACTAACTCAGCAGGAAGCTGGGAACTGATTTGCATGTTCCAACATCCTCTTCTCTCTCCCTTCTCCCTAGTCACAGCTGGTTTTACGCTGCTCTCCAGGGAGGGGCATCAGAGATGTACAGTCTTACAGAGCTGGGAAAGAGGCTTCCTTGGGAGAGAAGTCCAGGAAAAGAGAATGGAAATGGTTGTACCATTACAACTCTAACTTCACTTCCTCTCTGTCCCTGCAGGCTCAGTAGAAGGAAAAAGAAATAAACTAACACTTGTGAAAGGTCTACTTCATGTTTGGGCATGGTGGCTCACGCCTGTAATCCTAGCACTTTGGGAGGCCTAGGTGGGTGGATTACTTGAGGTCAGGAGTTCGAGACCAGCCTGGCCAACATGGTGAAACCCTGTCTCTACCAAAAATACAAAAATTAGCTGGGCGTGGTGGCGGGTGCCTGTAATCCCACATACTTGGGAGGCTGAGGCAGGAGAATCGTTTGAACCTGGGAGGCAGAGGTCGCAGTGAGCTGGGATGGCACCACTGCACTCCAGCCCAGACAACAGAGCAAGACTCCATCTCAAAAAAAAAAAAAAAGGTCTACTTTGTGTCTAGCCCTATGCTGAAGACTTTCACATTAATCTTCCCAACAACTCTGCAAGTCCAAAATCATACTCATTCTTACACATAAGGAAAATGGAGTTTGGGGGAGCAGAAATATCACACAGCTAGCAAGGGGCAAGCCAGGGACCCAGCACAGGGCAGTCTCACTCAAACTCTGAACTTTTTCTACTCAAGTAAGCTGAGTCATGTTTTCTGTGTGTATTAAAGATTAATTGACCCTATGGTTAGTGTAGGCACTGCACACAGTTTGTCGAGCACTGACTTGTGGGAGAGGGCTCAATTGCCCAATTCTCAGGGCACCTAGGGACACACAGACCAATGACTGAGACTGTTATTCACCAATAATAATAACAATATCAACAATGAGATCCACCATTTCTTGAGATTTTACTAAGTGGTGAGCAACTTTTTAAGTGCTTTATATGTATTATCTAATATTTATTCTCACCATAACCCTGAGAGGGAGCCAACAATTATTTTTTCAAGAATCCATGGAACATCTGAAAAAACTGATCACATGCTAGGCCCGAAAGCACATCTCATCAGAAACCAAAAAATCAATTTGTTAGCAGCCAAACATATCTGAGTCACAAGTCACGTGGCACCAGAGTATACTACCAGTGGCGAATCTGTATGGGTCTACAGCAATGTTGATTCTTGCCTCCTCAGAGGAAATAATTTGACCAAGGGGCATAAGACAGAAGGAGAGACCGAGGCAAGTTTTAGAGCAGGAGTGGAAGTTTATTACAAAACTTTAGAGCAGGAATGAAACGAAGTAAAATACATTTGGCACCGGGTGTGGGGGCTCACGCCTGTAATCCCAGCACTTTGGGAGGCAGAGGTGGGCAGATCACCTGAGGTCAGGAGTTCGAGACCAGCCTGGCCAACATGGTGAAACCCTGTCTCTACTAAAAATACAAAAATTAGCTGGTCATGGTGATGTGCGCCTGTAATCCCAGCTACTTGGGAGGCTGAGACACGAGAATCTCTTGAACCCGGGAGGCAGAGGTTGCAGTGAGCCAATATTTGAGACTCTGTCTCAAAAAAAAACACAAAGGAAGTAAAGTACACTTGAGAGATCACATGCATGGGTTTTATATGTTGCCATACTTGTAGAGTCTTGAGTTATTTCTCCCCTGATTCTTCCCTTGGGGCCTTGGGGTGGGCTCTCCGCGTGAGCAGTGGCCTGCTAGCACTTGGGAAGGGAGCATACTGGAGTCATAGCATGCTCACTTGAGGCATTCTTCCCTTACCAGTCTAGCGTCTCTAGAGCAAGGTCATATACCAGTTAAACTCCACCATTTTGCCTCTTAAACTGCATTCTTGGGCCCCCTCGCTCAACTCCTGAGATCTTACCAGAGAGCCGCTGATAGTAGTTTCAGGTGTTTTCTATATATTAGGAGACTGCCTTTCCCTGGCGCTGGCTGTCACCAACTATTTGTTTAGAGAGACAGTTAACAACTGCCTAACCATCACCTGATGGTCACCTGGCATTCCTGTTGTGTGAGAGGAGCCCTCTCCTGCCCTGCTTATGCCTGACTAAGCTACCTATTGTAACAAATTGTCCACTTTCTCTAATCAAAATACAATTCAAGGCCAGGCACGGTGGCTCATGCCTGTAATCCCAGCTCTTTGGGAAGCTGGGGTGGGGGGATCACTTGAGCCCAAGAGTTTGAGACCAGCCAAGGCAACATAGTGAGAACTCATCTCTACAAAAAATAAAAAATCCTTCATCAGCTTAGGGAGATAAGATAAATAAATAAAAATAAAAAATAATTAATTAAAAATAAAATAAAAATTAGCTGGGTATGGTGGCACATGCCTGTGATCCCAGCTACTCAGGAGGCTGAGGTGGGAGGATTGCTTGAGCCCAGGAGGTCAAGACTGCAGTGAGCTGTGATCACGCCACTGCACTCTATTCTGGGTGACAGAACGACACACCATTTCAAAAAAAGCAAAAAGAAACACAACAAAATAGAACTCAGTGACAGAAAGATAACAAGAGCTCCATGCATTTGGAAACATTTCTAGAATTATGGGATAAAAAATAAATCAAAATGCAGATATTTCTAAATAAAAAATAACCATAGAAGACAAACTGGTATTTAAAGGGAAATGTATGGCTTTAAATGCTCATATGAGAAAAGCAAGCTGGGTGCGGTGGCTCACTGCTGTAATCCCAGCACTTTGGGAGGCTGAGGCAGGCGGATCACCTGAGGTCAGGAGTTCAAAACCAGCTTGGCTAGCATGAGGAAACCCTGTCTCTACTAAAAATACAAAAATTAGCCAGGTGTGGTGGCATGCACCTGTAATCCCAGCTACTTGGGAGGCTGAGGCAGAATTGCTAGAAGCAGAAGTTGCAGTGAGCTGAGATTGCGCCATTGTACTCTAACTGGGCAACAGAGTGAAAC
The DNA here is from genome assembly GCF_028885655.2 of Pongo abelii. Taxonomy (NCBI): domain Eukaryota; kingdom Metazoa; phylum Chordata; class Mammalia; order Primates; family Hominidae; genus Pongo; species Pongo abelii. The sequence goes on from NC_071989.2 coordinate 147,585,075, forward strand.
TCCATCTCATAAATAAATAAATAAATAAAAATACAAAAATTAGCTGGGCATGGTGGCGGGCACCTGTAATCCCAGCTACTCAGGAGGCTGAGGCAGGAGAATAGCTTGAACCCGGGAGGCAAAGGTTGCAGTGAGCCAAGATTGCACCATTGCACTCCAGCCTGAGCGACAAGAGCAGAAAAAAAAAAATAGAGATACTATAGAGAATCAACAAAATTTTTTTGACAAGCTCAATCAAGAAAAAGGCATAGATAAACAATATCAAAACATTTAAAAGGGCTGGGCACGGTGGCTCATGCCTGTAATCCCAGCACTTTGGGAGGCCGAGGCAGGCAGATTACCTGAGGTTGGGAGTTCCAGACCAGCCTGACCAACATGGCGAAACCTCGTCTCTACTAAAAATACAAAAATTAGCCAGGTGTGGTGACTGGCCCCTGTAATTCCAGCTACTTGGGAGGCTGAGACATGAGAATAGCTTGAACCCGGGAGGCGGAGGTTGCAGTGAGCTGAGATCACGCCACTGTACTCCAGCCTGGACAACAGAGCGAGACTCTATCTCCAAAAAAAAAAAAAAAAAAAACACACACACACATTTAAAAGAAGATATAGCTGTATAGCAGAAAATTTAAAGTCATAAGAGAACACTGTAAAAAACATCTTTTAAAGCAATAAGTTTGAAAATTTTGATGAAATGGGTAATTTCCCTTAAAATGGAAAAAAAAAATCCTATAATGGAGATGTTATTATTTCTTTTCTACAGATAAGAAAACTGAGGAGCAGAGAAATAACTTGGTCAGATTCCCATAACTAGTAAGAGACAGAGTCTAGATTTGAAGGCCCAAGCAGTGGACTTCTGATTCATCTTCCCTCTTTCCCTCCCACAAACATTTACACTGAGTACCGACTAGACACCAGTCATTGTGCTAGGGATTACAGGGATAAAAGACAAAATTCTTGCCCTCTGGAAGCTCCCAGCCTAGGAGACAAGACTGGGCCAAGACTAGGATAAGTAAAGCACTCAGGGCACAAGATTTAAAGATGTGTTCATTCTCACTTGCAAAACTACTTAAATTTTGTGCCCTAGCCCTGGCTCTCCTAATAAGCATAACCACAACTGCAAAAATACATGCTTTCAACAACTTGAAGCCAGTAAGACTTCTGAGCTCCAGATGTGAGGAAACGGTATTCTAGGCAGGGAGACTAGTATGAGCAAAGGACAGAGCAGAGAAGCAGCGTGATCCCTGGTGGGAACTACAAGCAGTTTGGTATTTCTGAGGCACACAAATCAATGCAAGGTGGAGAATGGCAAGAAGAGAGGGTGGAGGAGTGGCCAAGGTCCAGGTCATCACAGGCACTTTATATCATGCTAAGGAGCTTAGACTTTACCCTAAGGGTTTAAGCAAGGGAGTGACACAGGCATAACAGTATTTTACAATAATTCTTCTGGCAGGAATGTAGATGGTGGTGGGGATGGAAACATGGCAGAAAGCGGACAGATGAGTTACACAGCTGCAGCAGCATCCAGGCAAGAGAGGAAGAGAGCCTGCACTAGGGCAATAGTAGTTGAAATGAAGAAAAGGAAATGGATTTGAGAAATATTTGAGATGCAAAATTGGCAGGACTTAGTGGTTGATTGGATGTGGGAGGTGAAAGTGTGGAAGGAATTATGAATGAGGCCCCTCATCACCTAGTTTTTATCCTGAATAACTAGAGAGTATAGTAGTGGTGGCAACGTCCATCCATCTGTTTCTCAATTCATTCATACACCCAATAATGTATCCATCTGGTTAGTATTAATTCATTCATTTGTCCATTCATACATCCATGTATCCATCTATCAATACAACTATACTTTGATCAAATTCTTATAACACCATGAAGAATGCATATGTAAAAAGGCACAATACTTGGCCTTACTAATTTATTCATTCATTCACTAAGCTTTTATTGATATCCTCCTGTGTGCCATATACTATCCTAGGTAATGAAGATATAGCAGTGAACAAGCAGAAAAGGTCCTGATTTTAAGGGCCTAATGTTCTAGTGGGAGATACAGACAGAATGCAAAGAAATAACAATTTTTTTTTTTTTAGATACAGAGTTTCACTCTTGTTGCCCAGGCTGAAGTGCAGTGGCACTATCTCAGCTCACTGCAACCTCTGCCTCCTGGGTTCACTGCAACCTCCGCCTCCTGGATTCAAGCGATTCTCCTGCCTCAGCCTCCTGAGTAGCTGGGATTACAGGTGTCTGCCACCACGCCCAGCTAATTTTTTGTATTTTTAGTAGAGGTGGGGTTTCACCAGGTTGACCAGGCTGGTCTCGAACTCCTGACCTCAGGTGATCCACCCGCCTCGGCCTCCCAAAGTGCTGGGATTACAGGCGTGAGCCACTGCGCCCAGCCAGAAATAACAATTTTGGATATGAAACATCTTTGTAATAAAATAAACCGGGCTCCTTGGAAATATGGCTGATTTTAGGTTGGGGCAGGAAATATATAATGTGAGCCTGGAGAATCTTGTAGTATCAGAAGGAAAGGAAGGGTTCAGACAAAAACACATGTTGGGAGTGTGTCAAAGAGACACAGGAACCAACTGAAAGAACTACCAGTGACCAAAATTGGAACCATTTGAGCAACAAAATGAAGCATTATTGGATTAAAGCCCAAAGTACAAAATAAATATCCATAAGTATATACTGATGTAAATGAATTAACTGAATAAACAAAAGGCAAAGAGAAAAATCTTTCTTGCAGAATTCCAAATAATTTATTTAGACACTTATCCCTCAAGGACGTGGATTACAACTCCCCACTCCTTCAGTGTAGGCTGTGAATAGTAACTTCATTCCAAAGAGTATAGGATGGGAAGAGGGACATAAAGGACTAACTTTATAGTTTTGAAACCTGGCAAACGTAAGCTTAGGTGATCAAGCTTAAAATCAATAGTAATAAGTCATGTTGCTTGATATGATGTGATGAGAATGTCACTTTATTTCTGTGGTCTTCCTTCCAAAATTCCATAACCCTAATCATGAGAAAAACTTAGATAAATCCCGGTCAAAACACGTTCTACAAAATATTTGACCAATACTCCTCCCAAGTGTTAAGGTCATCAAAAATGGAAAAAGTCTGACTGCCGGGCACAGTGGCTCACACCTGTAATCCCAGCACTTTGGGAGGCCAAGGCAAGTGGATTGCTTGAGCCCAGGAGTTCGAGACTAGCCTGGACAACATGGTGAAGTCCTGTCTCTACAAAAAACACAAAAATTCGCGGTGTGATCATGCACAAGCTACTTGAGAGGCTGAGGTGGGAGAATCACTTGAGCCTGGGAGGTCGAGGTTCAGTGAGCCGTGATTGCACCACTGCACTCCAGCCTGGGTGACAGAGTGAAACCTCGTCACACACAAAAAAAAGGAAAAAAGAAAAGTGGCTCAGAGCATGTGAGGAATGTGGGGGTCTGCAAAATTTATCAGGCACAGAGAGAGACACGAGCCTGAGACTCAGTTACATCCCCCAACCCATGGCTGGTGGAAATTGTTTAAAGGTATTTTGTTTTTCTTCTTCCCTTTAGTTTCAGATTAACTGATAAATTATCTAAAATGTTGCCACAAGTTGCACAATGTTATCCTCACTCATTATTTTCATGTTCCTGGAATTTGTGATACAAAGAACAATTATAGCCAATCGATAGCTTATGTTATTTTAATGAACCAATAAATTATTGGTAAACAATTTAGGAACTATCCTCTCACTTCTTTTTTCTTTTTAACCTCTTAAAAACTCTCTTGTAATTGCTGCTAATTAGAGCATATATTCAGGGCAACTTGAACCTATGACTCTGGGCTATGGTTTTCAACCTTGGTCTAAATAAATTATCTGTATTAACTTTGCTTCATTTTATTCTTTTAGGTCAACAGTGCCATATTAATGTAAGATGATAATAGAGGGGGAAACTAGGTGTGCAGTATGTAGGAACTCTATACTGTCTTTCCAACTTTCCTGTAAATCTAAAACTATTTTAAAATTAAAAGTTTGCCCAGGTGCAATAGCTCACACCTGTAATTCCTCACTATGCCAGGCCAATGAGGGAGTGTTACAGTCTCCCCAGTGCACCACAATGTAGCGGTCTCTTGTTGTGAGGTATCACCTGGAGTTCTTTGTCTGATAACCAAGAGAAATAAGGAGAACAGACACAAAGGGTGAGGTTGGAGCGAAAGTTTAACAAGCAAAAGAAGAAGGCTTGGCCGGGCATGGTGGCTCACGCCTGTAATCCCAGCACTTCGGTGGGGAGCTCAAGACCAGCCTGACCAACACGGAGAAACGCTGTCTCTGCTAAAAATACAAAATTAGCCGGGCGTGGTGGCGCATGCCTGTAATCCCAGCTACTCAGGAGGCTGAGGCAGGAGAATCACTTGAACCTGGGAGGCGGAGGTTGCGGTGAGCCGAGATCACGCCATTGCACTCCAGCCTGGGCAGCAAGAGTAAAACTCGGTCTCAAAAAAAAAAGAAAAGAAAAGAAAGCTCTCAAGAGGAGAGGGGACCCAGAAGAGGGTTGCTGTATTTACAGTTGAATGCAAAAGCTTTTATAAGAAACAAATGAGGGCTTGGCATCTCATTTGCACGTGGCTCGAATTTCTGGTAGCTCCACCCCATCCTCCGAGTGCACATGTGGGTCCTTAGCTATATTGCTTTTTTTCCCCTTACTGTGCATGTGTCAGAGGACAGAATTTTGCATTGCGGGCAGGTGTGGGCAAGTCTCCTGTGTAGCCTTTCTTATCTATGCGGCTGGGCATGTGTGGGCAAGTCTCCTGTGTAGCCTTTCTTATTTATGCAGCTGTGGGAATGTCTTAGACAAGCGCCTCTGTGCAAGTTCTCTTATCTGTGTCTGCAGGGTGTTCTTTTGTTTTGAAGAATTCAACCAAGGACCCACCCCAACTGCCTGCCTGACCAGCTTCTTTCTTTCTCCTCTCTCAGGAGGATCCCTTAAGGCCAGGAGTTAGAGACCAGCCTGGGCAATACAGTGAGACCCATCTCAAAAAAAAAAAAAGGCCGGGTGCAGTGGCTCACGCCTGTAATCTCAGCACTTTGGGAGGCCAAGGCGGGCAGATCACGAGGTCAGGAGATCAAGACCAACCTGGCTAACATGGTGAAACCCCGTCTCTACTAAAAATACAAAAAAATTAGCCGGGCGTGGTGGCGGGCACCTGTAGTCCCAGCTACTCAGGAGGCTGAGGCAGGAGAATGGCGTGATCCCGGGAGGTGGAGCTTGCAGTGAGCCGAGATCGCGCCACTGCACTCCAGCCTGGGCGACAGAGCGAGACATGTCTCAAAAAAAAAAAAGCCGGAAGTGGTGGTGCATGCCTATAGTCCCAGTTACTCAGGAGGATCACTCGGGCCCAAGAGTTCAAGGCTGCAGTGAGCTATGATCCTGTCACTGCACTCCAGGCTGGGTGAAAGAGCAAGACCCTGTCTCATAAGTAAATAAATAAGGTTTTTAAATTTTTTTTAATTTTCAAAATTTATTTATTATTTTTTTCACACCCCATATGCTATGGAATATGTTTTTTAAAATTATTATTAATATTTTTTTTCGAGATGGAGTCTCGCTCTGTCACCCAGGCTGGAGTGCAGTGGCACAGTCTTGGCTCACTGCAACCTCCACCTCCCAAGTTCAAGCAATTCTCCTGTCTCAGCCTCCCAAGTAGCTGGGACTACAGGCACCTGCCACCAAGCCCCACTAATTTTTGTATTTTTAGTAGAGACAGGGTTTCACCATGTTGGCCAGGCTGGTCTTGAACTCCTGACCTCAAGTGATCCACCTGCCTCGGCCTCCAAAAGTCCTGGGATTAGAAGTGTAAGCCACTGCGCCCAGCCCAAGTTTATTTTTTAAAAAGTGTCTTGAAGGCCAGGCACAGTGGCTCATGCCTGTAATCCCAGCACTTTGAGAGGCTGAGCCAGGTGGATCACTTGAGGTCAAGAGTTCAAGCCCAGCCTGGCCAACATAGTGAAACCCTGTCTCTACTAAAAATACAAAAATAGCTGGGCGTGGTGGCAAATGCCTGTGATCCCAACTACTTAGGAAGCTGATGTACAAGAATCACTTGAAATCAGGAGGCAGAGGTTGCAGTGAGCCAAGATCGTGCCACTGCATTCCAGCCTACATGACAGAGGGAGACTCTGTCTCAAAAAAAAAAAAAAAAAAAAAAGTGCTTTGAAGAAAAATAAAGCCAGGTATGGGATAGCAAGTGCTGGAATGGTGCCTACCTTAGATAATGGTCAAGTAAGGCCTCTCAAAAGTGATACTAGAACAGAGTCTGAGTGAAGTGAGAAGATGAGCCAAGGAGATATTACAAGAAAAACTTGACCGCGCAGAAGGATCAGCAGATGCAAAGATTTTGAGATTAGCGCATGTTTAGTGTGCTTGTGGTTAATGAGCCTGGAGAAGAGGAACTGTAGGCAAGGGCCAGGTCATGTGGGGGCTTTATTTTATTTTATTAATTGTGGCAAAATACACATAACATACAATTTATCTTTTTTTTTTTTTTTTTTGAGATAGAGTCTCACTCTGTCACCCAGGCTGGAGTGCAGTGGTGCGATCTCGGCTCAGTACAAGCTCCACCTCCCAGGTTCACACCATTCTCCTGCCTCAGCCTCCTGAGTAGCTGGGACTACAGGCGCCCGCCACCACGCCCGGCTAATTTTTTTATATTTTTAGTAGAAACGGGGTTTCATCATGTCAGCCAGGATGGTCTCGATCTCCTGACCTCGTGATCTGCCTGTCTGGGCCTCCCAAAGTGCTGGGATTACAGGCGTGAGCCACCGCGCCCAGCCACAATTAACTATCTTAACCACTTTTAAGTTACAGTTTTCAGCCAGGTGCAATGGCTCACGCCTATAATCCCAGCACTTTGGGAGGGCAAGGTGGGTGGATTACCTGAGGTCAGGAGTTGGAGACCAGCCTGACCAACATAGTGAAACCCCATTGCTACTGAAAAATGCAAAATTAGGCCTGGTGTGGTGGTTCACGCCTGTAATCCCAGCACTTTAGGAGGCCGAGGCATGTCACCTGAGGTCAGGAGTTCGAGACCAGCCTGGCCAACATGATGAAACCTGTCTGTACTAAAAATACAAAAAATTAGCTGGGCGTGGTGGCAGGCACCTGTAATCCCAGCTACTCAGGAGGCTGAGGCAGGAGAATCTCTTGAACCCAGGAGGCAGAGGTTGCAGTGAGCCAAGATCGTGCCATTGCACTCCAGCCTGGGCAACAAGAGCAAAACTCCATCTCAAAAAACAAAAACAGAATACAAAAAACCAAAATAGCTGGGCGTGTTGGCACATGCCTGTAATCCCAGCTACTTGGGAAGCTAAGGCAAAAGAATTGCTTGAACCCGGGAGGCAGAGGATGCAGTGAGCTCAGATCACGCCATTGCACTCCAGCCTGGGCAACAAGAGTGAAACTCTGTCTCAAAATAAATAGATAAATAATTAAAACAAACAAACAAACATAGAAAAGTTACAATAAAAATACAGTATTATAATCTTTTTTTTTTTTTGAGATGGAGTTTCACTTTTGTCACCCGGGCTGGAGTGCAATGGCATGATCTTGGCTCACTGCAAACTCCGCCTCCTGGGTTCAAGCGATTCTCCTGCCTCAGCCTCCCAAGTAGCTGGGATTACAGGTGCCTGCCACCATGCCTGGCTAATTTTTCTATTTTTAGTAGAGACGGGGTTTCATCGTGTTGGCCAGGCTGGTCTCGAACTCCTGACCTCAAGTGATCCACCCACCTCAGCCTGCCAAAGTGTTGGGATTACAGGCATGAGCCACTTCAACTGGCCACAGGACTATAATCTTAAGGGACGACCATTGTATGTCTGGTCCATTCCTGACCAACATGTCATTATGCATATGCAATACTTTTTGTGTTTTTTGGTAGCAATGGGGTTTTGCCATGTTGCCCAGGCTGGTCTGGAACTCTTGAGCTCAGGCGATCCCCCCACCTCAGCCTCCCAAAGTGTTGGGATTATAGGTGTGAGCCATCGTGCCTGCAGCTGGCCTAGATATGTTTAGATACACAGATACTTACCAGTGTGTCATATATTCAGTATGGTGACATGCCATACAGGTTTGTAACCTTGGAGCAATAGGCTATACCATAAAGCCTAGGTGTGTGGTGGGCTATCCCATCTAGGTTTTTTTTTTTTTTTTTTTGAGACGAAATCTTGCTCTGTCGCCCAGGCTGGAGTGCAGTGGCGTGATCTTGGCTCACTGTAGCCTCCAACTCCTGGGTTAAAGCAATTCTCCTACCTCAGCCTCCCAAGTAGCTGTGACTACAGGCCTGCACCACTACGACCCACTAATTTTTGTATTTGTTTGTTTGTTTGTTTTTGAGACGGAGTTTCACTCTTGTTGCCTAGGCTGGAGTGGAATGGCGCGATCTTGGCTCACTACAACCTCCGCCTCCTGGGTTCAAGTGATTCTACTTCCTCAGCCTCCCGAGTAGCTGGGACTACAGGCACATGCCACTGCACCTGACTAATTTTTGTAGTCTTTTGTAGAGATGGGGTTTTGCTATGTTGACCAGGCTGGTCTCGAACTCCTGACCTCAGGTGATCCACCCACCTTGGCCTCCCAAAGTGCTAGGATTACAGGCGTGAGCCACCATGCCCAGCCCCCATCTAGGTTTCTATGATGTTTGCACAATGACAAAATCACCTTACAACTCATTTCTCAGAGGGTATCTCCACTGTCAAGCAAGTCATGACTGGGTACCACAATTGATTTAGCCATTCTCTCATTGGTGCGTATTTGGGTTATTTCCAACTTGGGGCTATTATGAGGAAGATTTCTTTGAACATGTCTTTTTGTAGATGTATGCACTCATTTATCTTCAGTAGTTACCTAGGAGTAGATTAATAGGTAATTCAAAAGGTGTATGTTTAGCTTTAATAGAAACTACCAGGTACCTGCCAGGTTACCTAAGTGCATGTATCAGTTTACATTCCCACTAGCAGCAGGTGAGTATTACAGTTGCTCCATATCCTTGTCTACACTTGGTGTTGTCAGAATTTTAGCATTCTGGTTGGTATGTAATGGTATCTCAATGTGGATTTAATTTGCATTTCTGAAACTGCCTTTGTAAAATTATGACAGTAAAAGAAGTCTGACATGGCTCATTCTATCTTGCTTCTAACCTGTAAACCATCTCTGCTCATTCTTGAGCATAGGCCAAGCCAACCATGGGAGGAATTATAGTTGATAGTTTAACTTGAAAGCAAGGATGATAATAGTCCTTCCCTAAAACCAACCACCTCCTTGCTCAGGGACCAAAAACCAGCTTTGTAAAACTAGTGAAAGACCACGAGATTAGGATTATGGGAGGAGGCTCAATTCTGCTAAAATGTAGGCATAGTTTCTATAATCCCTTACTACTCAGGAGTCATGTGACCAGAGGCCACAGGATTTATGACTTCCCCAATTGCTCCTATAGATAACATCACTATTGTAGAATCTAAGATTGGTCTTTTGAGATTATTTTAGATATTTTGGCAAACAACTGATCCTGCCCAATCCTGAGACTCATGACTTAATGGGTCCTGTGACCCCACCCAAAGGCAGACTCAGTGCAGGAGAACTGTTTTCCACACCCCAATGATTTCATGCCCAACCAATCTGCAGCACCCATTCCCTGGCCCTCTGCCCACCAAATTGTCCATCAAAACCATCATCTCTGAGTTCTTAGAGAGATTTCAGTTCTCCTGTGTGGCCCTGCATCAATTAAACTTTTTTGTTGTTGAGACAGGATCTTGCTCTGTCACCCAGGCTGGAGTGCAGTGGCACAATCTCAGCTCACTGCAGCCTCAACTTCCTGGGCCCAAGTGATCCTCCCACCTCAGCCTCCTGAGTAGCTGGGACCACAAGCACTCACCACTTTCCTAGCTTTTTATTATTTATTTGTTTATTTATTTTGGTAGAGATAGGGTCTCCCTCTGTTGCTTAGGCTGGAAACTCTTTCTTTACTGCTATACCACAGTTCCAGTGAACTGGTTTTGTCTGTGCAGTGGGAAGGAAGAACTTGTTGAGTGATTACATTTCCTCAAAGAATAATAATGTTGAGTACCTTCTCTCTTTTTTTCATGAATAAAATAGGATGCATTTTTTTTGAACACCTTCTCATTGGACAACTTTGAGAAGAAGGCAGATAAGATTTGTCTTAATAGTCTTTTTTTTTTTTTTTGAAATGAAGTCTCACTCTATTGCCCAGGCTAGAGTGCAGTGGCACAATCTCAGCTCACTGCAACCTTCACCTCCTGGGTTCAAGCAATTCTCCTGCCTCAGCCTCCCCAGTAGTTGAGATTATAGGTGCCCACCACTGTGCCCAGCTAATTTTGGTATTTTTAGTAGACACAAGGCTTTGCCATGTTGGCCAGGCTGGTCTTGAACTCCTAACCTCAGGTGATCCACCCTCCTCCACCTCCCTAAGTGCTGGGATTACAGGTGTGAGCCACTGCACCTGGTCTTGACTTAATTTTTTTTTTTTTTTTTTTTTTTGAGACATGGTTTTGCTCTGTTGCCCAGGCTGGAGTGCAATGGCGTGATCTCGGCTCACTGCAACCTCCACCTCCCACCTCCCAGGTTCAAGCGATTCTCCTGCCTTAGCCTCCAGAGTAGCTGGGATTAAAGGCGTGTGCCACCACACCCAGCTAATTTTGTATTTTTAGTAGAGATGGGGTTTCCCCATGTTGGTCTGGCAGCTTCAAACTCCTGATCTCAGGTGATCCGCCTGCCTCAGCCTCCCAAAGTGCTGGGATTACAGGCATGAGCCACCTCGCCTGGCTGGTAGGTGTGATTCTTGATGGCACACAGGAAGAAGACTACTCTGACTACTGAGTTGAAAATAGACTATAAAGTGAGGTGGAAGAGGATGATGGCTCAGACCAGAGTGGTAATGACAACGTGGGTGTGAAGTGGTCAGATGCAGAATATATTTTGAAGACACTGATTACAGAACTGACAGATTCTGTGGGGACTAAGAGAAAGAAAGGAGACAGGGGTCATCCCTAGGTATTTGACTTGAGCAAAAAGGTAAATGGAGATACTGCTTGGAGAGAATTGGGTCCTAAGCAGGTCCAGGGGATGGTGGACAAGGAATCAAGAATTCTCTTTTGGACATATCAAATTTGAGATTCCTATTAGACATACAAGTGGAGAAGTCAAGTAGGCATTAGATATCTGAGTCTGGAGCTCAGAAGACAGGGTTCAAGCTAGAGATATAAATTGAGAGTTGTCAGTATTGATAGTACTTAAAGATTAGTGCTGGAGAACATAACTTAGAAATGAGCATGGACAGAAGACAACCCCATGGGCATTCAACACTCAGAGGATGAAGCCGTCCTCACAGGGTTAACAAGAATTCTGGACAGAAACACAGTTTAAGCATTAATCAGGCTGCACTCTGACCTTCTTCCTTGTAACTGAAAGTCACATAACACTAGATACTGACCATCTGCATCCTTGTTGTTCCTATAGATAGGATGTCTCACATTAGAATCATCAGGCTGCTATTTAAGAATTGCTTAAGGAGGCGGAGCTTGCAGTGAGCCGAGATAGCGCCACCGCACTCTGGCCTGGGTGAAAGAGCGAGACTCCGTCTCAAAAAAAAAAAAAAAAAAAAAAAAAAAAAAGAATTGCTTCAGTAGATCCTGAATTCCAGCAGAACAGCTGATACTAACTGGTTTAAAGACCCCACAGAGGAATCAAATCAGCATGAAAACTGTTTCTTCATCTCCCTGTCCCATAACTTCACCCTGCACTCTTCGACCAATCCACAATCTCCATACTTTGGCCCACTCCAAAACCCTTAAAAACCCTCGCCCCGGCCGGGCGCGGTGGCTCACGGCTGTAATCCCAGCACTCTGGGAGGCCGAGGCAGGCAGATCACAAGGTCAGGAGATTGAGATCATCCTGGCTAACACGGTGAAACCCCGTCTCTACTAAAAATACAAAAAATTAGCCGGGCGTGGTGGCGGGCGCCTGTAGTCCCAGCTACTTGGGAGGCTGAGACAGGAGAATGGCATGAACCCGGGAGGCGGAGCTTGCAGTGAACCAAGATTGCGCCACTGCACTCCAGCCTGGGCGACAGAATAAGACTCCGTCTCAAAACGAAACAAAACGAAACAAAACCCTAGCCCCAAATTCCTCAGGGAGATGGATTTAAGAATTCCTCCCATTTCCTCATTCAGCAGCCCTATGATTAAACCTCTTTCTCTGCTGCAACCTGGTGTCTCAGCACATTGACTTGCCACGTGCATCAGTCAACAGAGCTATGAAGTTATAACGACATGAAGACAGGGGAAGGAGCTGCTAGGAAAACAGGAGGAAAACCAAGGGAATGTTGGTGCCCAGGAAGCCAAGTGAAGAGTGTGTTTCAAGAGGAAGGGTATGTATGATAAACTAGGTCAAATGTTGCTTAGACCTTGAATAAATGACAGCTGAAAATTGAATAGATTTGGCAAGAGGCTTCTAGTTGCTTCTTATTCAAGAGAGGAGCTAAGAAAAGTGAGGAAGAAAAGGGACCACCTGTATTGCTCTGGGAAAAAGCCAGAATATAATCCTTAACCAGGCTGAGGGTGAGGGTGGGGGATGTTTAGAGAAAGAAGATGAAATGCTCCAGATTGTCCACATCAAATGCCTGTGTCTCAAGCCGTCATCCCAAACAAGGCAATTACTGAATCTTCTGGCTAGAAGGATCATCACTGAACAAAAGAATCCCTCATCTTCCAGGGAACTACAGCCAAACTAACCACAGGTCTTAAAAATCCTATCCTTTAGTCTCCACCATTTATTATCTCCAAAACTTATTAGGTCCCTGGTGGGGAGGGGAGAATCTTGCAAAGAGAAGGGCTTCCTGGCTGAAGGGATCATTCTGGGATTTTATTCCTTCATTCATTAGGTATTTATGGAACCCCTATTACGGTCTCAGTAGTCTACAGATACTATGAAATCAGAAGAGAACAAATCAGACAAAATTCCCTGCCCTCAGGGAGCTGATAGCCTCCACCATCCCTGTACTTTCCTCTAGTCTCATTCTCTTTCTTCCATGCTCAAAGGCCCTACCTAAGGTTATCAGGCAGAATTGGACAGGTCCACCCATTACCCCCTGAGCCTTCAGAGGACATAAAAACTCTCTCTTTTAGAACAAAGTACAAAGATCAGCTCCCTTCTCAGAAGGTGAATTTTCCTCAGGGCCAAACTCACATCTGGAGTGCAATTAGTTTGGATGTCACCGCAGTTACCACGTTGGCTCCAGACAAAGCCCAGTCACAATTGAGGACAGGATTTTAAATCACAACTTTCCAGAGTCTCATTAGGTAATTGATGCTGATCACATTGCTTAACGGGGACCCATAAAATGCTTGCTATTTATATTACAATGGGTAGAGAAAAGGCTCAACTAACCAGATAATTAACAGATGATATGAGGGACTAGGACGAAGGGGTAGAAAGAGGAAAGGAGACCTGGTGAAGTTTGCCTGTCTCTGCATTTTAACTTTTTATTGGTGAAAATTCTTTGACCAGATTCAGAAGAGACTGTGCCCTGGTCTTCACAAAGCCCAAAGCTGCTCTTCCCAAGAGCAAGAGACTGAGATAAGAATTGTCATTTAATAGGATTTTTTCTACAGCTGGCTAAATCGTTTGCTAAATGAGCAATTTCAATCATCCTTTCTCTATCCACTAGGAGGGAGTTAAGCTCATTTCTCCTCTGTCCTGTACCCCCACCTCTCATAGCCTCACTCCCTCACCAGTTTTTAGCTGGAAAGATGGTCTGCTTGAGGTACAGAAGGCACAGATTGTAGCAAAACACTTTGGGCCAAGCTGAGTTCGCCACATCATGAGGCTGTAAGAGTCAACCCCATTCCCCACCCTGCACACCCCACAGCACCCTTAGGGACCCATGAACACCCTCCATATGCCAGTCTCTCCAGAACAGAGGTCCCAGGGCAGGCCAACTCCCCGATACTCACCAAGAAGGGTTGTAACACTTCCCACTGCAGAAAAGGGGTGGGAATGAGATTCATTTATTCCCATTATTGAGACTTTTCTTGGGGCTTTTATTTTATTGGGGCTTTTCAACAGGGAGTTTTCATTAAATCCCATAAACCAAGGCATATAAGGCATCCTCATAACCACCAGGTATTTGGAAGAGATCCTGGGGAGAAGAGGAAGATGATATGGGGAGGTAAAAAGCCAGACCATCTACCAACATATGGGCTGAAACTGTGGTTAATAGAGTATGTACCTGTTGAGTTAGAATTCATTTTTCCCGAGATTCTGCCTCTTGATTGGCCTGGGGCCTCCCCACCCCTGGATTCACTTCGGCTTGCTCCATATGGATGCCTATTCTTCCTTTCTCCTCTTCCTCCTCTTCCCTTCTCTCTGTCCCCTCTTATATGCTTTCCTGTGCTCCATTTGCACTGGAATGGAGAGATGGTATGGTGTCCTGGCTAAAGGCAAGGGCTTTCTCCCCAAATTGATCTACAGCTTCAACAGAATCTCTATCAAAATCTCAGCTGGTTTCCTTGCAGAAATTGACAAGCTGATCCTAAAAATTATATGGAAATGCAAAAGACCTAGAATAACCAAAACAATCTTGAAAAAGAACAAAGTTTGAGAGGCTTTCTGATTTCAAACCTTACTACAAATCTATAATAATCAAGACAGTGTAGTACTGGCCTAAAGACAGACTTGTAGATCAATGGAATAGATTTGAGGTGACAAGCGGTGGGTAGCACCACACACCTGTAGTACCAGCTATGTGGGAAGGTGAAGTGGGATGATCACTTGAGCCCAGGGGTTCAAGACCAGCCTGGGTAATACAGCAAGACCTTGTCTCTATAAAAAAATAAAATAAAATAATTTTTAAAATAACAAAAATAAAGATGGGCAAAGGATCTGAACGGACATTTCACTAAAGAAGATCTGCAAGGCTGGGCATGGTGGCTCATGCCTGGAATTCCAACAGTTTGGGAGGCCGAGGCAGGTGGATCACAAGGTCAGGAGTTCGAGACCAGCCTGACCAACATGGTGAAACCCTGTCTGTACTAAAAATACAAAAATTAGCCAGGCATGGTGGCACACACCTGTGATCCCAGCTACTCAGGAGGCTGAGGCAGGAGAATCGCTTGAACCAGGAGGCAGAGGTTGCAGTGAGCTGAGATCACGCCACTGCACTCCAGCCTGAGCGATAGAGGGAGACTCCATCTCAAAAAAAAAAAAAAAAAAAAAGATCTGCAAATGGGCAATAAACACATAAAAAGATGATCAGGCTGGGTGCAGTGGCTCACACCTGTAATCCCAGCACTTTGGGAAGCCAAGGCAAAAAGATTGCTTGAGCCCAGGAGTTTGAAGTCAACCTGAACAACATGGAAAGGCCCCATCTCTATAAGAAATAAAGAAATTAGCCAGATGTGGTAGCATGTGCCTGTAGTCCCAGCTACTCGGGAGGCTTCAGTCCAGGAGTTTGAGATTGCAGTGAGCTATGATCATGGCATTGCACTCCAGCCTGGTCAAAAGAGTGAGACCTTGGCCAGGCATGGTGGCTCACTCCTGTAATCTCAGTGCTTTGGGAGGCCGAGGCAGGCGGATCACCTGAGGTCAAGAGTTCGAGACCAGCCTGGCCAACATGGTGAAACCCTGTCTACTAAAAATACAAAATTAGCCGGGAGTGGTGGCGTGCACCTGTAATCCCAGCTAATTGGGAGGCTGAGGCAGGAAAATCACTTGAACCAGGGAGTCAGAGTTTGCAGTGAGATGAGATCACACTATTGCACTCCAGCCTGGGCAAAAAGAGCAAAACTCCGTCTTTAAAAAAAAAAAAAAGTAAAAGAAAAAAAAGTGAGACCTTTTCTCAATAAAATTAAAAAATACATATATAATCAACATCATTAGCCATTAAGGAAATGAAAAGCAAAACATCAGATGCCACTTCACATGACTAGAATGGCTATAATTTAAAAGATAAATAATAACAAGTGTTGGAGAGGATATGAAGAAATTGGAATCTTCATAAACTGCTAGTGGTATTACAAAATGGTGCAGCTGCTTTGGAAAACAATCTGGCAGTTCCTCAAAATGTTAAACATAGAGCTACCATATGGCCCAGCAATTCTACACCTAGATATATACCCAAGAGAATTGAAAACATGTGTTCACACAAAAATTTGTACACGAATGTTCACAGCAACATTATTCGTCATAGCCAAAAAGTGGAAACAATCCAAATGCTCATCAACTGTTGAATAGATAAATACAATGTGGTGTAACAATGGAGTATTATTCAACAATAAAAATAAATGAAATACTGATACATGCTACAACATAGACTAATCGTGAGAACATTATGCTAAGTAAAAGAAGCCAGTTGGCCGGGCTCGGTGGCTCATGCCTGTAATCCCAGCACTTTAGGAGGCTGAGGCAGGCGGATTGCCTGAGCTCAGGAGTTCACGACCAGCCTGGACAACACAGTAAAACCCCGTCTCTACTAAAATACAAAAAATTAGACAGGTGTGGCAGCGTGCACCTGTAGTCCCAGCTATTCAGGAGGCTGAAGCAGTAGAATTGCTTGAACCCGGGAAGCGGAGCTTACAGTGAGCCAAGATGGTGCCACTGCACTCCAGCCTGGGCAACAGAGTGAGGCTCTGTCTCAAAAAAAAAAAAAAGAAAAAAAAAAGCTGGGCATGGTTGCTAACGCCTGTAATCCCAGCACTTTGACACTTTGAGAGGCTGAGGCGGGCAGATCACGAGGTCAGGAGATCGAGACCATCCTGGCTAACACGGTGAAACCCCATCTCTACTAGAAATACAAAAATTAGCCAGGTGTGGTGGCAGGCGCCTGTAGTCCCAGCTACTCGGGAGGCTGAGGCAGGAGAATGGTGTGAAGCAGGGAGGTGGAGCTTGCAGTGAGCCGAGATCGCGCCACTGCACTCCAGCCTGGGGGACAGAGTGAGACTCTGTCTCAAAAAAAAAAAAAAAAAAAAAAGCCAGGGAGGAAAAGCCACACACTGCATGATTCCATTTATATAAAAAGTCCACATTAGACATATCTATAGAGATGGAAAATAGATTAGTAGCTGCCTAGAGTTGGGGCAATTTGGGATTGACTACAAATGGGTATGAGGTTTCTTTCTGTGGTGATGAAAATATTCTAGGATTGGTTGTGTTGATGGTTGCACAGCTCTGTAAATATACTAAAAACTTTAATTGTGCACTTTAAATGGGTGAATTGTCTAGTATATAAATTAAATGTCAGTAAAGAAACAGGCAACCCACAAAGTAACAGAAAATTCTATATGAAATTGTTACCACTAAGACGTCTAATAGTTATATTTAAAAATAATAATAATAATAGTTTTCTTGGTTTTTTGTTTTGTTTTGTTTTCTGAGACACAGTCTCGCTCTGTCACCAGGCTGGAGTGCAGTGGCACGATCTCGGCTCACTGCAACCCCCACCTCCCGGGTTCAAGCAATTCTCCTGCTTCAGCCTCCCGAATAGCTGGGACTACAGGCGCATGCTGCCATGCCCAGCTAATTTTTGTATTTTGTTGTTGTTGTTGTTGTTGTTGTTTTTTGAGATGGAGTCTTACTCTGTCGCCCAGGCTGGAGTGCAGTGGCTCCATCTCAGCTCACTGCAACCTCTGCCACCTGGGTTCAAGTGATTCTCCTGCCTCAGCCTCCTGAGTAGCTGAGATTACAGGCGCGTGCCACCATGCCCGGCTAATTTTTGTATTTTTGGTAGAGATGGGGTTTCAGCATCTTGGCCAGGCTGTTCTTGAACTCCTGACCTTGTGATCCACCCGTCTCAGCTTCCCAAAGTGCTGGGATTACAGGCGTGAGCCACCGTGCCTGGTCTTTTTTTGTATTTTTAGTGAGATGGGGTTTCACCATGTTGGCCAGGATGGTCTCAATCTCTTGATCTCGTGATCCGCCCACCTCGGCCTCCCAAAGTGCTGGGATTACAGGCATGAGCCACTGCGCCCAGCCAATAGCTTTTTAAAACAAAACAAAAAAGTGAGGGCTTTGCTGTCAAATCTCAGTTCTGCCACCTGCTGACTATGTAACCTTGGACAAGTTACTTAACCTCACTGAGCTCAGTTTTCTCATCTGTAAAATATGTATTAGGTCATTTTGAAGATTAAATACATGAATATGTACAGGCATCTGGCACATAGTAGGTGCTCAGTAAATGAAAACTATAAAGAAGAGCCAAGGAATGCCAACAATTAAAGGAGTGAGGAAGAAAAAACAATATTTGTGGGTCAATGCTATATCCATACATTTATGCCTAACATTTGGCTGGGTTCTAAGGACATAAGGAAGACCCTGACTAAGAAGCTGGAAGGCTGAGGTAGAAGGCATTTCTGGAATAAAAATCCCCATAAATAAGCTAAGGGCCAAAACAGAGTCATGGGCAGGTTGTTCAGAAGCAGAGAGAAATGCTTTGAAAGGGGAGGAGACTTTAAGAGTCAGCCAGGTGGAAAAGGGCAGAGTAGACCCTTGTCCCCTCCCCTACTATGGGTGACCAGAAGGATATGAAACAGCCCTCTCTGGAGAAAACTGGATAGAGTTTACTCAGGACAGGCAGAGGCAGAAATCAGAAGAGAAATTGTAGGTTGATTTTTCATGGCCAGGATGGGGAATGAAGCTGGCACAGGAGGTGGAAGATAAGGCCTGCCTCCCTGGCCTTGCAATAGGTGAACTGAGCCCTAGGAATTCCTGCCCTCTCCCCTGGACTAGCTCCTCTTGGCCCCTAAGCTCTGGATCTCCCTCTGCCTCCCACCAGTCCTCTTTTGGGGAACAGAACCCGATGCTCTGTGGGCCGAGCATGATGGCTCCAGCACTCCTCCCTCTAGTGACTCATTCCCAAGACTGGGGGTGGCAGGAAGTGCCAGGGCCCCAGAGTTGCAGCCCCATCCGGATTCTGGCAGCTTAGAGACATCCTATATTCTTCCTTCCTCCCCCCACCCCCGCCACCTCCCTCACTTTCAGCTCTGACTCTTGACATTTCTACATAAGAGACACCCACCTCCCCCAAATCTCTTCTTGCCTTTCTATTGCCTCCTACAGTACCTTAGCTGCAGCCCCCAGGGGCTGCTGGGTTGAAGCAGCCTGATCCCAAGGGGGAATGGACACAGCCCACATCTAAGGTCCCTTTCCTAGGAAAGGTGACCAGGCAAGTTCTGTATCCTCATTGCCAGACCTTTGACCAGCAAGGCACATGATCTAGAAAGCATTCTGATTGACGCTTAAAACAACAAAATGGTTTTGCTCCATGCTAAGGTCTTCACAAGTCTGTTTCATTTATTCCTTACAACAACTCTAATACAGATACCATTATCACCAGCATCTGGCAAATAAGAAAAGTGAGAGGAAATGTGAAAAGTAGAAGAGCTCGGCCGGGCGCAGTGGCTCACGCCTGTAATCCCAGCACTTTGGGAGACCGAGATGGGCGGATCACAAGGTCAGGAGATCGAGACCATCCTGACTAACATGGTGAAACCCCGTCTCTACTAAAAATACAAAAAAATTAGCCGGGCGCAGTGGCAGGCACCTGTAGTCCCAGCTACTCGGGAGGCTGAGGCAGTAGAATGGCGTGAACCCGGGAGGCGGAGCTTGCAGTGAGCCGAGATCTCGCCACTGCACTCCAGCCTGGGCGACAGAACGAGACTCCGTCTCCAAAAAAAAAAAAGAAAAGAAAAGTAGCAGAGCTGGGGCTTAAACCCAGGACTCACATCCTGGGCCTTTAACTGCCAGGCTCCTCTTCCTGTCTTGGGAACAGAGGGCAGTGTAGGCCTCTTTGAGCACAGCCCCCTGAGTAATCTAGGGCAGCACATGCAATCTTGAGGCCCTTGGCACAGCTGCTCTGGGGTCTGGCTTCAACTCTAGCCTCCCTTCTAGTTCTCCATCCCTTTCTGGACCTGCCTCACTCTCCGGGGTGGAAATGTGGTGGGCTACTCAGAGGATTCTCAGCCCCATCAACAGCTTATCTTCCTATTCAACTATTAGGACAAACAGACATCAATGTGATTCCAGGGTTCCCAGGGACTATCTAGAAAGAGGGAAATCAGATAGTAATGCTTATAGGTGCAGGCAGGCAAAAGGAGGCTATAGATACCCAAGCATGGGGTTAGCTGAGGCTTGCAGGCAGAGCAGACATCTGTCAAATCAAAGAGGCATAGAGACAGCCCACATGACAATAGAAATAATGATACCCTTGAATTATGTAGCACTTTATAATTTCTCAAGCACTTTGCAAACATTTGATCCTCCAGATGACCTCCTAGGGCCCAAGGAAGCAGAAAGCATCTTTTATAAGCTGTCACCACATGTCAAGTTGTCCCCCAAGACGGGGAGAGGCAGGAGCCAGGCAAGGCAGTGAGTGAGTTAACCAAACCCAAGCCACAGTGAGTAATTGATAGTTTTTATGGAGAATTTATCCTCAGACTCCTTAGATATCATATTTCCGTTAGATTACATTTACATAGCAGTGCAGGGTGAGAGACCCTGATAAATCTTCTCAGAGGCATGGGGATGAATACTGTGGAAATGTACTTTTGTTGACAGCGATTTGTTTTACTGCACTACTGCCCTTCAATCTAGGGAGGAAAGAGCAGGCTATTG
Organism: Pongo abelii; assembly: GCF_028885655.2. Lineage (NCBI taxonomy): Eukaryota > Metazoa > Chordata > Mammalia > Primates > Hominidae > Pongo > Pongo abelii. Next base: position 147,605,748 of record NC_071989.2, read on the forward strand.
CTTTATGGAGGGAAGGAAGGAGGGAAAGGAGAAGGGGAGGTATATAAAGATCAGAGATCTGGAACAAGAGGAATGAATGAGAGAGGAAGAGACAGGGCTCCGAAAGGGAAAGCTTTAGGCAAGGGGGGCAGAAGGAAAGGACAGGAAAAAAGAAAACTGGGCCAGATACGGTGGCTCACGCCTGTAATCCCAGCACTTTGGGAGGCTGAGGCAGGCAGATCACCTGAGGTCGGGAGTTCAAGACCAGCCTGATCAACATGGTGAAACCCCATCTCTGCTAAAAATACAAAATTATCCGGGTGTGGTGGTGCATGCCTGTAATCCCAGCTACTTGGGAGGCTGAGGCAGGAGAATCACTTGAACTTGGGAGGTGGAGGTTGCGGTGAGCCAAGATTGCGCCATTGTACTCTAGCCTGGGCAACAAGAGCAAGACTCCGTCTCCAAAAAAAGAAAAAGAAAAAGAAAGAAAAAAGGAAAACTCAGTAGCCAAGGGGCTAATGGTGAAAGGAATGGATGATTCTGCAGGAAATGTGGCTTGCTGCTGGGGAATAGCCCTCGGCTGCAAGAATGAGCAAGATTCAGATGTCTTTTCGGCGCGTGCCAAGCTCTTCTTGTCTTTGTAGTTGGTCAAGAGAGATTGGGAGAATAAGGAGAGTCACAGGGCACAGGGGTCCTTTTAAGCCCACTTTTGAGGTGGGATCAAAAGCCTCTCTGGATCTCTTCCAGCCACATCCCACCATTCTCCATCAACCTTTATCCAGAGAGCACATGGGCTCTAGAGCCATCAGGACTGAGCTCTACCAATCCCTGGGTCGGGATCCTTCTCATCCAGAGGCTTAGGTTCTGCCACTAACTTAGGTGGATGGTTTTAATCCTCAAAACTCTCCGCCTTGGTTCTTGGTTTCTCGCTTTTTTTCTTTTCTTTTCTTTTCTTTTTTTTTTTGAGACAGGGTCTAGCTCTGTTGTCCAGGCTGGAGTGCAGTGGCACAATCCTGGCTCACTGCAACCTTCTGCCTCTCAGGCTCAAGCCATCCTCCTGAGTAGCTGGAACTACAGGTGTGTGCCACCATGCCCGGCTAATTTTTTGTATTTTTTGTAGAGATGGGGGTTCCACCATGTTGCTCAGGCTGGTCTTGAACTCCTCAGCTCAAGAGAGCTGCCCACTTTGGCCTCTCAAACTGTTGGGATTACAGGTGTGAGCCACTGTGCCCAGTGGGCCTTGGTTTCTCTATTGGTGGACTGAGAATTTGTGGTCAGGTGTGGTGGCTCATGCCTGTAATCCCAGCACTTTGGGAGGCGGAGGTGGGTGGATCACTTGAGGTCAGGAGTTTGAGACCAGCCTGGCCAACATGGTGAAATGCCGTCTCTACTAAAAAACAAACAAACAAACAAAAATTAGCGAGGCATGTTGGCGCATGCCTGTAATCCCAGCTACTTTGGAGGCTGAGGTAGGATAATTGCTTGAACCCAGGAGGCAGAGGTTGCAGTGAGCCAAGGTTGTGCTACTGCACTGCAGCCTGGGCGACAGAGCAAGACTGCATTTCAAAAAAGAAAAGGCCGGGGGGGGGTGGAATTTGCTTACTTATCCAACAAATATTTACTGATTATATGCTAGAAATTGTGCTATGGGGTTGTCTATTCAACAGAAAACAATATACACAATAGTCCTTTCCTTCAAAGAGCACACAATCCAACGATGGTAACAAAACACCCTCTAAGAAATGGACCCTGCCTGCACTAGGATAATAATGATGAGAGTCGCTGTCTGCCAGGCACTGTGCTCAGCGCTTACATCCATTAAGTCCTACAATCCTCACGGCGACCTGGTGAGGAAGGTCCTGTTAACTGCTGTCGTTGCCCAGGTGAGAACACCTTAGTTGGGAGGCAGCCTCCTGGACACATCCCATCGTTTTACTGTTTCATTTTCTTCATTGTATGTGCTGCTGTCTAAAATGGGCTTATTAACTCACTTACCTGTTTATTGCCTGCTCACAATTATATCCCCAGCACCAGGCCGGGCGCAGTGGCTCACACCTGTAATCCCAGCACTTTGAGAGGTCATGGCAGGTGGATCACTTGAGGTCAGGAGTTGGAGACCAGCCTGGTCAACCTAGCGGAAACCCCGTCTCTACTAAAAATACAAAAATTAGCCAGGGATGGTGGCACATGCCTGTAATCCCAGCTACTTGGGAGGCTAAGGCATGAGAATGGCTTAAACCCGGGAGGCGGAGGTTGCAGTGAGCTGAGATTGCACCACTGCACTCCAGCCTGGGCAAGAGAGTGAGACCCTGTCTCAAAAAAAAAAAAAATTATATCCCCAGCACCTTGAACAGTCTCTGACCCAAATTCAGTTCTTAATAAATATCTGTTTAAGGAACGAAGGAATGGAAGGATGAGAACCTCATGGGGAGCCATCGCCGCCCTGCCTCTCCCGTGGGGTGCTAGTGAGGGTGAACTGAGAGCAGATGCTGAAGCTGCTATATCGCTCTATAGAAACGGATGGGACAATGATCAGCTGGCATTTATTTCAGAGAAAATGCATTTTCTCCTTACTACTCTTCAGCTGTTTTCTTTTTTTTTTTTTAATAACTTTCCTCAGACATTCTGCCCCTTCCTGCACCGATTCATTCTGCATCCTCTATTAGTGTTGTCCTCAGTTTTTCTAGCTCTCTGTTGTCCTTTTGGCTTTCCTGCTTCTTTGTTTCTCTTTCCCATGCCTCTCTGGAGGGAAGCTCACCCAGCTGAATTGTAATTGGTGATTTCCAAGGCCAAGAGGAAGTTCATTTTCACACCAAGCCGGCAGAGGGCACTTTTTTCTCCATCTGTAAAATGGGCAGAGTATTTTGTATTTTGCAGAGTTTTTTGAATCAGTGCTGGTGAGTCTGTGGGAGAGGGGCCTCAGGACCACAGCACTCACATTTCCCCTGTAGCCAGAGGCTTGCCAAAGCCTCTGGCCACAGGAGCCCCATACCCCAACAGAACAATTTCCTCTCCCTCTGTATGTGCTATTTAGTGTTACAGTAATACTAGTTCGAGGATAAAAGGCCTCAGGGTTTTGAGAAGTCCTCAATCCACTGCATGGCAGGGTCTGCTGGGGGTATAACCGGCAAGACCATGAGTTAAGTGCAGGAGGGGCTTGTCACATAGGACCAGCCGTGTGTCGGGGTAGATGGAAATGTAGGTCTTGAAATTCAGACAGCTCTGAGTTTGACCTGGCTCAGCCACCTCCTCTGAGCCTCATAGAAGGATGGTTGCTGTTAAAGTGGGCACAGAAACACCTCTGGGCTTTTGTGAATGCTATAATTTCTGCCTAACAGTCCCTTTCTCTCTTCTCCGTTTAGCTAACACTAAGTCTCCTCTTTGGTACTTTGCCCAAATCAGGCATTCCTCCCAGCACCCTCAGAATCCCTATGCTGAACCAGCTGTAGAACTTAGCCCGTCATGTTGGAATTATTTCTTGCAGGAATGTCCAACCCACCCAACTCAGCACCTCAAAGTCAAGAAATGAGTTTTCTCTTCCTTATAAGCCCTGAGCCAAGCCACATACTGAGCATAAAAGAATAATGTTCAAACCCAGAGATTCTCATTTCCTCCTCTTGACAGGCTGCTCCTTGCTCTATTGTACTAAGTAGTACCCACTATGCATCAGTCACCCTAAATGTGTTGTCTTATTTAATCTTCATAATGGCCCTTTAGTTAGAGATTAAATTAGATAATAACCATTATCTCTCACCTGGACTATGGAAAGAGCCTCCTGCTGAAGGAACACTGAGTTTTTCCTCATCTGACATGCAGCTTCCACTCTTGCCACCTATAGTCTATTCATACAGCAACCAGAGTGATCCTTTTATTTTTTATTTTTTTTGAGATGGAGTCTTGCTCCATCACCCAGGGTGGGGTGCAGTGGCACGATCTCAGCTCACTGCAACCTCCACCTCCCGGGTTCAAGCAATTCTCATGCCTCAGACTCTCGAGTAGCTGGGATTACAGGTGTCCGCCACCAGGCCTGGCTAATTTTTCTGTATTTTTAGTAGAGACAGGTTTTCACCATGTTGGCCAGGCTGGAGACCTCAGGTGATCCACCTGCCTCAGCCTTTCAAAGTGATGGGATTACAGGCGTGAGCCACCAGGCCTGGCCGAGTGATCTTTTTAAAATCATGTCTTGACTGGGTGCGGTGGCTCACGCCTGTAATCCCAGCACTTTGGGAAGCCAAGGCGGGTGGATCACCTGAGGTCAGGAGTTCGAGACCAGCCTGGCAAACATGGTGAAACTCCGTCTCTACTAAAACATGAAAAATTAGCCGGGTGTGGTGGCTTGTGCCTATAATCCCAGCTACTTGGGAGGCTGAGGCAGGAGAATTGCTTGGACCCAGGAGGTGGAGGTTTCAGTGAGCTGAGATTGCACCACTGCACTCCAGTCTGGGTGACAGAGTGAGGCCCCCATCTCAAAATAAATAAATAAATAAATAAATAAATAAATAAATAAATAAATAAATAAAATAAAATCAGGTCTCTGCTCAAAGCCCTTCAATGGCTCCCCATTTCACCCTACATAAAATCCAAATTCCTTACCATGTCCTACAAAGCCCCACATTAACTTCCTTACTCTCAATCCACATACTTTGACCTCATGCCCTAACACTCTTCCCCCTTGCTCTCTCTGGAAAGCCACATGGGATTTCTGACTATTCCTCAAACATTGCTACTCACACTCCTGCCTCAGGTCCTTTCACTGGCTGTCCCCTGGGTCTACAAAGCTTTACCCATGATACCCCCATAGTTTGCTCCTTTCCTTATTTCAAGTCTTTGTTCAAATGTCACTTTATTAGGGAGGTCTTCCCTGACCCTTTTGTGGTGTTTTTAAAATATGCCCACAAAGGCCAAGAGTGGTGGCTTATGCCTGTAATCCCAGCACTTTGGGAGGCCAAGGTGGGCAGATCGCTTGAGCCCAGGAGTTCGAGACCAGCCTGGGCAACACAGCAAAACCCCATCTCTACAAAATATATATATATAAATTAGCCAGGCATGGTGGTGCATGTCTGTAGTCCCAACTACTTGGGAGGCTGAGATGGGAGAATCACTTGAGCCCAGGAGATTGAGGCTGCAGTGAACTGTGTTCATGCCACTGTACTCCAGCCTAGGTGACCCCCCAAAATAAATAAATAAATAGAGCCTACAGCGTGACCCCCAAAAATAAGCACATAAAATATGCCCACAAATTCTTTGATACTCCTTCCTTCAAGAGGTAGAACTAACTCCACTCCTCTTAACTGTTATATGTACTTACTGATGCCTTTCTAAAGAATGGAATGGAAGTAATGGTGTGTGACTTCTAAGACAAAGTAATAAAAGGCATTATGCTTACCCCAGTCTTCTCATGAGAAAGCATCAGACAAACCCAAATTGAGGGATGTTCTACAAAAGATCTGATCAGTACTCTTCAAAATTGTGAAGATCACAAAAAAGATGGACTGGGAAACTGTCACAGATTGAAGGAGACTACAGAAACATGATGACTAAATTCAACATAATATCCTAGATGGGATCTTAGAACACAAAAAGAACATTAATTGAAAAACTGATGAAATCTGAAAAAAGTTTCGTTAACAGTAATGTATCAATTTTTTTTTTTTTTTTGAGGCAGGGTCTCGCTCTGTTACCCAGGCCGGAGTGCAGTGGAGCAATTTCTGCTCACTGCAGCCTCTGCTGCCCAGGTTCAAGTGATTCTCCTGCCTCAGCCTCCTGAGTAGCTGGGATTACAGGCATGCGCCAACACATCTAGCTAATTCTTATATTTTTAGTACAGACAGGGTTTCACCATGTTGGCCAAGATGGTCTCAATCTCTTGACCTCGTGATCCGCCAGCCTCGGCCTCCTAAAGTACTGAGATTACAGGCGTGAGCTACCACGCCCGGCCCCCAGTGTTAATTTATTAGTTTTGGCAAATGTACTATGGTTATATAAGATATTAACATTAGAGAAAAGCTGGGTGAAATGTACATGGGACTATAGAAACTCTGTATACTATCTTTGCAACTTGTCTGTGAATCTGAATTTATTCCAAAATGAAAAGTTAAAGAAAATGCATTGTGGCGTCCTCCTTGCCCTTCTTCTTGGAGAACATGCTGCCATGTCGTAAGTACACTCAAACAGTCCTATAGGGAGGTCCACATGGTGAGCAACTGAGGCCTCCAGCCATAGCCATATGAATGAGCTGTCTTGGGAGCAGATCCTCCAGCTGTAGTTAAGCCTTCAGATAATTGTGATCCTAGCTGACATCTTTTTTTTTTTTTTAGACAGAGTTTCGCTCTTGTTGCCTAGGCTGGAGTGCAATGGCGCGATCTTAGCTCACTGCAACCTCTGCCTCCGGGTTCAAGCAATTGTGCGTCAGCCTCCTGAGTAGCTGGGATTACAGGCGCCCACCAGCACACCCGGCTAATTTTTTTAAATTTTATTTTTAGTAGAGATGGGGTTTCGCCATGTTGGCCAGGCTGGTCTTGAACTCCTGACCTCAGGTGATCCATCCGCCTCGGCCTCCCAAAGTGCCAGGATTACAGGCATGAGCCACCATGCCCGGCCACTGACATCTTTTTTTTTTTTGAGGTGGAGTCTCTCTCTGTCACCCAGGTTGGAGTTCAGTGGTGCGATCTCGGTTCACTGCATGCTCTGCCTCCCGGGTTCACGCCATTCTCCTGCCTCAGCCTCCTGAGTATCTGGGACTACAGGTGCCTGCCACCACGCCTGGCTCATTTTTTTTGTATTTTTAGTAGAGACAGGGTTTCACCGTGTTAGCCAGGATGGCCTCGATCTCCTGACCTCGTGATCCACCCACCTCAGTCTCGCAAAGTGCTGGGATTACAGGCGTGAGCCACTGTGCCTGGCCACTGACATCTTTTAACTGCAACCTCAAGAGAGATCTTGAGTCAGAACCACCCAGCTAACTCCTCTTGAATTCCTAACCCTCAGAAATCATTAAGAGATAATAAATGATCACTGTTGTTTTAGGCCTTTAAGGTTTATTTTACTTTATTTTGTATTTTTTAATTTTTTTGAGACAGGGTCTCACAAAATCTCTACTCACTGAAATCTCTGCCTCACAGGCTCAAGTGATCCTCCCGCCTCAGCCTCCCAAGTAGCTGAGACTACAGGCCCACACCACCATGCCCAGCTAATTTTTGTATTTTTTGTAGAGACAGGGTTTTGCCATGTTGCCCAGGCTTGTCCCAAATTCCTGGACTCAACCCATCTGCCCGCCTCGGCCTCCCAAAGTGCTGGAATTACAGGCATCAACCACCACCCCTGGCCTCAATTCCCCTTTTGCCCTTAACTTTCCTAATATCTCTTGCCACGTGATATGTGATAAGTTTGTTTATTAACTTATTTCTCCACACTAGAATCTGAGCTACATGAGAGTAAAGTCTTTGTTCTGTTTGTGTCTCCAGCATCTACACTGTGCCCAACATACAGTAAACATTCAATGAAGGATAGTTGTATTTATTATCATTAGATAACAATGTTAGGTAAAAATTCATTTTCTGCCCTCACCTGGAAAAAAAACCCAGCCCCTGAGGTTGGGGGATAAATGATGGGGCGAATGTGGGTGAGGCAATGTGGCCCTGGGAAATGTGAGCAGAGATGAGTCTGAAACTCTGAGTTCTGGGTCTAAGTTCCTCATCCACTGAGAGACCTTAAACAAGCCTCTTCTTTCCCCTGGGTCTCCATTTCCGCAACTGCAAGATTCAAAGATTGGAATGACCTACAAAATCACTAAGATTTCTTTCAGCTCTAATAATCAATGATTCTAGCTGGGCACAGTGGTTCATGCCTGTAATCCCAGCACTTTGGGAGGCTGAGGCGGGAGGATCGCCTGAGCCCAGGAGTTCAAGACCAGCCTGGGCAACAAGGGAGACCCTGTCTCTACTAAAAATTTCAAAAACTAGCCAGACATGGTGGCACACGTCTGTACCCCAGCTACTGGGGAGGCTAAGGTGGGAGGATTGCTTAAGCCCAGGAGTTCAAGAGCCATGACTGTGCCACTGCACTCCGGCCTGGATGACAGAGTGAGACCCTGTCTCAAAATAATAATAATTATCATCATCATCATCATCATCACCATCATCAATGATTCTAAGGATGAGCCAGGACAGAGAGAAGCAAGGAGAGCTCAGTTCTTGAGATGGAGGAAAGGAGAGGGAGTGAAGAATCTAGGCTGGATGCAGTGGCTCATGCCTGTAATCCTAACACTTTGGGAGGCAGAGTCGTGCAGATCCCTTGAGGTCAGGAGTTCGAGACCAGCCTGCCCAACATGGCAAAACTCTGTCTCTACTAAAAATATAAAAATTAGCCAGGTGTGGTAGCACATGCCTGTAATCTCAGCTACTTGGGAGGTTGAGGCACAAGAGTCGCTTGAACTTGGCACGTGGAGGTTGTAGTGAGTCAGGATCCCACCACTGCCCTCCAGCCTAGGCGAAGGAGCAAGACTTCGTCTCAAAAAAAAAAAAAAAAAAAAAAACTACTCTCCCTCTCTCCCTCTCCTTTCCTCCTTTTCCTCCATGTCCAGGGACCAAGCACAACCTGACTCCATTCATGCTGTGTTCATCACCTGGAAACCCTTTCCCATTTGATAATCTCCTCTTTTTCCAAGGCCAAGCTCCCCTTCTCTGTGAAGCCTTTCCAGGCTCCCCTAGGCTGGGTTAGCCATACCTTCTTCCTGGCTTCCACAGTCCTTTGCACATGTCTTTCTTTCTTTTTTGTTTTTGTTTTGTTTTTGTTTTTGTTTTTTTGAGATGGAGTCTCGCTCTATCACAAGGCTGGAGTGCAGTGGTGCGATCTCAGCTCACTGCAACCTCCACCTCCCAGGTTCAAGCAATTCTCCTGCCTCTGCCTCCCGAGTAGCTGGAACTACAGGCGTGCGCCACCATGCCCAGCTAATTTTTTTTTGTATTTTTAGTAGAGGTGGGGTTTCACCATGTCAGCCAGGATGGTCTCAATCTCTTGACCTTGTGATCCACCTGCCGCAGCCTCCCAAAGTGCTAGGATTACAGGCATGAGCCACCGTGCCCGGCCCCTTTGCACATGTCTTTCTAAAGCACTTTCCAGATAACTGGACCTTTGTATCCTGGTGCTTTAGTAGAGCCTCCTAAAAGGAAAAAGTGGGTATTTGGGCTACACTCCCAGGCTTGCAGTTACCTCCCAGCGAACTTGGCCCCTAATGGAAGGAAGGAGGGAGAAAACAGGGAAGGAGGTGGAAGGCCAGGGCTATGCTGGGGCTTCCCTAAACCTTTCCACTTTCCTTCTTCTCTTCTAGTCTTAGCCTCACTACCAAGACAAGCCTGCCCAAGACCTGCCTACCTGTCCCTCTGTCTCACCTAAGCACTCTGTCAAATGTTTACTTGAGCCATATTAACTTTCTTGGGCGCCTCCTTCTCCTTAGTGCATGGTGCTCCTCTCACAATATACATACTCTGAGTTCCTTCCTAAACCCTGCTCTAGGGCTCTGAAGGCTCCCTGACATTTGGCGCTGAAGACAGGTTTGAGGGGCCATTTTCTTTCCAGAAGAACAGCTTGTGCAAAGGCTTGAAGAGCATGGTATGTTCTGGGAATCACAAAAGGTGATAAAACAGTCTGTAAAGTGAGGTTGTGAACAGTGGGTGATGAGGAAGGACAGGTAGGCAGGAACCAGCCTTGGTGAAGGGTTTTGCTTTGTAGGCTATGGAAGCCATTGAAGGATTTGAGCATGCTGGAACTCACTCCCTTTCCACTCAGTCCTTGCTGCTTTGCACACCTTGTCTCATCTGGCTCATACCAAAATCTTAGTAACACCAAAGATTTCTTGAGAGCCTTCATTATGTCAGCTTTCTGTTCACATTACCTCATTTCAAACTTTTAGTACCCATGGGTGAGGAAACGGGTTCAGTAAGTTATTTGCCCTAAGTCACAGATCAAGGAAGAAGCAGAGCCCAGTTTTTTAACCGTTATACTTATTTTGGTCTATACTCTCTATCCATTTCTAACTCTCTTCTTTGGAGAACAAATTAGATATTTTTCTTTCTCCTTTTTTTTTTTTTTTTTTTTTTTGAGACAGAGTCTGACTCTGTCACCCAGGCTGGAGTGCAATGGTGCAATCTTGGCTCACTGCAACCTCCGCCTCCCGGGTTCAAGTGATACTCCTGCCTCAGCCTCTCAAGTAGCTGGGATTACGGGCACCCACGACCACGCCCGGCTAATTTTTGTATTTTTAGTAGAGATGGGGTTTCGCCATTTTGGCCAGCTTGGTCTTGCACTCCTGACTGCAGGTGATCCTGATCCACCCATCTCGGCCTCCCAAAGTGCTGGGATTACAGGTGTGAGCCATTGCACCCGGCCACAAATTAGAGATATCTATCAAGGCACCTTTGAGATCTGGAGGCAGAAGAGGAAAGATTGAGTCCTGGGGCTGGGCAACTCTGCAGGAGGGATTTCCAGGTTCTGATGGGGTCCATCTCATTCAGTCTTACCCACCTCTTTGTGCTTGGCAGATGGTCTCTCCCTATTCTCCTTACTTATTTTCTTAGTTCACTTGCTTACTCCTGTTTCCAGGCCCTACTTCACTTCCTTGGACATTGTTTACCCTTGTGTTCTGGGTCCTGGGTGATATGTATGTTCTGAAAATGCTTGGATGGATCATGACCCTCTGGAACCCCTCTGGGTATTTTGGGTAACTGCAGAAGATCACCATACCTTCTCTCTCCTTCCCCAGCTCTAACAAAATGGCTTTGGCTTCACCCTGGGCTTCCCAAATTCTTCGGCAAAGGTTGGCTCCTTCCTACCTCATCTTTAAATACATAATCACATGTGCTTCCCAGAACATGCCAAGTTCTTGAAACCTTTGTATGTATATTTTCTCTCTCTGGAATGCCAGTATTCCCCCTACATTTTAGACCAGGAAAATTCCTAACTATCCTCAATCTCAACTCAAATATGACCTCTCTCCCCACCAACACCATCATCACTCAGATCATCATTTCTTGCCTGGACTACTCCCTAACTCATCTCTAGGACTGCCACTCTGGCCCTTCCTCATCCATTTTTCATACTGCACCCAGAGTAATTCTTTTAGAGACAGGGTCTGGCTTTGTCACCCAGGCTGGAATGAAGTGGCATGATTATAGCTCACTGAAACCTTGAACTCCTGGGATTAAACGATCCTCCTGCCTCAGCCTCCAGGGTAGCTAGGACTACAGGTGCATGCCACCATGCCTCACTCTTTCAAAAAAATTTTTTTGTAGAGATGGGCTCTTGCACTGTTGCCAAAGCTGGTCTTGAACTCCTTGCCTCAAGCAATCCTCCTGCCTCAATCTTCCAAAGAGCTGGGATTGCAGGCATGAGCCACCTCACCTGGTCTACTTTCTAAAATGCAAACTTGATTGTATCACTCTCCTTAAAACTCTTAAATGGTTTCCCCTGCCCTAAAGGTAAAGTCATGACCCCTTAACCCAGTTTGGGCTCTTCTACCTCACTCCCACCCATTTCTCTTGCTTCTTGTTTTCTGGCCCCACTTACTACCCTACTGGTACCTCAGCCAGAGTTCCTGACACATTTTCTCAGCTCCTTGAAACATGCCTCTCTCTTTTTTTTTTGAGATGGAGTTTCGCTCTTGTTCCCCAGGCTGGAGTATAATGGTGCAATTTCTGCTCACTACAACCTCCGCCTCCTGGGTTCAAGCGATTCTTCTGCCTCAGCCTCCCAAGTAGCTGGGATTACAGGTGCACGCCACCATGCCTGGATAATTTTTTGTATTTTTAGTAGAGACAGGGTTTTACCATGTTGGCCAGGCTGGTCTTGAACTCCAGACCTCAGATGATCCACCCGCCTCGGCCTCCCGAAGTGCTGGGATTACAGGCGTGAGCTACCGCGCCCGGCCTGAAACTTACCTCTCTTGACCCTACATGATGTTCCCTTGGCTTGGAACTCTCTCTCTTCTTCTCCCAGCTAACTTCTACTGACCGTTCAGGTAGGTCTAAGCCTGAACTCACTTCACTATAAGCCCTTCCCCAGACTCAGTGAGCTGCCTCTGCTTCCTGCTCTTACTGCCCAGTATTTTTCCCAATACAGCAGTGATTCTGTTTGTTAACTGCTTATTTATTTACTCATATGTCTCCCACATCCAATTGGGAGCTCCTTGAGGACAAGGGCCTACCTTATTCCTTGCTTAGCCCAGAGTCTAGTAGGCTCTTTATGAATAATTGTTGAATTAGTGAGTGAACCAAGCATTCCCTGTCTTCACAGCACATACTCAGGCACTGCTGCAGCTTCTACCACCATCATTCTCATAGTTACTGTTCCAGATCATAGGTGACTGATTGTCTGGGTGTTCTTCTCTTTATGGACTGGGATTTCACCTTTAATGTTTGTACCCCTAATACTTTTTTTTTTTTAGATGGAATCTCGCTCTGTTGCCTAGGCTGGAGTGCAGTGGCACATTCTCGGCTCGGCTCACTGCAACCTCTGCCTCCCGGGTTCAAGCGATTCTCCTGCCTCAGCCTCCCGAGTAGCTGAGACCACAGGCGCATGCCACCACACCTGGCTAATTTTTTGTATTTTTAGTAGAGACAGAGTTTCACCGTGTTAGCCAGGATGGTCTCGATCTCCTGACCTTGTGATCTGCCCACCTCAGCCTCCCAAAGTCCTGGGATTACAGGCATGAGCCACCGTGCCCATCCTTGTACCCCTAATACTTAATACAGTGCTCAACATTCATCTTTCCATCCCCCACTCATTATTTTTTAACAATTATTTCTTGAGTATCTACTCTGTGCTAGATATGGTGGGTATAGCAGTGAACAAGGTAGACAGGGCCCTGCCCTCAAGCTCACATTCTAGTGGCAAACAGTGAGTGCTCAGTGAACAGGAGGCTCAGTGGACCTCAGCCCTACTGGGAAGCCTCTGGAGTATTTCCTGTCAGGAGCTACAAAGCAGGGAGTACAGGTTCTGTGGGGGGAGAGTAGATTTTCTTGGTGACCTCTGGACCTCTCTTTGTCCAGGTCTCCTTGGGACTGGCCATCAGGTATCAGCAGCAGGGAGGGAAGAAATGAGGAAGGGAGAGAGAGGCAAGTATAGACAAGGTCTGAGTCCCTAAAGACAGGGAATTATGTGTGGCTCAATGCCCATGGCCACTTTGCCGAGGCAGTTTGGTAATCAGCTTTCTTTCCTACGCTGGAGCAGAAGAAAGAAATAGAGCCACACAGTGAAAGACATAAAAGGATAGAGATGACAGAGGAAAAAGGAAGGAGAGAAAAAATGGAACAGAGAGGAGGAGGAGCATAAGGAGAGGGAGTAAGATTAAGGCACAGAAAGAAGACCTGCAGGACTGAGCCCTGCCTGCGTCATTGGCGGGCAGCTCTGGGGTATAGCTCTTCATTTGGGTCATTAGGGGAAAAAGAATATTCAATTTCGAACCCTTGGAATTCCCTAGATGCTTTCAGTAGCCCACTGATCCCTCAAGTTGTCTTTGGCTCCATCTGGCCATCCCAGGAGGCTCCTGCCAGGGACCTGCCAGCCCCCAGACCAAGATATAGTCATTGTGGACCCTCTCAAGCAAAGGGCAAGTGAAGGAAAAACAGCCTGTCTGAGAACAGCAGCCACTGATTTTCTTCGTTTAAAAAAATTTTTTTTAGTGCTTATATAATTGCAGAAACCACTGATTTTCATCTTTCTCAGAAAAGACCCTGTGTTCACCATCTGTTTCCTGACTAGGGGCTTCAGGCCCTACTCTCTGAGACACTGGCCTGACAGTATCCTAATCTGCAGGCACAGAGCAGAAACTTCCCTGAGCTGGGAGCTGGGGAGGCAGCGCTCCCAGATGCCAAGCTGCAGTCTGAGTTCCTTACTGTGATGCTGCTCTTGCCAGAAACCTCAGCTGCTCGCTCCTGAGGCTGGGATGCCATCTGCTGCTCAGCTTAGGAAACTGGCTGATGGGCTGCACAGCCAAGGCTGAGTCTGGTGGGGGCTGGGCAAGAGGCCCGCCCTGGGTCTCAGGAGAGCCATGTTTTTTGTTTCTGGATAAATCCAGTACTGGCCTTCCGGAACAGAGCAAATACTCTGTCCTCAGTCATTCTTCTTAGACTAGACAAGATGCCTGTCTTCGACAAGAAGAGACCTAGGGATTTTAGGGGGATGGGTGGGTCTGCTCTGCCCTTCGTAAAGTTCAGTGTCATCTCAAGGTTAAATTACTGAGAGAGGTCCAGGCTGCCTTTGAAGGTTTATAGATTTCCTCAAAGGGTTTATTTTTTTCTTTTCTTTTCTTTTGCTTTTTTTTTTTTTTTTTAATTTGCAGGTTTAACTAAGATTATTACAAGTTGAGTTAATTGGCTGAATGAAATAATGAGGCCAGGCCTAGAGGAAGTGGGGCTTTGAAGAAAAAGCATGCTCATGCAGAATTGAAATAAAATCTTCAGACACTCAGCAGTTTTTGAAACCCCTACTCTTTGGACTGTCCTCGTTCAGGCTCCAACCTAGATAGGGTTGGGAACTCTAGTATTTTAGGGGCCACATATTTGTTGGTATTTCTTGAAGAAATGGTTATTCTGAGGAAATATTCTACAAGCCAGTGTGGTAGCCAGCTTCCAGGATGATCAATCCCTAATGCTGTCCATGTACTGATGTTCATGCACTTGTAAATCCCCTCTCCCATATGGTACCAGGGTTTATCTGTGTGACCAACAGAATATGACAGAAGTAATCATATGTAACATACAAGATTAGGTCATAGAAGACACTGTGGCTTCTTTCTTGGTCACTCTGTCATCTGATCACTCACTCTGGGGCAAGCCAGTTGCCATGTAGTGAACAGTGCTGTGGAGGGTCATGTGGTAAGGAACTAGGCTTTCTATCAACAGCCACGTGAGCCATCTTGGCAGCAGATCCTCTGGCCCTCATCAGGGCCTCAGATGACTGCAGCCCTAGTGGACGGCTTGACTACAACCTCATGAGTGACCCTGAGCCAGCTTAGCTGAGCTGCTCCCCAATCCTAACCCCCAGAAACTGTATGAAATAAACATTTGTTACTTTAAGTTCTTGAAGTTTTGGGATAATTTGTTTTGCAGCAACATAATAAATTTGTTGTATGGTATTATTATTATATCATGGTATATCATCTGCATTATATCACTTCTTTTCCTTATAAAGTCTAGTGTCTGGACTCCACCCCCTTAATCTCTCTAACCTCATCTCTTACCACCCTGCCTCCCCCCGGCTTAGTCTCACCCTTGGCTCGGTCTGCCACAGACCCGTTGAATTTGCTTTTCTCTCTGATGGAACTCCCTCCCACTCAACCAACCCCAAAATCTCTGCATGGTAACTTCTTTATCTCCTTCAAGTCTTCATTCAAATGTCACCTCCCCAGTATAGCCTGTCTTGACACTCTTCACTCCTTCTATAGTAACTCCTACATCTTCCTTTTTTTCGCTACTGTATTCTTAGCCCTTATAGTTATATAACATGTAATAAAATATCTTTTACATATTTATCTTGTAATTTCTGTCTTCCTCCACTAGAATGTAAGCTCCATGAAGGCAAGAATTTGTGTTTTTGTCTATTTTAGTTAATGTTCTATTCTTAGCATCTGGAATAGTGACAAGCATATGGGAGATATGCAATATATTTAGTTGAATGGGAAAAAAATGAATGTCATAATTTGCCATTTATATCTTCTAGATTCCATGTTATATATCATATGCCATAGTATGATAGTTGACATATATGTTATATTTAAATGCAGTGCAAGGCAGTGCAGATACAAGGGCCATAAATAAGAAGATCCAGCCAGGCATGGTGGCTCACGCCTGTAATCCCAGCACTTTGGGAGGCCGAGGCAGGCAGATCACTTGAGGTCAGGAGTCCGAGACCAGCCTGGTCAACATGATGAAACCCCGTCTCTACTAAAAATACAAAAATTACCTGGGCATGGTGGTGGGTGCCTAAATACCAGCTACTAGGGAGGCTGAGGCAGGAGACTAGCTTGAACCCAGGAGGTGGATGTTGCAGTGAGCTAAGATCACACCACTGCACTCCAGCTTGGGGGACAGAGCCAGCCCACATCTCCAAAAAAAAAGGAGACCTGGCCTTGTTGCTTGTTGGCCAGCTACGTGACCATGAGCCAGGCATGTAACCTCTCTGGGTCTGTTTTACTCGTCTGTAAAGCAAGACTAATATAACTTCCTTGTCTTATCATAGAGTAGTTGTAGGGATCAAATGAGATGATGAATGTTACATCATTTTTAAAGAGTTTAATACATGATGTAAGTGTTTCTGAAATGTGTTCCAAAGACCAGTTATCCCAGGGTGTGAAGAAAAAGAAAGGTCAAAGAGGTTTGCAAAATGTGAGTTCCCATATTCTAACTCCTGCTGGACATTTGCAACTCACATTAGCACATGACAGGCTCTGAAAATCCTGCACATAAATATCTACTCCCAGTGCACCTGACTATACATTGGGAAAACTTGCTCTATACAAATACAGAGCATTATCTTTATTATCAGAATAGTACCATTATTTTATTATTTATTATTTATTTTTTTGAGACAAAGTCTTTTACTGTCACCCAGGCTGGAGTGCAGTGGCACAATCTTGGCTCACTGCAACATCTGCCTCCCAAATTCAAGAGTTTCTCACGCCTCAGCCTCCCGATTAGCTGGGATTACAGGAGCCCGCAACCATGCCCAGCTAATTTTTGTATTTTTAGTAGAAACAGAGACACGTTTTCACCACGTTGGCCAGGCTGGTCTCAAACTCCTGACCTCAGGTGATCTGCCCACCTCAGTCTCCCAAAGTGCTGGGATTACAGGCATGAACCATCACGCTCGGCCTATTATTACTTTAGATCAAGAAGGAATGCTAAAGTTCTTAGAACAGAAATTCCAGTGGGTTGGGCAATGAGATCCAGCAGCTGAAATGGAGATTGGAGGAGGGAAGAAGGAGGAGAAAATAGAAAAGAAGGTGGCACAAGAGAGGAAGGAAGGAAAAGAAGAGCAAGGAAAATAAGAAGAAGAAACAAAAATGGTGGTGAAGGGAGAAAAGGACAACTAAACTAATCCCCTTTGCAAATAACTGTAGAAAAAACGCAGGTCTGGCACGGTGGCTCACGCATGTAATCCCAGCACTTTGGGAGGCCGAGACGGGCAGATCACCTGAGGTTGGGAGTTTGAGACCAGCCTGACCATTGTGGAGAAACCCCGTCTCTACTAAAAATACAAAATTAGCCAGGTGTGGTGGCGCATGCCTGTAATCCCAGCTACTTGGGAGGCTGAGGCAGGAGAATTGCTTAAACCTGGGAGGCAGAGGTTGCCATGAGCTGAGATCACACCATTGCACTCCAGCCTGGGAACAAAAGCGAAACTCCATCTCAAAAAAAAAAAAAAGAAAGAAAGAAAGAAAGAAAAAAGGCAGCCTGAGATCTCCTACGGACGGGGTGGGAGAGAGAATCCTGGAATCCTAGCGCTGCCTGCCGAGCCCTGCTTATTCCTTTAAGTGTGACCTCTGCCAATTTCTGCAGTTGGAGCTCAGGCTTCCTTTTCAACTTCGGGGAATCTCTGATTGAAGATCTTTCTTCCTTTTTTTTTTTTTTTTTTGCACTTGGTTGTTTTATTTCCTCAAAAAAATAAATAAATAAATAAAATCGATATTTCTTCCTTATCAGAGAGGAGGAATCAGGTAAAACAAATCAGCAATTTCTCTTTTTTTTTTTTTTTTTGAGATGGAGTCTCGCTCTGTCGCCCAGGCTGGAGTGCGATGGCGCGATCTCTGCTCACTGCAAGCTCTGCCTCCCTGGTTCACGCCATTCTCCTGCCTCAGCCTCCCGAGTAGCTGGGACTACAGGCGTGCGCCACCTCGCCCGGCTAATTTTTTGTATTTTTAGTAGAGACGGGGTTTCACCGTGTTAGCCAGGATGGTCTCGATCTCCTGACCTCGTGATCCGCCCGCCTTGGCCTCCCAAAGAGCTGGGATTACAGGCGTCAGCCACCGTGCCCAGCCTCCAAATCAGCAATTTCTTAATTTAGTGTACTTATTAAGTGCCTGAAATGGCAGCTGCCATTTTTTCCCTTTCCTTTTGAGCAATAAGCCTTGGCAGAATGCCTGGCTTGGAAAAGGAAGAGGACCAGCAATTCCTCCTGAAAGGATTCCTTAGGCTAAATGGGACATGAAGAGGCCATCAGGTTTATTCTTGACCTCCAGGTAGGCCTGCCCTGGGCCAGCCAAAACAGATGCTCTTAGAAAAGGAGATTTTGCAGCTCTCTCAAGCATCCACTTATATTTCTAGCCCTCATGGTGAGGAAGTCCTTTGTTATATCTCATTTCAGTCTTTTTCCTATAATTTCACTTTTTTTGCCTTTGTCTTATCCCAGAATAAGACAGTGATGTGTCATAAGTTGCATGTATAGTGCAAGGTATAGTAAACAATATAGAAACAACCCATTTCTCTGGTTGTATAATTGGTGAATATCACTTGAGACTCCTCATTTCCAGTCAATTGGGAGACTAGGCTTTATCTTTACTTATTTATTTATTTATTTAAATAAATACAGATGAGGTCTCACTGTGTTGCCGAGGTTGGTTATTTATTTATTTTAAATTGTGGGATTCAAGTGTGGGATAGGGAAGTAATGGAAAGGAAGCAACATGCATTGAGTACCTGCCTGATCTCTTATACATGACATCTCATTTAATCCTCACAACAGCTATAAATATAGAGATTACTATTCCCATTTTGTAGGTGATGTAACTGAGGCCAGAGGTCATGTACCTAAAAGTCAAACAGCTAACATGTAAGTGGTGGAGTCAGAATCAAATCCATATCTGACTCCTAGGTTCATGTTCTCTCTACCCAGGTAGCTTGTATATATCACACAGAAACCTAGGTCTTTAGTTTCCTTACATTGCTGTGAGATATTTGGTTTATTGTCCAATAAACATGCTGAGGTTCTGGCTATTTTACATGCCTATTTACTATTTGGTAAACTTAGCACCACAAAGGTGCAAGTAACTCCATCAAGTGGATGCCTGAAAGAGCAGCAGAATCTCCTTTTCTTAAAGTATCTGTTTGAGCTGGGCCAGGGCAGGCCTACCTGGAGGCTTTCCTGTGACCAAATCTGAACTCACTCTACCTGATGTCCATTGTAATCTCCATAAAGGTAAGGACTATGTCTGTTTTATTTATCATTGTATCCCTCCTAGAGCCTAGCACAGGGCCTGCCACATGGCAGATACTCAATATTGGTTCAATGAATGAATGATGAAGTCAGACAAAGACTCTAAAAACAAGGTAAGAGAACTAACCTGACGAAGATTTAAAAGGGCCAATGTTTAGTTTAAAGAAGAAGAGAGGTAGCCAGGAAAAGAACGAGAGACAGCAAGATAAGAAAACTCAGCACAAACAAGCAAGATAAAAATAGCCTCTCACCACCACTGTCCTTTTAAAATTACTTTCTATATTTGAGCTTAAGTGACAAGTGAAATCTCCTCTGTAATTTCCCATGTGTTCAGTTTAATGAATTTCCGGCAAATGGTTTCAGTATTGGAGGGCCAATTTGGACATTGTGGGGGTGGGGCTGGTGAGAAAATGAGGGGTATG
Organism: Pongo abelii; assembly: GCF_028885655.2. Lineage (NCBI taxonomy): Eukaryota > Metazoa > Chordata > Mammalia > Primates > Hominidae > Pongo > Pongo abelii. The sequence continues at coordinate 147,625,355 of NC_071989.2, forward strand.
GAAATAGACTAACAAATTGAGCTAGAAACCAAATGAAGAGGTGATTGAAGGCATGTGAGGAAGGAACCAAGTCCTGGAACTTGTTCAGCTCCAAGAAGGACTGGGAATTGATCTTACTCTAACTGGTGTCACGATGATGTTTCCCTACACGCTGTAGAGGGAGCCCACAGTCCCAGGCTGCTTTGCAACTATGCTTTGTACCACATTGCCTATTGTCTAAAGAGCTTTGTTCGTTTAAACAGAAGGCAATATGTTAATAACAATTTCAAACATTAGAGGGAATAAAGAGACTGTGGCTCTTTCAGGTCCCACATGCCTTCTACATAGCAGGTATGCCATACATGTTAAACTGAGTCACAGTGAGGGGGTTGAGTTATGGAAGAAAAGCATGGGAATGCCCAGTCCACCCCTTTGCATCTGTGCTGCTGGCCAAATGTCTTCAGTTTTTCCATAGATAGAGGACGGAGCTCTGAGATGCCACAGGACCCAGAATATAAAGTCCTTTTTATTTTAGTCCTTAAAATTGACAATGACAGGCTGGGCATGGTGACTCACATCTTAATCCCAGCTTTGGGAGGCTGAGGCGGGCAGATCACTTGAGCCCAAGAGTTCGAGACCAGCCTGGACAACATGGTGTAACCTGGTCTCTACAAGAAATACAAAAATTAGCTGAGCATGGTGGTGCACACTGGTAATCCCAGCTACTCAGGAGGCTGAGGCAAGAGAATCGCTTGAACCCAAGAGGCAGAGGTTGCAGTGATCATGCCAATGCACTCCAGCCTGGGTGACAGAATGAGTGAGACTCCACTTCAAAAAAAAAAAATTGACAGTGACCATGCAGCCCACAATTAGAAGCAGAATTATAGATTTTTTTCAGGCTCTCAAGTATGCTGCTTTCTTTTGTAAGTGTGTGTGTGCGTGTGTGTGTGTGTGTGTGTTTATTTTACTTTATTTTATTTTATTTTGAGATGGAGTCTCACTCTGTTGCCCAGGCTGGAGTGCAGTGGCACAATATTAGCTCACTGCAAGCTCCGCCTCCCGGGTTCACACCATTCTCCTGCCTCAGCCTCCAGAGTAACTGGGACTACAGGCACCTGCCACCACACCTGGCTAATTTTTTGTATTTTTAGTAGAGATGGGGTTTCACTGTGTTAGCCAGGATGGTCTCAATCTCCTGACCTCGTGATCTGCCTGCCTCAGCTTCCCAAAGTACTGGGATTACAGGCGTGAGCCACTGCACCCTGCCGTATTTTGTTTTATTTTATTTATTTATTTTTTAATATATAGAGACAGAGTCTTGCTATGTTGTCCAGGCTGGTCTTGTACTCCTGGGCTCAAGCGATCCTCCCACCTCAGCCTCCCAAAATGCTGGGATTACAGGAGTGAGCCACCATACCCGGCCCCACATGCTTTTCATTGTTGTTATTTAAACAGTTTTATTGAGATATAATTCACACACCTAAAACCTACACATTTAAGGAGTGCAATTCAATGGTTTTTATTATAGTCACAGTTACGTGCAACCATTGTCACAATTTCAGAACATTTTCATCACATCAAAAAGAAACTCCAAGCCCCTTAGCTATCACCTTGTCCCCCACTCAACCCTAAGCCACCCCTAATCTACTTCCTGTCTCTACAGATTTTCCTATTCTGGACTTTCATATGAACGGGATCAAACAGTATGCGACATTTTGTGACTAGCTACTTTATCTTAATGTCTTCTTTTCTTTCTTTTTTTTTTTCAAATGGAGTCTCACTCTGTTGCCCAGGCTGGAGTGCAGTGGCACAATCTCGGCTCACTGCAAGCTCTGCCTCCTGGGTTCACGCCATTCTCCCGCCTCAGCCTTCTAAGTAGCTGGGACTGCAGGCTCCTGCCACCATGCCTGGCTAATTTTTTCTATTTTTTAGTAGAGACGGGGTTTCACTGTGTTAGACAGGATGGTCTCGATCTCCTGACCTTGTGATCCGCCTGCCTCGGCCTCCCAAAGTGCTGGGATTACAGGCGTGAGCCACCGCGCCCCGCCTATCTTAATGTTTTCAAGGTTCATCTATGTTGTAGCATGAATCAGCACATGATTCATTTTTTCCTTTTTTTCTTTTGAGACAGAGTCTTGCTCTGTTGCCAGGCTGAAGTGCAGTGGCTCCATCTCTGCTCGCTATAACCTCCGCCTCCTGGGTTCAAGCTGTTCTCCTGCCTCAGCCTCCCAAGTAGCTGGGACTACAGGCACAAGCCACCACACCCAGCTAATTTTTTGTATTTTCAGTAGAGATGGGGTTTCACCATGTTGGCCAGGCTGATCTCAAACTCCTGACCTCAAGTGATCCGCCTGCCTCAGCCTCCCAAAGTGCTGGGGTGCTGGCATTACAGGTGTGAGCCATCACGCCTGGCCTCTTTTTTTTTTTTTTTTTTTGAGACAGTTTCACTGTCACTCAGGCTGGAGTGCAATGGCATGATCACAGCTCACTGCAGCCTCAACCTCCCAGGCTTAAGCAATCCTCTCACCTTAGCCCCCTAAAGTAGCTGGGACTACAGTTGTGTATCACCATGCCCACCTAATTTTTTTATTTTTTGTAGAGATGGAGTCCCATCTCTATGTTGCCCAGGCTGGTCTTGAACTCCTGGGCTCAAGCAATCCTCTTGCCTTAGCCTTTCAAAGTACTGGGAATACAGGATTAATTTCCTTTTATGGCCATGTAATAGTCCATTGTGTGGATATGCCACATTTTGTTTATCCATTCATCAAATAATGAACATTTGGATTTGGGGGGCTATTATGAATAATGCTGCTATAAACATTTCTGTATAGGCTTTTGTGTGACGGGCTTTAATTTCTCTTGGGTGCATACCTAGGACTGGAATTGCTGAGTCATAAAGTAACTCTATGTTTAATCATTTGAGGAACTGCCAGACGGTTTTCCAAAGCAGCTGCACCATTTTACATTCCCACCAGCAGTGTATGAGGGTTCCAATTTCTCCACATCCTTGCCAATCCAACTATGCTTTTGAGAAATAACAAGGACAACTGAAGAGCCCCACTCTAATTGGGTAGCTAGTACATAGCAGCAAGAGGAGTGCAGGGATGGAGGATGAGTCCCTCCTCTACTCTAAGCTCTTAGGATCAGCCAGAGAGAATACAGCTATCTCTAGTACTCTTCCTGACCCCCTAGGCTATGTTAGCTGCCCCCAGACATGTGACCAAGTATACATATAGTACTTGTCATTCTCCACTAGACTGTAGCTTTAGGCAGGCAGGAATCTCTATTGTTCTGACTTTATCTGCAGCATCTGAACAGAGTCTGGCACATGATAGATGTTTCGTAAATGTTGATTGTCTGAGCGACTGACTAACTGAACAAATGACTAGATATTTCTCTACTGGTGGTTTTTCTCCCTGTCCAGGGAGAGAGAAAAAGAGCAGTCTTAGAGGCAGAAGGCATCAAGGAGGGAAGCAGGAATGAGAGGAGAGATGGAGGAGAAAGGGAAAGCCAGGCAAGAAGCTTGGGGACCTGGTATCACTTGAGGTCAGCTTTAAGTTATGAGGTCAAACTCAGAGCTAATGGACTTCCCCTAGTCCTTTGCTTTCCATCTAGCTGCATTTTTTTTTTCTAGAAATGTTCCCTTTTATTTTTTGTTATTATTCTCAATTTTGTCTTTGCAAGAAGAAACAAAAAAGCAGAAAAATAGTTGATATTACAGGTAAAAGAAAACATAAATGAACCCATCAAAATTAATTCAGAATTTAAAAGGATGGAAGTCAAAAAGGTTGACTATGAAGGATTTTTAAGTTGGAAACAAAAGAAATCATCATCTAGGTTTTTCTCCAAAGGTCATTGAAAGACCTATAGCCCAAAAAGTTGACCACTTGTTCAACAGGACATGAAAATATGGCTCACCTCACAGCCTTATTTATAATGGCTGGCCTTCCACACAAATCCTGCCTTCTACCTGGACTAATCTGAATCCAGTCATCACCAGGTTATTGGTCCCTCTCTCCCCAAAGGTCTGCATAGCTCCCTGTCCTCAGTTACTTCTTGTCTGTTCTCTGAAAGCACACATGCACATACACACACACACACACACACACACACACACCCTATCTTTCCTTTTCATGAATCTTCAGGGTAGCTCTGCCCTCTCCACTTTGTGTGTTTGGAAGGAAAGAAAGCGAAATATATGAGATGCCAATGCAATTTCTCCTTTAGCAGAGCTCGGTAGGACAATTACCCACCCAATCTGCCTGGTTTTATAGCTCTCATTACCTTCCTTTATGAACACGCTGTGACAGCCGGATGTAGGCATTGATTATGGCAGCAGTCTTCAGCCACATTCCTATTTAACTGCAAAGCAGAGCTCCTGCCTACCAGCCCAGCACTGATCATGTGACTTTTTAAATTACTGTATTTATGTAAGCTTTTTCCCAACCAGAGCCTATGTCCAACTCCATCAAAACTGGGGAGGATTTGAGCTTGCCACTTGCCCTCCAGTGGCTCTTTGGCCCTACAGCCTAGGGTCTCTTGCTGGAATCAAACTGGGGCTCTGGGCTTTCTTAGGAGAGGTCTGCAAGAGTTGGGGTGCACAAGAAGCATACCTTTTTCATTATGAAAGAGCTGAGGAAATAGACAATGAAACATGTTGGCAGATGCCAAGGGCAGTGGCTTGTTTCCCAGGGGTTCACCTGGCAATGGTGCCAGGTGCAAGAGATCAGCAAAACTTACAGGATTGGTCGTTGTTGTTGGGGGGCGGGTGTCGGAAAGGAATTTGGGGGAATTAGAGAATGGAGTTAGGAATTACTGCTTGTAGGCCTTCCACTGTGGACCCCAGCAGAATCATATGGACTCTAGCCACTGGGAGAGGGAAGTTTTAGTGTTCCAAAGAAATCCTGGTAGCCTTGCAGGCAGTCTGTCCTGACCAAGGACTCTGCCTGACTGTGCCATGGTGCAGGGCAAGTCTAGCAGAGAAAGCCAGTGTTCTTCAGTTACTGCAGCTCGGCGAAGAATCCCACTGCAGGGCACTAGGGATGTCGGTCCTGCAAAGGTAAGCAGTAGGAGTGACTGGCTTAATCTCTTCGAAAACCTCCTGGAAAGATCCCGAAGACCGTGGACCAAGGTGACCTGCGTGGGTGGGCGATCCATTAGCCGAATGACAGCGCTGCCGCAGAAAGCCAGAAAAAGGATATGCGTGGGAAGCGCAAAAGCGTGGGCTGGGCCTGCAGCAACGGAAAGGCGCCACGCTCGTGAGGGGAACCAGCGTTCCGGGGGCGCTCAGTGTGGGCAGGCAGGAAGCCTGGCTCCACTAGGACACACAAATTCTCTCCTGAGCAGCTGCGAACTATGCGCCCCTTCTACCCTTAAGAGATGGGATGGGAGTCCAACAAACGCAGCCATTACTCAGACCCCAGCCCTTCTCTCCTCTAAGAAGCAGGTTCACCTCTGCCACCGCACTCGCATTTTTTTTTTAAAGCCCGGCCTTTCCTAGGCGGGGTCAAGGGCCCCGCCCACCGAAGCCACGCCCAGTAGCCGCCCCGGGGCGGGGCTCCCCTCGGCTCCCGGCTGCCCTTTCCCCTCCGGCCTCTGCCGGTGCTGCTGCGCCCCGCGGAGCTCCGAACACGTGCGCGTGAGTAAGGACCCAGAGGGGAGAGTCCTTGGAGGTTTCCCAGCCTGGGGAAAGAAGCAGTGCAGGGTGGTTTCTGCCGGGGCACGGGACGAAATTGGGGTTCGTCTCCTCGTGACCCCGAGCTTGGAGGGCATCTGAAAGAGACCTGGGCCCCGGAGTCGTCCCCTGTTTTTCTACCATCCCTCTTCCCTCTTCTCCCTAGGGAGTCCCCTAGAGCCTGACTCCGAGAGCCTCGATCTTCCAGGGCCAGGGGCAGGGACTTTGGAAGGTTTGTGAGGAACAAATGTCCGGTGGAACTGAGTCAGCCCCTTTAACCCGAGCCTTGAAAGGGGCAGGCTATTTTTAGATCTGTTTTTAGACCCAGCGAAAAATGAACCCTCTCTACTCATTTTCCTGTTCCTCTAAATTATTTGGAGGAAGTTAGGAGTGAAATTTGGGGATGGCTGGAAAAACGTATGATCTTAGCCTTACATAAATTATAATGGTGACTGTGAGGCCGGGCGCGTGGCTCACGCCTGTAATCTCAGCACTTTGGGAGGCCGAGGCTGGCGGATCACGAGGTCAAGAGAAGAAGACCATCCTGGCCAACATGGTGAAACCCCGTCTCTACTAAAAATACAAAACTTAGCTGGGCGTGGTGTCGCACGCCTGAAGTCGGGAGGCTGAGGCAGGAGAATCGCTTGAACCCGGGAGGCAGAGGTTGCAGTGAGCCGAGATAGCACCACTGCATTCTAGCCTGGTAACAGAGTAAGACTACGTCTAAAAAAAAAATGGTGACTGTGTAGGAATATTTATTATCATTTGTGCATTTTGGTTATTTTTATTTTTTTAACGGAGTCTGGCTCTGTTGCCCAGGCTGGAGTGCAGTGGCGCGATCTCGGCTCACTGCAACCTCCGCCTCCTGGGTTCACGCCATTCTCCTGCCTCAGCCTCCCGAGTAACTGGGACTACAGGCGCCCGCCACCACGCCCGACTAATTTTTCTTTTTTTTTTTTTTTTTTTTTTGTATTTTTAGTAGAGACGGGATTTCACCGTGTTAGCCAGTATGGTCTCGATCTCCGGAACTCGTGATCCGCCAGCCTCAGCCTCCCAAAGTGCTGGGATTACAGGCGTGAGCCACCGCGCCCGGCCTAACATTTTCGTTATTGCTTTTAATCAGTAGTTGAGGTCTTGGCATGACTACTGCCTCCAATTCTCCTCACATCCAATACTGCAGTTATTTTTCCAAGTGCTGTTTTTATTGTCCTTCAGGAAGTATTGGAGGCCCTCCTCTATCTAGTTTTCCCACTGTTCACTGCCCGTTTCTCTCACTGGATAACTTTTCCCTTTTTACTCACTCATATTCACCATCTAAGCCTTTTTTGGAATGTAGCTCCTCAGGTGTTTACTGAGTGCCCACACTATACCAGACATTATCCTGAGGGTTAGCTTATATTTCACTTAAGACTCCCAACCACCCTATTTACAGAGTACTATTAGTAATATCCCCATTCAGCTTGGTGTACTCGCTTGCGCCTGTAGTCCCAGCTACTCAGGAGGCTGAGGTGGGAGAATCACTTGAGCCCAGGAAGTGGAGGCTGCAGTGAGCCATGATTGTGCCACTGCACTCCAGCCTGGGCAGCAGAGAAAGACCCTGTAATATAATATCTCCATTCTACAAATGAGGAGACTGAGGTATAGAGAGGTTTCTCGCCCAGTGTCATTTGGCTAGACACTGGTTAGGGGATAGAGCCAGGCTCCCTGATGTTTGTTTAATCGACTGTTTTGCTACTGTTGAACTGCTGTGGTGTATAAGTAACAAGAGGTGAAAACAAAGCTAAACGAGGATAAGCTATTGGTTTTATTGTCTGCTGTTTCTGTGGCTCAGGCCTAAGTTACCGTGTTTTGAGGGCAGGGACTCTGAGCTGCACACGTGTTCACTGTTGGCTGACTAACCTGGAGTTGTTTCATTGCAGAGAGGCCGGCTGTGGCAGATGCAACTGCAGGTGAGTGCAACCCCTTCAGCTCTCTTGGCTCCAGCTGTAGGCAGCTGCCTAGGTTGTCTTGTACCTAGGCAAGTGTTACACTGCTGGGAGAACAGCAGCCAATAGCTGGTTGGCATTCTGGCCCTGGTTCATGCCAACTCTTGTGTTGACTACCCCAGGATGCCAGCATAGTTGCTTATCCATTAAGGCAGGGGTGTTTTTTGGCTTCCCTGGGCCACATTGGAAGGATAAGAATTGTCTTGGGCCACACATAAAATATAGTAACACTAACGATAACTGATAGCTAAATTAAAAAAAAATTGCCAAAAAAAACTCCTCATAATGTGTTAAGAAAGTTTACCAATTTGTGTTGGGCTGCGGGTTGGAAAAGCTTGCATTAAGGTTTAATCTGTGACAGCATGACTTTTTGCAGAGAATAAGTCCAGACCTTCCGGAATAATTCTGGTCCAACAGGTTTGGGTAGCATGAAGTTACTTGAATCATACCTTGGAAACAGAACAAAGCTAATGGGAAGAGGGGGTTGGTAAAAATAGACGGAAAAGTCACACCTTCATTTTTAGTGGCTACCAAGTGCTCAAAGGGGGCCAGATACAACGAGATTTTTGCTAATTTCACTGAAATTAAAGTCCATGGCTCCTACTACCCACCATAAAAGCTAGTCATGACACCCTTTGTAGAGGGATGGATTCCCTATTTGGGAAACATTGATGGTAATGCACTTTAACATTATGGGCATTCTCTAGCTGTTGAATAAAATGTTAAAATATTGATTGAGGGAGCTCTGGGAACTGAACAACTACAACCACACTACTTTCTCCTTTGGGCTGACAGTATATTTGCTTTAGTTGTTTACTGATTTTCGGAAATGAACAGTTGTTGCCCCATTAAAGTGGTAGATATTGAGTTCCTTTTGTAGTAATTTTGTTTTGGAATGCTTTTTCCCAAGTAGTTGGGATGATAGGTGTGTGCCACCACAACCAGCTAATTTTTTTTTTTTTTTAGTTTGTAGAGACAAAGTCTCATTATGTTGCCCAGGCTTTAGTAGAGACGAGGTTTCACCATGTTGTCCAGGCTGGTCTCGAACTCCTGGGCTCAAGTGATCCTCCTGCCTCTCAAAGTGCTGGGGTTACAGGCATGAGCCACTGCACCGTTCCTGGCCTGGAATGCTAATCTTTTGAGAAGAGATGACCCTCGGTTGCTGTGAAAAGTGACATGCTAGTTTCCACAGGAGGAAATGGGGAGGATGTTAGGGGGCAGGGGAGTTGTTTATCAAAGCTTGTTTTGTTAGATCAGTTGGCATTCCCTTAATAGGATTCTCTCAACTAAATGTGAGTGCTTTGTGTGAATGCCTCAACTGTGAATAGCCTTTTACATATGGGGTCTTGAGGCTAGTGATATCTGTATGGCTTGGGGGATGGTTAGCTTTATAGTACTATAGGCAGGGAAAAGGCAAATAATGGTAAATAAAATAATTCCTGAGGCTATAGAAATGGGGGTAAATGGCAAGCAGCATTCTATTTCCATCTCTCCAGATAAGGGTCCTTAGGAGCTGCTATTTTAGACCGGGGTGCCAAACATTCAAATTCATGGGAAATATACCATGTCTGCTCGTCTTTTTTTTTTTTAATTGACAGTAATTGTATATGTTATATGGGGTACAATGTGAGGTTTTCATACATGTTTACATTGTGGAATGAGTAAATCATGCTAGTTAACACATCTAGCACCTCACATACTTATATTTTGTTGTGGTGAAAACATTTAGTATCTTTTAGCAATTTTGAAATTGCTAAAATTGTGAGCCAGGCACGGTGGCTCACACCTGTATTCCCAGCACTTTGGAAGGCTGAGGTGGGAGGATCATTTGAACCCAGGAGTTTGAGACAAGCCTGGGCAACAGAAAGAGATCTCATCTCTATGAAAAACAAAAAAGAAATTAGGTGGGTGTGTTGGCATGCACCTGTAGTCCCAGCTGCTTGGGAGGCTAAGCTGGGAGGATCACTTGACCCAGGAGATTGAGACTACAGTGAACCATGGTCATGCCACTGCACTCAGTCTAGACAGAGTGAGACCCTATCTCAAAAAATATATATATACACACACACACACACAATGCATTGCTATTTATTATATTCTGTGTACTAGATCACTAAGTTTGCTTGTCTTCCGTTTTAGGATGACTTGAAAGTAGGGCATCCTTCACCCATCTGAAGGGAGGAAATAGTGGCAGGTGACAGTCTGCATGTGCAGTTTTCAGGTAAATATCCCTATTCATTCCAACATTGACTACCTTCTCTGTGCCAGGCCTGTGGGCTAGTTGGTATCCATCAGGAAACAATTGGAAGGTAAATTAACCTGTATTTGTAAGATCCATGAAGGAAAGGACAATATATCTTGTTTTATTCACTACTAGATCCCAATCACAGTGCTTGGCACATGGCAGGATCTCCCTGAATGTTGGATAAAACAACTGAAAACACGGAAGGGGGTTCCTGTTAAAGGGTTTGACAACAGGGTCTGCAATCAGTGCTTCCATGCCTGTTTTGCAGCCAACATTCAACTGATACGTCTTCTACCTGGAGTGCCTAGGTATCTGAAACAAATAATGAGAAAGCTGTTTCAGGAATCATCCAGCGGTTGTCAGCTATCCAGGCTCATGTGGTGCCTGTGATGGTGTTACACTGTTGGAAGAGCAAACACTGTCTTTATTGAGGTTTGGCCCCAAGCACTGTTTTGGTGTTGTAGCTGAGTACCTTTGGGCAGTGTTTTGCACCTCTGAGAGTGGAATGACTCCTCCTGTGGAGTTGATCCTAGTCTGGGTGCAAACAATTTTTTTCTGTTAGAAAAAGGACCCTGTCTTAGGGACAGCCTGTCATTCTTTACCTCTTTGAATCCTAGATGCCTTCACCTGAATGACATCTACCTCCATCAGGACCCCAGATGTCTGATAGCCCTGTGTGACACCAAGATAAGTAATGTGTGTAGTCTTCTTGTCATGTAGGTCCCAATTAAACTACTATAGCTCACATGGGGGTAGGGGACTTAAAATTATGATTTGAAAAATTATGTAGAGTATCAGACTTTTTTTTTTTTTTTTTTTTTTTGGACGGAGTCTTGCTCAGTTGCCCGGGCTGGAGTGCAGTGGCTCGATCTCTGCTCACTGCAACCTCTGCCTCCTGGGTTCAACCGATTCTCCTGCCTCAGCCTCCCGAGTAGCTGGGACTACAGGCACCTGCCACTATGCCAGGCTAATTTTTTTATTTTAAGTAGAGACGAGGTTTCACCATATTTGCCAGGCTGGTGTGAAACTCCTGACCTTGTGATTTGCCTGCCTCGGCCTCCCAAAATGCTGGGATTACAGGTTTTTTTGTTTGTTTTTTGAGACGGAGTCTCACTGTCGCCCAGGCTAGAGTGCAATGGCGCTATCTCGGCTCACTACAACCTCTACCTCCTGGGTTCAAGCGATTCTCCTGCCTCGGCCTCCTGAGTAGATGGGATTATAGGCTCGCACCACCACACCCAGCTAATTTTTGTATTTTTAGTAGAGATGGGGTTTCACCATGTTGGTCAGGCTGGTCTCGAACTCCTGACCTCGTGATCTACCTGCCTTGGCCTCCTAAAGTGCTGGGAGTACAGGCATGAGCCACCGCGCCCAGCCAAGTATCAGAATTTTAGAGAATTCTTAGAATCTAAAGTCCATCCCTCACTTTTCTAGAGCTCTGCTGTGCAGTAGCTATATGCTACATGTGGCTGTGTAAGTTGATAAAAATTAATCAATTTCTTAATCTCAGAATCTGTTTGGCTGCTGACTACCCTATTGGACAACTCCAATATTAGAGAACATTTCCACCAATTCAGAAAGTTTATTATGCACTGCTGTTCTAGAGCAGGGATCAGCAAACTTGCTGTAAAGAGCCAGGTAATATTATGCTTGTTCAGCCATGTGGTTTTTGCAACTATTTTTGCAGCTCTAGTACAAACACAGGCTTAGACAATATCAACACATGAGCAAGTCTATAGTTCTAATAGAACATTATTTATGGACATTGAATTAGAATTTCATAAAATTTTCAGTGTCAAAATTGTTTTCAATGATTTACAAATTTAAAGACCATTCTTATTTTGAGAGCCATACAAAAACAGCAGGCTGGAATTGGCCCGTAGGCTATGGTTTGCCAACCTGTGTCCTGGAGAATGAAATTCAGGCCTTGAAAGTTGAACAGCTCATTAGTGACAGGTTCAGAGCCAATAGCAACGTGTCTTTCTGAAAAGTTTAATGTTATCAATAGCTTTGCCTTAGAGCATCATACTCTTCATCTTTTAGGGCACTAAGGTGACTGCAAGAAATTAACCAGTAGTAAAAATAGTCTGTTTTTTGTGTGTTTGGGATTTGTTTATGTGTTTTTTTGCATGGGTTACTCATAGCAGTTCTCTCCACTTTTAATGTGCCCCAAAGGGAGAGGTCTTAAGAAAGAATAGCAGTCTGCACTTATCAAACTCAGCCACAATCTCAGTCTGAGTTGGTAAAACCGAAATGGCTCCTAAGAGGAAAATTTTGTGTCATGAATAGTCACAGTATTTTAAATCTGAGGCCTCAAGTTCTAAGCATACCGGTTGTCTTCCTGACTACAGTAGTGCTATCCATGTGCAGAGATGTTCCTATGTTGCTGCTTGAAAAGAGATAATTCATTGGTATTTCTGTTCCTGTGTTCAATATCCCAAAAGGCATCAATGGTGTAATCATGTGCATTTAAATAATTTGATGGGATTTCCTACTTGATAAATAAAGTTAATTACTCACCTACTTATCCCTGTCAATTTTTTTTTTTTTTTTTTTTTTTTTTTAAGCAAAGAAATTATTTCCTGGTGAGTCTAAGAAGATTAGTTTTTAAAATCTCTTTTGATACAGGGTCTCAACTGTGTCACCCAGCCTGGGGTGCAGTGGCACAATCACAGCTCACTGCACCCTTGACCTCCTGGGCCAAGCAAACCTCCTGCCTCAGCCTCCCAAGTAGCTGGGACTATAGGCATGTGCTACCATGCCTGGCTTCAAAGTAGTTGTTTTTTTTAGAGACAGGGTCTCACTCAGGCTGGTGTGCAGTGGTGTGGTCACAGCTCACTGCAGTCTCAACTTTCTGGGCTCACGTGGTCCTCCTGACTCAGCCTCCTGAGTAGCTAGGATTACAGGTGTCACTGTGCCTGGCCTCGAAGTAGTTTGTTTTTTGTTGTTGTTGTTGTTGTTGTTTTGAGATGATGTCTTGCTCTGTTGCCCAGGCTGGAGTGCAGTGGCACGATCTCAGCTCACTGCAACCTCCGCCTCCTGGGTTCAAGCAATTCTCCTGCCTCAGCCACCCAAGTAGCTGGGACTATAGTCACACGCCACCATACCTGGCTAAATTTTTTTTGTATTTTTAGTAGAGATGGGGTTTTGCCATGCCATTTCGGCCAGGCTGGTCTCAAACTCCTTACCTCAGGTGATCCACCCGCCTCAGCCTCCCAAAGTGCTGGGATTACAGGTGTGAGCTACCACACCCAGCTGAAGTAGTTTTTTTCTGTTAATCTTTTCCCATGCTGCAATGGAAACTTGAATGAGACTGGCAGGGTTACTGGTCTGTAAATACCCAGGCTGCCAGCTGCCATAGGTAGCAGTAAACACAAGTGCCTCTTTTCATTGCTTAGGCCAAGTTTCAGGTCTTAGGCCTGTACCATATTAAGAGGAAAAACTAAAAATAAGGAGGGTTTCCAAACACCCTCACCACCAACCTTGAATTTTTTAAAAAATGAGGGTACCACAATTAATAAACACTATTCCTGGCACCTGTCCATGATTTCACTTGCTGGGTTGAAACAAACTAGTGTCAGTGGGATTTTATGTTGAAATTTTGGATCATGTCTCACTCAAATTTCAACCAGAAAAGCAAAACCCAGAGGGATAAATTCTGCAAGTCCCAAAGGGATACAAAGAGGTGGCTAAGTGCCTAGGAATTCACACAAAGGAAAACACCATGTTAAGAGCAACTAATTAAGAACTTAAAAAGAGTGACAATGACGCCTGTGAATGTTGTTGCTTAATTAGGGCTTTATGAACACAGCTCCAGTTAATGGACCTGTCAATACACTCTTGAAAAACAATTTCACTGAATTAACAAATTAACTGTAATAACTTAAAATCTCTGCTTAGCAACATCTTTCTCCTTAATGCTATTTAGGAACACTTGTAATGAGCCAACTTGATGAGTCATAAATTTGTCAGTTTAGTAGCCTAAGGCTTGTTCAGAGGAGTCCCTGTTACTTGTTTGGCCTTCCTTGCCCTCCAGTAAAGGCCCTTTAGGGTGTAAGAATGTTCTATGCTGCTTCTTAAGGGTGATATACTAATTGGGAAAGTACAGTAAAAAGGACTTTAAAATTTATTTTATTTTACAATACTTTTAGATTTATAGAAAAGTTGGGGAGATGGTACAAAGAGTTCCCATATATACCATACCCCGTTTCCCCTAATAACACCTTACATTGGTATATTATGGTTGTCACAATTAAATGGGCTAATATTGATACATTAGTATTAACTAAAGTCCATACTTTGTTCAGATTTCATTAGTTTTTAATGTAATGTCTTTTGTCTGTTCCAGGATCCCGTTGAAGATACCACATTACACTTAGGCTCCTGTTGGCCATGACAGCTTCTTAGACTTGTTTTTAATGACCTTGACAGTTTTGTTTTTTTGTTTGTTTGTTTTTATTTGAGATGGAATCTCTGTCATCCAGGCTGGAGTGCAATGTAATGGCTCAATCTCAGCTCACTGCAACCTCTGCCTCCCGGGTTCAAATGATTCTCCTGCCTCAGCCTCCCCAGTAGCTGGGATTACAGTCACGAGCCACCGCGCCCAGCCGCCTCCTAAATTCTTAAAACATTCCATTTTTATTCTGTGGTCTTAGTTTATTCTGTCATGTAGAGAATAGTGGTTGAGCCTGTTGTCTTTTGAGAGTGGATGCTGTAGTCCTTACATGGCTGATTTTCACCCCGTAAGCTTATAGTAGAGGATGGGGATTTTGTTATCAGCTGCTAAAAGGGAGAAGCCAAGCCCAGAACTAAGGGTTCTGATGAGTTGAAGGAGAGGGAAGATGCCCCTCAAGGCAAAGAGCCTCTGAGTTAGAATCTGTGCTTCACCAGAGTGACAATGGTAGAACTTCTCCTTCTCAGTATTAATTCTCCTGGAGAGAACTCTAGGGTTGTCTAAACCTGTTCAAATAGGCTGACTACCCCAGCAAGTCATGGGTTGGACATAAGGCAACGAACAGGAGGGGTGAAAGGGGGCAGAACAGACATTCTATCCTTTTTCTACACTGGGCTTCCATTTCTTACCCCAACCATGATCTGTTCTTCCAGGTGCTATCATTTAATTTCCCAGACACTTGACCTCCTTCTGATTTGTGTACTCCCTCCAAGGCTGAGTTGCAGTGAGTGACAATAATCTGTGCTAATTACTTATCTTGCCAGAAGACTCAAAGGGTTTATGGCTTTTATTAACTGAACTCTATGCTAGATGTTAGGGATAAATGGTTAACAGGACACAGTTCTTGCTTATCTTGCTATGGTCTGTCAAGCCTTATACAATCTAGCCTTATCTCTCTCACCCTCTTCTCTTTATCACCCGTAGATTCCCTTGCTGGCCACGCTGGTTTCTTTCAGTCCTTAATTAGCCTTTTGTCACTACCTGTCTACACATGCTGTTTTTCCCTTCTCATTCCATCTTGACATTGTCTATTTTGAGATCTCAGCTCAGTTGCAGAGAAGCTGCCTTCCCCGTCTGGCAACCCATTATATGTGTCATAGTACCATGTTGTACCATAGAGCTAGACACAGGTGCCATGTTGTGTCTTGAAATGTATTCACCAGCGTCCAAAGGTTTACCTCAATCCCCTTTACTCAAGAAGCCTCAGTTCTACTGACAGTTGGTAATAATAACCTCTCTGTCATAATGTACCCAAAATGCAGTAAGAATATCATGCTTTTCAGTAATACTCCAGTGAGTGAGGCTAAGAGTACCATTTTTGTTCTTGTAAAAGAATTTTTTTGGACATGAATACAAAGGTGTCAGGTTACCAAATCATTTGCTAGTAGACCCTAACAATATCACCTATAGGAAACTAAATGTAGCCTTTAAACATTAAGTGATGATAATGGATTTGGCCGGGCGCGGTTGCCTATAAAAAAAATCCAGCACTGAGAGGCTGAGGTGGGTGCATCACTTGAGGCCAGGACAAGACCAGCATGGCCAACATGGTGAAACCCCATCTCTACAAAAGAAAAAAATACAAAAATTAGCTGGGTGTGGTGGTGCATGCCTGTAATCCCAACTATTTGGGTGGCTGAGGCACGAGAATCACTTGAACTTGGCAGGCAGAGGTTGCAGTGAGCTGAGATCGTGCCACTACATTACAGCCTGGGTGACAGACCGAGACTGTCTCAAAAAAAAAAAAAAGAAAATAATGGATTTGCAGAGACTTGCTATTTAGATTTCAGACATCTGTTAACTAAAACACATGTGTAGGCTTTTGTTACTTATTTCAGTGATCTGTAAATATCTTTATATTTGAGAAAAGTTGTGAGACATCTTTGTGTGTAAATTATAACTTGCGGAACCTCTCTTACAAGCAGGCATATTGGTAAGTAGCTGCCAGGATATAACTTATAACCAGATTGAAGTGTATAATTATATGTTATTATTCTGGGGTTCTATAAAAAATAAAATCTTTGAATCTATGATTTTTGTCATTAGGATATACTTTGGGACATATGGCGCCATAGAATATCAACACTATTTACTACATGTTGACCATGTTAAATACATTTAACACATCTCTTTCTTCAACAGCCCTACAAGGTACCTGTTACTTGCCCAAAGTCACAGTCACACAAGAACTTGTGTGGTGTTGAATGAATCTGGCTCCAAAAGTAGTGTTTGGTTTAGGAGCTTTCATGTATAGTGCTCTCAAGTCTTGTAAATTTCTGCTTCAATCATCAACCTCGTTCAATCTAACATCTTGAAGGAACTACTCAAATGCCCTACTTACAGATTCTTACAACTATTTCAAATGCCAAATACCTTGTTTCAGACGGTCAACATCTTGGCTACTCTTGCTGTAGTGTGCAGTGGGTTCTGTTTGTCCTAACAGAACAAAACATAGTCTTTTAGATTTTTTAAAAATATTCCTCTGGGAAAGCCTTAATGAATGCCACATTCTAATCCCTAGTCTTGCCCCATGATATGATTTATCACTTTTTATTAAAATTCCTCAATGCTTGCCCTGTTGTGTCTTGAAGAAACTATGAGCCAGAATAAGAATTTCAAGACATTTTTTAAATTTTTATTTGAGACAGAATCTTGCTCTGCTGGTGGCACAGGCCTGTAATCCCAGTTACTCGGGAGGCTGAGGCAGGAGAATTGCTTGAACCTGGGAGGTGGAGGTTGCAATGAGCCAAGATTGCGCCATTGCACTCCAGCCTGGTCAATAAAAGCGAAACTCCGTCTCAAAAAAAAAGAGAATTAAATGAGATCAGGAAAACAAGACATGAACAATATGAAATTCAACAAAGAGAAATCATTAAAAAGAACCAAATTCTGGAGCTAGAGAACACAATGACTAAATTGGAAAATTCCACAGACGTTTCAACAACAAAGAATCAATGAACTTGAGACAAATCACTTGAAATTAGTCAGAGGAACAAAAAAATGAAAAAGTGAAGAAAGCCTATGGGACACCATCAGGTGAACCCATATACGCACTTTGGGTATTTCAGAAAGAGCAGAATAAAGGGCAGAAAGTTTATTTAAAGGAAACTTACCCAACCTAGAGAGACAAATGAATATCCAGATCCAAGAACCCCAAATATATTAAAGATGTCTTGACCAGGACACATAATTAAACCCTCAAAAGACAGAAATTCATATATGTATAACCTCTTCAAAAACTTTGTAAGACCTGACCCCATCCTCTTGCCACTGTTAGAAGAGCAGCTACTGGTTAAGTTTTCTGTTTTTAAATAGCCTTAAAAAATGACCTGGTTCCAGGGCATTAAAACTGTCCCAGTAGATTTCTGAGGTGTCAACTCTGCTGCAGACAGCATAACATTCAAGGCTCTGCATTTGTCTCTAGCTGCAAGATCATAGGCAATCTTCTTTTTAAAAGCTATTTATTTGTTATAAAATAGAGATGGGGTCTCACTGTGTTGATCAGGCTGGTCTCGAACTGCCCTCAAGTAATCCTCCCACCTCGGCCTCCCAAAGTGCTATGATTACAGGTGTAAGCCACTGTGCCTGGACTTTTTAATTTTATTATTTATTTCTGTAGACCTCCTCTGTGGACAAGCTTCTTGATATCTTATGTGAAATAGGAATAATGGTACATTGGCCAGGCACAGTGGCTCACGCCTGTAATCCCAGCACTTTGGGAGGCTGAGGCGGGCAAATACGCTTGAGGTCAGGAGTATGAGACCAGCCTAGCCAACTTGGTGAAATCCCGTCTTTACTAAAAATACAAAAATTAGCCAAGCTGGTGGCACGGGCCTGCAATCCCAGTTACTTCGGAGGCTGAGGCAGGAGAATTGCTTGAACCTGGGAGGCTAAGGTTGCAGTGAGCCAAGATCATGCCACTGTACTCCAGCCCGGGCAAGAGAGCCAGACTCCGTCTCAAAAAAAAAAGGAATAATGGTAATTAAAATGTGTTATCAATTGCTTAGTAGAGCATGTAAATAGTGGTCTATTCTACTAGACTCCTGAGCTCCATGAGAGCAGAGACCTTTTATTTTGTTTTATTTTGTTTACTATTATGTACTGGCAAGTGCCTAGTATACAAGAGTAACAAATAATCTCTCAAATATTAGTTGGCTGCTGAATATCAAATGGTTGACCTCAAAGGTGTGAATTCCATTTTGTCATCTTTTAGGACTTTTACCTTTGTCAAGCTTAATTTTCTCATCAAAAGAAATTTCAAGAAAAATAATGTCATTGATGACAGGACTCCTCATATTCACATAATATATTTTAATGGATTTTGTGGTGTCAAAATACATGCCCCCAATCTTTTCTTGCTTTTTCCTCTACCAAAATTGGAAAAGGTCCTCATTATAATCTCAAATCCATACTCTATTCCGGCATTGAAAGTTTCATTACAGGGCTGGGAGAGGAGGCTCACGCCTGTAATCCTACCACTTTGGGAGGCCAAGGCGGGTGGATCACCTGAGGTCAGGAGTTCGAGACCAGCCTGGCCAATGTGGCAAAACCCCATCTCTACTAAAAGTACAAAAATTAGCTGGACATGTTGGCGCACACCTGTAATCCCAGCTACTCAGAGAGCTGAGGCAGGAGAATCACCTGAACCCAGTGGGCGGAGGTTACCGTGAGCCAAGATCGCACCATTGCACACTAGCCTGGGCAACAAGAGCAAAACTCCATCTCAAAAAAAAAAGTTTCATCATTAAGCTGTACCAAACTTGCCACTTAGACCTTTCAAAGTCTCACCAGCAATTCTTGCTTTGAAAGGCCCCATTCTTTACCATTCCTGATGCACACCCACTCCCACACCCAAATGTGAATACAGCTTTTTACCCATGCCTGCTCACAAACAGGCCCACTTTGAGGTCAAATTCCTTGTCAATCTCCATCAAACCAAGATCCTAAGGGCTGGAAGTTTGTCTTTTCCACCATTGTAGAATGTCCTTCATGAAATAGGCATTTGATGAATGAAATCTTGCATTAATTTTGGTGGCCGGGCATGGTGGCTCACACCTCCGATCCCAGTACTTTGGGAGGCCAAGGCAGCCGGATCACATAAGCCCAGGAGTTCGACACCAGCCTAGGCAACATAACGAAACCCCATCTCTACAAAAAATACCGAAAAAAATTAGCTGGGTTTGGCGGCGCGCTTCTGTAGTCCCAGGTACTCGGAGGCTGAGGTGGAGGAACACTTGAGCCCAGGAAATCAAGGCTACAGTGAGCCAAGATGGCACTACTGCACTCCAGCCTGGGAAACATGAGACCCTGTCTCAAAAAACAAACAAACCAACAAACAAAAACCAAACTTTTGTTTCCTTTGTGTCTTTTTGCTGATAAGCCCCTAAGCACCTGTTATATTTCTTTTGAATCTCCCACATCATCACTAAGTTCCTCAATAAATAATTACTCCGTTGAAAAAGTTTGACTTGCTCTGCACGATCACCAGATGGCATTAGAACCTTATGCAAACATGGGTAGGTGTGCATCTGAACTGAGATTTGATAGGCAGTCATGTTTCTGTCTGCCAAAGAACCAGAGGCTGTTGTTTCATCTAAGAGTTGAGAACAAGATCAGTTGGAATCAGACTTGCAGAGTAGAAAGCAGATCAGCTTTTGAGTGGAAGACTCAAGAGTCACTGAAAAGTAAGATTCCCTCCAAAAAAATTTTGTCTTTCCAAAGCTAGCTACATGGTGGGTTTAAACATCTTTTTTTTTTTTTGAGACGGAGTCTCACTCTGTCGCCCAGGCTGGAGTGCAGTGGCGCAATCTTAGCTCACTGCAAGCTCCGCCTCCTGGGTTCACGCCATTCTCCTGCCTCAACCTCCCGAGTAGCTGGGACTACAGGTGCCTGCCACCACGCCCAGCTAATTTTTTTTGTATTTTTAATAGAGACGGGGTTTCACCATGTCAGAAAGGATGGTCTTGATCTGACCTCGTGATCCACCCACCTCAGCCTCCCAAAGTGCTGGGATTACAGGCATGAGCCACTGCGCCTGGCCACGCCCAGCTAATTTTTTGTATTTTTAGTAGAGACATGGTTTCACCATGTTGGCCAGGTTGGTCTTGAACTCCTGACCTTGTGATTTGCCCGCCTCAGCCTCCAAAGTGCTAGGATTACAGGCGTGAGCCACCACACCCGGCCAACATCATGAGGGAAGCCCCAGCCCTTGATGAATCCTACCAAATTCCTTTTCCAAGCCTGTCAAATGATTGGCCTCAAAGATATGAATCACATTTTGTAAGCTTTGCTCAAACCTTTGAAAAACAGAACATAACATACAGATGTAAGATTGCAGTTCCACTTTCACAATGGCTATTTAAACATTTTCCTTGCCTGGGCGTGGTGGCACACACCTGTAAGTCCCAGTACTTGGGAGGCTGAGGAAGGAGGATAGCTTATAGCCCAGGAATTAGAGGCTACAGTGAGCCACAATCAAGCTACTGCACTCCATCGTGGGTGACAGAGCAAGACCCCATCTCTAAATATATACCCTGTCTCTAAATTTATAAATATGATAAAAAAAATACATAAATATGTAAATTTCCTTCTTGCAGCTCCAGCTCTCAACAGAAGATTTTCTCACAGAGAAAATTGATGTTACCTGACTATAATGTCCATGTCTTCCTTCTACCAATCTAATGAAATTTCAGCACTATCTGCTCCATACCTCCTGTTACTGTAAAGGAAATTATCTTTCTTCCCTATCCTTTCAGGAACCTTTGTTATGGATTATCCCATCTCCTTGTCTTTCCAACAATTCCTTCACTAAGATATCCTTACTGCCAGTTAGTTGTGCTGAAGTCCCTCATGTAGTAAAACAAAAAACCCTTAATCCTGCTTTCTCTCCTCTAGTCTCTTCATAGCCAAAATTTTCTGCATTCAGTAGTTTTTGTCTTCCTTCTTCGCATATTCAGCCCTTCCAGTCTATTTCACGCTTTAGTGGAAGCAACTCTCAATGTTACCTGATATCCATGTTGCTAAATCTTGTAGATGTCATTGGTCTCCATCTTGACCTCTTGGTAGCATTTGACTCTGTTGATCACTTTGTCCTTGAAGTATTTTTTTGTTGTTGTTTTCAAGGCAACACAATTTCTGTGCTTTCCTTCCTCTGCCTTCCCCTCACATATACATATATTTGCTTTTCTCCCCCTACCTCTGTCCACTAAGTTTCGTTTGCTATACTTGATTAAAGTTCCTCAAGGATTGGCGCTCAGGCCTCTTTTTTCACTGCATCCACTTAAGGTTCTTTTTTTTTTTTGAGACAGAGTCTTGCTCTGTTGATCAGGCTGGAGTGCAGTGGTGTGATCATGGCTCACTGCAACCTCAGCCTCCCAAGTAGCTGGGATTACAGGCGAGCACCACCACACCCAGCTAATTTTTTATATTTTTGGTAGAGACGGGGTTTCACCATGTTGGCCAGGCTGGTCTTGAACTCCTGACCTCAAATGATCCGCCTCCCAAAATTCTGCGATTACAGGCATGAGCCACCGCGCCTGGCCACTCTTTTTTTTTTTTTTTTTTTTTTTTAACAGGGTCCTGCCCCCTCCCAGGCTCAATCTATCCTTCCACATCAGCCACCCCTGACCCTGTCTACCCCTGCCCCGGAGTAGCTGGGACTACAGGTGGTTATGCCACCATGCCCAGCTAATTTTTGTATTTTTTGTAGAGACATGGTTTCACCATGTTGCCTATGATGGTCTTGAACTTTCTGGCCTCAAGCGATCCGCCCACTTTAGCCTTCCAAAGTGCTGGGATTACAGGTGTGAACCACTGCACCTGGCTTTATTTTTCAACTCCTGTTACTTCATTTATGGCATTAACTTGTAAATTTGTCACTAACCCACAATCTTTCCCTGGGCTCACGACCCATATATACCACTCGTTACCTTAAAATTCATGTGTCCCCAACTGAACTTGCGTTGGATAGTATTAAATAGGACTTGTATTACCCAGTTTATCTTAGATTCTGCATTTGAATTTGTAACCCCAGGGAAATGGCCCTTTCCTACATCTCCAGCCCTTTTTAATGTCTATGCACAGGAGGCTGAGGCGGGAGGATTGCTTAAACCCGGGAGGCAGAGGTTGCAGTGAGCCATGGTCACACCACTGCACTCCAGCCTGAGCAACAGAGCAAGACCCTGTCTCCAAAAATAACACAGCAAAAATTCTGCAGTTTCCCAAAGTCTACCTCAGAATTTTCACACATTCTGATCCCTCTGCCTGGGGATGCTTTATTCGCTTCACCTAGTTAATTGCCTACTCGTCAGATATTAGCTCAAACCTCAGTTTCTCAGGAAAGCTTCCCATCCCGTCAGATTATTCACTCATCTCAAATATGTATTTATTGGTTCAATGTCTGCATAAAGTGTAAGCTCCATGAGGGCAGTGCCTTTGTCTCCTTTCCTGCTCTTTGGCTGAGGCCTAATATATTGACACAGTAGGTACTCAAGAAATATTTCTTGTATCACTGACTAAATTAAATTGAGATAAAGTAATATTGTGAATCAGTGGCTTACTACTTATTTTGTAGATAAAGCAATTTACCCTGTCCTGAGATGGTAACTTCATTTTTTTCTGAAACAGAGTTTTGCTCTTGTTGCCCAGGCTGGTGTGCAATGGCGCGATCTTGGCTCACTGCAACCTCCGCCTCCCGGGTTCAAGCGATTCTCCTGCCTCAGCCTCTCGAGTAGCTGGGATTACTGGTATGCACCACCATGCCCGGTTAATTTTTGTATTTTGAGTAGAGACGGGGTTTCTCCATGTTGGTCAGGCTAGTCTCGAACTCCCGACCTCAGGTGATCCACCTGCCTCGGGTTTCCAAAGTGCTGGGATTACAGGCATGAATCACCACGCCTGGCCAAGTAACTTCATTTTTATGGCTATGCCATTTCAGGTAGTGCTTCATTGAGGCATCAAGACTCCACTGACTAGCTTTTTCACTTTATTGAATTACATAACCTTTTTTTTTTTTTTTGAGACAGTGTCTGACTCTGTAGGCCAGGCTGGAGTGTGCAGTGGTGCACTAAGCTCACGGCAACCTCCGCCTCCGGCTCAAACGATCCTCAGCCCCGTCCTCCGTACCAGGTGAGTAGCTGGGACCACAGGCGTACACCACCACGCCCAGCTAACTTTGTGTTATTATTATTATTATTATTTTAGTAGAGACGGGGTTTCGCCACGATGCCCAGGCTGGTCTGGAACTCTTGAACTCAAGTGATCCACCCGCCAAGGCCTCCAAAAGTGCTGGGATTACAGGCGAGATCTACCGTGCCTCAAATTACATAACCTTTTAATGTCTCAGTTTTGTGATTTACCAAATGGTATCCCACAGTAGCCGCCTCTCAAGGTTATTGTAGGGTTATGTGTAAACTGCTTATTGCATTGCCCACCCTATAGAAAGCACTCCATATTATAATCATTAACTGTGCCGGAAAATTCCCAACTCTCCAGATGCGGAGTTCTGCAAGGATGGTTGGGGAGAGAGCTGCAGCCAGATTATGTCTCCAAACAATTTACTTAAGCCTCTGAAGGCCGGAGCTCAAATCCCGCCAACCCGGGTACCTAACCAGTACCTCAGTCCCAAGAATGTACTGCATTCAGTCAAATTCACCAAAAGGCGGCGGTGGTCTTTAGAAAGGAAAAGGCTCGCGGTCCTCTGCCTCAACGACCCTCCGCCTCAACGACCCTCCGCCTCAACGACCCTCCTGCACAGAATTCCTGATTTTAACAACCAGCTGGTCACTTTGGGAGGCCGAGGCGGGCGGATCACGAGGTCAGGAGATCAAGACCATCCTGGCTAACACGGTGAAACCCCCGCCTCTATTAAAAATACAAAAAGAAATTAGCCAGGCGTGGTGGCGGGCGCCTGTAGTCCCAGCTACTCCGGAGGCTGAGGCAGGAGAATGGCGTGAACCCGGGAGGCGGAGTTTGCAGTGAGCCGAGATCGCGCCACTGCACTCCAGCCTGGGTGACAGAGTGAGACTCCGTCTCAAAAAAAAAAAAAAAAAAAAAAAAAACCACACAGCTGGCTGGGCGTGGTGGCTCACGCCCTTAATCCAATGCTGAGAGGCGGAGGCGGGAGCACTGCTTGAGCCAAGGAGTTCCAGACCAGCCTAGGCAAAATAACGAGACACTGTCTCCACGGAAAAAATAAAAATACAAGTTAGCTCGGCATGGTGGTGCGAGCCTGTAGTCCCAGCTACTGGGGAGGCTGAGGTGGGTGGATCCCTTGAGGATAGGAGTTCGAGGCTGCAATGAGCCGTGATAACGCCAGCGCACTCCAACCTGAGCGACAGTTTATTTATGATAAATAAATAGACGTACCTAAATAAAAACCAGCCAAAATGGTATCGTTTTCCCTTCGTGGCTTTGTAGCCCCAATATCTGGCGCTTTCCACCATTCCTTGGCAAACACAACAACCAGAGAGCATAAAAGTCGGGTCTAAGCCAGGAACTCTCGCGAATCGCTTCTAACGCATACCCTATTTAAATTTTGTATTACGCTACTCAGGAGGTTGACAAACAGCCTTTTCGGGAATGGGACTCGAACTCGTAAGCCACGGCTGTTCCTCCATTTCCCGCCTCAGCTGGATGACTGAGAGGGATCTCCGGGATTAAAGAACAACGACCGCAGGCGAGGGCGCGAGTAAGGTGCGCGCGCTGGGTAGGGGGAGGGGCCTGGAGCGTGCCGAACCGGATCGAGGGGGTGGGGGCGAGCTCTCTCGCGAGAGTGGGTTTGTTCTTGGGCTGCAGCAGCTGCCGCCACCTCTCGCCAGCGCCGTTGCTGCGGGGGATTGTGGGAGCCTCGGCGTCCCGCTCGCTGGGAGAGAGGTACCTCTCCTTTTCCCTCTCCCTTTCCCTAAGGTAGGCGTGAAGCGGGTAAGAGTCGGGGTGGGGTGGCTGGGGGCTCTCCTTGTCCGCCGGGAGGGGACAACGACGGCGACAGGGGCTGCGGGGAGCCGGCGGCGCGCCTTTCTTGCTCGCTCCCGCTCTGCCTCCCTCCGCGTTGCGTATGTGAGCCGCCTGATCGGCGGCCGCCATGTTAGGAGCGCAGTGGCGGCGCAACCAGCCTTCTAGGGCGGCGGAGGTGAGCGGTCCGGGAGGGAAACACGCGGCCGACCAAGGGCCCAGGGTGCGGCGGGAGATTTTGGGTGAAGAGGTGCGCTGACCGGCCGAGCTTGCTGCGCGTCCTGGGCTCGTTGTGGGCGGGGGCGGGACGACTAGCCCGTTACACGCGGGCCGCGGCGCTGAGGGGGAGGGAGGAGCTCGCTCGAGGCCTGAGGGACAGACTGTCCATTGGGGGCTTGCCGTTTGGGGAGGATGGTTAAGATAGCTAAGTCCTTGGGTAGCGCCAGTCCCAAATAACCCGTTCGCCTTTTTTTCTCTGAAAATGTTCCCCAAAATGGAGGATTTCGCAGACTCCAAAGAGCCTGCTTGTTTGAGCAGCTTTTTTTTCTTTTCCCCGTGTGTCGGCCTTCACGCCGCTCCTTGCCCATCGCCTCAGAGCGCCCCCTAAGACTCCCGGCCCACACGCGCGAGCGCGCGCGCGCGCGCGGCTTTAGCTGGACATCAGAAACGACTCCTCCCCGCCCCCCATCGCGTAAAAATGGCCGAAAAATGAAACGTTAACGCTTGTTTTTCGTACTGCGTCGTGGAACAAGCCGCCTGCAGTACGGTGCGAGGCGGGTGATTTGCACTTGTTTAGTCAAGTCACCTCACATCCTTTTTCTCTTTATCAAAATAGTATTAGTTCAGGTTCCTCCAGAGAGGATCGTGTGGTGTGGGACCTTCCGGTTTCCAGACAAAGGGTTCTGGAGTACCGTGGTGTAGTCGCCGCATCGTTCTTTGCATTTCGAGCTCTGTGCCATGTTCTGTGTTCGGCATTTCCCGTGGATGAATATCCCCTAGGTGTTTATCCTGCTATGTGGCCCTGTTCTGTGGAATATTCCTATTGGATCAGTTACAGTTTTTTAGCCAGACATTTCTAGAACGGTTATGGTGGTTCTGAAATGGCTAGTCTTTCGGGCGCGCTGGAATAATGTGAAGAATCGTTTATTTCGTAGGTAGGGGTCACGAGATTTTGTATTGGTATTGCGTTCTGTGTTTTAAACCTTGGCTTAAGATTTCTGAATAGTCGGTAAAATACATTTTTCTCCCAGGGAAATCTAAACAGTTGACTATGCGGACAAAAATGATGTTTCAGGCTATTTTAATAAATGTTTAAAATTTCCCTTTAAAAACATTTGTTTACTAATGGCTCAGTCATCTACGCAGTCTGTCGACGTTTTTCACAGTATTGTTTTAAAAATCAAGAAAAGCTTGACATTTTCGTTGCAAAAACGCTCTGGATGATGCCTTTTCCACTTAAATAGAATGTTTTTGCAAATTCGAAATTAAACAACATTAAAATACTGCATGAAGTTTCTTGGTTATGTAAGATTTGGAAAAGATCATTTAGCCAGATGTGTATGTTGAAGTGCTTTAAATTTGTATTTCTTCCTTTGCACTTAACAGTATATACTTAGAACATTACTTTGTACTTTACCCAGAGAAGTTTCGCTTTATCATCTTTATATATTTTTCAGCCGTGTACAGCTTTTATATCACATTTTGAACTAACTTGGAAGGATTTAACTACCCTTGATTTGTGCATTTGTTTTAGTCTTTAAACATGCTAATTTTCTTACTAATGCTTTTAGAGTTTGTAAACGCTAATATTACAAGTCAGTTAATGGTTTTTACTGAGGAGTGCAACGATGGTGTCATATTTTAGGAGCATCACGTAGTTCAAATCCCTAATTTTATAGAAGAGAAGGTTAAAGCCCAGATAGGTCGTGACCAGTTGCAAATAGTAGCAGTGCTGTCAGTGTGGTCCACAGAGGCCTTGGATCTTTTTTTCCCTCTGAAACAGGATCGCTCTGTTGCCCAGACTGGAGTGCAGTGGTGTGATCAGTGGCTCACGGCTCACAGCAGCCTCGACCTCCCAGGCTTAAGCAATCCTCCCACCTCAGCCTCCTGGGTAGCTGAGATCACAGGCGCGCGCCACCACACCAAGCTAATTTTTTGATCGTCTGTAGAGACGTGTTCTCGCTGTGTGGCCCAGGCTGATGTCGAACTCTCGGAGCTCTTAGATGTTGATTCAGACGCCTTCATAGTATAATAGGCTTAAAATGGAAAGACTGTGCGTACAGGAATTTATCCTAAGGGAGTAGTGTGTCAGATTTGCGTGTATAAATTTAATATCAGTTATTAAGAATGTTTTTTAAAAAAAAATATTCAAGTTTTGGGAATCTGGTAATTCTGTTGTGGAAGTGGAAGTCTATACAGCTACTTAAAACAGTATCGTAGGTGAAGAGTATGATGGGAAAATGGTAACGGTATATAGTTTTAACTGGAAAGGAAAATGTTGTAAAACTGCTAATGTCGTTTGATTGTTTTTTAAAGGACAGTGTAAAACATGAAAATAGAGATATACCCCAAAATGTTTGCTCAGATGTTGGCATTGTTTCCTCCCTGATGTTTTTCTGAATTTACCACGAGAAATAACATCTACTTTTGTAATGAGAGAAAAAAATGAAAAACATATTTTGTAAATGCTGTAACTGCTTAAAATATTAGAGTCTTCTGTATTTTTAAGCGAAATTGGCATAGACATAAACTAGCTGCTTCAAGTCTGAAGTGAAAAGTACTGAGAAGTGACAGAAAGTAGTGCTTGTTGTGTAACATTTTGGATATTGGGTATAAGCAAACACAGGAATCAGAATATTCTTAGGCAAAAATGTTAAAATCATTATTATTGGAAATAGTACTAATTAGCTTAAAATATGAATTGCAGCCAAAGAATTGAATAATGGTTAGATGTTCTTAGAACATCTTTTAGTTAGGGATACTTGATTTTATATATCTCGTTTAGTTAGAATTACAGTACAGCTATCCCACACTTCTGGCAACAGGTTCTAAAAGTGGATGATTGCGGCCAGTGGCCCGTGATCCCAGCACATTAGGAGGCCAAGGAGGGCGGATCATCTGAGGTAAAGAGTTCTGAGACCAGGTTACCCAACATGGCGAAACCCCATTTCTACTAAAAATTACAAAAATTAGCCGGGCGTGGTGGCAGGCACCTGTAATGTAATCCCAGCTACTTGGGAGAGTGAGGGAGGAGAAATCACTTGAACCCAGGAGGCGGAGGTAGCAGTTAGCCCAGATGGCGCCACTGCATTCCAGCCTTGGCAACAGAGCAGGACTCCGTCTCAAAAAAAAAAAAAAGTAAAGTGGATGATTGACTTAACATTTGGGATGGACAGTGCTAAGTTTGTTGGGATGGATTGGAAGGGTTATAGGCTGGGAGTGTAGTTTTGCCATTTTCTGTATATGTGGTTGGTTATTCTAAGGGCACAACGCTGTCCAGGAAATAAAGTGCTGTAATTTATAATTATTAGCTATGTAGCAAACCTTTCTCATTGGATCGTTAGGATTAAGGGCTCTGAAGTTCTTGATAAAAGTTTATGTGTAGAAAATTTAATGGATAATTAAAAGCAAAACAGAAAACAAGCCTATGGGTTGAGTTTTAGATATGTACCTTTAAAGGGGTTTTATGTGTAATTTAAAAAATTGAGTTGAGTATAAGTGTTAGGTTTTAACGCATTTCTATTATAAGCCTATTTGTAATATAGTAAAAGTTACATGATAAAGTGCTGTTATCTGACCTAACCTGAATGTAATTTATTACTGTGGCACTTCTGTGTGGATGGAGTGCGGAGTGCCTTTGATGTGATGTATAATTTTCCAGTTTTACATCAAGCCCTAATGTTCCCTGTATAGATAAAGCTCAAGGCTCTTTGGAAGTGGGAAAAAAAAGTGAAGTAGTTCAAGCTTTTTTCAAAAGCTTAGGTTTGAAAAAATTTTAAAGCTATTCCAAAATTTAAAAAGTATGCTTGCTCCCCACCCCCCAAACCTTAAAAACATTTTATCTGACATTGTCTTTAATCTAGAATCCCACTAACGTGTGGTTCAGGCAGAAACAGGTTAGTAGGAAAATAAGAGGAGAGCATGCCTGTGGAGGAGGAGAGAGTAGTTCTCAACTACGCAGATGGATAAGAAAAGTAAAAGCAACAGAGTGCCTATGGTAAATGTCTTAGCGGGCCAGCAGTAAATGCAGCAAGTATGGAAAGTAATCATTTAATTAATATTAGGGAGCAGTTATCTGCATTTACTTCATGAAGATGCATAACTTTCAGATCTTTTAGGATGATGTGTTTGGTTTTTTTCCTCCTTTGTGAGGATTATTAGGATATTAAGCGTCCCTCTTTGGTATAGTAACACACGGGAACCTATACCATATGTGAAAATTAAAAGTCAATTATTTGAGCACCCAACTTAAGCAGTAGTTGGGGAAAGAATAATGTCAAAGAAATACAAACATTTGGCTGGGTGCGGTGATTCACACTTGTAATCCCAGCACTTTGGGAGGCTGAGGTGGGCAGATCACTTCAGGCCAGGAGTTCGAGACCAACCTGGGCAACATACTGAAAACCCCATCTCTACTAAAAATACAAAAATTAGCCGGGCGTGATGGCGCGTTCCTGTAATTCCAGCTATTGGAGCCGCTGAAGCAGAATTGCTTGAACCTGGGAGGCGGAGGTTGCAGTGAGCCGAGATCGTGCCACTGCACTCCAGGCTGGTGACAGAGCAAGACTGTCTCAAAAAGAAAAGAAATACAAACATTTGAACTCCAAATATTCTGTGTGTGTAGAAAAATTTAATGGATAATTAAAACTAGAGCAGAGAGAAAAGCCTAGGAGTTGAGAGATTTTTAGATATGTGACTGAAAAGATTGGAAAACCCCATCAGTTTTAATGCTTGTGTCTGTCTTTGTGTGGGCCATGGTATTTTGGAAGAGCACCATGGAGGAGGAAGTTTTGCAGTTATGCACCAAGGGACGCCAAGAAACATTAGCGTTGTTGTTGGTAATGGCAAGAAATTGAAAACAACTTAAATGCTCATCATCTGCAGAATAGATAAGTACATGTGCATACATAATGATACCTATATTGCAGTGAAAATATAGGTTTAACTCACTTATAATTGTGGATAAATCCGTTTTTAAAAGCAAATCAGAACAGTACATTTTAAGTCAATTTGCATGAAGTTCAGAAATGCAAAAATAACACTTTTTAAGGGTACATACATTAAGTAGTCAAACTTAAAAACAAGGGGAGGGAGTCATTGGAAATTGCTACATAGATTTATTTGCAAAGTCTCGTTAATGTTTTGTTTCGTATTTTTATATACACTGGTTTGTATAATATATTGAATGATTAAAAGGGGATGCTGGGCCTTGAGAAAATTACTGGTATTACATGAAATGACAGAAGGATGCATCCCAGCTAATAATTTTATTTACACAAGCATTGAGTAGTTTCTGTAAATGGAATAGTAAGCAGACGTTTCTATAAGGTGTTTGGTTATGGTTGGGGAAAAGGTTTAGAAAAGTAGAATGGAACCAATATATGAAAGGCAGTGAAAATTATATGTGAGGCAGGGCACAGTGGTTCGTGTCTATAACCTCAGCATTTTGGGAGGCTGAGGGAGGAGGATCACTTGAACCCAGGAGTTCATGACCAGCTCAGGCAACATGATGAGACTTTGTCTCTACTAAAAATGTTAAAAATTAGTCGGCTATAGTGGTGCATGCCTGTGGTCCCTGCTGAGACCAAGGAGGATCACTTGAACCTGAGAGATTGAGTCTGCAATGAGCCAAGATTGTGCCACTGCACTGGGCAACAGAGCAAGACCCTGTCTTGAAAAAGGAAATCATAGTGTGGATTTCATGTGGTAAGTGGTAGGGAGTAGTAGGTTTTTGAGCCAGAAGTGTGTGAAATGAGTGATGTTTTAGGTTGTTTATGTTGAAAGATGATGAGGTGTGAGCTTTGATGTCAGGAGGCTAGCTAAAAAGCAGGAGGACTAAGATTATGGCAGAGAGAATAGAAAGGTAAGATCTATAGCCATACCACCCTAAACTAGCACCTGATTTCGTCTGATCTTGGAAGCTAAGCAGTGTTGGGCCTGGTTAGTGCTTGGATGGGAGACAGGTTAAGGACTGCAGGGTGAAGGGTGATTTAACACAGGTTGGCAATACAGAATGAAGAAGGAAGATGTTTAATTTGTCCACTTTTACTAGAATTACTGCAATATAGATAGTGTATTGTTCTTTAGCTTGTCTGTTGAAAGTTGCTACCAGTTGGCTCACACCTGTAATCCAGCACTTTGGGAGGCCAAGGTGGGTGAATCACAAGGTCAGGAGTTCGAGACCAGTCTGGCCAACATGGTGAAACCTTGTCTCTACTAAAAAATACAGAAAATTTGCCGGGTGTGGTGATGTGCGCCTGTAACCCCAGCTACTCCAGAGGCTGAGGCAGGAGAATCACGGGAACCTGGGAGGCGGAGGTTGCAGTGAGCCAAGATCACGCCATTGCACTCCAGCCCTGGCAACTGTGCGAGACTCTGTTTCAAAAACAAAAGGTACTACCAGTCTTTAAATCTGTTTTTGAAAGCTGATTCCTGGTGACCAGTATGACATTAAAGTTGACACATGAAAGAGACTACGGTGAAGATAAAAAGTTTATAAGCTCTTTATTCATTTGTCTTTGGATCTTAGTCCTTTTATCCCTAAAAGTTTTTCTCATCTAAAAATAAAGAAAAATAGATTTTACCTTCTTAGTTTTATGAGGATCAGATTATACCAAATGAGATGATAACTACGGTGCTGTGTGCCAGACACTAGATGTTTTATGTAGACTAATTTATTAAGTCTTCTTTTTGAGTCAGACTCTCACTCTGTCGCCTAGGCTGCAGTGGCTCACTGCAACCTCTGCCTCCAGGGTTCAAGTGATTCTTCTGTCTCAGCCTCCCCAGTAGCTGGGATTACAGGCACAGGCCACCACACCTGGCTAATTTTTGGTGTTTTGTTGTTTTGAGACAGAGTTTTGCTCTTGTTGCCCAGGCTGGAGTGCAGTGGCATGATCTCAGCTCACTGCAACCTCCTTCTTTTGGGTTCAAGTGATTCTCCTGCCTCAGCCTCCGGAGTAGCTGGGATTACAGGCGCCTGCCACCACACCTGGTTCTTTTTTGTATTTTTGGCAGAGACAGGGTTTCCCCATGTTGGCCAGGCTGGTCTCAAACTTGTGGCCGTAAGTGATTCTCCCACCTCAGCTTCCCAAAGTGCTAGGATTACAGCCATGAGCCACCGTGCCTGGCCTAATTTATCAAGTCTTTACAGCCTTATGAAGTAGGTATTATTTTTATTTCCCACCACCCTTTTTGGCTCAAGGTCACACAGCTGTTTGTAATAGAACCAGGATTCGCACGAAGGCTTTTGGGCCCCCAAAATTCAGTATGTATGAAATAGTTGTAGAAATGTTTGTGGAAGTCGAGAGAACAGGACTCTTAGGGATACAGAATGGAGCCTTTTTTCTTTATTTGAGACAGAGTCTCACTCTGTCACCCAGGCTGGAGTACAGTGGCACAATCTTGGCTCACTGCAGCCTCCACCTCCCGGGTTCAAGCGATTCTCCTGCCTCACCCTCCCAAGTAGCTGGGACTACAGGTGTGTGCCACCACACCCGGCTAATTTTTGTATCTTTAGTAGAGATGGGGTTTCGTCATATTGGCCAGGTTGGTCTCGAACTCCTGACCTTAAAGTGATCCTCTTGCCTTGGCCTCCCGAAGGGCTGGGATTACAGGTATAAGCCACCGCGCCCAGCCCAGAATGGAGCCTTGAAAGAAATCACTGATTTTGCTTAAGCAGAGAAGAAAGTAAAGAGTCAAGTTTATGTCGTAGATCAAATAGACAACATTATCAGGTAAACGGGGTAACTTTCTATCTTGTAATACGGGTTTACTTCATCAATTCTGTGTAGTTTTAATCTGAAACTATTTCTTGCGTGATTGAAGGTCACTGGGAAAAAATTTTAAAGCCAGGAAGAAGACAATATTATTCCAGGTCTGAGTGGGAATTTCTTACACTGGTTAACAAGTAGTTTTCTGTCTTCTCAGCAGCTGACGCCACTCTGCAACATTCTTGTCACTCATTAGCCTAAGAATCAAGAACTGGACTAAAAATTGACTTCACGTCTGTTAGATGGATTAAGAACAATGGTCTTAAAGCACTTGAAAATATTCATGCTTGTATTTCAGCCTTCCTGGCACTACACTTTTTTATCTTTTCTATTGTATGGTGACAAATGCTACTTTACCACACCCAGCTAATTTTTGCATTTTTAGTAGAGACGGGGTTTCACCATGTTGGCCAGGCTGGTCTCAAACTCCTGACCTCAGGTAATCTGCCCACCTCAGCCTCCCAAAGTGCAGGATTACAGGTGTGAGCCACTACGCCTGGCCTATTTTAAAAACTCTTAAGCTACTCAAGGTACATGCCATACTGAGATGAGATTGTGACACTCAAAAACATAGATTAGAGAGCATAAGATTTGAAAGTGGCTGAAACTCTAGGGAAAAAATGGAGTAGTTCTTCAGCACACTTCAAAAAACAAACCCTTAAATGAAATAATTGATTCAAAAATATTAGGAAATATTATATACACCATTAAAATGAAAACTTCTAGTACTTTTAAAATGGAAACTATGGTAAATTATTTATAAAACCATTATAAAATTTAATAAATGAAGAAAAATTTAAATAGTAACTGAAACCTGTTCTTGAATTGAAAATAAGTTGGATGCTTGGTTTGAAACTCGTGACCACAGGAATCAATATTTTTGTGTGATTTATGACAAAAATCAAGCAGCTACCTTTCCAAATGGTGCTGCTTTGAAATTACTGATAGTCAACTATGTCTGCCATCTATCAGTGACATGGGTTAAGACATTTTTACTAAATTGGTATTGTTGATTGGTACCTAAAACATATTTGGTATATTTTCACATGAATAAGCTAATAAATGATCAAGGTGATTGGCCTTGATAGAACATTTGGAAAATCTGAGCATTTCTTGCAATTCAGAAGAGGAAAATATAAGAAACTGTAGTTTTCTAGCTGTTGCTTGTAAGTTTCAATGTGAAGTTAAAATAATGTTATTATGAAGGTATTTTTTTCCCTGAGTATCTCTACTTTTATGGTTAAACCATAAATAATCTTTTATAGTTTTATGGGTAAACCATCTCAAATTAGTGTTTTTTTTTTTTTTTTTTAGTTCTGACTACAAAGACTGAGAAGAGAAAAATTATTTTTTTATTTGTTTTGTTTTTTGAGATGGATGTTTGCTCTGCCCAGGCTGGAGTGCAGTGCCCCGATCTCGGCCCAGTTCAGCCTCCGTCTCCCAGGTTCAAGCGATTCTCCGGCCTTAGCCTCCCACATAGGTGGGACTACAGGTGCGTGCCACCATGCCCAGCTGATTTTCATATTTTTAGTAGAGACGGGGTTTCACCATGTTGTCCAGGATGGTCTTGATCTCTTGACCTCGTGATCAGCCCACCTCGGCTTTCCAAAGTGCAGGTATTACAGGCGTGAGCCACTGCGCCCTGCCAGAGAAAAATTATTTAAAGGAGTGATTATCTCACACAGTTGAGAGCATAGCTGAAGATCCATGTGGAGTAGTAGATACCTCTTAGCATTTTGGGAGGCCAAGGCGGGAGGATTGCTTGAGCCCAGGAGTTCGAGACCAGCCTGGCCAACGTGGTGAAAACCCCCTCTCTACCAAAACAATGAAAACCAGCCGAGCATGGTGGCATGTGTCTGTAGTCCCAGCTACTTGGGCTGAGGTGGGAGGATGGTTTGAGCCTGGGAGGCAGAGGTTACAGTGAGCCTGGGCAATGCACTCCCAGGTGTGATGCCATTCCACTCCAGCCTGGGCAATGAAGGAGTCAGACACTGTCTTTTTTTTTTTAAACAGCTAAAGATCTTTTCATTTTTTTCTAATACCTTCTAAGAAACTAAAGTTGGCTTGCGCTTATTTTAGTAATTCTGCTAGATAAACCTCTGAAAGAATGACTAAGGACTTACCGGTAATCTTTAAGGAAATTTAGATCTGGAACAGCTGTTTGCTTCTGTTCTTCGTGAATTTTCAGGGTATGTGAAATTTTTCAGAAATATTTTAGTACTCTAGTTCTTTTAATTGGAGAAGAAAAAGCCAATAACAAAAATCAGATTCTCATGTAATGGGAGGTAGAATACTAACTGAAACGTTTCCTAACCATACATAGGGATGATATTCAGATTTGTTTAGATGTTGAATGTGAAGCTAACATTTTTAAACAGCTTAAAATTGTATCATAAAATAATTTTAAGTTACAGTTTAAGTTGCCAGTAAAAATCAATTTTTAAGCTAATTTGTTAAGAATTTGGTTATCGGGCCAGGCGTGGTGGCTCATGTCTATAATCCCAGCACTTTGAGAGGATGAGGCAGGGGGATCACCTGAGGTCGAGA
Source organism: Pongo abelii (assembly GCF_028885655.2). NCBI lineage: Eukaryota > Metazoa > Chordata > Mammalia > Primates > Hominidae > Pongo > Pongo abelii. The sequence continues at coordinate 147,661,176 of NC_071989.2, forward strand.
CCAGCCTGACCAACGTAGAGAAACCCCGTCTCTACTAAAAATACAAAATTAGCTGGACGTGGTGGTTTGTGTCTGTAATTTCAGCTACTTGGGAGGCTGAGGCAGGAGAATCACTTGAACCTAGGAGGCAGAGGTTGCAGTGAGCCGAGATCATGCCATTGCATTCCAGCCTGGGCATCAAGAGTGAAACTCCATCATAAAAAAAAAAAAAAAAAAAAAAGAATTTGGTTATCAAGATTGTAGTAAATGGCATTTGTGTAGTGAAATTGTGGGTAATGTTGATAGTTTTTAGGGGGGTGCAGGTGCTTTCTTTTTTGGAAGTGAAGGGTTCTGCATTGATGGGCATTTACACTAGTATATAGAGATTTTAAATAGGTAAATTGGATTTTGATAATAAATGTTCTCCCAAAACTACTATATTCAAAATTGTTTTAACCTCTAGTGCAGTTTCCTATAGAAAGACAATTTTATAATTACAGGAAAAAACAATATAGTAAAAGGAGCTAATCTTTTGTAAATCTTTAGTAAATGTCTCCATATTGTGCTGCCTTTGCTAATAGGCAGTGGGGCCCGTGTGAATGAGCCTTCAAAAGTGGCTTGTACATCTTAGGTTCAGCATTGACATGATAGAGGAACTGTTTTAATAAATGCTTTTTCAGCAATGCTGCCACATCTGGTTTCTCCCAACTTTGTTCTAATAAAACCATTTTTAAGAATTTGGTTTGTGGTTTAATCCAAAATCTAACTTAAGTTGCTTTTCACTAATTTTACCCTAATATCCTTGATGGAGCTGCATTTTACATTGAAACTGAGTATCTTAAAACTACTAAGGTGGTTGTTACAGAATTACACGTTGTCATGGGATTTACATTGTTTGTCTTGACCCTTTTCTGAGTTTTTCTGACATCCATTTTCTGTTTGTCTTAAGGTTATCCTTTACCTTTGCTTCTCTTAACTTTTTCCTTTTGTAGATCCACTGTTTTCCTATGAGCTACCAAAAAATGTAATTCAGAGCTCTGTAGTCTAACAATCACATTTCCTTAAAATATGGCCGTTTTAAAAATTTTAAACAATTTTAATACCATTATATAATTTCTCTTAGGGAAAAAATAATTCAAAAGACTGACTTTTCAGTAATACAAAGCTTTGGCTACAACATGAAGGGCAAAGCTGCAATTAATAACCCTGATACTTCAACATTTTTATTTTGAAAAACCCTCTAAAGGATTTGATTTTTAGAAATATGTGTGAAAATTTAGAGGGTCCACCACCATTTACATAGCATCTCAGCCGCCATTCTGTGTGGCATTTATAAGACATATCAAAGAAACTTTCATCCAAAGAAGTCCACTTATTCTCGTCTTTATTAATCTTAAAGCTTAAGTAGTTTACATAGTGGATCTTGTCTAGAACTAGTAATAGTTTCTTTGGTGTATTTTCTCAAATTCATCTTTCTTGGTGTGCAAAAACATCTTCCTGTAACTCCAGCCACCTCTTACAGCATTTCTGTCTTTTAAAACTTGATTATATCTATTTTTAAAAATCTAGTCTAAATCTTTCTTGCCTGCAACTTTTTTTATACTTCCTTTGCCACTGTATTTGTCCATTGTATCCTTGCTTTAATCTATCATTGGTGAAATTGGTCCTGTAATAGACTTGTAACTACTGGATATTGTCTGGTTTTACTGTTAAAGTTTAACATATTAAGCTACCAGTGCTGAGTGTATTGGTGATCAAAAAATAGAAAATTTAAGCAATGCCTCATAGAATTCTGTACCAAACAACTTCAGATTTACCTCTGTATGTAGTTGTGATTATAAAATTGTTTCACTGAAGATGTTATGTATATCTTTCAACTAATATTTTATGACAATCATGATATAAATGATTTGGAAATTCTTGTGTGACAGTTTCTGAGGTACAACAATAATGATTTAAGAAAGAAAACAATTTCATCTGGAAACACGTCTTGGGGGATCATAATCAGAACATAAATTTACCAGGTGATTTGGGCCATTCTTGTGAAAAGTTTACAGGAAACTGTGTAACCAAGATCTCATTTTCATTTTTACCTGTTTTGTGCTCTAGATGTGCTGTAGCCCTGAGTGTTAAATGAGTACTGATGGATGCTAATTTGGGGAGTTCCCTTCTTTAAATCACCTGTATTTCCTGTACCTAGTTTTTTTCTTGGGAGGGTTCCTATTCCTGTACTGACCAGAGTTAGTTCTCCTTACTTTAAAAGACTAGATATGAAGTAAACACTGCCTAATGTAGGATGGTCAGTAAGAAGGCAATTAGTGTATAACTTAAATTTGGGCAGCAATCCTTAAAACTATAGGAAATGACTTATTTTTCTTATTCACATCTATCTTCACCTCAAATTGATTTTGCTGTATAAAGGTCTCAGCTATTATGTTTGGTCTTATATCTTATATTAGGTACTTGAAACCTAAGCTTCATTTACTTGTGATTTTACTTTGTTCTTTCTGTTAGTGATAATAGGTCTCATTTTCCAAAGCACAGTACAACTGATTCATCTTTGACTTGCTGACCTTGATTTTTTTGTTTTTAGTCTTCTCCTGGAACTTAAGCATCATACTATAGGGTGTATTTTTATTCTTCTAAAAGAAGAAACCCATCTATATTTTTACTGAAATTTTGATGTACTCAGACATCTAACCTTTCAATTTACATGTTTTTAAACTCAGTATGAAAGTCCCTTTAATAGTTAAGCTTTAGCATGAAATACTACTTTTTAAATATCTATATGCAGGCTCTGCATACATCAGGAATCTGTTTAAGATATGTAATAAATTTCTTGTAAGTTTGAGATCTTAAATGTTTTTTTTTTAATCAACATGATGCATAAGTTTTTTTTTCTTAAAAAAACGGCATCTGCTTAAAGGGATTTATGACTAAAATTGCTTATTTTTCTACAGAGTTGTCTGCTGGTTCTCAGCTTGAAGAAGATTCTGCAGTCCTTATTGATCCTTTTTCTTGGCGTTACCATTTTTTGAAGCAAAGTTAACCTAGCTTTCTAGTTTGAGCTTTCTTTTTGGCCGTCTTTAAAAAAATTTTTTTTTAATCTATAAAATAGACAAGAGCTAGTTCTACAATGTCCAAGTCATTCCAGCAGTCATCTCTCAGTAGGGACTCACAGGGTCATGGGCGTGACCTGTCTGCGGCAGGAATAGGCCTTCTTGCTGCTGCTACCCAGTCTTTAAGTATGCCAGCATCTCTTGGAAGGATGAACCAGGGTACTGCACGCCTTGCTAGTTTAATGAATCTTGGAATGAGTTCTTCATTGAATCAACAAGGAGCTCATAGTGCACTGTCTTCTGCTAGTACTTCTTCCCATAATTTGCAGTCTATATTTAACATTGGAAGTAGAGGTCCACTCCCTTTATCTTCTCAACACCGTGGAGATGCAGACCAGGCCAGTAACATTTTGGCCAGCTTTGGTCTGTCTGCTAGAGACTTAGATGAACTGAGTCGTTATCCAGAGGACAAGATTACTCCTGAGAATTTGCCCCAAATCCTTCTACAGCTTAAAAGGAGGAGAACTGAAGAAGGCCCTACCTTGAGTTATGGTAGAGATGGCAGATCTGCTACACGGGAGCCACCATACAGAGTACCTAGGGATGATTGGGAAGAAAAAAGGCACTTTAGAAGAGATAGTTTTGATGATCGTGGTCCTAGTCTCAACCCAGTGCTTGATTATGACCATGGAAGTCGTTCTCAAGAATCTGGTTATTATGACAGAATGGATTATGAAGATGACAGATTAAGAGATGGAGAAAGGTGTAGGGATGATTCTTTTTTTGGTGAGACCTCGCATAACTATCATAAATTTGACAGTGAGTATGAGAGAATGGGACGTGGTCCTGGCCCCTTACAAGAGAGATCTCTCTTTGAGAAAAAGAGAGGCGCTCCTCCAAGTAGCAATATTGAAGACTTCCATGGACTCTTACCGAAGGGTTATCCCCATCTGTGCTCTATATGTGATTTGCCAGTTCATTCTAATAAGGTGAGTTAACTCAACAGATGCTTCTAATTTCTTTTACATTGTAGTGCCTATTTACCTATATCTTTGACTCTAATTCTGTAGTCTGATGACATTGAGTTGATCAAGCATTTTTAAACTTTTGAGAACACTTTATTTGGAAGGTAATTGTTTTTGAGCATTTTAAACCAGGGCTTTACATTAATATATTCTACCTAGATTACTTCTGGCCACAAAGCTGTCATCCACTGAGATTATCTTGTTGGTTTTTGGCATCAATATGTTCTTCTTAATCATATATTTAAGCAGGTTTTTTTTGTCTGCTTTGTTGAATTGTTTTAAGTATTTTTTTTGCAGTCAATGTGCTCTGCCATTCAGGATGCTAGATTTCAGCTCTCCATCTGTCTTGATTGCTGATTTGTATGTAGTAAAGATGTATTCTTGAACAATTCTCTTTTTTTCCTTATCTGTGGCTACAGGGAAAGAGTTAATGTAGAGCCCTGGTGTTTGTTTCAGTATGTTTCATATTTTAGATTAGTTCATTCTTCCTTTTTTAATTTCCCTTTAACACAAACTCTCATACTATGACTGAAATTTTTCATCATTTTTTTTCTCCTTTTCCACAACTTTCTTAAACATACTTCAAAACTCACTTTTTATTATCCCATATTACATCTATCCCTTCAGAGACTTGGACAAATCAACTACTACAGTATCCTGCTCTGTGTTCCTCATAAACAAATTCTTTTTCTGAGTTAGGCTTAGACTTCTGAAGTAGTCATTTGAAAAGAAAATCTAATTCTCCTTTGCTTTAATTATCACATCTGGCAAAATGGGAACTTTTTCAAAATGCCCTTTTAAATATGTTGTCCTTTCTCTTTCAACTTTTTCGGTGTTACTCATTCTGACTTTTTTTCCCCCAATATATGGTGCAGTTGACTTAAAGTCATTGTTATAGCACCCCACTAGCTTGATCTATAATCTGTGACCGTCCATTTTTTCCTGATGTGCTCTACTTAACTGGAACAAGTTGCTGCCATGAAATTGATTTGATGGTTACTGTTACAGGGTTTTTCTTTACAGTAACATCTGGAAGGGTCATTTTCTTTTCATAGCTAATCCTTTGATAAGCATTTTTTAGTAAATGAGTATGGATTTTTTTTTTTAGTAGACTAAATCATACCATTGTTTTTAATATTCTGTTAAAGAGTATTACCAATCACTCCCTTTCCTTGTGTTTGGATCTCAGTATTTTTGTCTTTTAATCTTTAATCTGTACCAAAGTAAATTAACATAAATGCTAAATTTAGATTTATTTGAACATTTAAGAAGATGTATTTTCATTAAGAAATACAACCCCAAACTCACAAAAGCCAGCAAATTTTAATGGGTATATGTTTTGGGTGTTACCTTTTCCTAAATTTGTTGGCTCTACTAAATATATCATGGAATTCATTTTAGTTTCTGATGAGCACTAAACTTTAAATTTTAGGTCCCGTGTGAATTCATAGAATGAAAAGGTCCATTAAACATTGGTGACTCCAATTTTTTCTACGTTATTTCTTGCCTGTTCATAAGGAAATAATAGCAGAAATGTCAATATGACCAATATTCTCAGAAAGGGTCTCTAAATTCTGAGGAAAATAGATAGTTACGGTGTCTCAAATGAGAGTGATGTGAAGGGACTTAAAAAATCTTCGCTACTGGAGTCATTAAGCTGTTGGGACATCATAAAGGAACACAATGGAACCATGAGAGGACTTAGAGAAAAGTTTGTTTTTATGTATGATTATGCTTTTTTCCTCCAAATTTTGCTACTTTCTAGTTCCTGAAGAAGGCTAATAACTTAAATGGATCTAAATTAACGAAAGAGCAGTTTATACATATTTTGATGAAACTATGGATTCAAGAGTAAGGTACACTACCCTAGTGCAAGAGGTACTTTTAGCCTGTAAAAATGCTTAGGTCCTAGCTAGTTTTGGTATTCTGTCAAAATACTGAGTGCATTTGAGAACTATTTTAGAGGCCTTTTGTTTAATTCTGTGGTTTAAATGTGTAAATTGGACCAACTTTAAGAAGTTTAAACACATGGATTATCTGAATTTCTAGTTTTCTAGTTGCTTTACTATGTTTTTTACGTATATGCATTATATTGAAAAAATATTTAAATACTCACTTTAGCAGTGGACCCTCTATAACCGCTATAGAAATGACCTTAGAGAAAATTTCTGTGATGGAAGTAGATAATGAAAAATTTTTAAACATTTAATCCTGCTCTCTGGTATTGCTGCATAACTTGGAAAATCTGTTCTTTTTACTTAGTGGTATTGTTAAATAGTCTACATGATCAAAAATTCTTACTGTGAAGTAGGAAACTTCACTTGAAAATAATTTGTCATGGAGTGTCATTATTTTTAGGTGACTTAAAGTGATGGTGTTGCTTCTATTTCTTCATAGGTCATTTTAGATCATCAAATTTCTTTTCTTCTCTTTTCTTTTTTTCTCTTTTTTTGAGACGGAGTTTCACTTTTGTTGCCCAGGCTGGAATGAGTGCAATGGCGCGATCTCGGCTCACCGCAACCTCCGCCTCCCAGGTTCAAGCAGTTCTCCTGCCTCAGCCTTCCGAGTAGCTGGGATTACAGGCATGCGCCACCACTCCCGGCTGATTTTGTATTTTTAGAGCCAGGGTTTCTCCATGTTGGTCAGGCTGGTCTTGAACTCCCAACCTCAGGTGATTCACTGCCTTAGCCTCCCAGAGTCCTGGGATTACAGGCATGAGCCATCGCGCCCAGTCATCAGATTGCTTTTCTATGCAATCTCAAGCTTTCTCAGCTTCCTTTCACTTAAAGAAAATTACCCACTACAGCACTTTGGCTGTCTTGTCACTTGAGTTTATATTAAGTTATACTTTTTTCTGCCGTTCTGTAAGTGCTTCCCAAATTCTTTTTTTTTTTTCTATAAGGTATCTTAGATACATCAAGGTGAATGTAGTTTTCCTACAGAAATGTCTGAATTTAAAAAGTGCACAAATCCTTTATTAATCTGATTTTGCAGGAATTACCTCAGTGTAGAGTCCAAGGATATAGATTTTTATAAAACTCTCACTTAGTCCTCACCGTAAACCAACCAGTAATAGATCAGTAGTACAGATTAGTGATGGGTGAGTTTGGGAGGTATGTCATTGATTTTTTTGATCTTGGCCTTCCTTTTATCGCTTTGAAAGACCAGACACACTTTTCTCCTAAGTTTGAACCTTTAAAGAGCGTGGAGGATTGGATATAATTTCTGTTCAGCTACGTACCCTTTCTAGCTCCTATGAAATAGAAGCATGCGTAGTAGGATAACATTTATTCCTCTCCCACAACTTAAGGATATTTTAAGTAAAATCTGAATATTTTTAGTTCAGAGAATTAATTATAAGTCATTAATTGGTATTTGTTTAATTAATCCTTTTTTTTTTTTTTGAGAAGGTGTCTTGCTCTGTGTCCCAGGCTGGAGTACAGTGGTGTGATCTTGGCTCACTGCATCCTCCGCCTTTCAGGTTCAAGCAATTCTCCTGCCTCAGCATCCCGGGTAGCTGGGATTACAGGCGTACATCACCATGCCCAGCTAATTTTTTTGTATTTTTAGTAGAGACAGGTTTCACCATGTTAGCCAGGCTGGTCTCTAACTCCTGACCTCAGGTGATCCGCCTGCCCCGGCCTCCCAAAGTGGTGGAATTACAGGTATAAGCCACCACGCCCAGCCAAGGCTTCTAAATTTTGTGAACTTACCTGTGGCTCCTCTGGCTTACAGCCATTTTTATTTTATTTTATTTTATTTTGTTTTATATTTTCGAGAAAGGGTCTCTCGCTTTGTAGCCTACGCTGAAGTGCACTTACGTGATCGCAGCTCATTGCACTCTCTACCACCCAGGCTCAAGTGAGGCATGTACCACCACCACATCTGGCGTTTTTTTCTTGATAGAGATCGGGTTTCACTATGTTGCCCAGGCTGGTCTCAAACTCCTGGGCTCAAGTAATCTGCCTGCTTTGGCCTCCCAGAGTGCTGGGATCGTATGCGTGAGCCACTGTGCCCGGCCCTTACAAGCCATTTTAAAACTGGTCCCCAAGAAGGCAGTGGTCCATTACTTTCCAGTTGAAACTTTAGATATCCCAAATAGCTGATGATTAGAGAGCCAGCTGGAGAGATCTTGAGTTCGTTAGCTATTAGCCATTATTTTAAAAAGATAATCTAGCTTTGAGAGACCTGGAAATAGTAGTTTATAGCTTCCAACATTTTAAGGAAGGTACCATTCTATTTGGATGAGTTCCATTTTAGTTCACAGGATTTTATTTTTATTTATTTATTTTTTCTTGAGACAGTTTCACTCTCGCCCAGACTGGAGTGCAGTGGTGTGATCTTGGCTCACTGCAACCTCTGCCTCCCAGGTTCAAACTATTCTCCTGCCTTAGCCTCCCAAGTAGCTGTAATTACAGGCACCTGCCACCATGCCCGGCTAATTTTTGTATTTTTAATAAAGACAGGGTTTCACCATGTTGGCCAGGCTGGTCTCCAACTCCTGACTTCAGTTGATCCTCCCACCTTGGCCTCCCAAAGTGCTGGGACTGCAGGCCTGAGCCACCGCACCTGGCCTTTCACAGGATTTTAGATAATTTTAGTAGAGCATAGGAATGTACCTAAACTGTCGTCAGGTAAATATAAACCAGTGGTTTTTTTTTTTTCTTTTTTTTGATCCCACTTATAAAATACCAATCCGCAGCTTTTTGAAAGCATGTTATCTTGTAATTTGGTACCTTGCTCTAATTTAGTTCAGCTGTCAGTGAGACATCCCCCTTTAAAAACACATCGCCTGACCATGTTTTATATTCCAAATACAATTGTATTGGGTAGTGTGGGTGTTAGAGAAATTACCTCAATTTGTGGGAGTTTGTGAAACATCAATAATAGTTGTAAAGCAGGAATGTAAAACAAAGCTGCTTTATAATCAGTGTAATAATAGTTCTTTTTTTTGCACATTCCATGTGCCTGGCAAGGGTCTGATAAGCAGTTTACCTTTATTGACTCATTTGCTTTTCACAACAACCCTATGAGACTATTGTCCCCGTGAATTTAAATAACACGGACCAAAGATTCACATCTTTGTAATTTGGGAGTGAACCTAGGCAGTCTAATAGCAGAGCCCACTTTTTGTAACTTCTCTTTCTTACATTGCCTAAAAAGTTAACTCATTTATATCTGCATTTTTTTCCTAAAGAAATTTATTTGAATAAGATAAGAGTTACTTCTTCAATTTAAACTAAACCATGAAAGAGTGAATAGTGATAGAATGTCATGTTTCCCTCCCTAAATTTGGAAAGAGGCATTCCTTAAATTTGCTTATTTTGGGGAAATACAAAGGGAGCTTAATATTTTGATAAATGGGATTCGTTTTCTAGAAAAGCCATTCCTGTTGAATCATTTTAGCATTTTATGGTAATGCTAATCATGGTGCATTTTTCATTCACTATGTATTTAGTAGGTAGTAAACCTGGAACATCATCAAAAGCTGGATGTGATTAAAGTTTTTGTTTTTGTTTTGTTTTGTTTTGTTTTGTTTGAGACGGAGTCTTTGTCACCCAGGCTGGAGTGCGGTGGCACAATCTCAGCTCACTGGAATCTCCACCTCCTGGGTTCAAGAGATTCTGCTGCCTCAGCCTTCCAAGTAGCTGGGACTACAGGCGTGTGCCACCACGCCTGGCTAAATTTTCTATTTTTTGTAGAGATGGGGTTTCGCCATGTTGGCTAGGCTGGTTTCAAACTCCTGGTCTCAAAGTGATGCATCCACCTCAGTCTCCCAAAGTGTTGGGATTATAGGCATGAGCCACTGTGCTCGGCCTAAAAGATTCTATTTTAACTAATTGTTCACATTTATAGTATATAGTTTCTAGAAAAGTAGATATAAACATGGATGTTTTATTCAGAGTGCTATTAAAGTAGCATACAATGAATATTTCAGTTTGGTCCACAGTAAAAATTAATAAGCCTTGCTGATCTCAAGGTTAGTTACTACTCTTGATCTTTATTAACTCTATATCTTTTCCCTGTCAAATATCTTAAGTATGTTGACAAGTTAATCCAGTTTTTCCAAGAATGTGCATAGCGTATTTGAGGGCAGGATCAAGTCTCAAGGATTCAGAGAAATGGTTTTAAATTAAATCAATGTGATTTAGTGAATGGGCAGGTGTTTGTACAGCCTATGATACTGCATAAACATTAATATCCTAGAGTTTGAATGGTTCAGATGAAAATATTTTAGCTTTATTTTTGTTAATTCTACTAATTTACTTTGCTGCAGGAGTGGAGTCAACATATCAATGGAGCAAGTCACAGTCGTCGATGCCAGCTTCTTCTTGAAATGTAGGAGTTTGAAATACCTTTAAAACATCCTTATCGTGAATCAGAATCAGCCATTATTGGTTTTTGGGAGTTCATCATTTACTTGTAATATCCACAATGTTAATATCACATAGTGGTATTGTATGGACAATACTATTTGCAAGTAAAATGTTTAGATCTGGAAATTTCATATTGAATATTAGATGCAGTAATGATATTTTGTTATTTAACATTTCTAGGATACATACATATTGGTCATTATACAAATTGGTGGTTTTTACTAGACATAGTGAAAGATAGTATTTGATATGTAGAGTGGATTAAACAGTAGCATTTTTAATAATACATGCTCTAAAAATGTAAAAGATACGGAAAAGAGGGTAGGTTATTAAAAGATTCTAATTCGTTGTCCAGCAAAATCCTTGGTGATGTATTTTTTTTTTTTTTTTTTTGCTTTTGAGATCTTTGGTTTTGAGTTCAGGCTGCTACCTTGAAATGGAATTCCTAAAGAAACTCCCTGCTTAAGCAGCACACAGTGCCCATTGTTCACTGGAGTTGGAATTTTCACATATGCCTAACTCTGTTGGGGCCATTCTTTCTTTCTAATGTCACAACTCAACTATGCTCTTGGTATTAATACTGGAGAAGGAAAATCTGTGCTCTGTTCTTGTTTCTATGTAACCCACATTTCTAATTCTTTGTGCAGCACTTCCTCCTTACAATTTAACAAATAGAGGAAAAACTTAATTTCAACATTATCTGCATTTGCAAGCAATACAAAACAAGTTTATTTTCGTGGATTATTTTGAAGTTCTGAAATTTTTCTTTTGAAATATCTATAGGAAATGCTTTAAAACTGTGTTTCTAACACTTAGACTCTCAGATAACTTTACTAATAAATGATCTCTACTTTAGAGGCCAAACAAGGCTGTTTTGTGAAAAGGACAGTTTTATTTTAAAGTTAATTTTCTGGTCTTTTTAAAGCTACCCAGAATGGAATCCTGACAATGATACAGGACACACAATGTAAGTTAAATTTTTTAAGCTACCATTTGTAAAGGAGATCAATGTAAGGAATTCAGGTTTAACTTTCAACATTTCATAAAGTATTTTCAGAATTTCTTTACTGAAAATGAGACTTTGATAAAACTCACGTTGGTTAACAATTTTTAGAACATATATTATGTAGTAATTTGTATTTTTATTGTTAATGTAGACTTTGACCTAGTTACTTCACAGATACCCTGAAAGATTGAAGTGGTTGTGGTCATATATTGGGGTGCTTTAACATTAAATCTTAATTCTTTCCAATGGACCCCTTTATTATGATTTATATTTTATGTCTTTACTTTACTAGGGGTGATCCATTCATGTTGCAGCAGTCTACAAATCCAGCACCAGGAATTCTGGGACCTCCACCTCCCTCGTTTCATCTTGGGGGACCAGCAGTTGGACCAAGAGGAAATCTGGGTAATTATATAAAATTCATGTTACTTTTCCCTACAGAGCCCTTACTGAAAATTTTTCTTTTTATTTATTTATTTGAGACGGGGTTTCGCTCTTATCGCCCAGGCTGGAGTGCAATGGCGCGATCTCGACTCACTGCAACCTCCGCCTCCTGGGTGCAAGCAATTCTCCTGCTTCAGCCTACCGAGTAGCTGGGATTACAGGTGCCCACCACCACGCCCAGCTAATTTTCGTATTTTTAGTAGAGACGGGGTTTCACCACATTGGCCAGACTAGTTTCGAACTCTTGGCCTCAGGTGGTCTACCCGCCTCAGCCTCCAAAGTGCTAGGATTGCAGGCGTGAGCCACTGTGCCAGGCCGCAAATTTTACTTATTTGTTTTAGACAGAATCTCACTCTGTCACTCAGGCTAGAGTGTAATGGTGCAATCTCTGCTCACTGCAACCTCTGCCTCCCGGGTTAAAGCGATTCTCATGCTTCAGCCTCTCCTGAGTAACTGGGATTACAAGCATGTGCCACCACACCTGGCTAATTTTTGTATTTTTGGTAGAGGCAGGGGTTTCGCCGTGTTGCCCAGGCTGGTCTCAAACACCTGGCCTCAAATGATCTGCTCACCTCCGCCTCCCAAAGTGCTGGGATTACAGGCGTGAGTCACCACACCCGGCCCCATTCTGAAAATTAAAGGCAATGATTATAGGTGAAAGAAGGCTCATTCAAATATTACACAGAAAAAACATTGCATGAAAAGTGATGGTAATCATATATTTGTAAGAGCTTTTCATTTGTGTTTGGAAGATGCACATTTTTCAGTAAAATTGCTTTTTTAAGCAATTATAGTGATTACAAGACTGAAAACTTTCTCTTCCCATAAAGGTGCTGGAAATGGAAACCTGCAAGGACCTAGACACATGCAGAAAGGCAGAGTGGTCAGTAATGAAGCTTTTGCTTTTACTGTATTTACGATCTTCGGGAATATGATTTGACCTAAATCCTTATTAGTTGAGTATGTATCGTGGTCCTCATGGGAACATTGCTATAATTTGAAAACAATCACGTTTTTATAAGCTTTGATAACAGTTAAAACTCTAAATTTTGTATGCCCATAGTCCAGTGAGCTCACCTTGATTCAGCATCTTGGAAACTTTGCTGTCCAGTTATGCGTACAATATTTAATTTAAAAATCACTGCAGAGTATGTTTTGACACTTTGAAGTAGTTTAACCATTTGGTTATGGTCAGAAAGAACTTACCCAGTGACGTTTGATGTGTAGTTTTAAAATTCTCTAGAATGTTATGAGTTGTTTTACTTACACTCTCCTGGTTAATTATAGATTATAAAAAGTCCTAATGCATAATTGGTTTCATATTGCTTTAAAGAGACTTAATTGCTTGGTTTTTTCCCCCTAATGGATAGGAAACTAGCAGAGTTGTTCACATCATGGATTTTCAACGAGGGAAAAACTTGAGATACCAGCTATTACAGCTGGTAGAACCATTTGGAGTCATTTCAAATCATCTGATTCTAAATAAAATTAATGAGGTATGAATTGAAATAATGGTATTATTCATTTATTCATGCCACTAATATATGTTCTGCAAGAATTAAATGATTTTGTATTAGAAAAATAAAACTCAAGGTAATTTTATCAAATGCAGAATGTAGTAGAGGAAAAGGCCAGTAGTTGATGAATATAATAGAGTACTAATGGATTATTAGTAACTATAAATTATGATCCTTCGGTAGTAATTGTCATTATACTACTATAAAAGTTGTAAAAGGAAAATTCTGTGGAAAGCCATTTCAAATCTGTACCAAAATGATGGTTTCAAGTCATTATTTTTAGTCCAATTGGCATAGTAAATGATAAAGTAATGCAGTAGAAGATTAATCTGAGGTGGCCTTTGTAATAAAATAGCAAACTGGCAACATTGTTTTTTGGGGTTTTTTTGTTTCTTTGTTTTGGGAGACGGAGTCTTGCTCTGTCACCCAGGCTGGAGTGCAGTGGCGCGATCTCAGCTCACTGCAACTTCCGCCTCCTGTGTTCAAGCGATTCTCCTACCTCAGCCTCCCAAGTAGCTGGGATTACAGCCACCCACTATCATGCTCGGCTAATTTTTGTATTTTTAGTAGAGATGGGGTTTCACCATGTTGGCCAGGCTGGTCTCGAACTCCTGACCTCAGGTTATCCACCCACCTTGGCCTCCCAAAGTGCTGGGATTACAGACGTCGGCCATTACACCCGGCCAACATTTTTTGTTTGTTTTTGTTTTGTTTTGTTTTTGAGTGTCACTCTGTCACCTGGGCTGGAGTGCAGTGAGGTTCACTGCAGCCTCCACCTCCCAGGTTCAAGCCATTCTCCCGCCTCAGCCTCCTCCAAGTAGCTGGGACTACAGGCGTCCACCATTACGCCCAGCTAATTTTTGTATTTTTAGTAGAGACGGGGTTTCACCATGTTGGTTGGCCAGGATGGTCTCGATCTTTCAACCTCGTGATCTGCCTGCCTCGGCCTCCCGAAGTGTTGGGATTACAGGCGTGAGCTACTGGACCTGGCCTGTTTTTTGTTTTGTATTTTAATTCTTGAAAGTATTTTCTACTTAATGATTAAATATATCTGGAAAGATTTGGGGCATTGTTATTTTTTAGGAAAAAAAATCTTTAGTTCAATGTGAGAAAGCTGATTGGAAAAAACAGAGAAATAACTTTTTGTATAATTTCAGGCATTTATTGAAATGGCAACCACAGAGGATGCTCAGGCTGCAGTGGATTATTACACAACCACACCAGCATTAGTATTTGGCAAGCCAGTGAGAGTTCATTTATCCCAGAAGTATAAAAGAATAAAGGTAATGTTTATTTTTTCAAGCTGTATATCAGTTTAACAAATCATTATAGTATTTATTAACTTTGGTTATTTAAAATTATTGCTAAGGCCAGGTGTGGTGGCTCACGCCTGTAATCCCAGCACCTTGGGAGGCCCAGGAGTTCGAGGCAAGCCTGGGCAACATAGCAAGACCTCGTCTCTATAAAAATAAAACAATTGGTAAAGACTAGGATGTTTTTAACTGTTAACTAATAATTACTGCACATTTGTCCTTTTATTATTGTTATTTATTAAAGAAACCTGAAGGAAAGCCAGATCAGAAGTTTGATCAAAAGCAAGAGCTTGGACGTGTGATACATCTCAGCAATTTGCCCCATTCTGGCTATTCTGATAGTGCTGTTCTCAAGCTTGCTGAGCCTTATGGGAAGATAAAGAATTACATATTGATGAGGATGAAAAGTCAGGTAATATACATAAGGAAGTTTTAGAGAAGATAATTTATTAAAATCCTTTAAGATTTTTCAATATGGGGCCGGGTGTGGTTCCTCACACCTGTAATCCCAGCACTTTGGGAGGCCAAGGCGGGCAAATCACCTGAGATCAGGAGTTCGAGACCAGCCTGGCCAGCATGATGAAATCCTGTCTCTACTAAAAATACAAAAATTATCCGGGTATGGTGGCGTGTGCCTATAATCCCAGCTTCTTGGGAGGCTGAGGCAGGAGAATTGCTTAATTGTGGGGGGTGGAGGTTGCAATGAGCTGAGATTGCACCACTGCACTCCAGCCTGGGCAGCAGCAGAGCGAGACTCCCAACTCAGAAAAAAAAAAATTTTTTTTTTTTTTTTTTTTTTTTTAGTATATCCCTATTTTTAGTGATGAAATCTGGAGGACTAGTTGTTTGCTTTTTTTGTTTGAGACAGGGTCTCAAAAAATTAATATTTCATACTTTTTTTTCTTATATTTAAAAAAATTAGAGTTAGCTGGTCGCAGTGGCTCACGCCTGTAATCCCAGCACTTTGGGAGGCGGAGGCAGGCAGATCACGAGGTCAGGAGATCGAGATCATCCTGGCTAACACAGTGAAACCCCGTCTCTACTAAAAATACAAAAAATTTAGCTGGGCGTGGTGGCATGCGCCTGTTGTCCCAGCTGCTGGGGAGGCTGAGGCAGGAGAATGGCATGAACCCGGGAGGCGGAGCTTGCAGTGACTCGAGATCGCGCCACTGCACTCCATCCTGGGTGACAGAGCAAGACTCCATCTCAAAAAAAAAAATTTTAGAGTTAGGCTGGGTGCATTGGCTCATGCCTATAAATCCCTAGACGTTGGGAGGCTGAGGCCGGAGTTGCCCAGCAGTTTGAGACCACCCTGACAATATATTGAGGCAACATCTGTACAGAAAAAAATTTTTTTAACCAGGCAAAGTGGCATGCTCGTACAATTTTAGTTATTCTGGGAGTCTGAGGTCAGGTGGAACACTTAACCCAGGAGTCCAAGGTTGTAGTGGGCTATGATTGTGCCACTGTACTTCAGCATAGGCAGTGGAGTGAGACCCTGTCTCAAAAAGGAAATAAGGATGAGGAGAACATCTTTTCTGTTTTTCTTTTTTTGTTTTAAACACTTCTGTAATTCAGCATTGCAAGTTTGTGTCCTTCCAGACTTTTATTTTTGTTACACTATTTTAATTATCTTAAGCTTATTACTTTTTTTTTTTTTTTTTTGAGACGGAGTCTCGCTCTGTCGCCCCGGCTGGAGTGCAGTGGTGCAATCTCAGCTCACTGCAAGTTCTGCCTCCCGGGTTCATGGCATTCTCCTGCCTCAGCCTCCCCAGTAGCTGGGACCACAGGCGCTCGCCACCACGCCTGGCTAATTTTTTTTTTTTTTTTTTTTTTTTTTTTTAATATTTTTAGTAGAGACGGGGTTTCACCATCCACAGGATGGTCTCGATCTCCTGACCTTGTGATCCGCCCGCCTCGGCCTCCCAAAGTGCTGGGATTACAGTCTGAGCCACCGCGCCCAGCCAGCTTATTACTTTTTTGCAGAAAGAGTGTATATAGATGGTTTAGTATTTGGCACTACAGTGATTCTTGGGGATTTTGTAAATCTGACAGGTTGGTTTTTTGGTTTTTGGTTTTTTCTGAGACGGAGTCTCACTCTGTCGCCCAGTCTAGAGTGCAGTGGTGCCGTCTAGGCTCACTATAAACTCCGCCTCCTGGGTTCAAGCAATTCTCCTGTGTCAGCCTTCCAAGTAGCTGGGACTACAGTAGGCACACTCCACCAGGCCCAGCTAATTTTTGCATTTGTAGTAGAGATGAGGTTTCACCATACTGGTCAGGCTGTTCTCGGAATTCCTAACCTCAGGTGAGCCACCCGCCTTGGCCTCCCAAAGTGTTGGGATTACAGGTGTGAGCCACTGCACCCAGCCCTGATATTCAGTGACTTTTTAACTCTGTGCTAAAGATTAAAATTTTTAGCCAGGTGTGGTTGCTTTCACCTGTAATCCCAGCACTTTGTGAAGCCAAAGCAGGAGGATTGCCTGAGTCCAGGAGCTTGAGACCAGTCTAGGCAACATGGCGAAACCGCATCTCTACAAAAAATACAAAAATTAGCCAGGCATTGGTGGTGCATGCCTGTAGACCTAGCTACTGGGGGGCTAAGGTGGGAGGATCACTTGGGCCCAGTACATCAAGGCTTCAGCAAGCCAGGATTGTGCCACTGCATTCCAGCCTGGGTGACACAGTGAGACCCTGTCTCAAAAAAGAAAAAATGTAATGAAAATTTTCTAACCAGTAGGTAGAATACATAATAAGGTTTTATACAATTTTGTAAAATATAATGTGCTTTGTGGTTTCTTTTCTTTCTTTTTAAGGCTTTTATTGAGATGGAGACAAGAGAAGATGCAATGGCCATGGTTGACCATTGTTTGAAAAAAGCCCTTTGGTTTCAGGGGAGATGTGTGAAGGTTGACCTGTCTGAGAAATATAAAAAACTGGTTCTGAGGGTACGTAGTATTTGATTTGTCATCATTTAACAGCTTGTTTTTACATATTTAAAGCCACAACATTCTTTTAAACATTTTTGTATGCTAAAAATACAGGATTATTGAAATGTAAGTTTATTGAAAGAGGTAAATCTATTGAAATAAGTTATTGAAAAAGAACAACCTTTTTTTCTGGTCTTTAATGGCAGAAGTTTTTAAACGAGTCTTCCCTAAAGGACACCTTTATTGCTCTTATCTGTTTAAGTTTTTAATAGCGTTCTGCTACCAGAATGTTTTATTTTCCGCTTCTCTGTTGGTATGGTCATGATGAATGTCTGACTGTAGGCAGCTTAGGTTCTCAAATAAGGTTACGGGAATTGAATAAGCTGAGTTGATTATAGAGATTGTCTCCAATTATTAATTCACTGGATAATTGTGTATTCTGCAAAACTTTTGTCTTTTAGATTCCAAACAGAGGCATTGATTTACTGAAAAAAGATAAATCCCGGTAATTTCATTTTGTTTTTCATATGTGTGAGTATGTTCAACTTTACTTTTTCAGACGACAAATTAATTGTAGTGTGTCCTTTTGATATCAGAAAAAGATCTTACTCTCCAGATGGCAAAGAATCTCCAAGTGATAAGAAATCCAAAACTGATGGTTCCCAGAAGACTGAAAGTTCAACCGAAGGTAAAGAACAAGAAGAGAAGTCCGGTGAAGATGGTGAGAAAGACACAAAGGATGACCAGACAGAGCAGGAACCTAATATGCTTCTTGAATCTGAAGATGAGCTACTTGTAGATGAAGAAGAAGCAGCAGCACTGCTAGAAAGTGGCAGTTCAGTGGGAGACGAGACCGATCTTGCTAATTTAGGTGATGTGGCTTCTGATGGGAAAAAGGAACCTTCAGATAAAGCTGTGAAAAAAGATGCAAGTGCTTCAGCAGCAGCAAAGAAAAAGCTTAAAAAGGTAAAGAAAGATATATTGATTTGTTTTAATAGAACATTAGATCAGATCAGTATTTCAAGTTATTTACCTAAGCAGGATCAGATAAAGAGAATTATATGATTTAAATCAGAAAATAAATCAGATATGAACCAGAATATAAACATTTAAATCTAAACTCTGCAATAAAGAATTAAATAAGAGATTTTATTATAGTTGGCAAAAAACATCAGCTCAAAGAGGAAACTTTTTAGTAAAAATGAGGGAGAAAGACTCAAAATATATATGCTTCTGTATTGTAGTGGTAGCATATAGGTAGGCAGCCTTATAGTGGAGCTTTGAAAAAAATATATAGGACGTGAGTTTGCAGTAAGTTAACTGACCCAAGATAGTTAAAACTTTTGCCACTCATTAAAAAATTATTGAATAATTTTTCCTATTTGAGAAATGTTGGCCTGATCATAGTATCCTTTAAAACAATTTTATTTGAACATGTAAGTTATTTAGAAGCCACGTATAAAGTGAATATAAATATAAAAATACATGCTATAAAGAAGAGTAAACAAAAGACCCATATTGAGCTGACTCCTTAGCTTAAGGAGTAGGGCATTAAAATGCCTTTGAGGCAAACTTTTTATGTTAAATGGTTCATAAAATGTCGGAGTCAGTCAGGCCCAGTGGCTAACGCCTGTAATCCCAGCACTTTGGGAGGCCCGCAGATCACTTGAGGCCAGGAGTTCAAGACCAACATGGTGAAATCCCGTCTCTACTAAAAATACAAAAATTAGCCGGGCGTGATGGCACATACCTGTAGCAGCTATTTGGAAAGCTGAGACAGGAGAATTGCTTGAATCTGGGAGGCAGAAGTTGCAGTTAGCCAAGATCACATCACTGTACTCCAGCCTGGTTGACAAGAGCGAGACTCTATCTCAAGAGAAAAAAAGTAGAGTGAAATGAGATTTTTGCCATCCTATTCCATATTCCATTGGTTCCTTTTATGCAACATTCAACTCAAAACCAATATTTACCTCGGTTTTTATTTGATGGTTTGGTCAAATAACTTCATTTATTTTTCTAACTAGAGCTGATATTATGTTTACATTTGTAAATGCTAATAATTACTGATGTTTATGGCATTTAATGCCATACGTTTTTCTAAGTTTAAATTTATTAATTTAATCCTCACAACCATATGCATCTCATACTGTGATCTCCAGTCCATAAATGAGGAAAATTGAAGTATGGAGAAGTTAAATAATCCCATACTGCTTATAAGACACAGCCAAAATGTAAACTTAGGCAGTCATTCTTCAGAGCATGAATTTTTTTTTTTTTGAGATGGAGTCTTGCCCTGTCACCCAGGCTGGAGTGCAGTGGCGTGATCTCGGCTCACTGCAGCCTCCACCTCCCAGGTTCAAGTTTTGCTGCCTCAGCCTCCCAAGTAGCTGGGATTACAGGTGTCCACCACCACACCAGGCTGATTTTTGTATTTTTAGTAGAAATGAGATTACGCCATGTTGGCCTGGCTGGTCTTGAACTCCTGAGATCTCAGGGTGATCCGCCCACCTCAGTCTCCCAAAGTGCTGGAATCACAGGTGTGAGCCACCATGCCTGGCCCAGAGCTTAGTTTTTTAGCCGTTACACTATTTGAGTGTTTGCTCTAAAGAGTAGGTATTTGCAGTATACTGTCTTACAAAGGACATTGCTCAACTTTTACCAAATCAAGTTTTTTACACATTGCCTAGCAGCATTGTAGTCTCAGAAAAGATAAAATATGAATATTCTTATCTCATTTAACTTCTGCTCTTTGTGTGAGGCAGACCTTCCATTTTTTAGTTTTTAAAATAGGCTAAATTATTTTTCAAATTATCAGTAATTTTTTGGGAGAAAGGAAGAAGTTACTATTTTGAGCCAATGAATAAAGACACGCGGCCGGGCACGGTGGCTCATGCCTGTAATCCTAGCACTTTGGGAGGCTGAGGTGGGTTTATCACAAGGTCAGGAGATCGAGACCATCCTGGCTAACAGTGAAACCCCATCTCTACTAAACTTACAAAAAAAATTAGCCGGGCGTGGTGGCACGCGCCTGTAGTCCCAGCTACTCGGGAGGCTGAGGCAGGAGAATGGCGTGAACCGAGGAGGCAGAGGTTGCAGTGAGCTGAGATCGCGCCACTGCACTCCAGCCTGGGCAACAGAGCAAGACTCCGTCTCAAAAAAAAAAAAAAAAAAAAAAAGGCAAAGACGCTATCCGTTTCCCTTCAAGTAAAGCAGACGGAAGGGATGCTGCAGGATAATTGTTGCAGAGTAAATTTGTCTTTCTTAACAGCGTCGTTTTCCAGGGAGTATGGAAGGTTTTGTCACTCTAGATGAGGTTGGTGATGAGGAAGATTCGGAACTTCAGAAACTTCGTAAATCGGGCATGGCATTTAAATCTGGTGACAAAAATGATGATGGTTTGGTTGAAATTAAGGTGGACAAGATCGAGGAACTTGATCAAGAGAACGAAGCAGCGTTGGAAAATGGAATTAAAAATGAGGAAAACACAGAACCAGGTGCTGAATCTGCTGAGAACGCTGATGATCCGAACAAAGATACAAGTGAAAACGCAGATGGTCAAAGTGATGAGAACAAGGAGGACTATACAATCCCAGATGAGTATAGAATTGGACCATATCAGCCCAATGTACCTGTTGGTGAGATTTCAGTCTTTGTTCTTCACCTTCCTCGCTCTTCTCAAAACAAACTCTTAGGTTTTAAAATAAGATTTTAAAGTTGGTCTTATATAAGCTGTGATAGCATTTTAAATTTGCTTTGTTTCTATGGGGAACAATTTATAAATCTTAATTGGTATATTTTCCTCTTATGCATGTCTCTGATTTTGTATTATTTTCTGTTGTCATTCCATAGTGTGTTCCCTTTTTTCATAAAATTTCTTGCAAATTACACATGCTTTTGTTTTGCTTTTCTGTGTTGTTTTTCTGTATTCTTTTTTTTAAGAATACAGTTAGGTGAGACCTCAAACATCAATTAGGTAAAAGCAAAATATGGTTCAGTTTTTGTTTTTTTATCTTAGGCTGTATTGGACTTCTCAAAAACATGTTGTTTATTTAAATTATGTTGACAGGTAAAATTGTGAATACTAAATAAAATCTTCAGTTTAATTTGTAAGAATGTATGTTTGTGTTTCTAGGTATAGACTATGTGATACCTAAAACAGGGTTTTACTGTAAGCTGTGTTCACTCTTTTATACAAATGAAGAAGTTGCAAAGAATACTCATTGCAGCAGCCTTCCTCATTATCAGAAATTAAAGGTAAGATTGAATGTAAAACAGAGTTCTTTTGTGAAAACTTAACAAGTTATGGAAATAAGTGGGATCTATAAGTAAAATGTGTATAATGTTCTCTCTAGACTCAGTGCAGTGCTTTCTCCTGAAGATAACTTTTTATTTACTTTTTTTTTTTTTTTTTTTTTTTTTTAAAGACATTTTCACTCTTGTCGCCCAGGTTGGATTGCAGTGGTGCGATCTTGGCTCACTGCAACCTGTACCTCCTGGGTTCAAGCAATTCTCCTGCCTCAGCCTCCCAAGTAGCTGAGATTACAGGCATGCACCACCACACCCAGCTAATTTTTGTATTTTCAGTAGAAATGGGGTTTCACCATGTTGGCTACACTGGCTGGTCTTGAACTCCTGACCTCAGGTGATCCGCCCACCTCAGCCTCCCAAAGTGCTGGGATTACAGGCATGAGCCACCATGCCTGGCCTTTTCTTTCTTTATTGATGGATTATCAAAACATCTATTGAACCTCTTGTCATAGTTTACCCTTGTTACGTAACAATTTAGTGTTTTCTAACCATATTACAAATTCTGTGGTAGAATTAAACTTATTCAAGTATTCTCAAATTGTTGTTGGGCTATACTTTCTCTAATTTGGAAGATGCTGGGAGTCTGAATACTAAAAGTGGCATGACCATTCATATTAAAATAATTTTTAATACTGACATTATTAATGACACTTCAGTTATTTTTATGACCAAAAGTATATAAAGATCAAAAGCGTAAATACATAAACCACAACATCACTAAAGAATAATTCCTATTGAGATATATTGAAATTTGTTTTTGTAAATTATCAGCCTCTTTGGACTACCTATTGAAATAGTGACTAAAACTTAAAAGTAGTTGCTAAACAAGTCAATTATAGATACCTTGGTTTTTCACACTGCTTTATAATAAGTTAACTATAGTTATTCAATCATTAGATATGTTCTCTGTTGACTAAATGGATGAATATAATCTTTAATTTTGGAAATAATTCAAGTTCTTGGCTGTGTATCACTTCTGTTGTTGTTGTTTTTTTTTTTTTAATGTAACTGCTCTTTGCCACCTATATGTCTTTTACCATCCTGTATATGAAGAAAGAATTGTGGCTATTTGCAATAGTAGCAGCAATGTAGTACAAATTATTTTATTTTATTTTATTTTTTTGAGACAGTTTTGCTCTTGTTACCCAAGGCTGGAGTGCAATGGCGCGATTTTGGCTCACCCCAACCCCCACCTCCCAGGTTCAAGCCATTCTCTTGCCTCAGCCTCCTGAGTATCTGGGATTACAGGCATGCGCCACCATGCCCAGCTAATTTTGTATTTTTAGTAGAAATGGGGTTTCTCCATGTTGGTCAGGCTGGTCTTGAACTCCCAGCTTCAGATGATCCTCCCACCTCAGCCTCCCAAAGTGCTGGGATTACAGGCCTGAGCCATAGTGCCTGCCCTGGTACAAATATTTTTATCTGCTTTGATTTTAAGCTGTTTGGGGTCAAAAACTATATGTATTGTCGAGAAGAATATGGAAATAATATAAAAGATTGCTAGGTGCTTTTTGTGGCTCCTTTTATTATTTCCTTATATTTTATTTATTTATTTATTTTTTTATTTGAGACAGAATTTCACTCTTGTTGCCCAAGCTGGAGTGCAATGGCACAATCTCAGCTCACTGCAACCTCTGCCTCCTGGGTTCAAGCAATTCTCCTGCCTCAGGCTCCCGAGTAGCTGGGATTACAGGCGTGTGCCACTACACCTGGCTAATTTTTTGTATTTTTAGTAGAAACGGGGTTTCACCATGTTAGCCAGGCTGCTCTCAAACTCCTGACCTCAGGTGATCCGCCTGCCTCAGCCTCCCAAAGTGCTGGGATTACAGGCGTGAGTCATCATGCCCGGCCTGTTATTTCCTTTTATTTTAAAAAAACTTTGTCACCTTCATCAAGAAACTATTAAGCAATACAGTAACTTGCTAATGGTAAATTGATACTTTCCTAACTGGATGTTTGTGGGGTGATTTTTTGTTGTTGTTTTTCTTTAAAGGATATAATGGCTTTTAATTCTTACTATTTTGCATTAACTATATAAAGTTGAAATTCCAATGAGATGGAAAGAAACTTTGGACATTTTAGATTAGATTTTTGAGTATGTCTTTTGTACTTTCATTAGTGTCTTAATGGAGCTCCCGTGTCTAGAGACTCTAGCAGTCACAGGTTTAATGGCAGGCATCAGCAAGCTACATTCGTGGCTCAGCCATCTGTTTTTGTAAGGTTTTATTAGAACCCACAGCCATAATCATTTAAGTGTCATCTATAGTTGTTTTAGTTTATAATTGAGTGCAGGATTGAGTAGTTGTAACAAAGACTGAATGGCTCAATGAGTCTAAAATATTTACTGCTGGCCTTGCAAGAAAATGTTTGTTCAGGTGATTTAATGAGTAGTGCATTGAGGCCAGATGTGATAGCTCTTGCCTGTAATCCCAGCACTTTGGGAGGCGGGACCGGCAGATCACCTGAAATCAGGAGTTTGAGACCAGCCTGGCCAACACGGTGAAAACCCCGTCTCTACCAAAAGTACAAAAAAATTAGCTGGGCTTGGTGGCGAGTGCCTGTAATCCCAGCTACTTGGGAGGCTGAGGCAGGAGAATCACTTGAACCTGGGAGGTAGAGGTTGCAGTGAGCCGAGATCACGCCACTGCACTCCACTCCAGCCTGGGCAACAGAGCAAAACTCTCCCTCAAAAAAAAAAAAAAAAAAAAAAGGAATAAAAATGCATGTCATTTAGACCCATAGTTCTTGAGTAGTGTCAGTTCAGTGTGACTGTGGTCTTTGTTTTCTCATCTCTAAAAATTAGGGTTAATTATAACATTTGAAATACCCATTTTTTACCTTTTACCATTTTTCCCCATGGCTTATTGTAATGTCCTGAAAGTTTTTGTGTGCTGATGAGGATTAACTAATTGTTGAAAATATTGACAAAATTATAGTTTAAGTCCCTAAACTTGCATATAGGATATTTGATTTTGGAATTAATCCATTTTGCTGTGTTTCTCTTAGGTGACTTAATGGCTGTAATTCTCTTTCTTTATAGAAATTTCTGAATAAATTGGCAGAAGAACGCAGACAGAAGAAGGAAACTTAAGATGTGCAAGGAGATTTAATGATTTCAAAGAAAATAATGGTTCTTTGTTTTTAATGTTAACCTTTTTTAAATACAATACTGATAGTTAGAAGAAAACTATTGTACTCTTTTGTTTTAGTGGAGAAATAATAGATGTCTGTTCATGTGTTAAGTGTTATAGCAAAAAAAAATACATATATGGTTAAGTTAATGAATAGTTTTTGTTTTATCAGAATGGCAACGGACAGAAGTACTTTGTAGAGAGATTGACTTCCTAAGCTACTTAAAACAACTTGCACCACTAAGAAAAAAATGTAGAACCATTTGGAAAAATGAAATTTAGTAGTTCCAAGTTTCAAAGAAATGTCAACATTTTATTCCATTCAATAAAGAACAAAACCAATAGTATTTTTATTACTTTCATCTGAAACATTCCATGTTTTAATCTGAGCCTTGCAGACTTTCATTTGGAGTTTGAACCCGTTTTGGTTGCATTTCATTTTTGGAGAACTTCATTAACGTGAGATTGGCAATTGAAATGCAGGTGCAGTTTTCTGTTAATGTCATGCTGTTGTTTAGGTAATAAGAAATATTAAGTAATTGGCTTTAGATTTTGTAATTTTTTCCCTGAGTTCCTGCTAGATTTCATATTCTAGTAGTCGACGTATTTTCAGTGAAATGTAAAAATATTCCCGTTCTCTTTGACCAGTATTAATTTTTGAGATCTTACTGCTTGTCACTTGAATCCCGTAATTGTCATATATCTCTGGTATAAGCAACATTTGATTTTTGAAGTGTGTAGACCATCTCTTCATATTTTCAAGATGTAATTTTACATTTATGCATTTTTAAAAGTTTGGCCATAATCCTAGATGCACGCTTCTAATTCATGTACCTGCACATGTGACCTTTGTGAACAGAAATTTGCATGTATAATTTGTGTTTACTTGTAACTTTCTGGTTATATACTGCTTATATCTGTGGATTCAAGTTACTGAAGTGAATACCAATAAAGAGAAAACCCCCTAGGCCATGTTAATTGGTTATACATGTTTGGAATGTTAACCAACGTATTTGTCAGTTGTGGTTTTTATTCGCTCTTAAACTTTGTGCATGCTTTAACAATTTATTACTTTTAAATCTAGAGTGAATTCTAAAGACTGCCGCTAAAGATCTGAGTTTTAAAAATTTTGTTGCTGGTGGATTTCTTGTTCCTGTTACATAACTAAAAGTGAGCCCATTTGTGGTTTTTAAAAACCTTATGAATTAAAAATGCTACAGGTGAACAAACAGCAGAAGCTTGTGTTTAGACATATTGATGAC
Source organism: Pongo abelii (assembly GCF_028885655.2). Taxonomy (NCBI): domain Eukaryota; kingdom Metazoa; phylum Chordata; class Mammalia; order Primates; family Hominidae; genus Pongo; species Pongo abelii. Next base: position 147,687,524 of record NC_071989.2, read on the forward strand.
TTAACACTACAATTGGAAGTAATATGGATGAGCAAGAATTAGTTCTGCCAGCTTTTCAAAATAATTATGTAGAGACTGTTGGTATATTGGATTATCTGTTGTAAACAATTTTTTTTTCTTCCCTGACACAGGGTCTCACTCCGTCACCCAGACTGGAGTGCAGTGGCACAGTCACAGCTCTCTGCAACCTCAGCGTCCGGGCTCAAGTGACCCTCCTACCTCAGTCTCCTGAGTAGCTGGGACTACAGGCTCATGCCACTGTATCTGGCTAGTTTTTGGGTTTTTTTTTGTATAGATGGGGCTTTGCCATGTTGCCGAGGCTGGTCTTGAATTCCTGGGCCCAAGTAATCTGCTCGCTTCAGCCTCCCAAAGTGCTGGGACTGTAGGCATGAGCCACCATCCCTGGCCAAGAAACAAAGTTTTAATTTCAAAAAAATCTACAAGAACAGGATAGGCATTGTCTTTCAAATGTTCAGACCCAAATGTATTAAAGGATACTTCAAATAGTTGGATAAATTTTATGATCTCTCCCATTGAAAAGTAGGTGATGATTTTAATGTGACATGCACAAAAAATCCTTGCCAGTTTACTTCTGCAGTTTAATTTTAGCCTTTACTAATTACCCACTTCTGTTTAATTCCAATTTTTAACTAACAGCAGGTACATTATGTGCACAATGGAGTTCTTCAGTGTTTCCTGTCAATGATGGCTTTTTCATAGCTTCTACTTTGTTGGATTTAGCAAGTTGAAGGAAAGAATGCTATGTTTTTAATACCTACATTTGAGAGCATTTAGAAATCAGAAATTATAATAAGCTGTTAGTGATAAATCTGTAACAGCCCTTAGATTATGAGAAAACCTCTTTTTAATAGGAATGTTTCCACTCCAGTTTTCTGTAAAGTTTAAGAACATTTTTCCTACAGCTATGTCAGCCCTTAGTTTAATCTTACATTATTCTACAAAAGTGAATGAAACTTTCAGAAGTACCTTGAGTTTGTTTTACAATTCTTTTTTATTGACCCATTGCTAGTAAATTTGGGATCTGAGAGTGTCCTTTATAAGACTTTAATTGGATAGCTGTAGTATTGCTTTGAGTATTCCAAAAATAAGTTCATTTGAAATGTTGTTATTCAAGAATATGAATTTCCAACCATAGTGTGTGTACATCAGTACCTCTAGAGATTTATATATTTTTTTAATTATTTATTTATTTTTTTGAGACTGTCTCGCCCAGGCTGGAGTGCAGTGGTATGATCTTGGCTGAATTCTCCTGCCTCAGCCTCCCAGGTAGCTGGGACTACAGGTGCATAACTGCCACACCCAGCTAATTTTTCTGTTTTTCTTAGTAGAGGCGGGGTTTCACCATGTTGACCAGGCTGGTCTCAAACTCCTGACCTCAAGTGATCTGCCTGGCCTCCCAAAGTGCTGGGATTACAGGCATGAGCCACCGCACCCAGCCCCTCCAGTGATTTTAAGTGGTAACATCCTGAGGAGCTTTTTAGGAATAGCCATTATTTGAATTCCCTAAGGACAAGTTCCCCTGCCACCTTTTTTTAAGGTGATGGGGACTGGAAAAGGAAATAGTAAACTATTGAATGTTGTACAGGGAGAAGAGTGTACTGAAATTGTTTACTTTAGCTTTGTTCACAGTGGATTTTTTTTCAGCCTAAAGATTGTGACAAAAGCAGCTCATGGTATGTAATAGAAATCTGCTGGGACACTGCAGAGCAGCATATGGGCTGTTTAAGATAACTTGCATTAGGACAGAAGCAGCTCTGAGTATAGTCTGTTGGTTGCCTTCCATCGTAGATAAAGTTTAGTGTAGCTGAAAGCCTGGGTATTCTGTGTTTAATGAGTTTGAAGTTGTTTTATACCCTGACAAAGAACCCTGACCTCATTGTTGAGCTAGCTGGATTTGAATTACTCTCCCACTTTGGCCATTAGATGATAAGGTCAAGATTCTTAAAATCAACACTGGTGCACAAACAGTTACAGGAATTATTTTCCTTTAAAATGAATTGTTTTCAGCCGGGCATGATGGCTCATGCTTGTAGTCCCAGCACTTTGGGAGGCCGAGGCGGGCGGATCACGAGGTCAGGAGATCGAGACCATCCTGGCTAACATGGTGAAACCCTGTCTCTACTAAAAATACAAAAAATTAGCCTAGCATGGTGGCGGGTGCCTGTAGTCCCAGCTACTCGGGAGGCTGAGGCAGGAGAATGGTGTGAACCCAGGAGGCGGAGCTTGCGGTGAGCCGAGATGGTGCCACTGCACTCCAGCCTAGGTGACAGAGCGAGACACTCTCAAAAAAAAATTGTTTTCAAATGTTTGCATACATCAAAATTACCTACAGGTTAAAGCATTGCGGCTCCCTGCCAGGTTTTCTAATTTCCTGTTTGGGATGAGTACTGATAATTTGCATTTTTGAGAGATTGGAGGTTTTAATGGAAACCCAGCTACACATATACCCTTAAAAGGAAGACCGGTCCTCTATTGGTGATGGTTGTCCTCTTTGACACACTGCACAGCTTCGGGAGGGTCAGGAGGGACACGGAGCATTGAGGGAGTAAGGGGACACCCGTCTAGCCAGCCAGATAGCCAAATCAATTTTTGTATTTTTACTAGAGAGGGTTTCACCACGTTGGCAAGGCTGGTCTCGAACTCTTGACCTCTCCTCCCTCCTTGGCCTCCCAGTCGGCTCCCAGATGAGCTACCGCACCCAGCCTGATTTGCATTTTTAACAAGTTTCCAGGTGATGGAAATGTCAGTGACATCAAGCTTTGAGAACTTTACCTATAACTGAAGATGTGTTGGTGGTAGGTGTTTGTAACCAGATCCTACCTGACTTGGTTACTATTGCCTGAGGTACTGATTTTGCTACCCTTTCCAAAGCTTAAAACTAAAGGAAAAATTAGTCACCTTTAAAAAAAAAAAAAAAAATCATTTATGGGAGACGACCTCTTTCAGAGTAGATACTGTTACCCTTTATTTTTTTGCCAAACATAAAGTTTTGGAATTTTGTTGGGTATGTGGTAAGAAGTTGCAAGGAATGTTAGTAGAATAGAACTACAACAGGAATTTGCCATTTTGCCTGGCCAAGTGGTTTTATCTTTTTGTTTTTCCTTAATTCTGCACCCTTCAAGCACTACATAGGAACTAATGATGATGCTTGGTAACAGCTAGTTTGTTGAAATTTAATGTGAATGGAAAAATGGAAATGGTTAATTCTGTCACTGGCAGATCTAACTTGCTGATGGATCTCAGTTAAAGCACTAGTAATTGAGTAATAGCAGTCTGAAACTTGAATTTTTGTCAAAATAACTCCCTATGGAGGTTAGTTGAAAAAAATTCTTGATGAGAACAGTCGAGAAGTGACATGATTAATTTTGAAGAGAATCAATTGTATTTTTTATTTTTTTGAGACATGGTTTTGCTGTTGTTGCCCAGGCTGGAATGCAATGGTGCAGTCTCGGCTCACTGCAACCTCTGTTTCCCGGGTTCAAGCTATTCTCAGCCTCCTGAGTAGCTGGGATTACAGGTAGACAGGGCTTCACTATGTTGGCCAGGCTGGTCTTTGAACTCCTGACCTCAGGTGATCCACTCGTCTCAGCCTCCCAAAGTGCTGGGATTACAGATGTGAGCCACTGTGCCCAGCACAATTATGTTAATTTTAAAGGATTTGTCCTTAAAGTTTTTGGTCGTGTCCTGCCTTTGAAGTTTTCTTGTTTTTGTTGTTGAGAACAGGGTCTCACTCTGTCACCCAGGTTGGAGTGCTGTGGTGCGATCATGGCTCACTGCAGCCTCCACCTCCCCAGGCTCAGGTGATTCCCACATCTCAGCCTCCACAGTAGCTGGGGCTACAAGTGCATGCCACCACGCCCAGCTAATTTTTGTATTTTTTGTAGAGGGGTTTTGCCATATTGCCCAGGCTAGTCTCTCAAACTCCTGGACTCAAGTAATCCACCTACCTTGGTTTCCCAAAGGGTTGGGATAACAGGTGTGAGCCACCACTCCTGGCCTCTGAATTGTTAATTCTAGCCTTAGTTGTAATTTCACACCCAGCACAGTGGCTCAGGCCTGTAATCCCAGCACTTTTGGGAGGCTGAGGCGGGCGGATCACCCAGGTCAGGAGTTTGAGACCAGCCTGGCCAACATGGTGAAACCCCATCTTTACTAAAAATACAAAAATTAGTCGGGCATGGTGGCAGGGGACTGTAATCCCAGCTACTTAGGAGGCTGAGGCAGGAGAATTGCTTGAACCTCGGAGGCAGAGGTTGTAGTGAGCGGAGATAGCACCACTGCGCTCCATCCTCCGCGACAGACTGAGACTCCAGCTCAAAAAAAAAAGTTATCTCTATACAATTTTAAGAAGTCTGTAAAGTCAAATATATAATTGGGGATATGAAAATTGGTGAAAAGAGTAAACGCTTTTAAGGAAGGGGGTAGTCTATTGAGTGTAGTAGACAAAAGTCAATAAACATCTCACTTCGGCAGGATTTGTATACTTGAGTTGAAAGTACCTGGTATTAGGTACAGGATTAATGACCTTTCTTTGAACAATGATATGCTTCATACATGGTAATATTTATGAGGAGTTTCTTTTTTTTTTCTTTTTTTTTTTTTCTTTTTTTTTTGAGTCTCGCTCTTTCACCCAGGCTGGAGTGCAGTGGCGCAATCTCGGCTCACTGCAAGCTCCGCCTCTCGGGTTCACGCCATTCTCCTGCGTCAGCCTCCCGAGTACCTGGGACTTACAGGCGCCTGCCACCTCATCCGGCTAATTTTTTGTGTTTTTAGTAGAGACAGGATTTCACCGCGTTAGCCAGGATGTTCTTGATCTCCTGACCTCGTGATCCACCCCCCTCAGCCTACCAAAGTGGTGGGATTACAGGTGTGAGCCACTGTGCCCAGTCTATGAGGAGTTTCTTCTAAGGACCTGATGCAAAAGGGTATACACAAAGAGCAGCAGGAGTCCTATCTTTGATTAGGACAAAATGCTTTTCAAGTTTCACTCCTTGCCCCTGCCTATCAAAAACAGGACCAATTTCAGTTGGCTCAACTTTGACAGGGTTGTTAAATCAGAAGTAGCGGTTTCTCATTGGCCATTTGGCTTTTGAGATTTAAATGGAAGAGTTTGTTTTCCTACGTAATAGGAAAATTCGAAGCATCACAGCAATTAGATCCCAGCTATTTTCTTAACAACTACCAACTCTACTTACATTGACTTCCTGCCTTTTTGTTTTTATTTATTTTTTTATTTTCTGAGACGGTGTCTGGCTCTGTCACCCAGGCAATGAATGACACAATCATAGTTCACTGCAGCCTCGAACTCCTGGACTCAAGTGAGTCACCTGCCTCCACCTCTCAAGTAGCTAGGGCTACAGCCGTGCACCGCCATGCCCAGCTAATTTTTGTAGGGTGTGTGTGTCTGTGTGTAGGAAATGCGGTCTTGCTATGTTGCTCAGGCTGGTCTCAAATCCATGGGCTCAAGAGATCCCCCTACCTTGGCCTCCCAATGTGCTGGGATTATAGGCATAAGTCACCATGCCTGGCACTTTTTACTTTTTTTCCTACACTTGCATAAACCCTAGTTTGTTGGTGGTGGTTTTGTTTTTTGTTTGTTTTTGAGAGGGGTTCTCGCTCTGACACCCAGGCTGGGGTGCAGTGCCGTGAGAGCCCACTGCAACCTCCGCCTCCCAGTTTTGAGTGACTCCTGTCTCAGCCTCCCCAGTAGCTGTGACTACAGGTGTGCAACCACACCTGGCTAATTTTTATTTTTGTACTTTTAGAAGAGACGGGTCTCATGTTGGCCAGGCTGGTCTCAAACTGACAAGTGATTCGCCAACCTCGGCCTCCCGAAGTGCTAGGATTACAGGCGTGAGCCACTGTACCTGGCCCACCCCCACCTTTTTTTTTTTTTTAGAGACAGCCTCACCGCCTTACCAGGTTGGGGTGCAGTGGCACACTAGTAGCTCATGGCAGCCTCGAACTCCTGGGCTCAAGCAAGCCTCCTGCCTCAGCCTGCGAGTAACTGGGACTTACAGGAATGTGCCACCATGCTTAGCTATTTTTTTACATTTTTTCTGAACACAGGGTTTTGGTAAGTTTCCCAGGCTAGTTTTGAACTCCTGGCCTCAAGCATTCCTTCTGCCTCGGCCTTCCAAAGTGCTGGGATTATAAGTGTGAGCCACAGAACCCAGCCTATGCCCTATTTGAATAGGGAAACCTGCTTTATGGTGTGAGAGCCTGTGGAAAGGGACTGCAGTTTAAGTGATGATTGGTGTAAAGGATAGTGAGACTTTTATGATAACTCCTAGTTCATTTTCCTGATTTTGGCTGCTTCTGCTGAAACTCCAAGTGTATCTCTCGCCCATCTTATTTTAAAAGGTAAGCTTCTAGAGAGCTGAACATGGAAACAACAACAAAAAAAGCTGAGCTGCTCCTGGCTAACATGGTGAAACCCCGTCTCTACTAAAAATACAAAAAAATTAGACGGGCGTGGTGGCAGGCGCCTGTAGTCCCAGCTACTCCAGAGGCTGAGGCAGGTGAATGGCGTGAACCTGGGAGGCGGAGTTTGCAGTGAGCTGAGATCGTGCCACTGCACTCCAGCCTGGGCGACAGAGCGAGACAACGTCTCAAAAAAAAAAAAAAAAAAGCTGCACAAAGTCAGCAGGGAAGGGTTTTCCCAGCTGGAAAAGAGGAATTGCTTCTGCCTTTCCAGTTATTCAGCACGTCTGTAGGCACACATGATGATTCTGCAAAAACGTTTACCTATTCTACACCTACACATTTTCCAAATCCTGCTCGTGCTGCCTATTCAACCTACACAAGTTTGGCTCTTTTTTTTTTTTTTTGAGAGGGAGTCTTTCTCTGTTGCCCAGGCTGGAGTGCAGTGGCGCGATCTCGGCTCACTGCAAGCTCCGCCTCCCGGGTTCATGCCATTCTCCTGCCTCAGCCTCCCGAGTAGCTGAGACTACAGGGGCCTGCCACCAAGCCCGGCTAATTTTTTGTATTTTTTAAGTAAAGACAGGGTTTCACCATGTTAGCCAGGATGGTCTCGATCTTCTGACCTTGTGATCCACCCGCCTCGGCCTCCCAAAGTGCTGGGATTACAGGCGTGAGCCACAGCGCCCGGCCGAAGAATATTTTACTGTTTTTTTTTTTTTCGAGACGGAGTCTTGCTCTGTCACCCAGGCTGGAGTGCAGTGGCGAGATCTCAGCTCACTGCAACCTCTGCCTCCTAGGTTCAAGCGATTCTCCTGCCTCAGCCTCCTGAGTAGCTAAGGCAACAGGTGCATGCCACCACACCTGGCTAATTTTTTGTATTTTTAGTAGAAACTGGGTTTCACTGTATTAGCTAGGATGGTCTTGATCTCTTGACCTCATGATCCGCCCGCCTCGGCCTCCCAAAGTGCTGGGATTACAAGCGTGAGCCACCGCGTCCGGCCAAGTTTGGCTCTTTAAGGCCAGGTGAGTTTTAAACTTCACTAAACAACTTTTTTAGGAAAACCCACCACTTACTGTCTGTGTTTCCTTAGTGCCTAGATCAGTGCAGGCATAAGTAGGCATTTTAAAAGTTGAATAATACTTGATCCCCTCACTTTCTCATTCAGAGCAGGGACCTTTGCTTACCCTGCAGCGTTAGGCCCTTACTCAACCCTACGCACCTACCCTAGCTAGCTACATTCTCTGCCTACCTTGATACAAAGGAGCATAGGAACTATTACCGAAGCACTATAGGAACCTATGTAAGAGTTCATTTTTGGGGGGTGTGTTTTCTTGTTTATAAATGCAATATGCAATTCAAGCTTTCCTAGAGAATTTAGACAATATTTTTAAAATTCAGAAAATATTGACTCCTTTGAAATCTGACCACCAGGAAGGCCGGCGCAGTGGCTCACGCATGTAATCCCAGCACTTTGGGAGGCCGAGGCAGGCGGATCACGAGGTCAGGAGTTCAAGCCTTGCCAACATGGTGAAACCCTGTCTCTACTAAAAATACAAAAATTAGCTAGGCATGGTGGTGTGCGCCTGTAATCTCAGCTACTTGGGAGGCTGAGGCAGGAGAATCGCTTGAACTGGGACCCGGGAAGCAGAGGTTGCAGTAAGCCAAGATCGTGCCACTGCACTCCACCTGGGCTACAGAGCGAGACTCCGTCTCAAAAAAAAAAAAAAAGAAATATGACCACCCGGAAATACTGCTATTAACATTTTGATGACCATTCTATCAGATACTTGGCATTTATACCTACTCGTGCCTGTTTACATATAAAATTTTGAAAGATTTTACAAACATGCTGTTTTGCAACCTGCTCTTTTAAAAAGCATTGATATATTCTATATCAATGAATATACATATTTTAAATAACTATTTTAATGCATCATTATTCATTTAACCAATTTCCTGTTGATAGGCATTTTCATCTTTTGGGTTTTATAACCAGGCTATAAATATTCTTACATGTCTCTCTTTACATCTGTCCATTTGGGTAGATTCCTATATTTGGAATGTTTGGGTAAGAAGGTACATACTTTTTACATTATTGATGAGAAATGAGGGGTCTGTAGGAAGGTGGTAATTTACAGTGGGGGCCTACTCATAGCCATCCTGGGCCTTCTGATTTCTACTTCAACCTCCATCTTAAGATGGTTACTATGTGAACCAGATAGATACATTTTTGCAGTGTTTTAAAACTGGATCTCTGTTGGTCCCATTGCAGTCTCTCTCCTTACCATTAGCAAACTTGTTAGCCTTCATTATTTTGTTTTCCATTTATAGATCATCACCATCATTATCCAAGTATAATATTGCTACATTGAAGTTTATTTTGCATGTGAGCAGAGTGTCCTTATGTCTAGAGAATGCCAAGGAAATACTGGGCCCCTGACGCTTAGCCACTGTGGTGCACTCTCAGTGTGATCTGGAAATTGAGATCTTAACCCCTTTGTGTGGGAAAAACAGCATTGGCCTTTGAGTGTTTCACATGATTTATCAAATATTTTTTATTACTATTATAACCAGTTAAGTGGCTTGTGTCACTAAATAACAAATTCAATTATCTCATGTTTACCTTTTTGTTTGTTTATTTGTTTGTTTTAAGACAGAGTCTCACTCTGTCACCCAGGCTGGAATGCAATGGTATGCTCTGGGCTCACTGCAACCTACTCCTCCTGGGTTCAAGCGATTCTCCTGCCTCAGCCTCGCGGGTAGCTGAGACTACAGGCGTGTGCCACCACATCCGGCTAATTTTTGTATTTTTATTAGAGACAGGGTTTCACCATGTTGGCCAGGCTGGTCTCAAACTCCTGACCTCATGATCTGCCCGCCTCAGCCTCCCAAAGTGTTGGGATTACAGGTGTGAGCCACCGCACCCGGCCTCATGTTTACCTTTTAAGAGAGTCTGGGTTAGGCCAGACCCTGTGGCTCACGGCTGTAATCCCAGCACCTTGAGAAGCTGAAGCGGGCAGATCATTTGAGCCCAGGAGTTCAAGACCAGCCTGGGCAATGTGGCAAAACCTCATTTCTACAAAAAATTCAAAAATTAGCCAGGCATGGTGGTACACACCTGCGGTCTCAGCTACTTCGCAAGCTGAGGTTTGAGGATTGCTTGAGCCAGGGAGGTTGCGGCTGTAGTGAGCCGTGATCATGCCACTGCACTCCAGCCCGGGTGATGGAAGACTGTGTCTTAAAAAGAGAGTCTGAGTCATCTCAGACTATATAAATACCTATTTTGTTCTGTTCAGACTTCCTCCAGCCTCAGATTGATAGCTTATCTTCACAGTTTAGAATATAGATCTGTAAGTGCTGCCAAGGTGGTTGACCCAGGAGCTAGGGCAGAACCATCTGCATTCATTTCTTTGGGGCTTTGCACTGGCCCAGAACAGTATTCAGTGAATGAAATAGCTCTCAAGAGGAACAACCCTGTTTCTAAATTCAAGCTTTCCCATGGAGGGAATTTTTTGTCTTAGTAAATACTACAAGCATATAGTTCTTAAAAGATTCAAATTTTTCAGGAGAAAAAGATAGTTATTTGCACCCATTTCCTAGTCGGTCATTTTCCCTCTCCAAAGGGAAGAAATTAGTTCGTGTCCCTCTTTCAAAGATAGTATCTACACATTTGAACATCCAGATTTGTAAAACACATACTCTCGGCTGGGTGCGGTGGCTCACACCTGTAATCCTAGCACTTTGAGAGGCGGAGGCGGGTGGATCACGAGGTCAGGAGATCAAGATCATCCTGGCCAACACGGTGAAACCCCTATCTCTACTAAAAGTACAAAAATTGGCCAGGTGTGGTGGCGTGCGCCTGTAGTCCCAGCTACTTGGGAGGCTGTGGCAGGAGAATCGCTTGAACCCGGGAGGCGGAGGTTGCAGTGAGCTGAGATGGCGCCACTGCACTCCAGCCTGGGCAAGAGAGCCAGACTCCGCCTCAAAAAAACAAAACAAAACAAAAACAAAAACATACTCTCTTCTTTACATTGTTTAGTGTCACTAGAAATATATCTTGGGGCTTGTCAACGATGACAGGAAGGAAGCATGGGTAAGAATAACTATGGGGCCAGTGCACCCGGGATCACGGACTACGAAATTCTTGAACCCGGAGGTCACACACTTCTATCCTGTGTGGACAGGGCATTTCCTCCTTTAGCCACAAAGAAGTTGCACATGTATTTGTATTTTGCGTTTGCATCCAGCTTCAAAAAGTGTGTTTTTGAGCCTGCACGTGTCTGAGTGCGGGTGTTTGCATATCATTTAGTACGCCTCTGTGATTTCCTTTAATTATTTTTCTGTGTCAGGATCTTGACGTGACTCGGTGCATGTCGCTGTTTGTGTGACATTGTGTATCATTCTTGGGGTGTGTACGGGTGTGTGTGTGCTATGTCATTATCTAAGTATTACGTTTTGGGGGGGGTGTGTGTGATGTCTGTAAAAGTCCACGCCTGTGTATCTTGTCAGGGTGCTCTTCAGTCCCCAGCTGCCTCACTCATTGCATATCATCATTCTCGGAAGATGGACGGGTACGCCCCCATTCCTGCCTCCCAGAGAGAACGTGCGACAGCGTTCCTGCTACACCCGGTAGCCGGCCGTAGGGGCGCTCTGGAAAGGCTGTTGCGCGTGCACACGTGTGCAGCGTTGGAGACAGCCTTCGGGGTCGCGCGTTCTCGCGCGCGCCCTCTAGTGGCTTCGGAGGGCAGAGCTGACAGAACAAGAGGGCGGGGCTGGCGGCGACGGAAGTGAAGTCACTTCCGGGCTGGGGTGTTTGTTTGGACTGGAGAAGGGAGGCGGCGGGCGAAGCGCACGTCGAGCGGGGGAGCGGCGCTGCCTGTGGAGATCCGCGGAGGCCGACAGGATTCGTTGGCTGCCGTCCCCGCTGCTGTGCATTGGGTGAGGGGTCCCCTCGGGTAGAATGGCGACAGGGGTGCGGAGGTCGAGGGACAGCACGTCGGCGACGACAGAGGGGCCTAAAGGGTTCTCTGGGTGGTTGGCCACCGAGTCCCTTGCGGCCTCCGTTGTTCATTGCCTCTTTCCACCAAGTTTGAAGGATAAGCTTGGGCCGACTTCGTCTCTGTCTTCTCCGAGACATGGCCGTCCCTTTTTTTTTCCATTGTCATTATTAATGATTTGGATCTCGCAGCTCTCTATCCGGGTCCTCAGTGGCGCGAGGGTTGCCGGGATAGCACTTTCTCCTGTTCCCCATTCTCCCGGTCCTTTATCCCTCCGCCGGGTACCTTTCCCCTGCCCCCCCCCCCCCCCCCACCGCCTCGGCAACAAAGCTCATTGTTTCTACCCACTTTACGCCTGCGCGTCGCCACGCGCAGCCCGTACTTGCTGCGCGTGCGCGCCTCAGCCGAGGCTGGGGTTTGGGGAGCGAGGGGCGGAGGGACTGGCGGGCTCTTGGCGTCCTGGGGGAACGCTGCAACCGTCGACGGGCCTGATCAGAAGATCGTCTTTCTCCCGTTTCTTCGCCATCGCTACCTCTTATTTTTGGTTGTATTGTAGCTCATGCCCCGGAAAAAAGAACCTTTGGGGTACTGGGAACCCTTACCCTAGGAGGGCGTTGAGTTAGATGAACTTTAAAGTCCTCTTACCTTTTAATAATTTTCTGTGCTTACTCTCCTCCTTCCCCACCACCGCCATCAGAAATAAATAAGGCTTGTGGTGAACTTAGGTCTTCAAAACATTTGTTGCAGCAGCCAGCAGTGATATTTGTTAGTGACTCCTAAAAGGGGTCTTACCTGCTTCCTTTTGTTTCTCTTTTCCCTGATTTGGCACCCGTATCAACTCATAAAAACCCCAAACTCTAGAAAGAATTTGGCTTCCAATTTGCCTTGGAAGGTGTAGCAGTTGACAGCCTTTGACGTTTATTTCAACGGAAAGTAGATGCTCTTGTTGGGTGTGCTGGCTAATGTTGGAACGTGGTGGCATTGTTTTTTCACAGATTTCATTAGCGCAGTTAGATCAGGTGTTGGTTTATATTTTCATTAAGTCGCTTTTGAAATTTCTTCTGGCGTAGGTTATGTTTGCAATAAGTAAAAATTCTCTACAATAATTTTTAATGAGACTCCACTATTTGCTTTTGTGATTGTTTCCAGTTAGTGAAAGACAGGATATTTGGGGAAAATTAGTCTGTTTATACTACTTGTCAGTTGTGAACTTGAATAAAACTTTTTCACACACACACAAAAAAAATCACAGGATAGGTAACTTGACAAGAACTATAGAGCCCACTTGTGTCTCTTTAGGGGATGGAAGTTAGGGAATGGAGATTTCCTCTAATGATTCAAGGCTGTGCATGTTGCTCCTTAGGAACTCAAATTGAGGTAGTTAATTTCACTCTCTTTTGGTCAGAATGAGTTTATAGCAGGCTTTTCCTTAAATAAGCACTCTGCACCTTATTCAGGTTTATCACTTTATGACTCTAGAGTGTGACGCTCCAGTTTTAGTGAAAAACTTAAAATTAAATGAACACTTAGCACAGCAATTTGGTTGATACTGTGGGAGATTAAAGAATGTGGAAGGCAAGACCTCTGCCCCCTTGTAATCTAATAACCTTTTGTGCTTTTAAAACATTTTCTTGTAATTTATATCCTATTGTCATTATCATGAAACGTGAAATGGGCAGAGCAAGTTTTTTTTGTTTTGTTTTGTTTTGAGATGGAGTCTCACTCTGTCGCCAGGCTGGAGTGCTGGAGTGCAGTGGCGCAATTGGCTCACTGCAACCTCCGCCTCCCCGGGTTCAAGCGATTCTCCTGCCTCCGCCTCCCTAGTAGCTGGGACTACAGGCGCTTGCCACCACGCCTGGCTAATTTTTTGTATTTTTAGTAGAGACAGGGTTTCACCGTGTTAGCCAGGATGGTCTCGATCTCCTGACTTTGTGATCCGCCCCCTCCTTGGCCTCCCAACAGAGCAAGTTTTATCTTGCCCTCTTGGGAATTAAGGAAATAGAAGCCTGAAAAATTATTTTTATTTAGCAAATATTTATATAACAACAATGCCAGGCATTGTTCTAATTGCCTTTACAAATATTAACTAATTTGATCCACAACATAGCTAGAAGGTAGGCCCTACTGTAAAATGAAGATAACAAATGAGATGTGAAGTAACTTTCCCAATGTCACAGAGTTAGTGATAGTCGGAATTCAAATCCAGATAGTCCAGAGATTCTATGCTCTTAACCATTATGTGGTGCTGTGTGATTTAGTGACAGGTCTAGGGTACTTTAAGGTGGCTATGTAGCATAGCTGGGATTTGAACCTACGTCTTCTGACTGGGGTCTAAGATTAAAGTTGTCCAAGTCATTGCCTTTGTGATCTTGACCACCTGTTGCATAGGTGCATGAATAGTTTGCATTCGATATAGGCTAAGGTTCAGTTCCAAAAAACTCCCTTTTTTCTTAATTTTTTCATTGTTTAGAGTGGTGCTGTCCAATGATGTAGGTACTGTGTGTGGTTATGAGCACTTGAGATGTGGCTAGTGTAAATGAAGAACTAAATTTTAATTAAGTAGATCTGTGTAGCCGATGGCCACCATATTGGATGGGCACACGTTTGGAGGATTTGAATAGCCTCTGCTTCTTATATCAGTTTGTATAAATTTGGTGGCATTTCTAATGTACTTGAGCTTTTATGAGTAAGGATGACCCATTCTTGCTCTCACCTAATTACCCTTGTTACACTACAGTTGAGATTAGGGTAGACTTTGGGATTTTCCTGTGACATTGTTTCACCTCTGTAGATTTAAGATCTCTAATTTTTACCTTGTCCCTTGGTCTAGAGACCTTTAACTGCCTTAAATATTTAATCACCGAGATAGTTAATGCCAATTGTTATGTGCCAGGTTCTCTAACTAGGTACTATGATTAATTCCCATGTAATGGATGAGGAAACCAAGACTCAGGTTAAATAACTTGCCATGGTCACACAGTTAGTTAAGCAGCCTGGTTCCAGAGCCCATGGGTTTTTTGTTGTTGTTGTTGCTGTTTTTGAAACAGAGTCTTGCTCTGTTGCCCAGGCTGGAATGCAGTGGCGCGATCTCGGCTCACTGCACGCTCCACCCCCAGGGTTCACGCCATTCTTCTGCCTCAGCCTCCCAAGTAGCTGCGCCCGCCACCATGCCTGGCTAATTTTGTTTTTGTATTTTTAGTAGAGACGGGGTTTCACTGTGTTAGCCAGGATGATCTCGATCTCCTGACCTTGTGATCCAACGGCCTTGGCCTCCCAAAGTGCTGGGATTACAGGCGTGAGCCACTGCGCCCAGCCCAGAGCCCATGTTTTTTAATCGTTACCTTATTGCGCCAAATAGTAAAACAAAAAATTCGGTCCTTTTCACAGACTTAAGAGTGGAAAACAGACCAACTGAAAAATGTTGGGATCCTCTTTAACTGCCAAAGGAAGTATGCTTAAACGTATATATGCGTAAAATACGATTAAAAAAAATATGCAAATAAGGTAAGGATCACAGTGGTTCAAAACAGAGTCCAAGGGAATGAGAAAAGATGGTGCCTATGGAGTAGATTAATGAAAGAAACAGAAGAAAACTATACTTGAATTTTGTTTTTGTTTTTTTTTGAGACAGAGTCTCGCTCTGTCGCCCAGGCCTGAGTGCGGTGGCGCGATCTCAACTCACTGCAAGCTCCGCCTCCCGGGTTCACGCCATTCTCTTGCCTCAGCCTCCTGAGTAGCTGGGACTACAGGCGCTTGCCACCATGCCCGGCTAATTTTTTGTATTTTTAGGAGAGACGTGGTTTCACCATGTTAGTCAGGATGGTCTCAATCTCCTGACCTTGTTTGTGATCTGCCCGCCTCGGCCTCCCAAAATGCTGGGATTACAGGCATGAGCCACCGCGCCAGGCCTATATTTGAATTTTAATGAGAATTCTTAAAAGATGAAACTAGTGGAGAAAGATTGTAAAACCTAAAAGACTTCTGTATTTTAAAATTCCATAGACAATATAAAAGGACACTGCTGGAAACCAATGTGTCTAAGAGGCATTTCAGGAGGGAAAAAACAGCTGAAGACACAATAAAGCCCTAAGTTGATAAACTGAAAGGGTTTGCTGACTTCTAGGCAGTAGTACTGGGAAAAAAATTGCTCTTACCTAACCAAAATCTGGTGAAATATATGAATTTGTTAAAACATCTTAAGCTGTCATCTAGAACAGGATTTTAAAATTTTTATTTATTTTTTTGAGACAGAGATTCGCTCTGTCGCCAGGCTGGAGTGTAGTGGCGCAATCTCGGCTCACTGCAACCTCCGCCTCCCAGGTTCCAGTGATTCTCCTGCCTCAGCCTCCCCAGTAGCTGAGACTACAAGCATGTGCTACCACACCCAGCTAATTTTTGTATTTTTAGAGACGGAGTTTCACCATGTTGGCCAGGATGGTTTCAATCTCTTGACCTCATGATCCACCCCTCTTGGCCTCCCAAAGTGTTGGGATTACAGGCGTGAGCCACCGCACCTGGCCTATTTTTATTTTTTGAGATACAGTCTCACTCTGTTGCTCAGGTTGGAATGCAGTGGCACCATCTCAGCTCACTGCAACCTCTGCTTCCCAGGTTCAAGCAATTCTCCTGCCTCAGCCTCCCGAGTAGCTGGGGCCACAAGCGTGCACCACCATGTCCAGCTAATTTTTGTATTTTTAGAGACGGGGTTTCACCCAAGTTGGCCAGGATGGCCTCAATCTCTTGACCTCGTGATCCACCCGCTTTGGCCTCCCAAAGTGCTGGGATTACAGGCGTGAGCCGCTGTGCCCGGCTTATTTTTATTTTTTGAGATGCAGTCTCACTCTGTTGCTCAGGTTGGAATGCACCATCTCAGCTCACTGCAACCTCTGCCTCCTAGGTTCAAGCAGTGCTCCTGCCTCAGGCTCCCGAGTAGCTGGGACTACAGCTGTGCGCCACCATGCCTGGCTTATTTTTTGTATTAGTAGAGATGGGGTTTCACCATGTTGGCCAGGGCCGGTCTCAAACTCCTCACCTCAAGTGATCCACCTCCCTTGGCCTCCCAAAGTGCTAGGATTATAGGCGTGAGCCACTGCACCCAGCCTAGAACAGGATTTTTAAAAGGAAAGAAAATTGATTTTCTACAACATTGAAAGTTGGAATTATTGACAATAGATTATCAACAGGAAGCACAGACATCTCAGAATTCTGTTACAACTAATTTTTTAGGACATTTACATGGAAATACTCATGTTACAACTTTTTTTTTTTTTTTTTTCCCCACACAGTTTCGCTCTGTCACCCAGGCTGGAGTGCAGTGGAGTGATCTTGGCTCACTGCTACCTCCACCTCCCGAGTTCAAGCGATTCTCCTGCCTCAACCTCCTGAGTAGCTGACACTACTGGCGCCCACCACCAAGCCCGGCTAATTTTTGTATTTTTGGTAGAGGCAAGGTTTCACCATATTGGCCAGGCTTTTCTAGAACTCCTGACCTCAAATGATCCACCCACCTTGGCCTCCCAAAGTGGTGGGATTACAGGCCTGAGCCACCATGCCAGGCCATACAACATTTTTATTCAAACATGAAGGCAAAAGATGTTTTGGACACTGGCTTAGAATGATAAATCCTCAGGTAGCATTTTGAACTATTTTACAAAGATAGGAAGTTGGGAAGATGATGAATATAAGAAACAATTATGAGTGGCCGGTGTGGTGGCTCATATCTGTAATCCCAGCACTTTGGGAGGCCGAGGTGGGTGGATCACCTGAGTTCAGGAGTTCGAGACGAGCCTGGCCAACATAGTGAAACCCCATCTCTGCTAAAAATACAGAAATTAGCCAGGCACAGGCATGGTGTTGCACACTTGTAATTCCAGCTACTCAGGAGGCAGAGGTTGCAGTGACCCGAGATCGTGCAGCTGCACTTTAGCCTGGGCAACAGAGTGAGACTCCATGTCAAAAAAAAAAGAACTACGAGTGATGAATTTACTTATTTATTTTTATTTTTTGAGACAGGGTCTTGCAGTGTCACCCAGGCTGGAGTGCAGTGGCGTGATCTTGGCTCGCTGCAGCCTCTGCCTCCCAGGCTCAAGCAATTCTCCTGCCTCAGCCTTCTGAGTAGCTGGGACAACAGGGGAGCACCACCAAGCCTGGCTAATTTTTTTTGTTTGTTTGTTTGAGATGGAGTCTCGCTCTGTCGCCCAAGTTGGAGTGCAGTGGCGTGGTCTCAGCTGACTGCAAGCTCTGCCTCCCGGGTTCACGCCAATTTCCTGCCTCAGCCTCCCGAGTAGCTGGGACTACAGGTGCCCGCCACCACACTTGGCTAATTTTTTTTTGTATTTTTAGTAGATATGGGGTTTCACCGTGTTAGCCAAGATAGTCTAGATCTCCTGACCCCATGATCTGCCCACCTCAGCCTCCCAAAGTGCTGGGATTACAGGTGTGAGCCACTGTGCCTGGCCACGCCCGGCTAATCTTTGTATCTTTTTTTTTTTTTTTTTTTTAAGTTGGAGTTTCACACTTATTGCTTAGGCTGAAGTGCAGGGCACAATCTTGGCTCACTGCAACCTCTGCCTCCCAGGTTCAAGCAATTCTCCTGCCTCAGCCTCCCAAAGTGCTGGGATTACAAGCGTGAGCCACCGTGCCTGGCCTGAGTGATGAATTCAGTAAAATATAAATGGATGATAATGTGAATTGTCAAGTATTCAATTCAAAAATTATTTTAAAACATAGTAAGAGAACACCTAATAGTAGGAATCTACCAGTGCTAACTTCCACAAAACTGAAGATTGGGGAGGGAAGAAGTGTGTAGGTAAAATAATTTTAAAGGGCCTGCCTTGGCTCAGAGTAGGCATTGGGTTGGGTATATTGGAGAAGGAAAGGCATTCTAAATGGGTGTATAGAGTTGTTTTTTGTTGTTGTTGTTGTAGTTTTTTCTCTGAGACGGAGTCTCGCTCTGTCGCCCAGGCTGGAGTACAGTGGTGTGATCTTAGCTCACTGCAACCTCCGCCTCCCGGGTTCAAGCAATTCTCCTGCCTCAGCCTCCTGACTAGCTAGGACTACAAGCTCACACCACCATGCCTGGCTAATTTTTGTATTTTTAGTAGATACTGGGTTTCGCCATGTTGGCCAGGATGGTCTCGATCTCCTGACCTTGTGATCCAAGCGCCTCAGCCTCCCAAAGTGCTGGGATTACAGGCATGAGCCACTGCCTCCCGCCCTTGGAGTACATTTTTAATTGATACGAAAATAGTTAAAGTTATTAAGTGTAGGAAAATAAATGCTATAGGAAAGAAATAGTTAATAGAACACTTGAAAAAAGCATAAGAAAAGTAAACATGAAATTATTATGAAAGACATAAAACGAAACATCAGTTATCAAAAATGTTAATTCCTGGCTGGGCACAGTGTCTCACACCTGTAATTCCAGCACTTTGGGAGGCTGAGACAGGCGGATCACAAAGTCAAGAGATTGAGACCAGGTGAAACCCTGTTTCTACTAAAAATACAAAAGTTAGCTGGACATGGTGGCGTGCACCTGTGATCCCAGCTACTCGGGAGGCTGAGGCAGGAGAATCACTTGAACGCGGGAGGCAGAGGTTGCAGTGATCCGAGATTGCGCCACTACACTCCAGCCTGGCGACAGAGTGAGACTCCATCTCAAAAAAAAAATAATAAAAATAAAAATAAGAAATAAAAGCCAGGTGTGGTGGTGGCCGCCTGTAATCTCAGCTACTCTGGAGGCTGAGGCAGGAGAATTGCTTGAACCCTGGAGGCAGAGATTGCAGTGAGCTGAGATCGTGCCACTGCACTCCAGCCTCGGCAGCAAAGCGAGACTCTGTCTCAAAAAAAAAAAAAAAAAAAAAAAAGTTAATTCCTTATGAGACAAAAATTCTCAGACTGGGTCACATATTCTATCTACTGTAGTAGAGGACTTCGATAAACCACTTTCAGAATTGAACAGATTAAGTAAAAAAGATGAGTGTAATATATATACATCATTCTTGTACTTTGGAAATAGAAATCACAGGCCAGGCGCGGTGGCTCATGCCTGTAATCCCAGCACTTTGGGAGGCTGAGGTGGGCGGATCATGAGGTCAGGAGTTCGAGACCAGCCTGGCCAACATGACAAAACCCCATGTCTACTAAAAATGCAAAAATTAGTGTGTCATGGGGGCATGCGCCTGTAGTCCCAGCTACTCGGGAGGCTGAGACAGGAAAAGCACTTAAACTCGGGAGGTGGAGGTTGCGGTGAGCCGAGATTGTGCCACTGCACTCCAGCCTGGGTGACAGAGTGAGACTCCGTCTCAAAAAAAAAAAAAAAAAAAATTAAAAAATTGAAATAGTTGAGGTTGAAAGATCATACCTGCAACTTATCAAATGGTTAAGCAAAAAAAAAAAAAAAAATAGAGAAAACAGGTAAAAGACTGATGAATCTAGATGAAAGGTTTGTGTTCCTTGTCCTCTTTCAGTTTTTGATATTGGTATAGAAATACACAATTACAGAATAAAGAATCTCAGAATAGATTCAGACAAATGGGAATTCAATTATGATAAACATGAGGAATAAGCTTTCATTAGTGGGGGATGATGTAATTTATATGGAAAAATATAGATCCTTCACATACTCAAATGTTCAAATGAACTAAAGATTTAAATATAAAAACTTGAAACTATAAAAATATTGAGAGAAAATACAGGAAATATAATCTCAATGTGGGAAAAGACTTCCCAGAAGCTGTAAAGGAAAACAGATGTCATTTTTAGCTCATCTGATTGCAAAAATAAAATACAATACATATGTAATATCTGGGATTGTTGAAGATGCAGCAAAATGGATGCACCCAAACAGTATAATAGGAATGTGTATTGCCACATTTTTATAAATAATCTGTCATCTCTTACAGTTAAAATGCACATGGCCCTTGACACAGTTACTCCCACTTATAGGAATATATCCTATAGAAGGCACTACTACCTTGTCTCTACTAAAAAAAAAAAAAAGAGTGATCATAGCAAGATTGTGTGTAATGGCAAGAAGTGGGAACATAAATGTACATCAGAAGGGGGTGGTTGAATAAGTAGTGTTGTATCCATTAAAAAGTGAAGTATACCAATACCTGTTGACTAGGGAAGATTTTATGTAATATATTTAATATAATTCTGTTAAAATACAGAAATGCTTTATGCATGTTTATATAAACAAAGAATTATGAAAGGGTACATATTAAGCTGTTAACATTGATGAATTACCTCTATGATAGGATCGGAGAGGGAAAAATATATATGCTTTAGACATTTGTATACCTAACTTTTTTTCTTTTTTTTTTGTAAGTAGTGTGTACTTTTTACATTCATCCCTGTCACTCTATTTTTGAGAGATGGGGTCTTGCTGTATCACCCAGGCTGGAGTGCAGTGGTGCAGTCATGGTTCAAGTAATCCTCCTGTCTCAGCTTTCCAAGTAATTGGGTCTACAGGTGAACACCACCATGCCCAGCTAATTAAAAGTGTTTTTTGTATAGAGGGGGTCTTGGTATGTTTCCCACACTGATCTTGAATTCCTGACCCCAAGTGATCCTCCCGCATCGGCCTAAACTTCACTGCTGGCTTTCCTAACAAAATTGATCCTAAATTTGTGCAAAGACCCCGCTGTCCAAAAATTTTCAAATGAATACTGAAAGCATAAAGTGAAAAATTACTGTTTATGACAGGTTGAGCATCCCAGTTTGAAAATTTGATATCTGAACTGTTCCAAAGTCCAGAACTTTTTGAATGCCAACATGACACTCAAAATTTCAGATTTGGGATGCTCAACTACAAGTATAATACAGTATTCCAAAATCTCAAAACAAAACAAAACACTTCTGGTTCTAAGCATTTTGGATAATCACATTTATTTTGTGATTTTCACTAGGGAAATCTGATTTACATGTATTTTAATGACTACTAGATACATTAAACTAGTTTTTCTGAGTTAGTCTTGCTGTGTTATCAAGACGTGTTATCTCCTTTGCATGAGATTAATACTGAACATTTTTTATTTTTATATATTTTCTGACAGTTTTAGGGTTTTAAAGCATAACATGCCTTGAAACAAATACAGGCTGTAAAAAACCTGGGGAAAAATTATTGGCTTTCTCAGTTAATTCCTGCCAATTTGTTTTTTTTTGAGATGGAGTTTCGTCCTTGTTGCCCAGGCTGGAGTGCAGTGGAGCGATCTTGGCTCACCGCAACCTCTGCCTCAGCCTCCCGAGTAGCTGTGATTACAGGCATGTGCCACCACGCCCGGCTAATTTTGTGTTTTTAGTAGAGACAGGGTTTCTCCATGTTGGTCAGGCTGGTCTCGAACTCCCGACCTCAGGTCATCTGCCTGCCTCAGCCTCCCAAAGTGCTGGGATTACAGACATGAGCCACCACGCCCAGCCTACCTGCCAGTTTTATAGTGGGTCAGAATGAGGCATGAGCCAAAGATAAGATAGTAACAGATGAGGCTGGGTGCGTTGGCTCACGCCTGTAATCCAGCACTTTGGGAGGCCAAAGTGGGCAGATCACCTGAGGTTGGGAGTTTGAGACCAGCCTGACCAACGTGGAGAAACCCCCGTGTCTACTAAAAATACAAAGTTAGCCAGGCGTGGTAGAGCATGCCTGTAACCCAGCTGCTCGGGAGGCTGAGGCAGGACAATGGCTTGAACCCAGGGAGATGGAGGTTGTGGTGAGCCGAGATCGTGCCATTGCACTCCAGCCTGGGCAACAAGAATGAAACTGTCTCAAAAAAAAAAAAGTTACAGCTGAGTATAGTCAGCCTCTCAGTTTTGTGTTTGTTTTTTTTTTTTTAATTATTATTATTATACTTTAGGTTTTAGGGTACATGTGCACAATGTGCAGGTTAGTTACATATGTATACATGTGCCATGCTGGTGCGCTGCACCCACTAACTCATCATCTAGCATTAGGTATATCTCCCAATGCTATCCCTCCCCGCTCCCCCCACCCCACAACAGTCCCCAGAGTGTGATGTTCCCCTTCCTGTGTCCATGTGTTCTCATTGTTCAATTCCCACCTATGAGTGAGAATGTGTGGTTTTTGGTTTTTTGTTCTTGCGATAGTTTACTGAGAATGATGATTTCCAGTTTCATCCATGTCCCTACAAAGGACATGAACTCATCATTTTTTATGGCTGCATAGTATTCCATGGTGTGTATATGTGCCACATTTTCTTAATCCAGTCTATCATTGTTGGACATTTGGCTTGGTTCCAAGTCTTTGCTATTGTGAATAGTGCCGCAGTAAACATACGTGTGCATGTGTCTTTATAGCAGCATGATTTATAGTCCTTTGGGTATATACCCAGTAATGGGATGGCTGGGTCAAATGGAATTTCTAGTTCTAGATCCCTGAGGAATCGCCACACTGACTTCCACAAGGGTTGAACTAGTTTACAGTCCCACCAACAGTGTAAAAGTGTTCCTATTTCTCCACATCCTCTCCAGCACCTGTTGTTTCCTGACTTTTTAATGATCGCCATTCTAACTGGTGTGAGATGGTATCTCATTGTGGTTTTGATTTGCATTTCTCTGATGGCCAGTGATGGTGAGCATTTTTTCATGTGTTTTTTGGCTGCATAAATGTCTTCTTTTGAGAAGTGTCTGTTCATGTCCTTCGCCCACTTTTTGATGGGGCTGTTTGTTTTTTTCTTGTAAATTTGTTTGAGTTCATTGTAGATTCTGGATATTAGCCCTTTGTCACATGAGTAGGTTGTGAAAATTTTCTCCCATTTTGTAGGTTGCCTGTTCTACTCTGATGGTAGTTTCCTTTGCTGTGCAGAAGCTCTTTAGTTTAATTAGATCCCATTTGTCAATTTTGGCTTTTGTTGCCATTGCTTTTGGTGTTTTAGACATGAAGTCCTTGCCCATGCCTATGTCCTGAATGGTAATGCCTAGGTTTTCTTCTAGGGTTTTTATGGTTTTAGGTCTAACGTTTAAGTCTTTAAGCCATCTTGAATTGATTTTTGTATAAGGTGTAAGGAAGGGATCCAGTTTCAGCTTTCTACATATGGCTAGCCAGTTTTCCCAGCACCATTTATTAAATAGGGAATCCTTTCCCCATTGCTTGTTTTTGTCAGGTTTGTCAAAGATCAGATAGTTGTAGATATGCGGCATCATTTCTGATGCGGCGTCATTTCTGAGGGCTCTGTTCTGTTCCATTGATCTATATCTCTGTTTTGGTACCAGTACCATGCTGTTTTGGTTACTGTAGCCTTGTAGTATAGTTTGAAGTTAGGTAGTGTGATCCCTCCAGCTTTGTTCTTTTGGCTTAGGATTGACTTGGCAATGCGGACTCTTTTTTGGTTCCATATGAACTTTAAAGTAGTTTTTTCCAGTTCTGTGAGGAAAGTCATTGGTAGCTTGATGGGGATGGCATTGAATCTGTAAATTACCTTGGGCAGTATGGCCATTTTCACGATATTGATTCTTGCTACCCAAGAGCATGGAATGTTCTTGCATTTGTTTGTATCCTCTTTTATTTCCTTGAGCAGTGGTTTGTAGTTCTCCTTGAAGAGGTCCTTCACGTCCCTTGTAAGTTGGATTCCTAGGTATTTTATTCTCTTTGAAGCAATTGTGAATGGGAGTTCACTCATGATTTGGCTCTCTGTCTGTTGTTGGTGTATAAGAATGCTTGTGATTTTTGTACATTGATTTTGTATCCTGAGACTTTGCTGAAGTTGCTTATCAGCTTAAGGAGATTTTGGGCTGAGACAATGGGGTTTTCTAGATATACAATCATGTCGT
This sequence comes from Pongo abelii, assembly GCF_028885655.2. Classification (NCBI taxonomy): domain Eukaryota; kingdom Metazoa; phylum Chordata; class Mammalia; order Primates; family Hominidae; genus Pongo; species Pongo abelii. The sequence continues at coordinate 147,711,752 of NC_071989.2, forward strand.
CTGCAAACAGGGACAATTTGACTTCCTCTTTTCCTAATTGAATATCCTTTATTTCCTTCTCCTGCCTAATTGCCCTGGCCAGAACTTCCAACACTATGTTGAATAGGAGTGGTGAGAGAGGGCATCCCTGTCTTGTGCCATTGTGTTTTTTGTTTTGTTTTCCTCTGTGACTTATTTGTACCAGAGTTTGTTTTTTTACTGTATTGTTAAGTCATTATCTGCTTTCGGTCCTTAAAAGTCATTCAAGCAAGTTAGGTCCTTCTTTTGTGTGTCCAGCATTTCCTCTAAGTTTTAATTATTTTTGTTCTGGAGAAAAGCGTTCTCTCAGCCAGGGGAGACTCTCAACATATATAGGTTTGAGCTCATTGACTCTTAGGATGTTAAAGACATTTGTTTCTGGCTATTTCTGAATAGGATGATGATATACCCCAGCTGTTGTACACATTTTTACTGTGTATTATTTTCTTAAGGGTTACCCTGGAGGTTATAATTAACATCTTAGTTTGTAACAATTCAGTTTCAAGTGTATCCAAAAGACTATATAGCTTAGTGTCGCCCACCATTATTACATTTGTAATAATGTAATTACAAAATAATTACGTCTTTTGTAATTTGTTACTACAAAATACATCTTTATACATTGTATGCCCGTTATCATAGACTTATAATTCTTACATTATGCATTGTCTTTTTTTTTTTTTTTTTTTGTTTAGACAGAGTCTCGCTGTTGTTGGCCCAGGCTGGAGTGCAGTGGCGCTGTCTCGGCTCACTGTACCCTCTGCCTCCTGGTTCTCCTGCCTCAGCCTCCCGAGTAGCTGAGATTACAGGTGCCTGCCACCACACCCACCTAATTTTTTTGTATTTTTAGTAGAGACAGGGTTTCGCCATGTTGGCCAGGCTGGTCTTGAACTCCTGACCTCAGGTGATCCACCCACTTTGGCCTTCCAGAGTGCTGGGATTACAGGCATGAGCCACTGTGCCCAGCCTTATCTTTTAAATAATGCAGAAAGAAAGAGGAGTAATAAGCCAAAATATGTTATTACAGACTTTTGTGACTACCTGTATAAGTTACTTTTACTGGCATTTTAATTTTGTGTGGATTCAATTTAATGTCTATAGAGTTCTTTCATTTCAGCCTGAATGACTCACTTTAGCTTTTCTTATAGGACAGGTCTACTAGTGACAAACTGTCCATTTTTGCTTATCTGGCAATGACTTAATTTCTCCTTCATTTTTGAAAGGGTAGTTTTGCCAGATAAAGAATTCTTGGTTCGATTTTTTTTTCTTTCAGCATTTTGAATATGTTACCTTCTGACCTCCGTGGTTTCTGGTGAGAAATCAGCTGTTAATCTTATTGAGGATCCCTTGTATGTAATGAGTTGCTTCTCTTGGTGTTTTCAAGATGCTCTCTTTGTTTTTCAACAATTCGATTGTAATGTGTATTGGTATGGGTCATATTGAGTTTATCCTACTTGGGGTTAATTGAGCTTCTTAGATACATAGATTTATGTCTTTTTATCAAATTTAGGGAGTTTTAGGCTGTTATCTCTTCAGACGTTTCTGACCTATTCTTTTCTTCTGGGAATTCCATTGTATATATTTTGGCACAGTTGATGTCTCCTGGGTCTCTCAACGTTCTGTTCATTTTTCTTCATTTCCTCATTCTGCTTCTCAGACTGGATAAATCTCAATTAACCTTAACTTAAATTTGCTGATTCTTTTGTCTCCCTGCTCATATCTGCTGTTGAACCCCTCTAGTAAATTTTTCATTTCAGTTGTACCTTTTTTTTTTTTTTTTTTTGAGATGGAGTCATGCTCTGTTGCCCGGGCTGGAGTGCAGTGGCATGGTCTCAGCTCACTACGGCCTCCACCTCCAGGTTCAAGCGATACTCCTGGCTCAGCCTCCTGAGTAGCTGGGACTACAGGCACGTGCTACCCCATCTGGCTAATTTTTGTACTTTTAGTAGAGACAGGGTTTTCACTATGTTGGCCAGGCTGGTCTTGAACTCCTGCCCTCGTGATCCTCCTGCCCCAGCCTTCCAAAGTCCCAAAGTGCTGGGATTACAGGCCTGAGCCACCGCACCTGGCCCAGTTTACTTTTCAACTCCAAAATTTCTATTTGTCTCTGTTTTTTTTTTTTTTTTTTTTTTTGGAGACAGAGTTTTCACTCTTGTTTCCCAGGCTGTAGTGCAGTGGCATGATCTCTGTTCACTGCAACCTCCACTTCTTGGGTTCAAGCAATTCTCCTGCCTCAGCCTCCCAAGTAGCTGGGATTACAGGCATGCACCCCCATGCCTGGCTAAATTTTTTGTATTTTTATTAGAGGCAGGATTTCACCATGTTGTCCAGGCTGGTCTTGAACTCCTGACCTCAGGTGATCTGCCTGCCTTGGCCTCTCAAAGTGTTGGGATTACAGGCGTAAGCCACGGCGGCCCACTGTTTGTCTCTATTGATATTTTCTATTTGGTGAGACATCATTTTATGGTTCCTTTTATTTTTTTCTACATGGTTTCCTTTAGCTCTTTTAACATATTTAATATACTTGATTTGAAGTTTTTGGCCAGGCACAGTGGCACTTTGGGAGGCTGATGCGGGCATATCACCTGAGGTCAGGAGTTCGAGACCAGCCTGGCCAACATGGTGAAACCCCATCTCTACTAAAATAATACAAAAATTAGTTGGGTGTGGTGGTGGGCGCCTGTAATCCCAGCTACTCGGGAGGCTGAGGAAGGAGAATTGCTTGAACCTGGGAGGTGGAGGTTGCAGTGAGCCCAGATCAAGCCACTGCACTCCAGCCTGGGCAACACAGGGAGACTCAGTCTCAAAAAATAAAGGCTGGGCGTGGTGGCTCACGCCTGTAATCCTAGCACTTTGGGAGGCACCTGAGGTCAGGAGTTTGAGACCAGGCTGGCCAACATGGTGAAAACCTCATCTCCACTAAAAGCTGCAAAAATTAGCCGGACATGGTGGTGGGTGCCTGTGATCCCAGCTACTTGGGAGGCTGAGGCAGGAGAATCACTTGAACCCAGGAGGTGGAAATTGCAGTGAGCTGAGATCATGCCATTGCACTCCAGCCTGGGTGACAGAGCAAAACTCTGTCTCAAAAACGATACATTAAATAAATAAAGTCGGCTGGGCACGGTGGCTCACGCCTATAATACCAGCACTTTGGGAGACCAAGGCAGGAGGATCACAAGGTCAGGAGTTCGAGACTAGCCTGACCAACATGGTGAAACCCCGTTTCTATTAAAAATACAAAAATTAGCCAGGCATGGTGGCCTGCACCTGTAATCCCAGCTACTCGGGAGGCTGAGGCAGGAGAATCACTTGAACCCAGGAGGTGGAGGTTGCAGTGAGCCAAGATCGTGCCATTGCACTCCAGCCTGGGCAAAAAGAGCAAAACACTCCTCCTCAAAAATAATAAATAAATAAAGTCTTTGTCCAATCTAATATCTGGGCTCCCTTGGGGACAGTTTCTGTTAATTTATTTTTTGCCTGTGTATGGGCCATACTTTTTTATTTCTTTGCATGCCTCATAATTTTTGTTGAAAAATGACATTTCGGGCTGGGCACAGTGACTTACGCCTGTAATCCCAACACTTTGAGAGAGTCCAAGGCGAGTGGATTATTCAGTGTCAGGAGTTCGAGACCAGCCTAGCCAACATGGTGAAACCCCGCCTCTACTAAAAATATACAGAAAATTAGCCAGGTGTGCTGGCATGTGCCTGTAGTCCCAGCTACTCGGGAGGCTGAGGCAGGAGGATCACTTGAACCCGGGAGGTGGAGGTTGCAATGAGATGAGATTGAGCCACTGCACTTCAGCCTGAGTGACAGAGCAAGACTGTCTCCAAAAAAAAAAAAAAAAAAAAAAGACATTTTGAATGATATAATGTGGCAATTCTGGAAATTAGGTTCTCCCCAGGTTTGTTGCCACTTATTGTAGTTGTCATTTTAGTGCCTTTTCTGAAAGAGTTTAGTAAAATTTGTGTTCTTTTTGTGTGTGTGGCCATTGAAGTCTCTCTTCCATTAGCTTAGTGGTCAGCTAGTGATTTGACAGATCTTTTTTAAATGCCTTTAAGCAAAAAACAACTCCCCCAGTCTTGGTATATGGGTCCTATGGATGTGTTGAGGCACACCTTCAACAGCTCTGCGTTTGCCTTCACTTCCTGCATGGGCAGAGCCTGAAATTCAGCCAGAGGTGAAAACTCAAGAGCCTTTTCAGGTCTTTTCTGAACATCTGCTCAGCACTGACATGCCTATGGCTTTCTAGGACTACCAGAATATGTGGGAGCTTTTCAAAACTCTTACTCTCAAAGCATCTCCTTCACCAGCCTTTCTTCCCAGGCTTTTTACTGTGTTGATTGTTTGCCCTGTTATTGCTACTATATTTACCCTTAACTGTTTTTGACAAATATGTGTGCTACTGCCCCATCCCACTCCCCACAGCAAACTCTTGAGCCAGTCCTTCAGGGAGCCAGGTCAAAACAACCAGAGTTCTTTGTTAATATTTATTATATTGCAGCCAGGGGCTGTGGCTCACGCCTGTAATCCAAACACTCTGGGAGGCTGAGGCGGGCGGATCACGAGGTCAAGAGATCTAGACCATCCTGGCCAACATGGTGAAACCCTGCCTCTACTAAAAATACAAAAATTAGTGGGGTGTGGTGGCACGCGCCTGTAGTCCCAGCTACTTGTGAGGCTGAGGAAGGAGAATCGCTTGAACCTAGGAGGCAGAGATTGCAATGAGCTGAGATTATGCCACTACACTCCAGCCTGGGCAACAGAGCGAGATTCCATCTCAAAAAAATAAAAATAATATTGATATTGCTACCTCCAACTTGTACCAAGAATGCAGGCTATTGTCTTCAAGGCTTACCAAGCTGCAAATGGGAGATGGCACCAGGGTAGTTTAAAATACCACAGAGGTATTTTACCAGAATTGAACTGTTTTTTTTTTTTTTCTTAAGCATTCCTCTGGAAGTTTATCATTGCATTGGCAGTTCTTTTTAGTAGTTCTGTAGAGATAGGGGTCTCACTATGTTGCCCATGCTGGTTTTGAACAGCTGGGTCTGGAGGCGCACCTCAGACTCCCAAAGTGCTGGGCCCTGGTGCATGTTTTAGAGTCAGGCTACCTTGACTTGAATTTCAGTTCCACTGTTCACTAGTTGTGTAACCTGGAACAAGTTACTTAAGACTTAGTTCTTTGTCATGGAAATGAATTTGACCATAATCCCTACATCCACAGGACTTGTGAGTATTAAATAGATGATGACTGTAAGGCCCTTAAATGCAATACTATTGTTGCATATGTGTTTACTTTTTAAGAAAAATATATACCACATTAGCAGTGCTTACTTTTGGGAAAAGGATTTGGAGTGAGGATTGTGTCTGGTGGTGGGGAGGGAGTCAGCTACCTTTTTTGCTCATTTTTTCTGTCACAGTTGAAAATGTATAGCTAAAAGACTGAGTAGCATTGAACACATTGGGTATATATTCAAGAGAACTGAAAACGTGCTCATATGAAAACTTGTACACAAAGTACCGATAACAGCATTATTAATAGCCAAAAAGTGGAAACAACTGCAGATGTTCATTAATCAGAGTAGATAAACAAAATGTGTATCTCTATACAATGGAATATTGTTTGGCAATAAAAAGGAATGAAATGCTGATACATGCTACAACATAGGTGAACCTTGAAAACATTGTAATAAGTGAAAGAAGCCAGACATGAGAAGAGGACCCATATTTTATGATTCCATTTGTATGCAATGTTCAGAATAGGCAAATCTATAGAGACAGAAAGTAGACTAGTGGTTGCCCACAGTTGGGAGGCTTGGGAAATGGAGAGTGACTACAGATGGGTATGGAGTTTCTTTTTGGGGTAGTGAAAATGTTCTGGTGGAATTAGGTAATGGTGGTGTGTTAAAACCACTGAATCAAACACTTTAAAATAGTAGATTCTTTTTTTGAGACGAGGTCTTACTCTGTTGTCCAGGCTGGAATGCAGTGGTGTGCGATCATGGCTGTCTGCAGCCTTGACCTCAGGCTAATGTGATCCTCCCACCTCAGTCTCCTGAGTATCTGGGACCACAGGCGTGCACCACCACATGCATCTAAGTTATTTTTTTTGAGACAGAGTCTTACTCTGTCTCCCAGGCTGCAAAGTGCAATGGCGCGATCTTGGCACACTGCAACCTTTACCTCCTGGGTTCAAGTGATTCTCCTGCCTCAGCCTCCTGTGTAGCTGGGATTACAGGTGTGCGCCATCACACCTGGCTAATTTTTTTTTATTTTCAGTAGAGACAGGGTTTCGCCATGTTGATCAGGCTGGTCTCAAACTCCTGACCTCGAGTGATCTGCCTGCCTCAGCCTCCCAAAGTGCTCAGATTACAGGCATGAGCCACAGTGCCCGGTGTGAAAAGTAGGATTTTATGGGCATAAGTTGGGACAGGATACAAATTGGGAAAATAATGAAAAGCTATTTTATATTGGGGTGTCTTTGTACCTAACTTAATGATAAGGTTCAGATGCAGATTAAGCAAAGTTCCATCCAGTTGTGAGGCAGGATCAATCCCAGCTATTCACAGTGTTAGAGGAATATCTAAAATGTAATTATTTAACAGTAAGCAGTTTGGTAGCCTGCCATATAAGAATGAGTAATTTTCAGCCGGACACGGTGGCTCATGCCTGTAATCCCAGCACTTTGGGAGGCTGAGGTGGGCGGATCACTTGAGATCAGGCGTTTGAGGCCAGCCGGGCCAACGTGTTGAAACCCTGTCTCTACTAAAAATACAAAAAAATTAGCCAGGCATGGTGGCACGCTCCTGTAATCCCAGCTACACAGGAGGCTGAGGCAGGAGAATCTCTTGAACCCAGGAGGCGGAGGTTGCAGTGAGCTGAGATTGCACCACTGTACTCTCCGTCTCAAAAAAAAAATGGGTAATTTTCTTCTTTTCTTTTCTTTTTTTTTTTTGAGATGGAGTCGCGCTCTGTTGCCCAGGCCAGAGTGCAGTGGCGCAGTCTCGGCTCACTGCAAACTCCGCCTCCCAGGTTCAAGCGATTCTTCTGCCTCAGCCTCCCAAGTAGCTGGGACTACAGGTGCGTGCCACCACACCTGGCTAATTTTTGTATTTTTAGTAGAGATGGGATTTCACCATATTCGCCAGGCTGGTCTCAAACTCCCGATCTCGTGATCTGCCCGCCTTGGCCTCCCAAAGTGTTGGGATTACAGGCGGGAGCCACCGCACCCAGCCTAATTATTTTCTTTAGAGGAACTGGTTATTATTTAGTCAAAACTTGCTATCAAAATAGTTTTTCATCCAAGTTTAATGATAAAAATAACATATCCATTGTCTGTTTTCTGTCTTGCCTGCTTTTACAGTGCCTCAATTTCCTAACAAATCATATTATCATATTTTCTTTCTACCAACACCATAGCACATAACTCTGAATCTGTTTCTACCTTTCTTCTTTTGTTTGATTGTATTATTGTTTTTCAAGATAGGGTCTTGCTCTGCCGCCCAGGCTGGAGTGCAGTGGCACTATCTCAGCTCACTGCAACCTCCACCTCCCAGGGTCAGGAGATCCTCCTACTTTGGCCTCCCAAGTAGCTGGGACCGCAGGTGTGCACCACTATACCCTGCTTTGCCATGTTGCCCAGGCTGGTATCAAACTCCTGGGCTCAAGCGATCCACCCCTGTTGACCTCCCAAAGTGTTGGAATTACAGGCATGAGCTGCACCCAGCTTGTTTCTGCCTGCCTTTCTTTTTTTTTTTTTTTTTTCTTTCTTTCCTTTTTTTTTTCTTTTTTGGAGACACGGTCTTGCTTTCTTGCCCAGGCTGAAGTGCAGTGGTGTGATCTCACCTCTCTGCAACCTCTGCCTCCCAGGTTCCAGTGATTCTCTTGCCTCAGCCTCCCAAATAGCTGGGATTATAGGCATGCACCACCACATCCAGCTAATTTTTTGTATTTGTAGTAGAGATGGGGTTCTCTATGTTACCCAGGCTGGTCTGGAACTCCTGGGCTCAAGCAATCCACCTGCTTTGGCCTCCCAAAATGCTGGAATTACTGGAGTGAGCCACAGTGCCCGGCCTGCCTTTCTTTTATAGATATACATACTATAACTAGGACAGAAGTTCCCAGAAATTTTTAGTTGAGGACCTCTCAACAATTAAAATTTTCACCACTATGATTCTGTTGTCATTAGTATCTAGTATTTGTCATATTACATGAACAGCTGTGGATTTTTATTACACTTATGTCCTCTTAAGGATAAGTCCATAAAATTTAAAGGGCCAGGCAACACACATAGGGCTAGTCTTTTCCCTGAAACTTATCCCAAAGGGAAAAAAATACATATATTTCCAGTAGGAGATTTTAGATTTAGTGTTTTACTTGATTATGAAATTTGGGGTAAGCAGACCTCAATAAGCCTTTCTTTGGCACAAGTCACAATACTGCTTGAGTTTATGTACAGGTGAATTGTTTTATGTAAATCTATTTTTAGTGATTTCAAACTTAATGAATTGGAATATTTTAGAATGTGAAACCTTGTGCTTCAAATATTTAGCCTGCAATGTATCAATTAGGTTAGATCATGTTATCAGCTATTGAGTAGTATAAGACATCAGGCTTGTATTTGATACTACTTTTACTCAGATGAAAAGATATTGGGCTGAGCGTGATGGCTCATGCATGTAATCCCAGCATTTTGGGAGGCCGAGACGGGTGGATCATTTGAGGTCTTGAGTTCAAGACTAGCCTGGCCAACATGGTGAAACCCAGTCTCTACTAAAAATACAAAAGTTAGCCAGGTGATAATGGCATACGCCTGTAATCCCAGCTACTCTGGAGGCCGAGGCAGGAGAATTGCTTGAGTCTGGGAGGCGGAGGTTGCGGTGAGCTGAGATCACGCCACTGCACTCCAGTCTAGGTGAGACCCTGTCTCAAAAAAAAAAAAAAAAAAGATGCCTGAAACTCACCGTACAGTGAGGAACTCCAGACATAGAAGAACTTGACATGGACCTAGAGAAAAAGCAGACACAGAATATGGGCTATCAAGGAGAGATCCAGAGCTATATACATGAAGAACCTAAGAAGTTATTAAAAATCTGTTAGTTTTCACTTTTAATCCCTGGACTTTTTGAAGTCAGTTTTTAAAAATTGAATTTGCTTTTCATCATTTCATCACTTGATGACTCAGTCTTTCAGACCGTGTTTGGTTTCTGTTGTTGTTGTTGTTGTTGTTTTTTGAGGTGGAGTTTCCCTCTGTTGCCTAGGCTGGAGTGCAGTGGTGCAGTCTTGGCTCACTGCAACCTCTGCCTCCTGGGTTCAAGTGATTCTCCCGCCTCAGCCTCCTGAGTAGCTGGGATTACAGGCATGTACCACCACACCCAGCTAATTTTTTTGTTTTTGGGTTTTTTTGTTTTTGTTTTTGTTTTTAGATGGAGTTTCGCTCTTTTTGCCCAGGCTGGAGTGCAATGACACAATCTCAGCTCACCACAGCCTCCGCCTCCCGGATTCAAGCAATTCTCCTGCCTCAGCCTTCCGAGTAGCTGGGATTACAGGCATGTGCCACCACGCCTGGCTAATTTTGTATTTTTAGTAGAGACAGGGTTTCACCACGTTAGGCTGGTCTCAAACTCCTGACCTTAAATGATCCACCTGCCCCCGCCTCCCAAAGTGCCGGGATTATAGGCATGAGCCACTGCGCCCAGCCGACCATGCTTGCTTTACAAAGCAAGTGATATGTAATATAAAATATAAATTGGATGGTTTGGAGAGTCCATGTAAGCAACTGATGGACTTCATTTACTGTTACCAGAAAACATTAGATATGGCCGGGCGTGGTGGCGCACACCTATAATCTCAGCACTTCGGGAGGCCAAGGCAGGCAGATCATCTGAGGTCAGGAGTTCAAGACCAGCCTGGCCAACGTGGCGAAACTCCATCTCTGCTAAAAATACAAAAATTAGCTGGGCATGGTAGCACGTGCCTGTAATCCCAGCTACTTGGAAGGCTGAGGCGGGAGAGTCGCTTAAACCTGGGCAGTTGAGGTTGCAGTGAGCCAAGATCATGCCACTGCATTCCAGCCTGGGTGACAGAGTGAAACTCTATCTCAAAAAAAAAAAAAAAAAAAAAAAGAAAAAAGAAAACATTAGATGTCTTAGGCTGTCCTCCCCTATTTCTTAAAACATTAAAATCATTTGGAAAAAACAAACATGAAGCTTTCCAATTGTTCAACTTACCGTGTATTTTTAATGTATCATCTGCCTCTAGCACCTATTCATGATGCCTGCTGATAATAAACAGATGCTCACTAAGAACTGAAAGAATCAGCTGGGCCCGGTGGCTCATGCATATAATCCCAGCACTTTGAGAGGCTTAGGTGGGAGGATCACTTGAGCCCAGAAATTTGAGACCAGCTTGGGTAACACAGACCTTGTTTCTACAAAAAATAAAAAAAATTCAGCCGGGTGGTGTGGTGGTGCACACCTGTAGTCCCAGTTACTTGGGAGGCTAAGGCAAGAGATCTAGGCTGTGGTGAGCCATGATCACACCATTGTACTCCAGCCTGGATGATGGAGTGAAACCTTGTCTCAGAAAGAAAAAACCCTGAATGAATAAGTAAATTAACTGTGTTGTTGTTCTTTTAAGGTTAAAAACGACAACCAGCATCAGCCATGAAAGATCCAAGTCGCAGCAGTACTAGCCCAAGCATCATCAATGAAGATGTGATTATTAACGGTCATTCTCATGAAGATGACAATCCATTTGCAGAGTACATGTGGATGGAAAATGAAGAAGAATTCAACAGACAAGTTAGTTTTTTGTACAAACATGTTTTCATAGTCCATTCCGGCCCTCAATATGATTGTACTTGTCCCTGAAGTGTGTTTATCTTGTCCTTTATGTATAAAGTATGTAGATCGATGTGCCACCACTCCTGTTTATTTGGCTGCTGATTACTACCAGGCTTAACTGCTTACGGAAATAACCTGGGGAGCTTGTTTCAGGGTCCCACCCTAGAGATTCTGAATCAGGAGGATGAGGGTGGAGCCTGGGAAACTTTTTCAAAGCTCTCAGATGGTTCCAATGAGCAGTCAGATTTGGAAACCACTGCCTTATGCCAGTAAGATTGCTGTGTTACCGTGAAAGTCAAGAGAATTCAGGAGTCAGGAGCAGACAGGCATCTCTTTTTACTTCTTCCCTGCCACCCTCAATGGAAAAAAGAATGTTCTACTAATAAAAGTAAAAACATAGAAACACCCTAAACAGATCTTCGCAGGTCATTATGGTAAGCATTTTTTTTTCCTTAGCATGGAAGCAGAAAAGAAAGTATGACTTTGTGCTTTTAAATGGTTTAGTTCAAGATATTTTAAGCCATTCCTAGTGCTATCTACCAAGTGTGCTATAAATTATCCTTTATTATAAATCTAGATAGAAGAGGAGTTATGGGAAGAAGAATTTATTGAACGCTGTTTCCAAGAAATGCTGGAAGAGGAAGAAGAGCATGAATGGTTTATTCCAGCTCGAGATCTCCCACAAACTATGGACCAAATCCAAGACCAGTTTAATGAGCTTGTTATCAGTGATGGCTCTTCTCTGGAAGATCTTGTGGTAAAAAGTTATTTTTCATCTTTTTAAAACCTAGTGCATCTTTTGCATAAGTGGAAAAGCCAGTTCCCATCTGTTTAAGAATTCTACCTCTCTTTCCCCTTCAGAAATTGTGCTGCTTCTGGCTGGGCATGGTGGCTCACGCCTGTAATCCCAGCACTTTGGGAGGCCGAGGCAGGCGGTTGACTTGAGGTCAGGAGTTTAAGACCAGCCTGACCAACATGGAGAAACCCCATCTCTACTAAAAATAAAAAATCAGCTGGGCATGGTAGCACATGCCTCTGATCCCAGCTACTTGGGAGGCTGAGGCAGGAGAATTGCTTGAACCTGGGAGATGGAAGTTGTGGTGAGCCGAGTTGCACCATTGCACTCCAGCCTGGGCAACAAGAGCGAAACTCCATTAAATAAATAAATAAATAAATAAATAGAATAAAAAATACAAAATTTGGCTGGGCACGGTGGCTCATGCCTTTAATCCCAGCACTTTGGGAGGCCGAGGTGGGTGGATCACCTGAGGTCGGGAGTTCAAGACCAGCCTGGCCAACGTGGTGAAACCCCATCTGTACTAAAATTACAAAAATTAGCTGGGTGTGGTGGTGCATGCCGGTAATCCCAGCTACTCAAAAGGCTGAGGCAGGGGAATTGCTTGAACCTGGGAGGCGGAGGTTGCAGTGAGTGGAGATCGCACCATCGCACTCCAGCCTGGGCAACAGAGTAAGACTCTGACTCAAAAAAAAAGAAAAAAAAAATACAAAAATTAGCTGGACATGGTGGCGGGCGCCTGTAGTTCCAGCTACTTGGGAGGCTGAGGCAGGAGAATCGCTTCAACCTGGAAGGCAGAGGTTGCAGTGATCCGAGATTATGCCACTGCACTCCAGCGTGGGTGACAGAGCAAGACTGTCTCAAAAAAAAAAAGGAAAAAGGAATTGTGCTGCTTTTTACAATGGAAGCAGAGTCTCACGATATGGAATCACTTCCGGCAACACTGTAGAGCTAGTCTTAGACAGACTTCTAGCCCCTGCTTTTAGTCCTGATGTTGCCCTAGGGTACTTAAATGTCCTAAAGAATTAATAATTTAAAAACACACACAATATTATCATGTTACTTGCCTATACAAAAGTAGCTTGATGGAGAAGTTTTGCTCTTTAATCTTGTCTTGGCTGGGTGCAGTGGCTCATGCCTGTAATCCCAACACTTTGGGACACCGAGGCACGCGGATCATGAGGTCAAGAGTTCGAGACCAGCCTGACCAACATGGTGAAACCCCGTCTCTACTAAAAATACAAAAATTAGCTGGTCATGGTGGCGCGTGCCTGTAATCCCAGCTACCTGGGAGGCTAAGGCAGGAGAATCGCATGAATCCGGGAGGTGGAGGTTGCAGTGAGCCAAGATGGTGTCATTGCACTCTAGCCTGGGTGACAGAGTGAGACTCTGCCTCAAAAAAAAAAAAAAAAAAAAAAAAAATAGGGAGGTGGGGGGAATTGTGATAACTAAACATCAGCACTAGAGTGAGAACTGGCTGGGTCCACTGAACTAATCTGTACACCATAATTACCTATGAAGCATTAAATACAAAAATCAGTTCTTTAGTTACATCCCAACATGCTAAGTTGTCTGGGCATGTTAATTTTTTAAAAGTACTACGGAGGATTTATTATACAGCCAACTTGCCTGAGTCGGTCATTTGGAAACCATTCTTCTAAAGGATGGTGTAGAGAGCACTGAAGTTTACATTGTGGTATAGCCTTTGTTGCAGTAAGTGATGGTAACCCATTTGAGCAGCTGTATGATCTGAATAGTCTGGGGGCGGGGGGGGGGGTTATGATTACTTACGGCTACATTAGTCACCGTAAATAATCCCAGTTGCCCTGCAGAGTAATACTCTTGGCTGAGCATAATGTATAACTTTAATCTGGACCCAGTATAATTCCATAGTACAGAAGCTGGTTTGTTCTTCTCAGTCTATTTGATATTACTTTGTTTCATTCTTATTCTTCTGTCGTTCCCAGAAAATTGTTCATTTAAGAACACTGTGCCTGGATGTGGTGGCTCATGCCTGTAATCCCAGCACTTTGGGAGGCCAAAGTGGGAGGATCACTTTGGCCCAGGAGTTTGAGACCAGCCTGGGCAACAAAGGGAGACCCTGTTTCTACAAAAAGTTTAAGTTAGCTGGGTGTGGTGGCACAGGCCTGTGGTCCCAGGTACTCGGGAGGCAGAGGCCAGAGGATCACTTGAGCCCAGGAGGCCGATGCTGCAGTGAGCTGTGATTGTGCCGCTGCCCTCCAGTCTAAGCAACAGAGCGAGTCCATGTCTCAAAAAAAGAGAAAAGGAATGCTGCTTTTTTTTCTTAAACTTCACACTTTTAAAATGTAGATACATTATTTCCCTTGGGGGAAGGGAGAATATATCCTGTCCAAAGAAACTGCTATGTATAAATTACGAAACTAAAATTATTTCTTCAACATGATGTTTAATATTATGCATTAGTCTTGAAGTGATGTAGGGTCAAATTCAATGTAAAAGCCTTCCAGCATACCTACATTTCAGGCCCTGGAACCTGCCCTCATTTCTTTTTATTTTTATCAACTTGCAGTCCAAAATATCACAGAGGAAAATTTCTAGCTGTTCTTCCTAGATGCTGACAAGTCTACTTAGGAGAGTAAAGATTTAGAGACATAGCATAACATTGGTACAAGTCTCTAAGACTCAGACTTTGGCCCATCCGTCCCCCCCCCCCGCCCCCCACCTTTTTTTTTAACTGATACAAAAATTTGAATCCCAGAGAAAGGTGACTTATCTGAGTTTACATAGAAGTTAGTTAGGGGCAGGGCTGGGATTTCAGACTTAGGTCTTCTGGTTCCCCATGTAGTTTTCTTTTCCTGTTATATACCATGCTTCCTGTGGGAATTAGAAGACGGCAATTGTAGAAAAACAACTCTACATTTTTAGTGAGGATTCTAAAGTAAAATTAATCCATCAGCAATTCCCCAGTTACTTTAAACATAATTTCAACACTTGTTTAACATGTTTCCTTGGTATTTAGTGTTTAAAGAAAGCTACATACCATAGTTCGATTAACAGACTTCCTTGTTCCGTGCTATTCCTTTAATTTATGTGAAGTTACTGGATTTCTGGTTACACTTAAGCAAACTGAATTTCAATTCCTACTTTCTCTTTAGAAAATTGATGTAATTTAGGCCGGGTGCTGTGGCTCACACCTGTAGTCCCAGCATTTTGGGAGGCCGAGGCAGGCAGATCACGAGGTCAGGAGATCAACACCGTCCTGGCTAACACGGTGAAACCTCTTCTCTACTAAAAATACAAAAAATTAGGCCGGGCGCGGTGGCTCACGCCTGTAATCCCAGCACTTTGGGAGGCCAAGGCGGGCGGATCACCAGGTCAGGAGATCGAGACCATCCTGGCTAACATGGTGAAACCCTGTCTCTACTAAAAATACAACAAAAAATTAGCTGGGTGTGGCGGCAGGCGCCTGTAGTCCCAGCTGCTCAGGAGGCTGAGGCAGGAGAATGGTGTGAACCCGGGAGGCGGAGCGTGCAGTGAGCTGAGATCGCGCCACTGCACTCCAGCCTAGGCGACAGAGTGAGACTCAAGTCTCATAAAAAAAAAAAAACTAACTAAATAAATAAAAATATAAAAAATTAGTTGGGTGTGGTGGCACGTGCCTATAGTTCCAGCTACTCGGGAGGCTGAGGCAGGAGAATTGCTTGAACCCAGGTGGCAGAGGTTGCAGTGAGCCTAGATCGTGCCACTGCACTCCAGCCTGGGCGACAGAGCAAGACTCGGTCACAAAAAAATAAAAAAATTGATGTAATTTAATATGATGTATAGCTTACATCTGGTTCTTTTTTGGGGTTAAGTATAGTCTTACAGACTGAGTTCTTTTGTCTTTTTTTTTTTTTTTGGAAGATGTTTTTGCATGAGGATCTAGGTTGACTTAGTACCTGAAACTGTGTTAATGAACTTGCTTTTTTATGTACTTATTTTCCAGGTCAAGAGCAATCTGAATCCAAATGCAAAGGAGTTTGTTCCTGGGGTGAAGTACTGAAATATTTGAGTAGACGGGGCCCTCTTTTGGTGGATGTAGCACAATTTCCACACTGTGAAGGCAGTATTAGAAGACTTAATTGTAAAAGCTCTCTCGTCACTGTGTTACACTTATGCATTGCCAAAGTTTTTGTTAGTCTTGCATGCTTAATAAAAGTGCTGAGACTGTTATTAAGTAAAAAGCTGTCAAACATTTACTGAAAATAGAATTGGCCCCATGGCTTGATGTGAAGACAGCAAGGAAAGAAGCACCAGTCAAGTTGTGAACAAGCACCAAATTAAAAGACCTAAACCTTACTAAATTGTCTTTTTTTGAGGCTAATCTATCACTTGTTAATGTCTAAACTTTAAAATCAGTACATTTGAGTTCCAGCTGTTAAGCATATTTCTCAGACTTAAATTGGATTATGTCCGCATCAAAAAGAATCTCCGTTTTCTGAAGGTCTGTTCGTTAATTTGAGATAATTTGTTAAAGACAAGTGTGTCATATTACTGAGGCTACAAGTTAGTCAGCAGATGAGTACCAGTCCAGCCTTTTCTGGTATGTTATTGTTAGAAATATTGAGTTCTAATGTTACATCTGAGGAAGTATGTAATTTGAGAATTGTAACTTCTAAGGGATTCACTGCATCATAGCTATGCCTGTATGGAGTCTAACATATGACCAACACCAACCCGTAATCCAGCTGAACAAAGATACTGTAACATTATGATTTGAGTGGTGCTTTTCCTTGCTTTGTTAACCATCACAAGAGTCTGCAGCACAACTTTTCTTTTAACAAAGCTAGAACAGTTTTGGCTTCTTAAACTTCATATTTGGGTAGGTTAAGCTGCCATACGTGTTCAGTGTGAATAGTGTTTAAGTTGAAAATATTGTAAAAAATTATATTTTTTCAAAAATATTTAAAAAAATAAATAATAGTAGAACTGAGCAGATGGTTGTGTTTATTGGTGCTGGAATGTACTGTAGTGGTGTTACTCACTTGAGTATGGGCCCAGTGCCTCAGGACAATCTTGCTGGCAAAATGTGCTAAGCTTTCAGGCTTTGTTAGATTCTAACAGGTATGTTGCCATGCAAGTGCCTTTCCAGAATATAGCAGTAGAATAACCCCATTGCCCATCCTTGCTTCTTAATCACCTCAGACTTCAGTGTCAGGGGAATCCTAGATAGTCATGTAAGAAACTTTACGGCTGACCAATATGATGGTGACCTTGCTCTAATAGAACCTCCATTGTTTTTTGTTCTTCACAAGGGCTTTTCTTGAGCTTGTTAGGTTGAAAAAGATTAAGAGAGCCATATAGTCAGTTCTGACTCACATTCTTCTGGCAGTGGGTGCGGGGGAGGTTCCTTGGTGTGGGCACCTGTACCCCAGTGTGTGGTTGGTTGGTTGGTTGGTTGGTTGGTTTTTGGAGCTGGAGTCTTGCTCTGTTGCCCAGGCTGAAGTACAGTGGCACGATCTCAGCTCACTGCAACCTTCACCCCCCAGGTTCAAGTGATTCTCCTTCCTCAGCCTCGCAAATAGCTAGGATTACAGTTGTGTGCCACCACACCTGGCTAATTTTTGTATTTTTAGTAGAGACCGAGTTTCACCATGTTAGCCGGGCTGGTCTTGAACTCCTGACTTCAGGTTATCCACCTGCCTCGGCCTCCCAAAGTGCTGAGATTACAGGCGTGAGCCACCGCACCCAGCCTTTATTTATTTATTTATTTATTTATTTATTCATTCAAGACAGAGTCTCACTCTGTCACCCAGGCTCGAGTGCAGTCATGCAATCTCAGTTCAATGCAACCTCTGCCTCCTGGGCTCAAGCGATTCTCCTGCCTCAGCCTCAAGTAGCTGGGATTACAGGCGCCTACCACCACGCCTGGCTAATTTTTGTATTTTTTTAGTAGAGATGGGGTTTTGCCATGTTGGCCAGGCTGGACTCGAACTCCTGGCCTCAGGTGATCGCCCTTAAGAGTAAAGATTCTCTAATGTGGCTTTTGTTGGGGAAAAAAATTTAAAAAAAGAAAAGGGGGCTCTAGGCTGGGCACGGTGGCTCACGCCTGTAATCCCAGCACTTTGGGAGGCCAAGGTAGGTGGATCATTTGAGGTTAGGAGTTTTGAGACCAGCCTGGCCAACATGGTGAAACCCCATCTCTACAAAAATTAGCTGGGCATGGTGGTAGACACCTGTAATCCCAGCTACTCAGGAGGCTGAGACAGGAGAATTGCTTGAACCCGGGAGGTGGAGGTTGCAGTGAGCCGAGATGGCGCCACTGCACTGCAGCCTGGATGACAGAGCAAGACTCTGTCTCAAAAAAAAAGGAAAAGGGAACCCTAGCCAGACTTCCTGGATGTGAATCCTGTGATCATGGGCATATCACTTAACCTTTCTGTACCTTCCTTTTCACATCTCTAAAATAGCAGTAATAACTGTCTCTGGATTATGTGAGTAGTTAATATATATAAGTACTTAAGACATAGAAAGTCCTGTTTTAAGTGTTGTTATTTTTACTATTAAGGAGTCATCTAGGCTACCCCCTCTTTTTGGGAACTTTTCTTGTCTGTCTGAAGGAACGTGCACATTGAACCCACTTCAGTGTTTAGTAGAGAGCCAGACATCTGCATTACAGATAGTGATGGAAGGTTTCCGAGCATCAGCTGCCCATGCGTTCTGAAGCCCTAAGGACAAAGTATCACCTCATCAGGGCTTGTACAGGCATCGTTTTAGGATAAAGGCATCCTGTTTTAGAGGGTTTTAATTTTATGATGTTATTGAGACAAGGCAGTGTATATGAGAGGATTTTTCCTGTTCTTGTGCTGCATTTCTTAACATTTTCCATGTCGCATATCAAAGTGATACTTGTTTAGCATACTGGAGTACAAGAATGAGGCTGCTGGTGGCTAGAGTTCTTAGCTCAAGGACTCCAGTTGGCCCAGATTCTGCCCAGGTGTCTGGAAGGCTAGAGGATCTGCATTTGAGCATACTTGTAGCCTCTTAGTGGCCCACACTAGTTGGGAAGTTCTGCTGTTACTATGAAATGGTAAAGGAATTCCACCCAAAATCCGTATGTTGACTTTTTACCCAGCTCACCTTCTCTTTGAGGACATTCAAACAGTTTACAAGAAAGAGAACTGAGTAGTTTGGTTTTTCTTTGGTTAAAGCATAAGAATGTTTTGATTATTCAACCCTCCCACAAAAACCATAGACACTTCCTACCTTTCCTGGAAGTCATTTTTCAGACCTTGGTGCACACAGATGCAGTTTCTGTATTTTCTGGAGTGTCTTCTGGAATTGCAATCTGATCTTTTGAACTTAAAGAAAATCCTTTGAAGACTGGGCAGATAGGAATGTATTTCAGAAAGGCAATTCTTTTTACTATGCCCATCCCAATGGGGAAGTCGTAGCTCTTGAGGCTGGAAGACATGTCACTGTTGGCATGAGCCCCAGCTTTCCACTGTATCAGACCACGCTCCTCTGGGCTCCCTGGAAGAGGATAGTGGGGTCATTTACCAAGGCCAGCAACCCTCAGCCACCCCCACTTCCCGTAACCTAGTCCTAAGGCAGACTTCTGGAATCAAGTATCTTCCTTAACTATCATTTGGTCCTAAAACATGGCTGAATCTATGGTTTCTGAGCTCCTAACTTGGCCAGAGCTCTAAGGAACACTAAAGGATACTAGTTAGAATAGTATTTATTGTGTAACTACAGTGTGCCAGGCTCTGTGCTGAGTGCTTTAATTTCATTATCTTGTTTCTTCAAAACATACCCCTGGGAGATGTATAGACACCATTGTACAAATTTTTATTTTATTTTATTTTATTTATTTATTTTTTTGAGACAGTCTCGCTCTGTTGCCCAGGCTGGAGTGCATTGGCACGATCTCGGCTCACTGCAACCTCCTCCTCCTGGGTTTAAGCGATTATCCTGCCTCAGCCTCCTTAGTAGCTGGGATTACAGGCATGCACCACCATGCTCAGCTAATTTTTGTATTTTTAGTAGAGATGGGGTGTCACTGTCTTGGTCAGGCTGGTCTTGAACTCCTGACCTTGTGATCCGCCCGGCTTGGCCTCCCAAAGTGCTGGGATTATAAGCATGAGCCACTGTGCCCGGCCTATACAAAATTTTAAGATGAAGAAAGGGACAAAACGTTAAGTAATTGTGAACCTAAATCTGTGAGTGTGTAGTAATGTGTGTTAGGCCCGTGGGGACCAAATCAGGTCCAGATTGTGTTCTGGGGGTAAGGGAGGCATATTTTGAAACACTGTAATCAGTGTTAATATTTCATATTATGATTCCATATGTGAAAAATAAGCTCATTTTTATAATACAAACTTCAGAAAGTCAAGCTAAATAAAATCTTTGGAGGTAGGGATACACCAAATAATTTGTTTGTTTGTTTGTTTTTGAGACAGTCTTGCTCTGTTGCCCAGGATGGAGTGCAGTGGGTTGATCTCGGTTCACTGCAACCTCCGCCTCCCAGATGCAAGCGATTCTCCTGCCTCAGCCTCCCGAGTAGCTGGGATTACAGGTGTGACCCACCACGCCTGGCTAATTACTGTAATTTTAATAGAGATGAGGTTTCACCATGTTGGCCAGGCACTGGTGTCGAACTCCTGACCTCAAGTGATCAGCCCGCCTTGGCCTTGCAAAGTTCTGGGATTATAGGCGTGAACCACTGAGCCCGGCTAGTAATTTTTACAACTAGGAATTCTCCCTCAGGTGGGACAGGGTCACATGAGATCTCAGGTTTTCACAAGAGGGCTGGGATCGACAAAGACTAAAATACTACAAATCAAGCAGAAGGAGTAGGAATTTCCACTTGCTGGCAGCCCAGGCTGAGAACAAACCCATGAGCAGCACAAACCAAGTTATGTTCCAAAATCTCACAGGAGAGGGCACTGAGGGAAGGTGGAGTCCCCAGGGAAGACTACCTGGAAGAGACACTGTTTGATTGGGCTTGGCTCCACAAAGGGCATACACAGTCTGGAAGAGACACTTTGATGGGCTTGGCCGTACAAAGGGCACACACAGTGGGCACAGTAGAGTGGGATGAGCCACAGGTGTGGTGTAGGACTGT